>NC_058101.1:74432500-75632500 GCF_020171115.1 Neogale vison
GGCTAAATGAAATAAATTTTAACTGGGAAATGAACATGAAATTCTATTGAAAAAAGGAAGTTGTATGGAAGACAATAAGCTCAGTTTGTGCAAATTATTAAAAATGACTACTAAGGGGCGCCTGGGTGGTTCAGTGGTTTAAAGCCTCTGCCTTGGGCTCAGGTCATGATCTCAGCATCCTGGGATCCAGCCCAGCATCTGGCTCTCTGCTCAGCAGGGAGCCTGCTTCCCCCTCTCTCTCTGCCTACCTCTCTGCATACTTATGATCTCTTTCTCTGTGTCAAATAAATAAATAAAATTTTTTAAAAAATGACTACTAAAACCAACAAATATATTGGTACAACTTTGTTGGTTTGCAACTCCAGGAATTCCCCAAGTGAAATTTGATATTGACCTCCATACATGCAGGGCAAGGAGAGACTGAAGAAAGAGACAGGCCACTCCAAACTGGGAGGGGCCAGGTTTAATAAGCATAGGAATTTACATACTAGGCTTTTCTTCAATGGATGCAAGACAAGTAAACGTCTGCATCCACCAGCCAGAACCTTAAAACTTTATATAGAGCTTCAACAGGGTTCAATTACCTGTATAGTTCAAATAGTCCCAACACCTCCTTATACTTTTAAGGCTGCATTTTTGAAGCAGCTGCTAGTAGGGAAGCAGTGTTCAGAACAGACATTCCAAGGACAGGGAAGAGTGTCAAGAGCCTCTGATTGCCTTGGTCCAGCTTGTGGGTCAACCAGCAGTCCCATCCTCTCAATGACCTCCTCTAATACTCAGATCAAAATATCAGTACCAATTCTGACATATCTAGAGTGATTTTATCAAGCAAAAATGCTATTTCCACTTCTGGAAATATTCATATGTATCTGGGTGTCAGGTTTCAGAGCTATATATTAAAAAACTAATTGGGAGGGTATATAAACAGTAATAAAAACAAAAAATAGATAAAGCTTAAAGAAAATAATATATAAGAAAACTTTGAAAAGTCTTACATACTATTTCAATAAATTTAAAAATATTAATCCTCATTTGTAAAGTTTGATAGCAGTTTGTAAGATAAGTGCAAAAGGAGCATATTGAGTGAATCACCGTGTACAAAAAGTAATGGAGACATTTATAAAGGGAAGAAAGTAAACATCAAGAGTTGAACATGTCTTAGGGGTTTGAAGTGGCGGGGGAGTGGGAGGTTGGGGTACCAGATGGTGGATATTATAGAGGTCATGGAGTGCATGGAGCACTGGGTGTGGTGAAAAAATAATGAATACTGTTATGCTGAAAATAAATAAATTAATAAAAAAAAGAGTTGAACATGTCTTTAAATTCCAACTTACTATGTTGTGCATACATACAATGGATTACACACTTATTATTGTCTTTGTGTTTTTTCAATGTTTGATAAATCTGAATTTACTACATTCAGAGCATACTAAATCTATAGGTATACAAATGTTACACAACAATGTATATATTGTTGTTATGTATTTCCATTGCTAGAATTATATATTTCTTTACAGATGTAAATGTTTTTATTCACTTTTTATTTTTATTTTTATTTTTAAATTTTTTATTATTATTATTTTTTGCTTTAGTTACCATTACTTTTATCCATTCAGCTTCACTATGTCTTATATTTTTCTTCTTGAACCAGGCAAGTTTTTGTCTCTAAAGATGAAAGAACTGTTTTCTTTCTCTCTTCCATTGCTTTGGAAATTAAGTCATCCTGACATTGGATAGTTTGCTTAAATAATATTGATAGTACCTCAAGGAACAAGTACCACTATATTGTAGCATCTTAAACAAAGCTGATTGCATGTAGAGTTCCAACTCAAGGAGGAGAAAGGAACACATTGTCTTGGTTGGATGAGTCTAAGAGAGACACCTGCTATATTTGTATATTTGAATAGCTACTCTGGGAAATTTTTTATCAGAATCAAAAGTTCTTTTTGAAGTACAGTCAGGAGAAAGAAAAAAAAAAGATATGGCAAAAATATCTGAGGACGTTGCCAGAATATAACTAATAATTTTGATAATTAGATTAACAAGTTCACGAAAAGACAAATAAGCATATGCATTATAGAAAAGTGTTTTAGTGGGGGCACCTGGATGGCTCAGTGGGTTAAGCCGATGCCTTCGGCTCAGGTCATGATCTCAGGGTCCTGGGATGGAGTCCCACATCGGGCTCTCTGCTCAGCAGGGAGCCTGCTTTCCTTCCTCTCTCTCTACCTGCCTCTCTGCTTACTTGTGATCTCTTTCTGTCAAATGAATAAATAAAATCTTTAAAAAAAAAAAGTGTTTTAGAAATGCTCATCGACAATGTCTGTCCTTTTAAATAATCACAACTGGAAAGAAAAGTCATATATAATATAATCATAAGGTAATAATAAAAATTTATTATACAACTAATACAGTAGTTAGCTGGACACAAATTACGTTTTACAAGTGAAAATAATGTCAAATAATAGAATATTTTTGACTTCAGCACTTTTTAGCATTAATCCTTTTTTGTGTATAATAATAGAATATTTTATAAAATGCTATTTTTGGATATTAAACTTTTAAATTTTAAAACTGTCACATTTTTATATACACTGTGTCTTAAGAGCTTTATTTTTTCACCATTTAACTTTGTTCATATATTTATTCAAATAAATGTACCCACAATGCTAATAATTATCATTATGTCATTTTTTTTTTTTTTTGCTACAACCACCATTTCCAAAGATACCAAGAAGTGGGTATAATTTAACAATTATCTCTTTGTGCTACCTACTGCTTTATACAAACATTCCTATGAAAAATCCATAAGACAGAAAATTCAATCTCAAAGAATCAAATAAAGAAAGTAATTGAATAAAAAAAGGAACAATGTCTGATACATGGGATTGAAAGTCTGCGAAGGATTTAGCCACTTGAAAAGTCTTGCTCTTTTTATATGAGTTCTATAAAAATAACCAGTGATTATAGTTTTAGAAATTGTTTATTCCTTTAACTGGCTGTGTAAAAGGTCAAAGACAGACTCAATCTCTTCCAACAAATTTCTTTTGGTTCAAACTTGTGGCTTATCTGGCTATGTCGGTTAAGTCTTCCTCCTGTTGGCACTGTTGCTGCCTTGCTTTTCTATCCCTTTCCTCTGGAGATGAGTTGCTACATCAGTGACCTTTATTTTGTTTTAAAGAATGGTGTCTTTTTTATGTGGGAAAGTTAAAAGGACTAAAGACATCTTCCTGAAATCTTAGCTACTTTCTTGAATTAACAGCAGCTGAAGTCATACTTATACTTCAAGTCTGATGTAGGAAACATCAGTTCTTCACATCTCAAAGCCTATCATCTCTTTTTTTCTTCTTTAGTAACAAAAATAATTCTTTGCATTCATACAGACTATGACTTACAACATAATGCCCTGTCACAAAAAATTTTATTCTAGTAATCCCGTTGATACATGGAATAATTTCTCCTGAATTCATCTAATGGCCTTCCTTCTTTTCTCTCTTCATTCAGGTTATCCTTAAATTATTTTTTATAGATTTTACTTATTCATTTGAAGGAGAGAGAGTTAGGGGAAGGGCAGAGGCAGAGAATATCAAAGAGACTCCATGCTGAGCGTGGAGCTTGAGGCAAGGCTTGATCTTACCACCCTGAGATCATGACCTCAGCCAAAACCAAGGGTTGGCTGCTTAACTGACCATGCCACCCAGGCACCCACAGATTATCCTTAAATTAAAACAAATGCTGTATTATATTTATTTCCTGTATTGTCTTAAAGAACCTTTGGAAAACAGCACTGACTGGAAATAAAACCAATTGTTTTCATTTCCCAATGAGAAAATTGAGATTCAGAGAGGCTAAATGGTTTCTCAGGGACATATGTGAGGTTTGTTTTTTGTTTTTTGTTTTTTTTTAATTTTTTTGTTTTTGATGTTTATAATATTGCCCAGACTGGACCTCTATGTATATTTTTAACATTGCTTTTGAGAGATGCCCTCTATTTATTAAAGAATAAATATGTCAGATTAAGTTTAAGATCAGTGTTAAATTTTAATAACTATATCTCCAATCCAGTTCTTCTCTAATATTTGTTTTCTTATAAATATCTAATTACTATCTACTGACATATGTATTTTTATCCTCTTGGATGTTAATTTCCAATCTATTCTCATTGTACTACATGAAGATATCATGGTATGTATTCCCAATATAGTTATATTTACATGTTTATATGTGTGATAAAATAGTGCTATACAAGTACACTTATATATTGTGAATTATTCTCAAAATTTCAATTGATTAAATAAACATAAAAATACACACTTAAATGATTACTGTGTTCATCTCAATTGTTTATATATTTATCATTTGACTAGATATAAATTATTTAGTAATACATGAAACAGGACAAAATAATTGACAAAATGTGAATATAATAAAGTGAATAAAATGCATCCAAGACCTTGCCTGAACCTTATCATTGGCCTGTTGAAAGACGAGGTATAGAACTATTTGAATACATAATTTTCAACATTCTAACATTCTACCCTTTCATTATTTTAGCCCTATATAACTCTGTCTTAACATCAATACTGCCTATCCATATTTCCATCTTTTTATTTTAACATCTACAGACTATCCTAACTCACCTCCAACCACTTTCCACGCAGAACACACTCTTTAATCACACCCACATGTCTTATTTCTTTTCCTCTCACTACTTTTGTTCTGGTTGCCCTGATTCCTGGCTGAATTTGGCTATACCTTTCTCTGATTTTAATCTTAGCCCCAACTGGAGGGCATATTAGAGAAAAAGATTTACTTTGAAATGTTGGATCTGTATGGTCTTCACATTCAGCTAGCACTTCAGCACTTTTTAGCATTAATCCTTTTTTGTGTATCTGACATTTTACATTTTTGTAGTTATTTCATGGTATTATTTTAGTATTGTAGTAGTATTATTTAGTATTTTAGTAGTTTAGTATTGTGGTTTTTAGTATTTAGTATTTAGTATATTTAGTATTTTAGTGTTGTGGTTATTTTAAATCTCTCTCTCTCTCACTCTTACTCATTCCTCCTTTTGTTGAAAATCTTGCCTACTACTTCACAGGGAAAACAGAGGCTATTATCTATCAACTTTAATTTAACCCACCCATTTAGAGAACATTTATTGTACTCCTCTCTCTTTTGGACATATAGCAATGGAAAAGTATTGTTCTGGGCCCTTGGAATTAATGAGGAAGATTGATATGGCAGACTTCTAGCTGTCCCTCATTATCTCCCTTTTCCAATATAATTGAGTTTAACTGGTGCATGACCATTTAGTGGTGTTTACTGATGCAGGGTCGCATAATTGGTATTTTAAATTTTATTTCACCTTTATTTTCAAACATTTTATATAATTAATCTCTATTAGTTGTATAATTCATAGAAGTCTCTGAGAAACAAAAATTAATGGCTTATTTGTAAACCTGATTAGGCTAAACACTACGTTAAATGCTGCAAATGGATTATTTTGTTTAGTCTTAGTCACATGCTGATGAGGGTTTGGAGATCACCCAGTAGGCAGGTCTGTGTAAATATAAGATCAAATTTGAGATTTATAGGGGTTAAGAACTTAGCTCAAGGTCAAATATCCAGTGAAGATATGGACCTGAAGTATAAATGTAGGAAAATCTGGCCAAGAGACACATATAATTAATCTTAACAAGAGTAGGTATTTCTCAGTATCATTGAATTTCTAAAATATAAATTTATCTTTGGCTGTATCTACTAAAAAATTCATTTTAAACAGCTTCTCCCACTTTCATGTCAAACAAAGGAACTTAAAATTTAGAGCAAAACTTTGATGTGTCCTAAAAGACTCAACAAGTTATTGTTACTATTTTTTCCAACCAACATCTTATTCAACCACTATCTCCTAGACTCCAGCCACATGGGTTCTTTGTTATGTTTGTTCAATGAATGCAACATGATCTCTTCTATGGCAAATCTCTTGGCATGTGATATCCTTTCTATCTAGAAAGATCTTTACAACCTTGTGTCCCTATCATACTTTACCTCTTATACGTCATTAAATCTATTGACATGATTACAAAATAAAATACCCTAATTAAACTTTTTATTTTAAGGTAACTGTATATTCCCATGCAGTTCTAAGTGATAATAATACAGAGATGTCCTGTCAACTCTTCACTGATTTTCCTCCACTGATAATTTGCGTAATTATAGTATACTACCACAACCAGGAAATCAACACTGATACAATACACCAACATCATTCAGTTTTCACCAGTTTCATGTGTACTTATTTGTGTGTGTGTATATTTCTATATAATCTTATCATATGTGTGTAGTCATGTGACTATAATTATGGACCGTAGCTAACATATAGAACAATTCTACCACAGGATCTCTCATCATACCCTTCTATAGCCACAGCTACCTCTCTTCCTCCTACCTTTATAACTCCTGGCAACAACTAACTGTTCTCCATCTTTAAAATATTATAATTTGAAGGATATTACTTAAATGGAATGTGTGCAAGCTTTTAATTTTTTATTGTTTTTTGATAATATACTTATTAATTTTTAGGATACCTTTAAATTTACTGGAGAGTTATGAAGGTGGTTCAGGAGAATTCTGATATGCCTGCACCTCTTCTCCTATTTTTAACATCTTACATTAATATATTATAATTGTTATAATCAATGAAATAATATTGATACATTATCATTATTGTAGAAGATTTATTCATATTCCTTAGTACTTACCTACATGTCGTCCATTTTCCTGTTCGAGGATTCCATCTAGAATGCCACATAACATTTAGTTGTCAATTGTTCTTAGGTTCCTGGCTGTGACAGTTTCTCAGAAATTTTTGTTATTACCTTGATAGTTTTGAGGAGTACTGCTCAGGTATTTTGAAGAATGTCCCTCAGCTGGATTTGTCTGATGTTTTTTCTCATGATCAGACTGGAGTTAATGAGTTTTGGTAGGAAGAACACAAAGGTAAAGTGTCATTTTCATCACATTATATCAGGGCTACATGCTATCAATATGACATCACTGCTGAAACTAATCTTAATCATCTGAGGTAGTATTTGTCAGGTTTCTCCATTGAAAAGTTTTTTTGTTTTTTTTTCCTTTCTTTCTCCCTTTTCCAAACAGTACTCTTGGGAAGTCACTATGTGTAGTCAACCCTTAAGAAGTGGGAATTATGCTCCACCCCCTCAAGGGGGAGATATGTACATAAGCTATACAGACTTTTTTGTCTTGAAGATTTGTCTCTTCTTCCCCATTTATTTATTCAGTCTTTTTTCTTAATTATTATAAACTCATGTATACTCTTTTCATACTTTGGTTTATATTCCAACACTATTTGTTGTTGTTGTTGTTGTTCTTAAATTGTTCCAGTTTTGGCCATTGGAAGTTCCTTTGGTTGGTTCCTTTGGTGGTTCCTGTGTCCTTTTCATATACTCCCATTTGTGTCCTTTTCATATACTCCCATTATTGTGTGTGTTCATTTGCTTCCTTATTGTTGTTGTTGTTAATTCCTTATTTGCTGCCAATACAAGATATTCCAGGCTCATCTTTTATATTTACTTCATCACCCTTAGAATTAGTCATTTATTCAAGGAGTCCTGTTCCTCTTATTGGACAATAGTACTAGGGGCTAAAATCTAGGTGCTAAGTTTGCTCATTATGTTTGTAGATTTCAATAGTTTATTCCATTTTATTGGTCAGTACCATTTTATTGGTATTTCATTAGTGTGGGTATATCATAGTTTGTTTAATTATTTACCTGTAAAAAGACATCTAGGCTATATCCAGGTTTTGGCTAATAAATCTCTTAGGAACATTCATGTTTTTTAGATTAAATGCCCAAGAGTGCAATTTCTGGATCATATGATTAGTGCATTTTTAGTTTTATACAAGTCTGGCTGAATGTTCTCTGGAGTGACTTTACCATTTTACATTCCATTTTCACTAGCAATTTATGAGTGAAACAGTTTTTCTGTATCATTGCCAGCATTTGATGTTATTTATTTTTAAGCCATTTTGATAGATGTGTGGTAATATTTTATTTTGGTTTTATAATAATATTTTATTGTATTTATATACAGTTGAGAAATAAGGAAGAAGGAAGGAAGAGTGAGAGATGGAAAGAAGAGAGAGCCCATGCACACATGAGTCAGTAAGACTACCACTGATTGTTAGTTATATCCAGTTTTTAGAAATGTTACAAACTGAAAGAAAAAAGTCGACCACAAAACCAGTAATAAGTAGGGAACATCTCTTCCTTTTTCATATGTCAGGTAAAAGGCCTTTTTTTTTTTTTTTTTTTTTCCACAGAAGATTTGCCTGATCCTGCAAGCTTGTTGAGGTTACCTACTTATAGTAGTTATATGTTTATTTTCTCCATACTACTAATAACATTTTGTAATTAATTATATCACAACGTAATTATTTATTTATTTATTTATTTAAAGATTTTATTTATTTGGCACCGAGAGCGATAATAAGAGAGAGCATAAGCAGGGAGGAGTGGCAGGCAGAGGGAGAAGCAGGCTCCCCACTGAGCAAGGAGCCCGATGCATGGCTTGATACCGGGACTCTGAAATCATGACCTAAGCTGAAGGCAGATGCTTAACCAACTGAGCCACCCAGGCACCCCATTAATTAATGTGTCCCTTTTTCCTTATTGGACCCGAAGCTCTACAAGGATAGAGACTGTATCTCCTCTGTTTACCATATTATTTCCAACATCTACTCCAGGTTTTGGGATACAGGTGTTTAAGACTAAGGAGGGCATGTGATCTGATGAGCATGGGGTGCTATACGCAACTAATGAATTACTGAACACTACATCAGAAACGAACCATGTAATATATGTTGGCTAATTGAACTTAATAGAAAAATAAAAAAAATAAAACTATTGTTAAATTAACACATAGACATATCTTCACTATGTAATGATGCTTTCAATCAAGTAATGTTCTTAAAGTTATATTTACTTATTTGCAAAATAGAAATAGATTTAGATCAATTCTGACTCTAGACTTTAAGTTACACAGAGACAGGTGATAAGCAAAAGAAATATAAAGAGATGATCTTTGTTTTCAAATTTAATACTATTAAAAAAAAAGAAATACCACTTAGAGTTATCAATAAAGGATATTATCTTCACATGTTTCTAGAAACAAAGCTAAATAACGTTTTTCCCTTTGTGAAAATTACCTTAATCCCATCCCCAGCCTGGCTGAATCTGCCAGGACATCTTTGATTAAGTTGTCTTTTCTTCCCAGGAGGCTTCAGTCTCTAAGTACCTTGAGGAAGGAGGCAGTAGTTCCTGTTGTTTTTATATCCATCTTAAAATGAAGACAATACTAGAAACAAAAAATAAGACATCCTGATATCTAGTAAATATTTTTGTTTGTTGGAATTGACCAATAAGGAAAACCTTGTCAAAACAGAGTGGTTTTGAATTTTGTTAGTTATGGAACTATAGTTGTAAAATATTTCACATACTCCTTAAGTATGGAGGTCAATACAAATTAATTTCAGTGTACTTATTGAAAACAGTTTCATGACACAAATTTATTGCCAAACTTATGACTAGTGGAATAAAAATTAAATTATGGGCCATAGTACAGGAGAGCCAATGCATTAAAATCTGATGTTCTTGACATGTCCCCAATAAAATAGAATGTAATAAATCATACTCAATATAAAATATTAATCAATAAATGACACCTATGGGTTTTTTTTAATAGGAAAGTAAGCTACAATCATAGTAAAGGGGCATGGGTCATGACGAAAGCATTTTCAAATTACATATAGAATATTCTTCTAGCAATTTGTAATGTGTTCAAGAAATTTTCATTCATTATTGTTATATAATTGTATATTTTGAATAAAGATTGTTAAGAGTATAACTTAGTCTTTGTATATTGAAATAATAAGGGATATGGAAATATTAGTTTATATGATCCATATAAATAGTCTAACTGGATAACTCAGGCCACATTACTTCATATTTAAATAGTCTAACTGGATAATTCTGGCCAAATTACTTCATATTTTAATTTAATCAATGTGAGTGACTTTTTCTTTCTTTTCAATTTTGTCTTAGGGAGCTCTGATGGATTCATACCAGAGTCCAGTGTCCACCCTTGTACAAACAGAATATCACTCTTCTACAATCTATATGCGTAGTTTACCCTTATATGGCTACGTTGTGTCCAGTTGACTACAATGTCCATGTTATAGCCTTAATGAAAGCGTCCCTTGAATCCCTCTATTTCCACTGACTGGGAAAATAATGGTTTATATCTCATAAGGAAAATGTGAGAATTAAATAAGATAATTTACAAACAAAAAGAGAATAAAAGCAATTATTATGTTATTACACTAGTATTAGCCACATAGTAGTTATTAATGTTTTTTCTTCTTAAACCTTATTAAATAAAAATGTTAAGTTGGCAGCTTCTAGGAAATTGTAAATGAAATGAGGGCAGAATTCCCTACACATTATAAAATGTGTTCCCAAATTTGACTTTGAATCTCCTGCTAGCCAAAACAAAGAAAATATGACTAGTTGCATAATTTTCTGTCTGTGAGAAAATGATGTGCTAGAAGAGATAAGAATTTTAAATACTCACATTGTAATTTCTGTCATAAACTTTTCATAAATGTATAGTAAGTTTTGCACCTGCTTTTATTCCTCTATCAGTATAATTTGAGGTAAAATTTCAAAGCTTAATGAGGTGAAATCAGTCCTGTTGGGGTCAATGAAAATTGAAGTACAGCAGAGTACGTAAGGAGAGTGACCTAATTTTGAATCTAGGTTTGGCCTCATCTGTGGATTTCCAGGCAAGTTACTTACCTCAAGCAAATATAAAGCCTCAGACTTCCTTGAAGACTACAATTCATATTTATTTGGTGTCCAAAAGAATTTATAAAGTGAAATGAAATTATTTTTCTTACTTATTTATATCAGGTTAGGAGCCAGGTTTTCCAGAGGAGTCAGAACAGATTCCTCCTCATAATAGCAAGGCAAGTTTCTTATGACTGAAAGAATCTTCCACAGAAATAATAGGTCTTCATAGGGAACTGAGGACTTAGAGTGCCTGAAGATGCTGCATGGTTCCTGATTTGTATAGTTGTCTTGGTAGTTTTTCAGTTATTTTTCCTTTTAGGAAAATTTGTGTCATCTGTTTTTGTCAGTTGATGTCTTTCCATCAATCTACCATTGACCTCAGAAGTTGGTGTCACAATACAGATTAGCACAAAGACTTAGAACCTGAGTATTAGGTTGATTAGGAGGAATTGAGAACTCCAACAACAACACTTGGGAAAGAAACTGATATTAGATGGCTAGGATTGCATCCAGACCACTTTAAACAAAGAGCCTATAAATATTTAGCAGTCGTGAAAGATTGTTTCAGAAGAATATGACCATTATTTCCCATGATTTGGACATGTTTGCATGCCAGTTTAAAAATAAATTGTTGTCCAAATGGTAAAATTCACATTTCCCCTTTAGATTCTAGACTCCACTGGCTTTAACCAAAGAAGCAAAGATGCCTGAATGTTTCCAATAGAGACTGAAACTAAGAAGCACTAGACCAGGAATCCAATAGGAAAGAAAAGAACTAAAACTGTGGATTCTAATGTTTTTGTGCATAAATACTTAGGGTGTTAATGTTAAAAATGTTAGTGTGTCAGAGCACTCCCTCAAGTCCATCCTCTCTGAAATAGAAGTTTGTCATAAATTAAAATTTACAGGAGGTAAGAGGTTGCTTTCGACTTTAACCAAGTTGAAGCTCCTGAAGAGTGGAAAGGAAAAGAGGCAGATTGCAGAGTAAGAAAAAGAAAATTTCAAGTACAAGAATTAGTATTAACTGTGTTTTTAAAAAGTGTTTTATTTAATTTTTTTAACATGTTAAGTGTACTCTTTAACCTTCATCACCAATTTCACCCTCTCCACCTCCCCATCGGTAGCCTCAGTCTATCTTTATAGTTAGTGGTCTGTTTCTTCGTTTCTCTGTCTCTCTCGCTCTCTGTTTTTTTTTTTTTTTCTCCTTTTGCTCATTTGTTTTATTTTTAAATTCCATATATGAGTGAAATCATGTGGTATTTGTCTTTCTCTGACTTCTTTCGCTTAGCATTATACTCCGTAGTTCCACCCGTGTCATAGCAAGTGACAAAATTTCATTCCTTTTTATGACTGAATAATATTCATGTGTGTGTGTACGTGTGTGTGTACATGTACATATGCACATATATGTGTATGGTATATAATACCGCCTATTCTTTATCTATTCATCTATTGATGGAAACTTGGACTGTGTCAATGGTTTGGCTATTGTAACTGATGCTGCAATAAATATAAGGGTGCATATATCCTTTTGCATACATGTTTTTTAATTTTGGGGGTAAATAACCAGTAATGCAATTATTTTATTATAATACCCGTTATAATTGCATTACTGGGTATTAGGATAGTTCTATTTTTAATTTTTGAGGAAGTTCGATACTATTTTCTATGTGGTCGTACCCGTTTCTATTCTCACCAACAGTGCAAATGGGTTCCTTTTTCTCCATATCCTCACCAAAATTTGTTGTTTCTTGTGTTTTTGATTTTAGCCATTCTGACCAGTAGGAGCTGATAGGTCATTGTCATTTTGATGTGCATTTCCCTGATGATGAGTGATGTTGATCATCTTTTCATGTGTCTGTTAGCTATCTGTATGTCTTCTTTGGAGAAATGTCTGTTGATCTCTTCTGCCCATTCTTTAATTGGATTGTTTGTTTTTTGGGTGTTGAGTTCTATTAGTTCTTCATATATTTTGGGTACTAACCCTTTATCAGATATGTCATTTGTAAATATCATCTCTCATTCAATGGGTTGCCTTAAGTTTTGTTCGTTATTTTTTTTTGTTGTTGTGCAGAAGCTTTTTATTCTGTTGTCCCAATAATTTATTTGTGCTTTTATTGCTTTTGCCTTAGGAGACGTATTTAAAAAAAAAAAAAAAGTCATTGCAGCTGATTTCAGAAAAAAATACTGCCTGTGTTCTCTTTAAGGATTTTTTAAAATTTAATTTTTTTTTCATTTTTTTCAAAATTCATTGTTTATGCACCACACCCAGTGCTCCATGCAATACTCCTTAATACCCACCACCAGCCTCCTCCAAAACCCTGTTTGTTTCTCAGAGCCCATGGTTTCTTATGGTTTGTCTCCCTCTCTGACTTCTTTAAGGATATTTATGGTTTTAGGTCTCACAAGTCATTAATTCATTTTGAAGTTTATTTTTATGCGTGGTGAAAGAAAGTGGTCCAGTTTTATTCTTTTGCATGTAGCTGTCCAATTTTCCCAATGTCATTTTTTTTTTAAAGTTTTATTTATTTATTTCAGAGACAGAGAGAGCACGAGCAAGGAGAGGGACAGAGGGAAAGGAAGTAGACTCCTTACTGATCAGGGATCCTGATGCAGGACTTGATCTCAGGACCCCAGGATTATGACCTAAGCCAAAGTCAGATGCTTAACCAACTGAGCCACCCAGGCACCCCCCAATACTATTTTTTGAAGAGACTTTCCCTATGGTGTATTCATTCCTCATTTGCCAAAGATTAAGTTTGACATTATTTCAGGGTTTATTTCTGGATTTTCTATTCTATTCTACTGATCTAAGTATCTATTTTTATGCCAGTATCATACTGTTTACATCCTACTGCTTTATAATATAATTTGAAATCTGTATTAACTGTGTTTTAATATGCATGAGTAGTTAATGTCTGTGTTGACATTTTTTAATGAAATGTGAACATACAATTTGATGACTTATGAAACTACTATGTGTGTATAAATATATATATGTTATAATCATACAAACACTTTTTTTTTTACTTTTTTAAAAATTTTATTCAGAGTACAGGATCTTAGAAATTATTTCATACTTGGACCATATTCCTTTGAGTGTAGAGTCAGGAGTACTTAGGTGACATAGAATTTCTGTTGATAAGTGTACATAACAAAAAATTTTACCCACAAACTTCTCTTTGAATGATGAATGAATTCATGATAAATGTCCAGTTAGGAAGACTCTGAAAATGAATTTTGCCTAACTGTCAAAACAATCTCACTATTACTACAGTGGTACATGATTCCAGTGCATTCTAAATTGGTTTAAAGATGTGGTGATCAAAGGGTTAACTAACTTTCTCCTTAGGGCATGGTTGTGTTTAGGGGAAGATATTTTGTTACATTGCAGCCAAAAGAGATAAGTGGGGAAGGCTTGGAACTGTGCCCAGCTTCTCCAATCCCAAGATCCTTGGGAAAATGACTTTTTTTCTTTCTCATCCCCTTGAGGTGTTTTGTTAACTATGGTTTTTACCAAGTTTTCTTAGGAAGGGAAAGAATCTGGCAAAGAGTTGGTTTTCTGTCCCCTCTTCCTCCACTACTTTTGTGTTTTTATTTTTTTAGTAAAAAGTTGTAAGAGGTAAAGTTACACTGCAAAAAATATTCAATAAAAACAAAAATTATTATATTGGAAAGAAAAATTTTCAAGTTAGTTATCAAAATATTAAACTGTCAGGAGCTCTGACTGTAGTGCTTTTGACCAGAAGCAACAAGAGAAGCTAACAGGAAGAAACTGGAGTAAAAATCAGGACAGTTTCTTATTTTATATGTAAGGAGCATAGAAGTCACCTCTCTGCCCTAACAAGTAAAAATCTGAACAGACTGAAGAAGATCCAAGAAGAGTGAGATCTGTAAGAGAGGAGAGATCACAAGACAAATCACCGTTCCTGATTTGGAGAGAAAGGTGAATGCAAGAGTCACAGCTTAGCAGAGCAGAGTTTTGCAAGCAGGAACTACTGCAGGAATCAGTGCTGGAGAAGGAAACCCTGAGCTGTAATTGACAAACTTCTGGAGGCTCAGTATGGACAAGTCTGTGAGTGAATAACTCCATGGGACCCCAGTCATGGAGGACCTTCACAACGTTGTGGGATGCCCCTTCAGGAGTGCTACCAGATTCTCACAAAAAATACCACAGAAAAACCTCCTCAAGTTTCTGACAGGAAGAGGAAAAAAAGGAACCATTTTAAAGTCCTTGAGAGTAATCTGTTCTTGCTAAAAAGGCCTCCTCTTAGTTCCCCTAGTTATCCAGAGCCCAACTTGTCAGAGCCTAACTTTTCTGGGAGAAAGGAAATACCCAGCTCTAAACAATAAAATTGATAAGATTCTGGCCAGGCTAACTAAGGTTAAAGCAAAACAAAACAAAACACCAATTACAAAAATGAGAAATGAGAAAGGGGTAACATTTCTACAGATCCCATGGACATTAAAAGGACGATGCTGGATTTACTATGAGTAAGTCTATGCTCACAGAGTTGATGACCTAACAAAATGAACCAATTCTTTGAGAAACACAATTTAACAAAACGTGCAGGAAGAATAGACTATTGAAATAGGGCTATATATATTAAAGAAACTGAATCAATAATTAATAACCTTACAAAAATGAGCAAGTGGAATTTGAAATTAAAAATAATAGCATTTATATTAGCATTTTTAATAATGTATCAAATTTTTGCCTTACTGTGCAACCAACATACCTCATTTCTGGAATTTAATAGATATACATTCTGCATAAATGGGATGACACAGATATAAAGTAATTCACTGAAATATTGTCTGTAACACCAAAAAAATAAATAACCCAAGTGTTCATCAGTAGGGGACTAGTAAAATACCACTAGCACAAAACAGAAAAGGAAAATAAGGGAGCTTTCTATATACTTATATTAAAGATCTATAAATACATAATCAGGTGAAAAAAATTGCAAATTATTGCCTATAGCAAGTCACTTTTTTGGAAAAGAGAGGAAAAATAAGTATATATATTTTTATTTACACAAAGCCACCCTTGAGTGATGTACTGAGAAGTGGTAACAGTAGTTGCCTCTGATGAAATTAGGATGATTGTCAGTCTGAGACTTCTTGTTGTTTATAATTTTATCTTTTGGATTTTTAAATAGGTAGCATTTACTCATGGTAACTGAATGAAACAATAAAATTTAGAAGTCAGAGGGTCAAAATTATATATTCATAACATTTTGTTGCTACAGTAGTTACAGACTCCTAGGTTATAGTTTCACTGGTGAAAAAACAAATATTGAGGTTCTAAAGGATTAATGACATGGTTAAGTTCACAAAGCTAGGTTTCAGTAAATCCCAAATTAGAATTGCAGTAATGTACATTGTTCACATCGGATGTTCTGAGTAGTTTTTCTAAGACATCTCTACCAGTTCAGTCCTCACACAGATGTGAAGAAAATATATTTATCCTTGTGCAAGGTCAAAATGGAAATGCATTTGTATTTCTCAAAGTATGATATGTTATAATTATGGTAATTCAAGATTTTTAAAACTCATGAAGTTAGTTTATAAGAACTAAGTAACAAACAAAATAAAAGGAGGTATACTACCTGTGGAGACATTCCTCATATATATTTATAGTTTGTCTGTGAGAAGAAATAAAACTGAATGCTCTTGAATGTGATTATTGAGAAAAGAAATTAACAAAGATAAACCATTCACTTTTTTTCCTTGGGGATAGTTGACATATAATAATAATTAGCTTTGGGTGTGCAACACAGTGATTTGACAATTCTATACATTATAAAATGCTCACCACAATAAATGACTTATCATCTGGCACCATAAATAGTTACTACAATACTATTGACTGTATTCCCTATACACTGCACTTATCATCCCTATGACTTATTTACTTTATAATTGGAATTTTGTATCTCTTAATCTCCTTCACGTATTTTGCTCATCCCTGAGCCCCTACCTTTTGGCAACCACCAGTTTGTTCTCTGTATTTATGAGCCTCTTTCTGTTTTTTTCTTGTGTGTTCATTTGTTTTGTTTATATTTCTCATATATAAATAAATCATATGGTATTTGTCTTTTTCTGTTTGGCTTATTTTATTTAGCATAATACTCTCTAGATCGATCCATAGGTCGTGAATAGCAAGATGTCATTCTTTTTTTAAAAAGTCACTTGCTGGGGTGCCTGGGTGGCTCAGTGGGTTAAAGCCTCTGCCTTCGGCTCAGGTCATGATCCCAGGGTCCTGGGATTGAGCCCCACATCGAACTCCCTGCTCAGCAGGGAGTCTGTTTCCCTCTCTCTCTCTCTGCCTGCCTCTCTGCCTACCTGTGATCTCTGTCTGTCAAATAAATAAAGTATAAAAAAAAGTCACTTGCTTATGAAAATTATGTAAATTAATGTACAATGAATAGTATTTTAAAAAATTGTGAAAAACTGTACATTTTTAAATAAAAGGATTTATGAGACATATTTTCAATTTTACAATGCATGCTTTATGAAATGAGGTTCTGCTACTCTCAAATACAGGTTAAACTTGCAATAGAATTAAACTTTACAAATAAAATGAATTAAAAAAATGCTCCTTTCCCAAACTTTCTAGGATCTAGAGTTGTTGGAAATTTTTAAAATTAATATTAAGTTTATAATACAAAACATTACCTATTGACTTTTAAAAGTTTTTAAATCATTAGCTTCAATTTAAGTAAACTTGGCTTGTACTCTCCTAATCATTCTACCATTCTACTGAAAATTTTTACATATCAAAATTAGGCAATTTCATCATCTCTGTTATAAAGAATTGTGATTTTTCTATTTTTGCCACACTTCTGTAATATATATTACATTGTTATCATAAATTCAAATCCTTAATATCAGTTAAACTTTGTTTCACTATATGATAGTTAATCAAGAGAGAACTAGCTGTGTATCTCTTCTAGCACTGTAGGAGTTTAGGACAGATCTCAGATTTTCTGTTCTTTATTACTCTCCTCATCTGCCCAATACCATTAATCCTTTGTAGTTGGAATAAAGTTCTTAAGTTTAGGTAATGCAATCTAAGAAGATGAAAAAGATTATAATCTGACACCTGGAACCTACAGTATAGTAGTGACTGCCCAAATGTTGATTTAGAGAAATTCTTTTGTTTTGTTGTGTTTTTGAACCATATTATATGGTGTTTTGATTTCCTCCTATCCAGCCTGCAGATGAGGAAGGAATCTTCTGTTCTAAATAGTATAAAATGGCTAAATAATGACATGTCACAATCAAACAGAAGTTCATTGATTAAACTTACAGCCCCAGAGGAGGACGTGGCAGGTATGGCCACATCGAGGTTGTACTGGGAAACCACTGGGGTTGTACTGGGAAAACAGTAAATAAACAGGGCTGTAGGAGGCGGACTTTGTAGAAAAAGTGGGTAGGGTTCTTCTGGGAAGATGTGAATAGCTTGTTTGAACAATTTTTGTGGCTTGTGGGCCATGAAAGCCTTAGGTCAAGGAGATCAGGTGGGGAGCAGTAGTTGTTCCAGCTGGTTGGGAACTAGAAAAATGGGAGGGGGGATATATCTGGCGACAGCAAGGGGCCTGTAAACCTCAAAATGGCAAGTCAGAAGCACATGAAATTTTGGGTCTATTAATACTTAGGAGTTGCTGTCTAAAATATTGTGTTCCGGGGCG
This sequence comes from Neogale vison, assembly GCF_020171115.1. Lineage (NCBI taxonomy): Eukaryota > Metazoa > Chordata > Mammalia > Carnivora > Mustelidae > Neogale > Neogale vison. The sequence continues at coordinate 74,451,068 of NC_058101.1, forward strand.
CCTGGATGGCTCAGTGCGTTGAAGCCTCTGCCTTCAGCTCAGGTCATGATTCCAGGGTCCTGGGATCAAGCCCCACTTCGGGCTTTCTGCTCAGCAGGGGGCCTGCTTCCCTCTTTCTCTCTCCACCTCCTTGTGTTCTCTGTCAAATAAATAAAATCTAAAAAAAAAAATTATGTTCCTCTTGGGAAAATTTTTCTATTACTTTTTGTTTTAGTTCTGTCTGAAATGAATTTTTCTTTTTTCCCTCTGAAAGCCCCGGAAATATGTTATTCTTCTATGTGAAATATTTAATATTATATAATTAAAGATCTTATATAGCATCTATAGTATCTAAAAATACCTAAAAGGATGAACTACAGATTTAATAAGAAAAAAAAGATTATATTGATGTGTAAAAGTGTAAGAGATGTTACTATTTGACAGAGTAATCAATTTTGATGCATTTTCATTCATAAAATATTAGGAGACACTGTGAAAGGGGATAGAACACAGAACTATTGTAGAAAACCAGCACTCCAATCCTGGTTCCTTTGCATGCCATTTAATGACAGTCCTCAGTTTCTACACTGGAAAGTAAGATGGTAAAACAATATTTTTATGTTTCTCTTGTCTCCAATATTCTCTTAATCTGTCAAAGTTAAAAAAATATATTTGGCTAGTTTGCATGTATAATTTTATTTTAGTTCTATAAATAATGGCCCATGGTGGTAACACAAATGGCTAGCAGAAGATAACGGTATCTAGAAGATGATACCAGAAGGGAGAGAAGCCAACAGAAAATACCCCCCAATGAGACATTTTGTGGGTGTTCACCTTGGGAATTAGATCCATATTCATTCATATTACAGAATTATTGCAATGGTCATGGTAATTCGTATAAGATATTTACAAGCACTTCAACCTTTAAAAAAAAACCCATGAGTTTACTATATCCATGTTAATAAAAAATGTGCAGATAAAATGTAGCAGCTACTCTTTAAAAGATAATTTGACCATTTTGAGGACACACTATGAAGAGAAGCACCTTCTTTCTTTGATGGTGATTATATTCATTCTTTCAGAGTTTATTGACTATGAGATTGAGAGAAAATGGGTTAACCATCACCACAACAAACAACAAAAATGAAAGGGAAGAAGTTGCTCTATTTTGTTTTCCCTGATCCTCCTGAGAGTTCAGAACATAGAAAGATCTACCTTTGGCAGAAAGGACAAATGAATCAAAAAGAAACTCACATCTACTGTGAGCAGGGAAAGAGGTAATGCCCATGTATGGTCTTTTTCTAGTGCAGTTTTGGAAATTGATTCTAGGATTTGGGGGCTGTGATGCATTGCGGTTGCTGTTTGTTGGTGGGCTATGGGGGCATTGTAAAAGTCATTTTCGTTTCCTCACTTTTTTGTCTGGGGAAAATCTTGTCTGGGGAAAATCTTGGGGAGTAATTTTTGTTTTGGGAATGTTAGAAGATTTGAATGAAATTAAACTTGCTTAGAAGATAGGAAGTTTAAGATTGCCTGGAATTTAGTTGTGAGTAATGCTAAGGGCCTCTTCATCTTTTTCTAAGTTGCTCAGCTACTCTTATTGGCATAAGACAAATGGGAAGAATTTTTTTGACCAAGAATAAAAGGCATGGAGTTGTTTAAAGACATTTAGACAATGACATTTTTTATTCATCTTCCTGGATACCAACCCATGGTTGGGCAAACAATAGACTGGAAATCTGTAATAGTGTCAACATTATGTTCAAAATGGACCACTGGGGAAATAAGTTTTATAAAATCAGCTGCAACTGAACATCCATGTGACTGTGAATGGAGATCCTATCTGTACACTATGCCATTTTATTTCCTTGGCAGTATCATCAAATATTCCATTTAAATGAAGTCACGCATCAGCTATTTATAAAATATTTTTTTTGCATTTTGTTCATGTGCAACTTTCTCCGAGAATTCTTCGCAGAGGAGTCTTAAATGTTTTTTGTCTTAGCATTTTATTTTACTATTAATTGACAAGCACCAGGTGATGTATGGAAGTGTTCAATCACTATATTCTACAGCTGAAACTAATATTATACTATATGTTAACTAACTGGAATTTAAATAAAAACTAAAAAATATATATATATACTGATTGTTAGATCACACACACACACACACACACACTTCACTAGCAGCAAGCAATCTGAAACCAGCGATCAGGCTATTATTCATCTTTGTTTTCCCAGTGTTGAGTAGAATGAGAACACATGAAAAGCAAATAGTAATTAGTTTCATTCTTAATCCCTCTTTTGATTAATTCTTATAGTGTCCACACCTTGATTATTCACTTGTCAGAATTTTACCAATCTTTAAAGGCTCATCTCAAATACAATCTAATACGAAGCATTTAATTTTTTCTCCCTGTCCAAATCAATGTATTCTTTTTCCTTTGAAACCAACTGTATTTTATGTTTCTTGTCTTGCTTATCTTCCTTTTCCTAGAATTAAATTTGTATGTGTATGCTTTATAACTAGTAATAAATTCAAATAATTTATTCTCTTCAAAATATATGTTGAATACCTAATAAGGTCCTGTTTTAGGTTCTTAAAATACATCCTTGAATAAAAGCAAAAATGCTTTGCTTGGTGGAAGTTATAGTCTAATTGAGGTACCCAAATATAATAAATGCACTAATTAAACAGAACGCTAGGAAATAATAAATGTTATTGGAATTAAAAAAAATAAAACAGTATAATGGAAATGGGAGTGACTGGAGATTGGGATTGCAAAGTGATTAAGGTAGGCCACTTTGAGAATGTGGCATTTTGTGAAGACTTGATACGTGATTAAGGAGTTAGTCATGTCCCTCCCTGGGGGTGGGGTAATTTGGAAGAATGCTTCAAGCAAAGGAAATGGCCAGTAGAAAGTTCCTGAGGCAGGATCATGGCAGTCAAATCAGAATGAAAGAGGTCAGTGTAACTGGAGGGAGACTGGGTGTGGTTGGAGGTGAAGTCTGGATGATAATGAGGGGCTGGGTCATTAGGGTCTTTATAAATGCTTTAAAGGATTGTGCCTTTTACTTAGTTGAAATGTGGAGGCAATGCAGATTTTTTTAGTAGGTGAGTGACATGATCTGACTGTTTTGAAGATCTCAATGGAATTTGTGTACTGAGGAGAAGTATAAGCAGTGTCAGATGTAGAAGCAGGGGGATTAGTTAGGAGGATACTGTAGAAGAAGGTGATACTATTTTAGATCATGGAGTATCTTTGGAAGTAGTGAGAGGCGGATGTACTCGGGAAGTTTGCAGTGGACAGATTTGGAGGAGAAAATAAGCAGTTTAGGTTAGGAAGTGTTGATGTGGTATCTGTTAAACATCCTATGTATATGTTGAATAGGCACCTATGTTTTTGTAAAGTGTTGTTTACACATGGTCGTTTATTACATGGGAGCTAACTATCTTGCCAACGAACCAGTATTGACTGAACGGAGAAACCTGAATCTGGGGTGGGAATGAGGAAAAAAGAGACACAAAGGATGGGACCAGGAGGGTCGCAGCAAATGCTGCTAAAACAACGTTTATTGGCTTACAGCTCTTTTATATGATTCAAGCACAATACAGTCACGGGGGAGTCACCTTGATCATTGCATTCACAATTCAATGGAACAATCAACATAACAAACTACCGGTAAATAAATTTTCTCATTCAGCGCTGTTACACTACACTGCGGAAGATCAACTAGCTTAAGGGTCCATCCCCTTTTCTTTCTTTCTTTCTTTCTTTTTTCTTAAAGATTTTATTTATTTATCTCACAGACAGAGATCACAAGTAGGCAGAGAGGCAGGCAGAGAGAGAGGAGGAAGCAGGCTTTCCGCTCCGCGGAGAGCCAGATGCGGGGCTTGATCCCAGGACTCTGGGATCATAACCTGAGCGTAAGGCAGAGGCTTTAACCCACTGAGCCACCGAGGTGCCCCTCAGTCCCCTTTTCTGGGCTACTCCCTGCTACGTGATTTGCGGGCGTCTGCAAGCTGCGGTTATGGCTGAACCGTGCTGGAAGGGCTGGTCTCTCACCTGGCCCTAGGACCGCAAGGACCCTGTCAGCTTGCTGTCTGGTCACTGCACTATCTAAAACATGAAAACATCACTATGTTTTCTTCTTTCTTCATATAATAATATAATTAAATAAGAAGAAAAGCTTATGTTCTATCCTAAGGTAGTTAATTTAATACTTTGAGGCCTACAGTGTTAAATTAACTACCTTAGGATAGAACATAAGCTTTTCTTCTAATTTAATTTCTTATTTCTCTTTAATTTCTGATTCTTTGATAAGGATTTTACCAAATCTATACTATATTAGGAATTGAGAATTTTAAACTTTAAAACTTCATGGCTTGTATTCTGTAGATTGTGAAAACATGCAATATTTTCACCATGACAGTTTTAAAGTATACCTATCATATTAACTTTCTGGTAAAGTTTCAGGTATCATGAAAATTAGCACAACAAATGAATCAGACACAGAAAGATAATGCCTTTGCCAGCCCAGAAAATATATAAAGTGTTCCTATGCCTGAGTACCCCTTTATTCTTTTCATGATTTATCATGGAAATGTGAGCTGACAGTTTTATGTATGGAATGCAAATCTGGCTCACTTTATCAACCCCATACATATTAATATGTATGTATGGTAATTTTTGTTGCTTACTGAATGGCCCTTACATACTACTTCGATTCTATGCAATTTAATAGGTGAAATGTTGGAAGGTACAGATTTCCTGGGCTTATTTTTATTAAACTAGTAAAATGTTTGTAAAAATCTGCTTGGTGATTGTAATTCTTTTATTATCTTCCTATACATGATCAAAAAAGAAGTCAGATGCATTATCATATATATGCATACATAATATATTTACCAATCTAAATATTGTTTCTATTTATGGAAATAATAACTTCATTCAAGCAAGACAGTCATCAGGGAAGAGTTATTGTAACAAAATGAAGGCACATATTTTCATCAAGTTCCAGAAATTATCTGAATTAGAGTAATTATGATCTACCAAGCGATCTTTAGCTTACTAATGTAATTATGAAAGAAAATAAAACTTCATAATTCCTAATTATTCTTTCCACATGTGAAATACCATTATCCACTACATTTGGTTACAAAGATGAAAACCTCCCTCCACCTTTTTTTTCTTAGCTTTCTTTGCCACTATGCTTCAAGGATTAAAGAGTTTGTGCTTTTCAGGGCGCCTGGGTGGCTCAGTGGGTTAAGCCGCTGCCTTTCGGCTCAGGTCATGATCCCAGGGTCCTGAGATCAAGCCCCGCATCGGGCTCTCTGCTCAGTGGGGAGCCTGCTTCCTCCCCTCTCTCTGCCTGCCTCTCTGCCTGCTTGTCATCTCTCTCTGTCAAATAAATAAATAAAAAATCTTAAAAAAAAAAAAAAAGAGTTTGTGCTTTGCAGTCAGGAAGTTATATTTGAATTCCAGATCCAAGCATTTACTAGCTGGGTGGTCTTAGATAAATATTTTAAACTCTCTGAGAGTCAATTTTGCCAATATGAATTATAAATAATAATAACAATTACTTCATAGATTTTAATCGTTTGAGTACCTGAGATGAGAGGTAAAATGTTTTAACATCGTTCCTACACAGAGTTAGCACTCAATATGATTTCTATTAGAACAATCACCATCATACATGTATGATTTATAATAAAGATACACCTTTCCCTGTTTATGGAAAATAGCTCTACCTAAAATGTACATCGATTCTAAATCTGCTCAGAAAGCTTACACTTAAAAGTATTCTTTCTCTTTTATATTCTGTAATTATACAGATCCATTTCTAGGTCTATATAGAATACACACACACACACACACACACACACTTCTTCTATTATAAACAACAACAAAACCTCCTCGGATCTCTTCTGCATCCCCTCCTCCGCCAATTGTCATATTCTACCTTTCTGCACTGATACCATCCTAATTTTTTAAAAGAATTTCCATGCTTTATTTCTTGATTCCCCACCTCACATTCACTTCTCCATTATGGATTTGACCCTCATCCCTCTCTTCAAGTCCATCTGAATATTCCATCTTAAAATCTGTAAATAGAATGAATATTTTCTGAGTTTTTTTGGCCTGCTTTAGCAGCATTTGACAGAACTGATTACATCCTCTATCTTGAGTATCTCATCCACGGATGTCAGTTTCCTTTTTTTTTTTTCTAGCCTTTTAACTGTTCCTTCTTAGTCTCCTTGCCTCATCCGTCAAAGCTTTTCATGAAGTGTTCTGATTTCTCAGGAACTCGTGATGCCTTCATCAAAGTTTATACATTTTTAATCCTTTTTATTGCTCAGTAAGTTGTTAAACAACAACAAAATACAAAGAAACAATAGCAAAAACATCTGATTGCTCTGGCTCAAAAAGTAGAACATATATTTGATTTATTCTTCTTATCTCTTACATCCAGTGTACCAATAAATCCTGTCACTTTTACATTTGAAGAATATGTGAAATCTGATGACTGTTCTCCATTTCTACTAGGTCACTATCTTCACTGGGATACTACAAAATAGCCCTCTTATTGTTTCTTTTGTAGTTATAAATTAAAAAAAAATAGTACAACATACAGTAAAGTCAGGTTTATATGTTATGTTGTAACAAGTGCTGGGGAAAAATAAGGACGGTCAGTAGGTATGTTTTAGAAGTGAATGTGGTTTAAATTTTAAATAAGAACTTGAATGTTGATTACATTGAAAAGGTGTAGTGTATTTATTAATAGTGTATTTATTCCAAAGAAATTTGCTTAAATTACTTAACTAGCCCGAATTTTTATAAGCTAAGATAAATAACACAAGGACTTTACTAAAATATAACTCAGTGCAAATCATAATATGTAAAGATAAAATATATGTAACAAATATTAAATATGATCTTAAACATTTTTTTCTAAGTTTTAGCAGAAAGCCATGAAGGCCAGTGGTGTAGGAGGGAATTTGTTTATGCAAACTCTAAGATACTGTGAAAGAATATCTGTCAGCTTTAGCTCATAAAGTGCCTGTGGTCTATCTAGTAGCAAGGGAAAAGATGCAGTATTGCATCTTGAAGTTGAAGTTGAAGACATTTGTAATGGAGGTTTTCTTTACAGAGGAAGAGTTGCTGGTAGATTGTGGGTTTCCTCAAACCTCCTATGATGAGGCAGTACCTCCTCCTTATCTCAGGCAAAATGGGAGTAGATTTCAAGTGAACCAACTCTATATTCAAGCCTGAAAAGTCTAAATGCAAGGCCAGAGCTGTTTTCCTGGGATCAACGAGATCAAAATGTACTGCTCTGAGGGAGAGCTGCACTTCTGCTAAGTTGCCAAGCAGTCCTTTGGTTTTCATGTACTAGAGAAGAATGCTGACCAAAGGAACTAACAGTGAGCCGTCTCTAAAGGACCCTTTCCAAGAAGACTTCCAACCAACAGTAAGGTATCCTCTGGAGGAAAGACTGGAAGTCTCGTATGGGCTATAGGAGATGACACTTGAGTGAGAGGGATATAAATAACACATATGAGAAGGAACACCATCAACCACTTTAGGATTTCCAGGCAGCTAAGCAACTATGAAGAAATTCTCACAAGAGAAAGAGTTGGCTTTCAGCATTTACTAAACCCAAATGGCACTAATATTGGATTACAGCCTTCCCAGGCAAGTGAGACATTCTGACCCTTATCTTCACCCCTCCCCCACAATTCTGTTGACTTTAAACTTGGAGGGTTTCCTAAAGAGCCACAGTGTGGGGCAGGAGATCAAGACAAAACAACTATGCATTTCCTTTCCTTCCATTGCTTACCAGCTGAGAAGAGAGAATTGTAGACTTGAAGAGAAGTTAAAGATTTGATGTTAGATTGAAAATGATTTGTTTTATCTGAAAAGAACCAGAAATCTATGAGATCTTTCTAAAATTTTCTTTAGACTTAAGGAAGAAAATCTTTACATTAATCAATGTAAAGAGTGCTCTGAAAAGGGAAGTTATGAGAAGAAAATTTCTCCTGGTTTGCATCCTACGACATCTACTTTTTCAGTGAACTGAAAATATGCAAATTTATAAATTTCATTAAGGTTTTCACTGAGTTATAATTGGTTGTGTTGGGAACTTCATTGAATAAATTTGTTTGTTCTTTATTTGAAATTAGACATCAGTTCATTTACTAGGAACCATTTGGTAAATTATTCTCAATGATATAGTCAGGAATAATTGCAAATGACTTTGAAATTCACTAAAAAAAAAAGATTATTGGGTGCCCTGTCTTGTTCATCCTTCAGTATCCAAATCTGAGCTATGCTAACATTCTAAACTGATAGTAATCAATATGATTTTTCTCATAGGCATGCAAAATGAATTTTTTCCAGTAGAGGTATGTTGATTTCCTTTTCCTCCCTCCCAAAGAAGTCAGTTTTCTATCTATCACTCAAGGTCACTGCAACATTCATGATTACTTAATATATATTAAGTAATATATATTACTCAATTCTTCCTTGAAGTTTTCCACAGTATCTTACTGGTTCCCTTATTAATGTATGAGGGCCCTGATTTCATCCTTCAAGAAAAAAATATTCTTTAAAATCTTGGAAGTCCTACTGAGGAGCTCAGTTCGGTTATCTGGCAGAGTAGGTGCCAGGGAGATACATTTCATACTGCTGATCCTGCTTATTTTCTTGGCCCCCAAAGTGAAACCCAAGTGGCAATAGAACTTTGTGTTGATTCTGTGTTTCCTTAATTTTTTCTCTTCTACTGATTTTGTTTTATTTTTGTTTGTTTCACTTATGTATTTTATCTTCCATTGGTAACAGTAACAATTGAAAATTTGGTTTAATGATCTGACTTTTGATGACCTTTGTAGATGGATTATATAGATCTATTCTCTGTTGGGTGAGAGATGACATAGAATAAGGTTTGTTATTCTTTTTTTGATTGTTTTTCTTTTGAAAAATTTGAGCTCAAATAAATTAAGAAATATGTGCCCATGGGAAGAGAAATGGTTCTTTAATATCTGTGTTTCTCTATTTACTCTTGACCTGTGGCTGAAATTATAGAACTGAAGCTATAAACATTCTATGTGTCTTTGTAATTCTGAAAGGCCTTTACCTTTCATTGGATGAGTGTGAAATGTTTTACTCTCTTTAGAACATTTGAAGAAATTAAGTCCTAAGCTATCTTAAATTACAGGATTGTAATTTAATTACAATTACAATTGATTGGCTTATTAAGATAATAAATGAGCATTTATGTAAGTTAAATATTCTTAAAATTTCCAGAAAATAAGAATATTAAACTGTTAGTAGTTTATATATCCTAAACTTTAAAATCTAAACAAAACAAAACAACTTCTTACAGAAAATAACACATAAATGTTTTAAGATATTACAAAATTAGGATAATCTTTGACAAGACTAGTTGAATAATTTTGTTTTAAAAAATCTAGCTGTGTTTTATCTCTGATTTATTACTGCTAAGTATAATAAAAGCATGCATTTTATTCTACTTGCATTTGTTTTTCTAAACTCTTACAAATTTACTGATCAAATAAGGTAATAATTTCTCCTGAATAATGTTTAAGATTTAAAAAAATCTTCAAATTTATTTAACTAACTTGAGTAATTGTTTTGTCTAACTTTTTATTTTTATGATAGTAATGTTTTGTAGTATGCTAGCTCAAAGGAAATTTCTGAGATCTTTAAATAATTTAAAACCTCAGTCTGAATTTACCTTAATTAATTGATACTTACTGTATACACCCAAAAAAAATTTTAAGAAAGTTAAATTACGAAAGCATGATTCCTAAACAACATTTTTATTTTATCTGACTTTTACTCCAATATTTTATAGAAAGGCTGTATATAGCTTTGGGCCATGAATGTATAAATGTGTGTGTGACCTTAAAAATCTTATTAGATATATAAGGTAATTGCTAATCTGGAAAATTCTTCTGTACAACAGACAGTTCTCTTTATCTAATACACAGTATTTAAAAATGGTATACCTATATTAGGAGCAACAGTGGCAAAGCAATACAGTTTTGTGTGTGCTATTGTTTATCAATAAAAAAAGGAAGAGATTTTTCCTTATTGAGCAGTGCTCGGATTTCTTAGTTTCTGAACATTGTATATTTTTTGTGGATCCCAAAGAGCTTTTGCTTATGTGTGTTAACTATCTACATTTACTATATTGAAAATAAAAACTGACTTTTTCAACACATGAATTTATTTGAAGATAGCAATAATGAACACAACATAACCATAAATGAAATCTTGGTATTATTAGAAAAATTGTTGACCTTACCGATTCCTTGAGAGGAACCACCCTTCTGAAGTGTCCTTTAGAAAATGAAGGAACACAATGAAGGATAGCATTTGGAAAATGAATCTCATTTGCTTTGGCTTATAATACTTGTGTTTGGAAAAAAAAAAAAAAAAGCTATGTAATATGTTAAAGTTTTTGCGAAGTCCACTCAGTTTGGATGGACTAACTTTTATAGTTTTTAATTAGTGCCTTTAGCTACAGTAGGAGAGGTTATTTTTCAATTTGATGCAGTCTGCCCAGATGGAGATTTTGTGTTGTATCAGATTAATTTTTGGTGTCTTATGATGAATTTATAATCTTTTAAAGAAGACAACTTAAAAGGAATAATCCACTTTAAAAAAAGGAGAAAAAAGACCAAAGTTTCTGCACTTATGAAAGAGCTGTAGTTCTTTGCAATTGTATTATTTTCTATTTTTCCTTCAAATATTTTGTCATTCAGTTAAATATAAAACCAACTATTGCTTTTCAGACACCCATGATCCTATCTTCATCGAGTACCCAAATCTTTGATAACTCTTGAATTTGCCTTCCCAAAATCTGCACTTAAACTTGCAAAAAATCCACTTAAAATTTCCTTTGAGATTTTCCAGAAAACTCTTGGAAAATCCTACATATTTTCTTCTTCTCTTTATATAAAGGGAGACACTAGAAATCACTAGGCTTGTTTTATGTGTTACTATTGTGAGTCATACAGAAAATTATCAGATCAGAAGATAATGCTCAACCTTCCCTAAGTTTGTATAGGTAAAGTGTTATTAATATAAATATTTTTTAAACTGTGTACCTTATGGGAAGACTGGAGATTTGCTGATATGCCTCTTTCCATAATATGTATTTACCCTCAGGGAAAGTAATCATTAAAAACTCTTATGGGATAGTTATATACTATATTGTAATAGAGAAATTTTCTCTCTTTATCTGGGTATTCTTGGTTGTAGAAATAAACTAACCACAGACAGAAATTAATCCTCTATCTACAGATCACTTTTATTTTACTATTAGTTTTTTTCTGAAGGCTCTGCTACAAGCTATAGTCCAGAAAATGTGTTTACAAGAAAGGAGGACCATTTTAGAGATCTGCAGAAAAATACTGTATCAGGCTACTTCAAACTATTGATGCTAAAGAGTAGACTTGTGGTTATAGACTCTAAGCAGATATCAATTAGATAACTTTCAGACCGTATCAGTGAATTGAATCAGGATTTCCAGTACTCATTTTGATCCAGAAGTCAGTCACCTGCAAGTGGGTGGGTAACTAAGGATCCAAAAAATAAAGACTGTATATGACTGAATGAAATGGTGAGAGAAATTACATTGTGTAATTCATTTCCAGTATTGTTGATGTTGTATTAATGTTCTATTTTTCAAACATATACAGAAGTCCTTTTCTTGTTTAGCTATTTACAACTCACAAAAACTCAATAACTCTGCTTTTATACATTGAAATAAGACATTTTAAAATGATACCTGATTCTCTTTGACCTACAAGTCATAAAATCTTACTGAATCTCCTTACTCTTCATGACAAAAAAAAAAAAATACACTGCATAGATTCCATAAGAATTTGTTCTCCATTTTACCAGTGCATAATAGATAAATCATGTAATCACAGCCATACCTACAGTGTCATATTTGAAAACAATGCTCATTAAATCAGGTTTGACAAGGTAATTTTAAAATAACAATGTTAGCTTTATTGACAGACTCAATGCCTACAAAATTCTGTTAAGAAAACTGGCCCTACACCTGCCTTACAGGGTTGGGCCTTTCAAATGGTAAGGAAGATAAATTCCTGGCAGTCTAGGAGCCTTAGGGAATTTTGAGGAGGTCTAAAAGAAAAGTCACCCAAATTTATAGGCACTGTGGTTAAAATCTAGTGGAGCTAGTTTCTTGGGTTTGTTTTCCTATCCTCTGATAGCAAATAAATAGAGGCATTTAAAAGCATAATCTGAGATTCTTTATGATCTTAGGTTCTTTTGGACAGAAATGAAATTTGGCCTTGTGGGTTGTTCAGTGCTCTATGGCATTTAATTTGCAAAAGAACACAAAAGGAATCCTACAGCATTTATTAAAACACTTGCTCGACCTAACCAGACCAAACTTAATGAGACCAGTCTACTTTGCTATGACCAATAATAACTTCCTTTGATAATATGACGTACATAAGGAGGGGAGTCTGTCCGAAACCATAAATATTAGTGGAGAATTGAAATAGACAAAAATTATTACTGAGTGTCCTGTTTAGTGCACACACCCTACTTATCTCTGTCTTTTGTTATTTTTAAGCTAACTTACAACTTTGTAAATGGTAGATAAGGGATTGTGATGCAAATAGTTCTTGTCCATATACATACAGATGCATTTTGACTAGTGGAGGTGAGAATGATTTCTAAAACTCTGTGGAAGAATCAAATTATTTTATTTATTAAGCCCTTTAGTTTTATATGCCTGTTTGCTTATATATGTATCTGCTTCTAGGATACTCAATTGACCAGAACTGTTACACTGGATTATAAAATTGACTGGAATGTAAGTAAACCTTAAAAATGGAACATTTTTTATGGTTTCTTATTAATAAGTTAAACTATGTATTTGAAGTGTGATTATATTATATTTAGATGACACTCACAATTTTACCTTTTAAAAAATATACTTTCTGGGGGTGCCTGTGTGGCTCAGTGGGTTAAGCCTCTGCCTTCGGCTCAGGTCATGATCTCAGGGTCCTGGGATCAAGCCCCACATCGGGCTCTCTGCTCAGCGGGGGGCCTGCTTCCTCCCTCTCTTTCTGCCTGCCTCTCTGCCTACTTGTTATCTCTGTCAAATAAATAAAACCTTAAAATATATATATATATATATATATATATATATATATATACTTTCTGAACTGCAGGTTACCAGGTTCATACCATAACATAATAGGAACCCTAAGACTACCTCTTAACTCCTAACCCTAACCAAAATCCTATGGAGAGGACTCTGACCTGCTCTAAACAAAACACATAGCTTCACCTGGCCCTAATACTAAATCTTATGCTTTCCCTAATGCTATGCTGAACATTAACCCTAGATATGAAGAGGAAAATGAAAAATGGTAGAAGTGATTGCAGATATATCTATATCTATATATCTATAGATATATAGATATATATGCACATACACACAATGGAATATCACACAGCCATACAAAAGTATGAAATCTTGACATTTGCAATGACCTAGATGGGGCTAGAGAGTATGACACTAAGTGAAATAAGCCAGAGAAACACAAAAACCATATGATTTCACTCATATGTGACATTTAAGAAACAAAACTAATGAACAAAGAGACAAAAGAGAGAGAAAGGCAAAATAGAAAGTAGACTCTTAAATATAGAAAACAAAAGGATGAACAAAGGATGGTTACCAGAGGGCAGGTGGGTGGGGGGATGGGTGAAATGGGTGATGAAATTCAAGGAGCACTTATGTGATAACCACTGGGGTGGGGGTGGGCTTGTATGGAAGTATTGAATCACTATATTTTACAACTGAAGCTAATGTTACTCTGGATTATAAAATTAACTGGAATGTAAGTAAACCTTAAAAAAATGAAAAATATACTTTAATATATGTCATTTCAATTTGCCTTTCTAGCTTTTACCATAATTTTTCTACTATATAACAGGTGTTATTCAAGTAGGTTTACAAGTCCTTCTGAGTCTAAGAACCACTCTGCACTGTAGGTATTATTATGCTTATTTTACATCTACCAAACTTTCAAGATCATAAGTGGTGAAATTACAATTTAAACTGTTTTCAATGTCCGTATCCTTAGTAAAAGGTTATTAACTTTCAAAATGCTTAACAAAGCTCCAAAATGCAACTAATTGATACTACCAGTCATTATCTGTTTCAATATAATTGAATTTAGTTTGTTTTGATTATCAGACAGGATGTAACCTCTACAGAAAATTACTCCAGGAAGCTGGCATCTGATACATATATTTTGTTGACAATAATAATAATAACAATAATAAAATAACCCCGTGGAATTTGCTAATATTTCATTAAGAGTGAAATATTAATTTGGTTAATTAATTGGTTGACTTCCTAACTTCCAATCTTCCAGCAAGCCTATTAACCTTCGCTGGTATTGCTTTTGACAATTTTCAGAATCATCTATTTTATCACCAAAAGCCAGGAATTGCTTGTTCATTTTTAAGTTGTTTTTAGCTTTTTAATAAGAGTAAAATCCTTGATGGAGCTGGCTTTCTTACATAGCTCAGCAACATGACCTGCCCGTATTTAGAGAAGAGGTAGCATTTTGACTGTTGAGCTGTAAAAGTTTCTTCTCTGTCTGAATTGCAATGCCTTTGCATTTTGCTGTCTTTTGAAAGTTTTCTCTATAGATTTTCAGGAACTATTTTCGGAAGAACAATAAAACATTACTTCTTTTTGTCCTAGAATTCTGTTACTAATGTCTTTAGATATTCACAAGTTTTGGCTTTCTCCTAAACTAAAAAGTCCAGAACAAAAACTTTGCTTAGGCTCATGAGAGTTCTGAATAGTTTATATGTTAATTTCTGTTAATTTTGCTTATCCTTCATGATTAAATTTTGATAAGCCATAGAAAGCCTGACATCTCCTTTCCATTTCTACATGTCCAGAAATATTAGATGATCCAGTTATAGGGGAGTTGTGTGGCTTTCAGTCTTACTTAATCTATGCTTACTTTATAAAGTTGTGAGAATTAAGTAAGCATATAAAATGGTTAACCCCTTTTGAGGACAGAACAAATGTCAATTTCTTCTCTTTCTTCTTTTTCCTTTATGTTTAATTTTGTCTTTAGTATTTTAGCTTTACTTACCAATGATGTCCTAGGAACACCCACTATGCTCAGTTACTTCTTATCAGGATTAGCTACACAGCACATTTGAAAGTTTTCTGCTCTTCTACTTGGATATTTCTTTGGACAAGTGTGTTCATGCTTTCATGATTCTTAGATCCTCTTGCAGTACATGTTATATGGTTTTTATTTGTTGCCTTACTCAGTGACCCCATATTTAATTCTTGAGCCTATGTGTTTTACATTCTATTTTTCTGGGTGGTAGGGTGAAAGAAAGAGAATCTGAAACAAGTGCCCAGCATGGAGCCAACACAAGACTTGAACTCATAATCCTGAGATCATGACCTGAGCCATAAACAAGAGTAGAACACTTAACCAATGGAGCCACCCAGGTATCCCAATGCTCTATTCTCTCCTTTAAATATTTACACATTCAAATATTTCAAATACCCTCAACCTCTCTTTATCCTGGAACTTTCAGTTGCATCATGATTTCTCCACTTTTATAAGTAAATTTTTCCTTAAAATTGGCAAGTCAGAAATATATCATTTGAGAATTCTTGATTCAGGATCATCCAATCTTAATACTAAACTCTATTCAAAACCGGCATGACAGAAAGCAACCCTGGAGCTACTTTGATTTATCTTCTCATGTACTTTCCATGTGTTCATACTAACATTGATCTCTGTTTATTCTTTCTCAAGTAAGGATGTTAATTTATTCTTCTTTTTTTATTTAAACAGGTAACATTTCCACCAAAGCCCTCATAATTTATGTCTGGCTAATTGAGAGAAACTAGTCTTTCTGTTTTCTCTTCTCACCTTACTATAATACAGATACATCTTAGAATTTCTTAAACACAGATTATTTTCCACATATTCTTCTTCCATTCTACCATGTTACTCAAAACTCTTTCACTTAAAAGTACTTCACTTTTCAATATTCATTTGCAGATTCAGGTATTAAGTTCTCCCCCTCCTTTTTTTTTTTTTTTTTTTTAATTGCTGGCTCCTTAGTTTGACTTATCAGTTGAATTTTATGTGCTTCATAACCATTAGAATTATACGGCCAAACAAGTCTAGCATCTTTTTGTTTGTTTGTTTGTTTTTTTGTTTTGCCATGTAGGTAAGCATTATAATTTTACAAATGAGGTAGTATAATAAAATAGGGAACAATTTTTCTGCAGAGATATGGCCTAATATTAAAATAATGTCTGGGATGAATTTCTTTAGAGTTTGCCATCCACATCCGAATTCTGAGCCAGTAGAAATATCCTTTTCCATTCTGACACTGGCAATGAAAGCAGAGTTTTCATTCTATCCAGTGTTATATAGATGCTGTTGACCATATTTTTCTTCTTTCAATCATTCTTTCATTCACTTATTCATTCATTAAACATTTTTGAGGATGGACTTTATATCAAGTACTGTTGTTTGCATATAAAAACAAGACTGCTGTATCAAAATGCTTAAGGGTAATGGGGCAAGAAAATAAATATAAAATTAACATGCAGTGTACTAAGTATGATGACTAAGGTATGAAAAAATTCATTGGGAAAACTTCCAGGATTTTTGGGGGGATGTTATAAACAGAAAAAAGAGGATTGGATTCTGCCTGGGAAGAGAGATGGCAGAAAACTAGGCAGAAGGATCACTTGTAAAATGGCAGATAAATGTGGGGAAACAAAGTAAGTTTGGGCATGACGAGCAGTTTGTTTTGACTTTGTATGAAATAATTGCTCTCTCCTGCTTATTGTTCTTGTTTCTTCCAGTATTTCATTAGAACTTATCTTTATTACCCTTACAGTTTGTAAGACTCTTAAGGAGCAATGCTAATCTGATGCTTTGTTTCATGCAATGATGGTAATGTTAAATTTGTAAACATCATGGTAGCCATGTAGTTGGATATATTTTCTTATAGCATAGCAATTGAGCTAGACTGTCAAAGTAACCTCTAATTAATAAAAGGAACAGTCATGAAGTAAATTAATGAATGTCTCAATATGTACATTTCTGCACCTTTATTTAGACTTTCACATGGACAGCTCTAATCGGTTTGGTTCAGATTCGCTTCAGTTCATACTCTCAAGAACACATTTATCAGACACCAGACAGCAAGGTTCCTTTCGACAGTCAATATACTGCAGGAGAGACACTGAAAAGTGAAATTCTAATTATTCTCGACATAGGGCATTCTAGGGTGTTTCATGCCAAAATAATGAAAGTTATTTTTCTTCAGAAAACTGAAAGACAATGCATGAGGCATCTTCAGGTTTCCATAGAAATGGGGTTAAATAAAAAAAACATGTGGCACTTTCTGATGGATACAGATCATCCTGAAATTACTTCACATCTGTTGGCTAAATAGAGAAATGACTATAAATCTTTTCAAAAACAAAGGAGAGAAAAATGTAGCAAATATA
Source organism: Neogale vison (assembly GCF_020171115.1). Classification (NCBI taxonomy): domain Eukaryota; kingdom Metazoa; phylum Chordata; class Mammalia; order Carnivora; family Mustelidae; genus Neogale; species Neogale vison. Next base: position 74,468,641 of record NC_058101.1, read on the forward strand.
TCACATAATACCTTTATGGCATCATTTAGCATGACTCTATAAAGAAGGTTATTTATAATGGTAGAATTATTTGTCACCTACCATTTTTTAAAAATTTATTTTTTTCCCAAAATTCATGTCACCTACCATTTTTAAGGAAGAAAATTAAAATTACAGATGGGTTATGATGTTTAATATGGTTTTATAAACTCTAGATATTTCACTTTTCTATTTATAAACCTTATTTTTAATCTGTAGCAACAGTGTAAAAATTTAGAAATGTTTGTGTTATCAATGTGGTGTAACCTCATATCATTAAGATATATTAAGGTTATTTTTAACAGTCCTCTGTAGAAATTTATATGGTTCTTTCTTTCTTCACACATGCATACATATGAAAAGAGTTATTCTGAAGGAGTGTTAAGAGTGGATAAATGTGTACTGTAGAATAAATTATTTATAACTATATACATAGTTAATGGGAAATATGTGTAAAGCTCACAGTTGGGAATTCAGACAGTCCCACCTTCTAAAAATATTTCTGGAAAATATTTCTCCCTACTATATTCCATTTCTAGTAACATGCCATTTGATTATTCCAACATAATTATGTAAACATTTTTATGTTAAAGCCTAACAATGGAATTAATTTTTACCACTTTCATATCACTTTGAGAAATACTATAAAATACATATCTATGAGGATTAAAATACACATCTCTTAACAATTTACCATTGTATAACTAGTCTTATGCTTCAGATATTTAAAAAACATATATTATCCCCATATAAGTATTCTCATATGACAAATAAAAAATAACAAATTCTCATATATATGCATGTAACATAAGAGAAGACTATGACCTCCAAAAAGTCCTGTTACAAATATCTTTATCATAATCCACATTCATGTTTCCCTTAACTCTCAGAAAAGGACTATTGATTTTTTTCATAAGAATCAAATAAGAAAGAAAGGAGTAAAAAGTGCTCTTTTATTCCACTCAAACTCAACCACACAGACCCGGCTATTGGTGGTGTCAGTGAAGGCAGGGATACTGTGGAAGTTTTCATCTAGCAATATCGTCTTGTAAACTAACAAATACCAAATTTGCTTCTTTGTCCTCTCCTTACTTCTTCAAATAATTTTCCAATGGCATCAGCTACAAAAGTGAAAGCTTCAAATCAGACTAAGAAATGAGAAAGGATTGCACACTGGGTGAAGCATCTGTCTGATTTGAACATTAAATTCTACTTTTGTATGCCATGCTTTCTTCTCATACTAGAGACTGACTTCTGTTAAATACTAGGAAGTCTGATAAAATTCTGGCTTACTATGAATTTTCAGCAAAAGAAAGGAAAACCATTTCAGGAAACTGTTACATAAGATACTGAAATGTAATGATATAGTCTAAGCGCTATAATATTTTGAAGGGATATTAGAAGCCAGAGTTAAACTTACTCATTTTCAGATGTAGAAAGAATTAACAATGTGTTCTAATGACCTGTCCAAGGTCATTGTTAGTTTTTATTCGACATAAATTGCATATTTTATTTAGTTTCCTATTCTTAAATGTCTTGTGGTACTTGACATTTTTTTCCAGTCCAATATAAGGTTATTCATGAGAATGGGGACTACATAACAGGGAACTAATCCTACCCCTCAGGAAAAAACAGATTGGCCAAAAGATGCTGTGAAGGATGGATTTACTTTAGAAATTTCTCTTCTCCCTTCTCACCATTAAGATTAAAGGGACATTGTATGACTATAATTATTTTAGACTAAGATTTTAGTTAATTCCAAGAATTCTGAGGAAATTTACTAGAGTAAAATGTTATATTGCAACAAAGACATTGGATCTAAACATCCTGTCCCTTATATTCTATGGTACTGTCTTAAAAAGGGGAGAGAGGAAAGTAACATGTCAGTAAAGGGGTACAAGTATAATTTCAAGTTACGTGGATATGTTTTATACACTGAGCAAATGGCACTTGGTATCAGCTCCCTCCTGAATTATCTCTTCAGCTTTGGACAGAGCCATGTCTGTCTACTTCATAGTAAGAAGAGAAATGAAAGACATATAGCATTTTTATTAAACCTGATGACCTTTTTTTTTTTTTTTAAGATTTATTTATTTTCTTGAGATCAGGACCTGAGCTGAAACCAAGAGTTGGATTCTTAACTGACTGCAGCACCCAGGCACCCCCTTGATGACCTTTTTAAGGAATCACTTTAATTATTTTGATGGGAAAAAGAAAAAGGATTTGAAAAAAGGCAGGCGAGATTCACAGAAAGATGTGTCAAAGAGTGTCAAGAGTAGAGTGGTATTAAAGAAAAACATCTTACTAATTTCTAATATATATATGGTGTCTTATTTTATAGCTATAAAACATTTAATCCCAATGGCAGTGATATAAGTGGGATGAAAACTCTGTCCCAGAAAGAAGTGACCGATTCCTTTTGAGTTGTAACAGAGAAGTAAATGGAACAGAGAAAGCAACCTGTTATGGTAGCTCTGATTCACTGTATGTCAATGTCCTTGCCATTTGGTTAAAAGTGACAGCCTATTGTCACTTTACTGTATATTGTCTGGTTACATTCTGTTGTGACAATTCAAAATTTGTTGCCAAAGTTACTATATGATCTGTGATCAAATCAGTATCTTTTCTTGTACTTTTTGAGAACAGCCTGAGTATGGAGAATAATAATGAGAACCACATTTATGAAACTTTGGATGATTTGTCTGGAAATCACAGATTTTTGGCAGTGTATGGAGATTTGGTCTTAACTTTCCATTCAATTCCTTTTCAACAGGATTTTATCTTAAAACTCCCAGGGAAGAGAAGTTGAAATATTTCACTTTAGGAATTCAATATGTAAAATGTTCACTATAGCATAGCTACTCCTTAGGTAAATATAGAGACTAAAGGAGAAAAACTATCAATTTTATACACAGTTAAAAAAGGAGCTAGAGATATTTAGCATGACATATTGGACTTTGACACTATTAAGGCAATCTGAGAAGTTACAGTTCTTTAGGGCCTCTTATGTTAATAATTAACAGCATGTTTATGGATTACCAATATAAATTTTAACTGATTCCCCTATGAAAATTCTCACCTCCTTGCTGTTAGCTAAGAAAGATTTGGGGTGTGAGTTGAGTGGGTGGCTCAGTCAGTTAAGCATCTGTCTTCAACTCAAGTCATAATCTCAGGGTCCTGGGATCCAGCCTTGCACAGCGAGGAGTCTGCTTCTCTCTCTCCCTCTTCCCCGCCCTTTCCCCCATTCATGCTCACTCTCTCTCTCAAATAAATAAATAAATCTTTTTTAAAAAAGTGTTGAGGTGGAACAAAGGGAATTGGTATTTACTGAGTACATAATCTATACCAGGTACTAGATTTCATGTTCCACATTAAAAAAATAATAATAATAATCTTGTGAGGAATGTATTCTTCATCATTCTTAATTTTTTAAATTTAATTTTATTTTTTCAGTGTTCCAAGATTCATTGTTTATGCACCATACCCAGTGCTCCATGCAATACATGCCCTCCTTAATACCCACCACCAAGCTGTCCCAAGCCCCAATCCCCTTCCCTCCCAAACCCTCAGTTTGTTTCTTAGAGTCCACAGTATCTCATGATTTGTCTCCTCCTCTGATTTCCCTCACTCACTTCTCCTCTCCTTCACCCAGTGTCCTCTGTGTTATTCCTTATGCTCCACAAGTAAGTGAAACCATATGATAATTGACTCTCTCTGCTTGACTTATTTCACTTAGCATAATTTCCTTCAATCCTGTCCATGTTTTTACAAAAGTTGGGTATTCATCCTTTCTGATGGAGGTGTAATACTCCATCGTATATATGGACGATATCTTCTTTATCCATTCTTCTGTTGAATTATGGTTCTTTCCACAGTTTGGCAACTGTGGCCATTGTTGCTATGAACATTGGGGTACAGATGGCCCTTCTGTTCACTACATCTGTATCTTTGGGGTAAATACCCAGTAGTGCAATTGCAGGGTCATAGGGTAGCTCTATTTTTAATTTCTTAAGGAATCTCCACACTGTTTTCCAAAGTGGCTGCACATATTTGCATTCCCACTAACAGTGGAAGAGGGGTCCCTTTTCTCCACATCTTCTCCAACACTTGTTGTTTACCATCTTGTTGATTTTGGCCATTCTAACTGGTGTAAGGTGATATCTCAGTGTGGTTTTGATTTGAATCTCCCTGATAGCTAATGATGATGAACATTTTTTCATGTGTATGTTAGCCATTTGTATGTCTTCTTGGACAAAAAGAAAAGACACAGAATTTGAGGAAATTGAGCATATATCACTCCTAAGATATGAAATAATGTATGAGATTTTAAGGCTCTTTATCTTTGCCATTGGTGAGCTGTGATCACTAGATCAGATCTGATTAAATCTCTAATGGAAGATATATAAGTTTCTGACTCCATCTTTGTTATCAATAGATTGCTAACATTGGTGGCAGAAGGAGAGGGAGAATCATTTCACAGACAGTCCTTCTGTGATGCTGAAGAGTGCAGGTTGAAACGGTCTCTGATTTAAACAAATGTGTCAGTCACTGATAGCTTTGCATTCAGAGAACACAGGATGAGAGAAGGGACACCATGACTTGCTCTGAATTCTTTTCACATCTTTCCAGCTTTGACGCAACCACGTTCCTCCAGGCAGTCGTATTTTCTTTCCTGGAGTACCATGATAGCTTTTTACTGAGCTTCCTACAATATATGAGCCCTGTTGATACTATCTTCATATAGATATTCCCAGTGATAGTATAGTCCCCAAACTCAAATCCTGTCATTTTACTCTCCTACTTTTAATCTTTTCCTGGATTCTCATTCTTTTCATGGATGAAATTCAGCATTCTTAAATTGTTTTGATAGCCCTTATTTCATCTGGTCACATGAAATGATAATTAGGATATAATTTTCAGGAGAAAGGTAAATGGGCAATAGATACCACCAGATGTAAAACAAATAATTCTATGTAAATATATTGAAATTTATTTATAATAAATTTTCATAAGTTTTTCCTTATAAGAAAGTTCACCTGTTCTTTACAGATTTTGAAGAATTTTAAGGAAAGCCTGAGCTTTTTTCTCTCTAATCTTCTAAAAATTATGTGTTGAGACCAAAGCTCAGGAAAGAGTATGTGTTAGTAGACCTTAGACTGTTACTTTGACACAATTTTATAAAACCCTTCCTGACTAAAAATTATTCAATTATAAAATACAAAAGATAAATAAAGAGCACAAAATATGTTCTGTTTTTGTGAGAAAACTAGGTGTAAAGAGATGAAAATCATTAGGGTCAAGCAGTAGTTAATAAGTCTTCAAAGTCAGTGGCAGAATTCAGGTATTACAATTCATTGCTTTTTCAACCACTCCATAACTACCTGCTTTCTATTTAATGACAGATATTTGGAAAGCATTTAGAATCATCCTTCCTACTCTTTGTTCTGCCAGACTAATTCATTTCATTAGAGGCTATTTAAACTGTTTCTATTCAAATGAGCAATGCTACTGGGTACTTTGAACAAATGATTAATATGGTTAAAGTTAGAATTTAGAATTGCTGTATTATTATTTTACAATTATACATATATGTTTGTTTTAAAATAATGAATAAAGGAGCTAAGCATTGAAGGGGATATAAGTCAATGAAACCACTATAAGGGCAGTGGAAAATTTTTTTGTAATAGCTGATATGTTTTCTACTTAACCTGATATAAATTTAATGAACTGAAATAATACTAGTTCTTTTTGTATGCTTTTAAAAAAGTGCAACTCCATAGCTCCTCATCAAAGAAAAATCATTAATATCTATTCTCAGAATGGAAGCAGGACAAATGGTAATATCCACATGCTTTTCATGCTTCTGTGACATGTAGAAAGGGAAATTCAAAATCAAGGAAATATAGATAAATAACAGTACCGTGTGGTCTTAGCGACTTTGATTTTTTTCAAACATTTTTCAGTTCATGGTCTGCTTGTATCTCTGCTAATATACTTTGAAGAGGCAGAATTCTTCTCAGTGATTGGTATGACTTTGATTCAGCACAGCAAGGACAGGCTAGTTGGAATAGATGGATATTCAATTTTTTCTGTATGGTAAAGATCATGGAGTTATACTTGTCATGTGTGGTTCCTGCCTCTCAGTTAAATCAGCACAACTGAAATATGCTTTGCTGTTTTAAATAACATCTTGGGTAGTCTATGTGTATGCCATCAAACACAGTCAGAAAAATATTTAACACAATCTTATATACTGCTCAGTTATAAAAATGAGAAATTTATTTCTTGAGTCACTATATCCCCCAAACCCAAGTCACTGTCTTATATAAAGTTGCACGTGTTAATCTGTCTATTTCATCTATGATGTACTGGAAAGGCTAGTCTGGAGACATATAATGAAATCGTTGCTCTACCACTTAATAATTGAGTAACATGTTAAGTTGCTTAAGTTATTTTAGCTTCAATTTCTCCCAATAATGAGAATCATTAGTTTTTTATAATTTTGAAAGGATTAACATATATAATTTACTTGAAAATCTTTTATGCATAGAAAAAGCTTTTTTTGAGAAATTTAGGGGATAATTTATTGCATTTTTTATAAGGGAGTGTTTTGGTTAAAAGATCATAAGTTTTGAGTGCAGTAAAATAGTAACAGAAGAGTGATGTCATTTTAATTAGCAAAAACCACCTGCATCACTGAATCATTACATAGAAAGTGACTTTGTATCTCACAGTGGACTTTATATAAATGTGAAGAATCCACTGTAGAGTTAAATAATTGGAGATTATTTTTGTTACTGCTGTGTAATATAAACTATGTTTTCTTATATATCTTGTGAAAATTTATTGAATTTTAAAATGGAAACAAAAATGAATTTATTGATAAATATGACTATATTAGGACAGCACAACATTGAATACAAATTTAAATGACTACTAAAAGACATTGTGTATTACACAAGTATAAGGCTAAAAGAATTTAAACCTCAAGTATATTTAAATCATATAAACCAAGAAGGAAAAAAAAAAACCTAGTAGAAGAAATGGTAAAACATATCAATAGGGAATTGAAGAAAAGAAGAAACTGTGGAAACCAATACATTTGTGAAAAAAAAATGGTGTGCTAAATTGCAAATTCAAAGTAAATATCAGATATGTGTCAAATTGGAAATAGAATACTAACATTCTGAAAATTCCAAGTATTTTCAAGGATGTAGAGCAAAAAGAATTCAGATTTTGTGTTGCTAAGAATATAAAATAACTTGTTGGGTTTTTTTTAAAAGATTATTTATTTATTTATTTGAAAGAGAGAGAAATCACAACTAGGCAGAAGTAGGCAGAGAAGCAGGCAGAAAAAGAGGGAGAAGCAGGCTTCCCACTGAGCAGAGAGCCTGATGTGGGGCTTTATCCCGGGACCCCGGGATCATGACCTGAGCTGAAAGCAGAGGCTTAACCCACTGAGCCACCCAAGTGTCCCTAAACTAACTTGTTTTTGAAAGCTATTGAACAAATTTTAGTAAAGTTGAAGATGTACATATCCCCAAACTCATCATTCCTTTTTTTTTTTTTTTTTTAAGATTTTGTTTATTAATTTGACAGATCACAAGTAGGCAGAGAGGCAGGCAGAGAGAGAAGGGAGGAAGCAGGCTCCCCGCTGAGCAGAGAGCCTGATGCAGGGTTCCATCCTAGGACCCTGGAATCAGGACCTGAACCAAAGGCAAAAGCTTTAGCCCACTGAGCCACCCAGGTGTCCAGTCATTTCTATTCATAGTTAAATCCCTGAGAAAACTTTTACATGGAAGGATATTTATTAGAACATTGAGTATAAGGGTAAGTATTGGAAATGACTTAAATGTCCATCAAAATTAGAGGCTTAACATATTTGCAGTTTATTTTTACAAATAATGTTATTTAGCAGTTAAAATATTTGAAGTGAACTACATGGGTCAAAAGATAAATTTCACGAATGTTTTTAAGAAAATTATAGAATGGATTGTGAAATATTTAAAAATATAAAAACATAAAAATGATACTGTGTATTTTGTAGTCTCATGCATATTGACTAAAATTATGAAAAGTGCAAGAAATTAAAGAAAAACACTAAAATTCTAGATAGTGGTTTTTATAAGAGAAAGGGAAGAAAGGAGGGAAATGAGATCAAGGAATTTTAATGTATTTGTAGTATTTTTACCAAAAAGTCATGTTGAGACTTCTTTAGCTTCCAGAATTGGTATGCTTGTAATTTTGATCAACAATCTTGCTGAAAACTGGAAAAACCAGACAAAGCATAAAAAAGCATATGCTTGAAATAACTGGCAAGTTAGCATGACTATGAAGAATTAGTAGGCTAAGCATTGGAAAAGATGCAATTCAAGCAATACAAGTCTGGCATTGGGGGTTGCCTTAGCTAGAGTATTTGTCAATTCTGGAAGAAGTGACTGGGAGGTTTATATTCTAAGAATGTTTTGAAATTCTCATGGGACTAGGGAAACAAAAAATTGGAATACACAAATTTCCAAGAGTAAGATGCCCCAGATAAATCTGCTATATTTGAGTTGGTATCTTGAATTATTTGTAGTACAAGAGCAAGTTTAGCTAGATGTGGATTGGCTTTCTGTGAAGTTGAACCCCACTGTTAATTAAATATAATCACAATTACTTGATTTAGTTGACTTGGGTTTACTATTGTCCCTAGATCCCTAATAGAAATTTTCAAGATTTTGGAGGGAAGGGAGGAAGTCATTAGTAATGGAAGAGGATAAGGAGGAAGCCATGTTGGTGTTGGCTAATGTTTTATTTTCTTGACTGGGTGATGGTTACAAAGATAATAATTTTGGATAAATCTAAGACTAATTTTGTTTTATGCACTTATAGACATATTGAAATATTTTATCCTAAGTAAAACTAAATATGACTTTTAAAAAACTAGCAAATTTCAATAAATATTAATTGATATTCAGCAAAAAATAGTCAAGAAAATAAGACAAAACTATTTAGCTTTCATAAAGCCCATGGATGTTTATTACTGTTTTGTAAACATCATAAAGAAGGATATTCTTGGGGACCTCAGTTGGTTAGGCATCTGATTCTTGATTTCAGATCAGGCCATGATCTCAAGATTGTTGAGTCCCACACTGGGCTTGAGCTCAGAGGGGAATCTGCTTGAGATTCTCTCTGTCTGCCCTCTCCCTCCATCCCTCCCCTGCTCATGTGGATCCCTGCTCTCTCTTTCTCTAAAATAAATAAATAAATCTTTTAAAAACTGCTATTCTTCACAGACAAATTTTTATTCATCATCTATACCTCAGTAAAGCTGGAAATAATCAGGGGTGTTTGGGTGCCTCAGTCAGTTAAGTACCTGCCTTCAACTCAGGTCATGATCCTAGGGTCCTGGGTCAGGCTTAGCATGGAGCCTAACTCTCCCTCTCCATCTGTCTCCCTGCCCATTCTCCCTTCACCTCCTTGCTCATGCTTGCTTTAACATGTGTTCTCTCTCTCTCAAATAAATAAATAAATAAAATGTTTTAAAAATACCAGAAATAATTAGTAAAAGTAAAAAAAAAAAAAAATCAACAAGATGTACATTCCAAGAAAAGACTGAGGAAAAAAAATCATTGTCACATTTATTCCAAGGAAACAAAATATTGTATCTGACATATAAAAAATCATAAGTGATATTTATAATAGTTGTAAGTCATTTCTGAACATTGTTTACAGAGTCCACATTTCTCACTTTATTCGGGATAACTTATTATTGAATCATTTTGTTTTTTGGGCGGGGGTAGAAAATAACATGAAGTCATTTCACAGGTCTTAGAAAGAACACTAGTTAATGCAGCTATAGCCCATTATGCTAATTCAACAATTCTGTAAAAAAGACAGCTAGAAACCAGTATTATAGCTTCTGCCCTTTGAATTATCTGAAATAGTTGCCTAGTAGGATAAGTTTGGTGAAAGTAATATGAATGAAAATTACATTTTGAAATGATACAACTTGATACCTTTCTCTTTCCCTTGCCAGAACATCTCATTTAGCATGCTATATATATTTTTCTTCACTAAGAGGTCAACAAGGTTGAAATTTCCTTTTCTCTGTCATTGATTTTGAAAAGTCTTCCAATTTGAGTTACCAGGTCTTTTTTTTTTTTTTTTTTTTCCCTGTTCTAGAGGAAAGTTTTTATTTTTAATGATCAAGTATAGCTCAGGCCCCCTAGTTGTCTGGGAAGGAAATGTGTCATGTATAAGGAAAGGTGTCAATTTATCTTATAAAATAAACAGAATAGGTTATTGAGAATAACTAATTTAACACATAGATGCAAACTATTGAGTACAACTAACTTAACACATAGATGCAAATTATGCCCTAACCTAAACATTCATTCTACATACAGAGACTTAAAGATATAACACATTTATTAAACTTCTTTGTATAAATTTCTAGTTTCTTCACTAGGGCATTTTTAAAGGCAGGTTTTTTTTTTCCCCCCTTATCAGTGTTTCTAATATTTAAAATATGTATATCTTTTTATTCTTATGTCACCACATATTTGAAACATATCCTGATAAAATCAAACAGCATTTGCAGCCTCCATTTCTTGGCTCCTATTTCAATTGGCAACTTCTGCTGTTGCTATTTACTTCCCTGACTCTATATATCAGCACCAAGATGCAAATCTTAACTTATATTTGTATCTTCATTCATTAGTAAGGATTCCAAAAACACCAGCTGAATCAGTGAATGAAAATGAAATCTTAGATATATTTTGTGAACTCTGTGACACAATCACTGCTTCCTAGAGATTAATGTACTGACTGGCTTTACTTTTATTTAGTCCTGGAAATAGAGTCAACTTTCCAGAAACAAATGAAACTCCAAGAAAAATCAGAGTTGTCAGTAGGAGAAGCAATGCTGGCAGGAGGGAAACAAAGTGAGGGAAAAACATGTATAATTAGCAAGAAGAAAAAAATTGTGAATGTAATTTTCTTTGGGAAATGATTTTGTCTGTTGTTTTTAATCATTTTTGTCATCATGGAATTCACAGTAGTATCTCACAAGTTATGATCTCAACAAAAGCCTCATAATAAATAAAATGAGTAAATATTTTATTATTTGCAAACTTTATCATTGTAAATATGAAAGACCTAAGAAACTTGATAGGCAAATTATGAGGATTAATAAGTATGCTGAATGAGTCCAATAAATTAATACTATACCAATTCTGATGCAAAGCAAATACATCAAAATAAACTAAACTTAAATATCTGCAACATATGAATTGTAATTTTCAAAAAATGTTAAATATGTAATAGTGGGAAAATATGAACTATGCTTTAAATGTTGCTTTGTAATTGGGTTCCCACTTCACACAATATTTATACAACCTCTAGGTAGATGAAAGTCTTAAAATCACAATTTAACAAATTTTGTCAATAAAATTTTCTTCTTATTATTGGATATAATGAAAGGTTCCTTAAAGCCTTAAAAATATACAGAACAAAGATAATGTTTTTGATAATTTACTTATTTACTTTTGTGGAAGTATAGTTGACACACAATGTTACATTAGTTTCTGATGTACAACATAGTGATTCAACAAGTTTATACCTTATGCTATACTCACCAAAAGTGTAGTTAACATCTGTCACTGCACAATGTATAGTATCATTCACTACAAAGGTAATTATTGATAAGTGTAAATATGACATAATCTAAAATATGTATTCTATAAAGGACCTGTAAAATATAAAAGACAAGTCACAGAAAGATAGAAAACTCTTTCATTGTGTTATTAACCAATGGTTAGTATTCACATTATAGGGAATTTTGCACATCAACAAAGGAAGACAGCAGTAGGAAAATAGACAAAAGAAAGGGATGTTCACATAAGAGAGATCATAAATTAACACTGACCTAAGAGACATTATTCAATCTTACTAGTAGTTAGGAAAACACAAATCAAAAGCACAATGAGATACTACTGCCTACTCATTGGATTGGGAAAATATTAAAGTCTGATAGTACCAAATGTTTTAGATGTGATGCAACAGGGAAATCATATGTCCATGATGAGAGTGTAGACTGCTACAATCACAGCAGAGGACAATATAGATATAGGGTAAACACTGAAAAGCAAATTCTAAGGACAATTCCACCTCTTGGTAGCCTGCCCAGTGACATTTTTGTATATGTATATACAATAATGAGTAAAAGAAAGATAATTATGTTGTTGTTCTTAGTAGTAAAACTTAGGGAAAAAAGTCCAATACAAATGTCTGGTAACATGAAAATAGAAAAATAATGACTGTATTAGTCACTTAGTGCTATTTAAAAAAAATACACCATTGCCTGAATGTTTTCAGTAACAGAAATTTGTCCCTTGAAATTCTGGCAGCTGGAAACTCAACAGCAAGGTGTTTGTAGGTCATTTGGTTTCTCTTATGGCCTCTCTTTTGCTTAGAAATGCCATCTTCCAGTCTCCTTGCATGGCCTTTTCTCTGTGTGCCTCAGTATGTCTCTCTCTTCTCTCTCCTTTTTATAAAGACATCACTCCTGTTGGGTTATTACCCCCACTTTTATGACATCATGTAACTTTAATTACTTCTTTGAAAATTCTGCCTTCAAATGCAGTCACAGAATTCAGTCCACAACAGTGACATATTCATATAATGGATATAATTGACCATTTTAGAGCAGTGAAAACAATAAACTATCAATTAAAGTGAATTATTTCTATTTTTATTTCTTAAAGCAAGTATCAAATGACCAACAGACACATGGAAAAAAAAAAATCCTCAACATCACTTGGCATAAGGGAGATACAAATCAAAACCATAATGAGATACCACTTCACACTGGTCAGATTGGCTAAAGTTAGTAAGTCAGAAAATGACAAATGGTGAGGATACATAGAAAGGAGAAAGCCTTCTACACTGCTGGTGGGGATGCAAGCTGGGGCAGCCACTCTGGCAAACAGTATGGAGGTTCCTTAAAAAGTTAAAAATAGAGCTACCCTATGACCCAGCAATTGCATTACTAGGTATATACATCAATGATACAAATGCAGTGATCCGGAGGGGACATGCCCCCCAATGTTTACAGCAGCAATAACCACAATAGCCAAACTATGGAAAGAGCCCAGATGGCCATCCACAGAAGAATGGACCAAAAAGACGTGGTATGTATATATAATAGAATACTACTCGACCTTCAAGAAGAATGAAATCTTGCCTGCAATGGCATGGATGGAACTAGAGGGTATTATGCTAAGTGAAATAAGTCAATCTGAGAAAGACAATTATCATATAATTTCACTCATATGTGGAATTTAAGAAACAAAACAGGAGCATAGAGAAAGGGAGGGAAAAATAAAACAACAAAATCCAAGACAGAGACAAACTATAAGAGATTTATAATCATGGGAAGTAATCCAAGGGTTGCTGAAGGGGAGAGGGGTGGAGGGATGGGGTAATTGGGTGATGGGTGTTAAAGAGGGCACAAGATGTAATGAGCACTGGGTGTTATATAAGACTGATGAGTCACTCAGCTCTACCTCTGAAACTAATAATTCACTATATGTTGATTGATGAATTTAAATTTAAAAAAGCAAGTATCATAAAGTTTTCAGATAGGGAAATAATGTATAGTATTTATTGTTTAAGAGTACAATATTGTGTAGTAAACTTGTAAATAGCTTTATAAGAATAAATGGCTCAAGATAGTCTTTTTCTCTGCAGGGATAGAAGGGATGATTTGGTAGCATATGTGTATACTGGACACATTAAATTCCTTGTGTCTGGGTGGTGCCTGTTTGTTCTTGTCTTTTTTTTTTTTTCTTTTTAGTTTATGTTAGCATTTACATTCAAAATTATATATGATGCAACAATTTTGTGTCAAGCACTTTTGTAGAATCTTTTTTTTTTTTAAAGATTTTATTTATTCATTTGACAGAGAGAGATCACAAGCAGATGGAGAGGCAGGCAGAGAGGGAGATAGAGGGAAGCAGGCTCCCTGCTGAGATACATTGCTGAATACATTAAGATTGCTTACTGTCATGGAACTTAAATTCTATTGCAGTATATAAATAGTAAACGTAATAAAAAAGCACATAGAAAAGACACAGAATAGGGGTGCCTGTGTGGCTCAGTGGGTTAAGCCTCTGCCTTCAGCTAAGGTCATGATCTCAGGGTCCTGGGATCGAACCCCACATCAGGTTCTCTGCTCAGTAGAGAGCCTGCTTCCCCCCCACCCCCGCCTACTCAGGATCCCTCTCTCTCTCTCTGTCAAATAGATAAATAAAATTAAAAAAAAAACAAACACAAAATGTTTAGTGGAAAAGAGAGGTTACAAAATTCTATTCTGTGACAAATCCATTGTTCCTAATTACATAATATACACATGTACAAAGAAAGATATGAATAATTATTGACATTTACTGAGTGTTTACTTTGTTTCAGGCATGAGCTGAGGATTTTACCAAGATTATTTCACTAAATCCTCTTAAGAACCTTATCATATAGGTACCAATATTATCTGCATTTGATAGATGATATGAGTTTTAGAGAGATTAAGTTCATAAGACTAGTTATTGTGGAATCCAGAACATGAACCAAGGCAGTGAGATTCCAGAACCTTAATTACTACACCAACCTGGAGGTCAACTGAGGTTACTCTTTATGATAAAAATATAATTAAAGTTATAATCCTGCTTCTAATAGTAAGCCCAATGCTGCCCTCAATAGTATGCAAAATTTCAGGGACTTATATTATTTTCTTTTGGTCCATAGAAGTGATATTCATTATAGCAACAGAAGCTGTGAATATGAGAAACGTCTATCCTTGAGAGTCTTTGGTCATCCTGGCACTGGAACATTGTTGTTTGCTATCTTTTCTTCAAACCTCCTGATCCCGTTTTTATTCAGACTCTCCTTACTCCTCCCTCCTCTTTTCTTTGCCCTACCTTATCCTGACTAACTGTTCATTTCTTATGGATAGTAATTTAACAATCATTTTCTTGAATCCTTCTAAGCCCTGTTGCCTGAGAATAACAAGACAATTTGCTAAGTGAAAACAGTGTCAAAAAACAGTGATGCTAACCTTTAATGATTATTTATTTGCTACAGTAACTAAATATGAAAATCTAAAGGGAAAAAAAATATATAGCAGACAATGTCAAGATGAAATACAAATGACCAATATGCATTTGAAAAAACTTTCAGGCATATCAGGAATAAAAGAATGCTACTGCCATGATAATATCATGTTTACATCCAAAATTGATTTTAAAACTTTTTTTAAAAAAATTAACATATAATCTATTATTTGCTTCAGGGGTACAGGTCTGTGAATCATCAGTCTTACACAATTCACAACACTCACCATAAAACATATCCTCCCCAATGTCCATAATCCAGCCACCCCAGCCCTCTTCCACCCCCCCAGCAACCCTCAGTTTGTTTCCTGAAATTAAGAGTCTCTTACGGTTTATATCCCTCCCCGGTCCTGTCTTGTTTCATTTTTTTCCATCTCTACCTCCTCAGAGCCCCCGACCCTACCTCTCAAATTTCTCATATCAGAGTGATCATATGATAATTGTCTTTCTTTGATTGGCTTATTTAGCTTAGCATAATATCCTCTAGCTCCACATGTTGTTACAAATGTCACGATTTTGGTTTTTTTGATGGCTGCATATATATATATATATATATGGACAAAGAAGATGTAATATATATATATATATATATTAGATCTATCTAATAGATCTAGATAGATTAGATAGATTAGATCTATCTAATATATATATATATATATATATTAGATGTCCATCAACAGATGCATATATATATTACATCTTCTTTGTCCATGCATCTGTTGATGGACATCTAATCTCTTTCCATAGTTTGGCTATTGTGGACATTGCTGCTATAAACATTCGGGTGCACCTGCCCCTTTGGATCACTATATTTGTATCTTTAGGGTAAATACCCAGTACTGTGCTTGCTGGGTCATAGGGTAGCTCTATTTTCAACTTTTTGAGGAACCTTCATGATGTTTTCCAGAATGGCTGCACCACCTTGCATTCCTAGCAACACTCTAGGAGGGTTCCCCTTTCTCCACATCCTCGCCAGCATCTGTCATTTCCTGACTTATTAATTTTAGCCATTCTGACTGGTGTGAGGTGGTATCTCACTGTGGTTTTGATTTGTATTTCCCTGATGCCAAGGATATCTTTTGGCCATTTGGATATCTTTGCAGAAATGCATGTTCATGTCTTCTGCCCATTTCCTGATTAGATTATTTGTTCTTTGGGTGTTAAGTTAGATGAGTTCTTTTATAGATTTTGGATACTAGCCCTTTATCTGATATATCATTTGCAAATATCTTCTCCCATTCTGTCAGTTGTCTTTTGGTTTTGTTGATTGTTTCCTTTGCTGTGCAAAAATTTTGATTTTGATGAAGTCCCAATAGTTCATTTTTGCCCGTGATTCTTTTGCCTTTGGCAATGTTTCTAGGAAGAAGTTGCTGCAGCTGAGGTCAAAGAGGTTGCTGCCTGCATTTTCCTCAAGGATTTTGATGGATTCCTATCTCATACTGAAGTCTAACTTCAGCTTTAAAATGTATTATTAAAAAAATATTACTCAATGTTATAAAAGTTGTTTTGGTAATATTCACTGGTGTGAACTTTACATCGATACTTCTGGCAAGTTCTTTGACACTATAGTAAAAGGAATCTTCATACTAAATTTATACATTTTGACCCTATAATTATATGAATAGCTTCTAAATGGAAGAATCTTCTTCTATTCTCTTATATAGGGACAGTAATTCCTATTGTCACTTGTCACCTTTATTTTTAATATTACTTATATCCAGATAATAGAGTTAATATTCACCAGTCTATATAGAGCTCCTTTATACTGTAAATTTACTTTATGCTCATTACCAAATTCTAATTGTTTATATATATTTATATAGACTAGAACATAGGAGCGTAACAGCTTTAATTTTAATTTTAGTTCATAGGAATTTGGCCCTTCAGATATACACATTATTTCTCCTGCTCATCCATATACCCATGCATAGTCATACTTTCTGACTTCATCTCTGAAATCAGTTATCTTCATGGGTTAGTCTACTAGTTCCCTTGAGAACCTTTTCATTTTCAACACTAGAATCAATATTTAGTGATGTTTTCTTTTTTTTTTTTAATTTTTTGTTTTCAG
Source organism: Neogale vison (assembly GCF_020171115.1). Lineage (NCBI taxonomy): Eukaryota > Metazoa > Chordata > Mammalia > Carnivora > Mustelidae > Neogale > Neogale vison. Next base: position 74,485,879 of record NC_058101.1, read on the forward strand.
CATAACAGTATTCATTATTTTACCACACCCAGTGATCCATGCAATCCATGCCCTCTATAATACCCACCACCTGGTACCCCAAACTCCCACCACCCCCGCCACTTCAAACCCCTCAGATTGTTTTTCAGAGTCCATAGTCTCTCATGGTTCACCTCCCCTTCCAATTTCCCCCAACTCCCTTCTCCTCTCCAACTACCCTTGTCAACCATGCTATTTGTTATGCTCCACAAATAAGTGAAACCATATGATAATTGACTCTCTCTGCTTGACTTATTTCACTCAGCATAATCTCTTCCAGTCCTGTCCATGTTGCTACAAAAGTTGGGTATTTATCCTTTCTGATGGAGGATAATACTCCATAGTGTATATGGACGACATTTTCCTTATCCATTTGTCTGTTGAAGGGCATCTTGGTTCTTTCCACAGTTTGGCGACCGTGGCCATTGCTGCTATAAAAATTGGGGTTCAGATGGCCCTTCTTTTCATGACATCTGTATCTTTGAGGTAAATACCCAGGAGTGCAATAGCAGGGTCATAGGGAAGTTCTATTTTTAATTTCTTGAGGAATCTCCACACTGTTCTCCAAAGAGGCTGCACCAACTTGCATTCTCACCAACAGTGTAAGAGGGTTCCCCTTTCTCCACATCCCCTCCAACACATGTTGTTTCCTGTCTTGTTAATTTTGGCCATTCTCACTGGTGTAAGGGGATATCTCAACCTGACAGATCTCAAACTTTCAAAGAAGAAATAACACCTATTCACCTGAAGCTGTTTCAAAAAATTGAAGCAGAAGGAAAACTTCCAGACTCTTTCTATGAAGCCAGCATTACCCTGATCCCCAAACCATGCAGAGACCCTACCAAAAAGGAGAATTTCAGACCAATAACACTGATGAATATGGATGCTAAGATTCTTAACAAGATCCTAGCAAACAGGATCCAACTGCACATTAAAAAGATTATCCACCATGACCAGGTAGGATTCATCCCTGGGCTACAAGGATAGTTCAACATTCGCAAATCAATCAATGTGATAGAACAAATTAATATGAGAAGAGAGAAGAAACACATGGTCCTCTCAATCGATGCAGAAAAAGCATTTGACAAAATCCAGCATCCATTCCTGATTAAAACACTTCAAAGTATAGGGATAGAGGTAACATTCCTGAACTTCATAAAATCTATCTCTGAAAGACCCACAGCAAATATAATCTGTCGCCCTCGACCCGCAAGGACGACAAGAAGCCCTGGTTCAGATGTATCTTCTCTCTCTTTATTTCCGCAAGTCTACACACTTATATACGTTTACATGACCAATCAGAGAGCAGGGTGACCAATAAGGGGCCAAGCAATGGGGAGAGCCAATGAGAGTCCTATTACTATGCCGATTAAATTTGAAACAGCCAATGACTATGTCCTTCTTTAGGCGAGCTTCATCAGAACGTTCGTTGTTTACTTGCAGCGTATTTTGCTGGCAGTGAGCCAAGCGCCATCTTGTAATGGCGGGGACTTTCCCGGCCAGAGGCAGTCCCCGACAATAATCCTCAATGGGAAAAAGCTTGCAGCCTTCCCGTTGAGATGAGGAACAAGACAAGGATGCCCACTTCCACCACTCTTGTTCAACATAGTATTAGAAGTCCTAGCAACAGCAATCAGACAACAAAGAGAAATAAAAGGTATCCAAACTGGCAATGAAGAAGTCAAACTCTCTCTCTTCGCAGATGACATGATTCTTTATATGGAAAACCCAAAAGACTCCACCCCTAAACTACTAGAACTCATACAGCAATTCAGCAACGTGGCAGTATACAAAGTCAATGTACAGAAATCAGTGGCTTTCTTATACACTAACAATGAAAATACAGAAAGGGAAATTAGAGAATCGATTCCATTTACTATAGCACCAAGAACCATAAGATACTTGGGAATAAACCTAACCAAAGAGGTAAAGGATCTGTATTCGAGGAACTACAGAACACTCATGAAAGAAATTGAAGAAGACACAAAAAGATGGAAGACCATTCCATGCTCTTGGATCAGAAGAATAAACATTGTTAAAATGTCTATACTGCCTAGAGCAATCTATAGTTTTAATGCTATTCCAATCAAAATTCCACCTGTATTCTTCAAAGAGCTGGAGCAAATAATCCTAAAATTTGTATGGAATCAGAAGAGACCCCGAATTGCTAAGGAAATGTTGAAAAACAAAAATAAAACTGGGGGCATCATGTTACCCCATTTCAAGCTTTATTACAAAGCTGTGATCACCAAGACAGTATGGTACTGGCATAAAAGCAGACACATAGACCAGTGGAACAGAGTAGAGAGCCCAGATATGGACCCGCAACTCTGTGGTCAATTAATCTTCAACAAAACAGGAAGAAATATACAGTGGAAAAAAGACACTCTCTTCAATAAATGGTGCTGGGAAAACTGGACAGCCATATGTAGAAGAATGGAACTTGACCATTCTCTTACACCGTCCACAAAGATAAACTCAAGAGGGATAAAAGACCTCAACGTGAGACAGGAATCCATCAGAATCCTAGAGGAGAACATAGGCAGTAATCTCTTCAATATCAGCCACAGCAACTTCTTTCAAGATATGTCTCCAGGGGCACCTGGGTGGCTCAGTGGGTTAAAGCCTCTGCCTTCGGCTCAGGTCATGATCCCAGGGTCCTGGGATTGAGCCCCGCATCAGGCTCTCTGCTCAGCGGGGAGCCTGCTTCCTCCTCTCTCTCTGCCAGCCTCTCTGCCTACTTGTGATCTCTGTCTGTCAAATAAATGAATAAAATCTTTAAAAAAAAAAAAAAAAGATATGTCTCCAAAGGCAAAGGAAACAAAAGCGAAAATAAACTTTTGGGACTTCATCAAAATCAAAAGCTTCTGCCCAGCAAAGGAAACAGTCAAAAAAAACAAAGAGGCAACCCACGGAATGGGAGAAGTTATTTGCAAATGACAGTACAGACAAAAGGTTGATATCCAGGATCTATAATGAACTCCTCAAACTCAACACACACAAAACAGACAATCATATCAAAAAATGGGCAGAAGATATGAACAGACACTTCTCCAATGAAGACATACAACGGCTATCAGACACATGAAAAAATGTTCATCATCACTAGCCATCAGGGAGGTTTTCTTTCTCTCAGTTCTTTTACCTGGAGTGTGTTTTCCTGAGCTGTGTCTTCTTATAGCTCTGTTAGCCCACATCTCCTCATTTCTGCTTCTCTGTGCCCATGTTCATCTCTAATCCTTTATTTATCTTAATGACATTTTTTGTTTTTTTAGATTTTGTTTATTTATTTGACAGAAAGAGATCACAAGTAGGCAGAGAGGCAGACAGAGAGAGAAAGAGAGGGAAGCAGGCCCCCTGCTGAGCAGGGAGCCTGATGTGGGACTCCATCCCAGGACTCCGGGATCATGACCTGAGCCGAAGGCAGAGGCTTAACCCACTGAGCCACCCAGGTGCCCCTATCTTAGTGACATTTTTAATAAGCTCTTTAGATAGATCTATATCATATATGCCTAATATGCCACTATATTAATGGCATTTTAAAGGCAAATAATCAACCTTTTCTTAGCAGCTATATATTCTGATCTTCAGTTTGGGAGGTCTCAGAAAGGAAATTAGAATCTTCAACGGATGTTTGGAAGGTAAGGAAAGAGGGAAACAATGTGTGAGATTTAAATTGGAACAGAAACTGGTCTTCATTCAAATAACAATAAAAATTCAAATTCTAAGTTAAAACACTCAAACAACAGAAGTACTCATAGATATGAGCAAGAAGAAAAATCCATCTATAAGTCAAGCATTCACTAGTTCCTCAGAATTACGAAGCAGAATATCATTTTGCTTGGGCTTTTAGAAAGAAACATTCTTCACTTTAATAATTAGGTAATTTTTTTTGTTTTTATGGATAACTTCCGTACCCCAAGTTTCATGTTTATGGATGTAGAAGAAGCTACATCTACCAAAATAATCCAAATCTATGCTGTGATCTTCTACCTGATTGATTTTAGGGATGTCTAGTCTTTTTTTTTTTTTTTTAAAGATTTTATTTATTTATTTGACAGAGAGAGATCACAAGTAGGCAGAGAGGCAGGCAGAGAGAGAGAGAGGAGGAAGCAGGCTCCCTGCCGAGCAGAGAGCCCGATGCGGGACTCAATTCCAGGATCCTGAGATCACGACCCGAGCCGAAGGCAGCGGCCTAACCCACTGAGCCACCTGAGGCGCCCCTAGGGATGTCAGTCTTAACCAGGAATCCTGCCTTCAAATTTCTGGAAATCTCCAAGATTTCTGTGAATGAGACTAGCAGTTTTTTGCCAGCTTTGACTGTGGTGGAAAATGAGCTTCCCAACAGAGACTTGAAAGTACAATGAGCCCAGGACACTGTCACTCTTTTTTTTTTTTTAAAAAGATTTTATTTATTATTTATTTGACAGACAGAGATCACAAGTAGGCAGAGAGGCAGGCAGAGAGAGGAGGGAAGCAGGCTCACCACTGAGCAGAGAGCCCGATGCGGAGCTCGATCCCAGGACTCTGGGATCATGACCTGAGCTGAAGGCAGAGGCTTTAACCCCCTGAGCCATCCAGGTGCCCCGACACTGTCACTCTTAAGAGCTGTAATTGCCCCTTGTATGTATGCTTCTTCAGGATGTTGTGGAAATGAGCACCACTGGTGCTCCTGTCTCCTTCCCAAGACAGGAGATTATGAACACACACCACTGCTACCTTTACTGTGAGAGGGTGAAAGTCCATAGGGTTGTGTTTCACACATTCAAGAAGCTTCCACAGCAAAATTCCCTACAGTCAAAATTACAGCTATAAATGATGAATTCCTTTTAATTCATAGACTCACTGACACAAACAGAAAGACATAGTTATTCACCTCAAATCTCCACCAGCACTATCCCCAAAATGATGACCCAGTGACTAGATAACATTTAAATTTGGGACATAAACCTCACTGGTTCTTTTTTATTCTCTTATTCTTGGTAGAATTTCAATCATCAGAACAGGGACCTATGTTGTAGTATAGGTAACTGAGGTCAGTTTAGGTTCACATCAAAAATGTTTTATATGATATAACTTCATTGTGGGTTGAATCCAAATCCCTTTTATCTTCAAAGGAACTTGCAGGTGATTATGTAAATTAGCAGATATAAATCAATATGTAGACACAAGGGAGAGAGAAATTGAAGTTTGCTAGCATCTTCTTAAGCATTAAATTCATGTAGATATTGGATGTGGAATATAACCAATTCCAAATATGAATAGCAATAGATCTCAAGTCTTGCCAGCATGTCTTGTTATATACAAATCATTTATAATTTGGGTGCCTCTATAACCAGAGTCCCTATGTTTAGTATCAGAGGTAAAAATATTCCATGGTTATTCAACTTCTATCACTACCTGATGGTGACTATTACAATTGAATCCAAAGGCCTGGAAGACTGGTTTTGTCCTTTCTTCTGAGCCATTCCACTAAAGTTTCAAAAAGGTTTTAGAAAAGTCAGTATTATTCAATTTAATCAGTGCCATTCTTAGAGAATGTAGTATTTAGATTTAAATCAATAATTAAGCAAGACAATAACGAAAGTTTATACATAAACCCTTATGGTACCATTCTTCTGAATCCTGCGAGGTTCTATGTTCCTGTATACTAGAAAAAATTAATAACAAAATATTAGTTTTTAATGGATGATTTTTCCCCAGAGTATATTCATATAGCAGTACACTAAATGCAAAGTTTATAAGTAGTTTATGGTTTATTTTTAAGATTGCAGGTGTTCAGTTCATCTGCATATAAATACGACACCCACACATGAATGCAAGTTTATTCACCAGAGTAAATGAGACCCCTCTAGCTACATTCCGTATACCTTCCTCAGAGATCAATTCAGCGCAAACCACATTATTTATTCAGGATGACATTAAGATGTTCACTCTTCACAAGAATAAACACATTGATGATGTTAATGCCAGCATTTCATTTTCTGTGAAACACTTACACTTAAATACAGCAGAGGAGTGCATGACATTTTCTTTGCATTTTTATTTCAACATGCGATTATAGCTTTCTATTTGTGCTAAGCCACTTCTGCAAAAATTTTTCCAGATTTAATTTAAACTTTAAAATATTATATATGTTTCTAGGTTTTCAAATAAGTAAACTCAGCATATTTTATCATTGCTACTCTTTGGTAGAAACAGACAATAAAAATTTAAAGATACAGAAGGACACCAAATTCTGTTTTTGTAAAGAGACTCAAAAGGAAAACCAAAAATGGAAAGCACTGAACAATATGAGGAAAGTCATGATAGTCATATAAAACTCTGGGTAACACAAACCTCCTGAAGAAGCAGATGGGTCTTTTTACAAGGAACTGAGCATTTTTATGGTCCACTGGAGCACATACTATAAAGCGCCAATGATGAAGTTTAGGTAAGTCTATAAACTAAGATTCTGTCTTCTAAGGGATAGTAAACAACTCTAGGTTGTGTACACAAAGACTTTTTAAGTTCCTGCTACACAAACAATAGATGTAGAAGGCAACGTGTGTCTGAAGCAACATCAATCCTCCCTACCCCCATTTATACAAAGACTGTGTTTCTGGGCTTCTGACTCAAGAAACTTGCTGCTGCCTGCTTAGGATTAACATCATTTACACAATTAACTCTTGGGAGTCTTGGCCCTGAAGTTACTGCTGATCACTCAATTGTTTACATTTCTCTTTTTTTTTTTTTTTAAGATTTTATTTATTTATTTGACAGAGAGAGATCACAAGTAGGCAGAGAAGCAGGCAGAGAGAGAGAGAGGAGGAAGCAGGCTCCCCGCTGAGCAGAGAGCCCGATGCTGGGCTCGATCCCAGGACCCTGGGATCATGACCTGAGCCAAAGGCAGAGGCTTTAACCCACTGAGCCACCCAGGCGCCCCTACATTTCTCTTTTTGAAAGAAAATAAGTGATCTCCCTATGCTATACCATAGATTTCTTGGAGGATGTACAGCAATACTTTGAAAAAATTTCCAAATGTTAAATTGTTATGCCCCAATAACGGGTTTGTGTTTAAAGGAGTGAGACTGATACTAAACAAAGGTCAAGCAAAGCTTTATTTCGCACCAAACATCAAGAATCAGACTGACCGTCAGACAGACCGGTCGGGGCTGCCCCTTACAGAGATGATGACCCTTCTCTCTTTCACAGACTAGCTTTTAAGGGCAAAGGCCCTGCGGTTGGGCCTGGCAACACACAGGTGACCAATGAAACTGTAACACACAGAGAAAGCTGCACAGTCATGCTAGGTGGCCAATTGAATTACAATTTACCCTAGTGGACATTTGAACCAGCCTATCACTTTGGTCAGAATTGGCACCCAAAAGGTGCCCAAAGGGTGGGGCCCATACTCCTTGGTAACTAGGGAGGCAGTATGTACCCCTCACTGATCGGATGTCTCCACCTGGCCTGACCCACCCTTGTATTTGAGCTTTGTTACCTGAGGCTGGTTTCCAGGACTTGTTTTTTTTTTTTTTTTTAAGATTTTTTTTTTTACTTTTTATTTATTTGTCATAGAGAGAGAAGCGAGAGCAAGCACAGGCAGACAGAGTGGCAGGCAGAGGCAGAGGGAGAAGCAGGCTCCCTGCCAAGCAAGGAGCCCGATGTGGGACTCGATCCCAGGACGCTGGGATCATGACCTGTGCCGAAGGCAGCTGCTTAACCAACTGAGCCACCCAGGCGTCCAGGACTTGTTTTTAAGTAAGTCCCCTGGGGGAAGGGGAGCAGGGACAGTTTAGGGTTAAACAACAAGATTATTGTTTAACCTCAATGGAAGCCTCTGGCTAAAATATATAAATATAAAATAGGTCCTTACAAAATCTAAGTAAATTTTTAAAGCTAGAGGGAAAAAAAAAGAAATTGGCATTCCTCAGAGATCTGAAAGTAAGTCAACAAAAGCCAAAGTTATAAAAAAATTTCCCAGATAATTTAAGGAATAAGTGATACCACACTGATCAATGTTGAAATAAAAAACTTAAGTATAGGGGCACCTGGGTGGCTCAGTGGGTTAAAGCCTCTGTTTTTGGCTCAGGTCATGATCTGAGGGTCCTGGGATTGAGCCCTGCATCCCGCTCTCTGCTAAGCAGGGAGCCTGCTTCCTCCTCTCTCACTCTGCCTGCTTCTCTGCCTACTTGTGATCTCTGTCTGTCAAATGAATAAATAAAATCTTAAAAAAAAAACCAAACTTAAGTATATCTCCAAAGTATAGTCATGAAAGAATTAATTTAACAGAAAATATTTTATTCTCCTAAATAGAAATTATATTAAACAATATAATCACACTTAACTGAGTGAATAAAACTTAATTTCATGTTTAATAAAATATTCCAAATGATTATGGCATATTTAATAAAATATTCCAAATAAATACGTGAAATATGGGAATTATGGGAAATATGTGGAAAACCATGTCAAAAAACACTGTATAAAAGTGATATGATTGCTTCTTGGAGGAGAGAGATTAGGTGATATGAATAGGGCAAAAACTGATTTTTTTATTGTATACCATTTTGTAAATATTGAATTTTTCTCTAGCTGCAAGTTTTATCTTTCATCAAATATTTCAAAATATTTTTTGAAACTATGATATCCATAACAATGTGCTTCTAATTAAGGCAATTCTTTCTAATTTTGAGATTAATTACTATTACATGACTCTTGAAGAAATAGGAATTATTCTTCTTAAAATTAGAGTATATAATCTTTATTTTTCTTCTTTTTTTTCATGTTTTCCTTAAGTTCAGCTAAATTAACTATATGTTATATATGATATTTGTCCCATATGTTACAGTTGTTACAATGATAACAAAGGTCATAATTCCTGTGATTTGTATATTTAATCAATATGCTTTGTTCTGTACTTCTGCATGTTGTTAACACGCATCGAAAATCCTAATCTTTTGAGAGTTGCAAGCCTTAATATGAAGTGACATTTATATTGTGAACTGTATCACAAACACTCTAATGAATTATTTAAAGGCATTATTTTTTTTTAGTTCTTGCAATAAATCTATGAAGTAAAAAATATTATATCTACTACATATGGAAATAAATGAATCTTAGAGTGATATCTTCTCTCAGTTACAGACTTTATCTTGTTATTTATATCCATACTAATATAAGAATATATAATTATATCTCTTGACTTGTTTTGTATAGTACTATTAATTTCTTCATTTATCCATTTCCTCACTCATTGATTCATTCCACTAAATAAGAAATTTTTATGTTCCAAATCTGTGTAAGGGATTAAGGACACACTTGTGAGTAAGGGAGAGTGTGCAGTTTATTTAAAAAGACAGACAATTAAACTTAAAACTGTTAAGAAATTATCATGTTATAAAATAGAAAAGACATGGAGTTTTATGAGCCTACCTTTCATAGGTCAGGAGTTTAGTCATAGATCACAAAAATTCACTTTATTTTTTATTTTTTTTTTAAGACACATTTCCCTTTTATTTTTAATTTCTTAATTTTTTTTCTTTTTTTTAATTTATTTATTTTCAGAAAAACATTATTCATTATTTTTTCATCACACCCAGTGCTCCATGCAAGCCGTGCTCTCTACAATACCCACCACCTTGTACCCCACCCTCCCCCCCCCCCCCCGCCACTTCAAACCCCTCAGATTGTTTTTCAGAGTCCACAATCTCTCATGGTTCACCTCCCCTTCCAATTTACCCAAATTCCCTACTCCTCTCTAACGCCCCCTGTCTTCCATGCCATTTGTTATGCTCCACAAATAAGTGAAACCATATGATAATTGACTCTCTCTGCTTGACAAAATTCACTTTAAAAGGAGTTACCAGAGAATTTCAGAAGTTTATAGTACATAGAAAGAAAACAAAACCAACCCTGGATGACAAAACTGTTTTTGAGGCAAATTACCTTGAACATATTAATCTAGGAAATATTAACACAGCTCTATCAGAGGAATTAAATACTTCACCCCATAATCTAATCTCCCTAATACCATTTTCCTTTCCATGATCATTTTCCATAAGAGATCACATGAGAACCCTAGATGAAAGGGAGTCTCCAAAATTTTAGTTTAGACTTTCTGGTTTCAACAGAACATATGAAGGAAAAAGATTAGAGTGGACTTTGAGTCAGGCAGACTGCTTTTTCTGACATACCTCAGTTTTTAACATATTCTAACTTTGATCAGAGGAAAATTGATTAAATGAGAAGAAGATAAACAAGAAGATAAGACCCAACTTAAGCCTATTTTTTATGGCTAATACCTACGTTACGAAGTAGTATTAATTTACATTTGCCTATGCCAGACTCCTTACAAATTTAAATTTGTAATAATGAAACAAGAGATGAAAATGGAAAGAAAAATCCTATATTCACTTACCAGTAAATATACCTTCACATACTAGAGTAATTCCACTTATAATGAGTCAAATAAATTTCCTTAAATGAATAATGAACTAATGTTTTAGAAAAATTCCTTACAGTTTAAATTTGTTCACTTTTTTCAGGGTTTTATTTATTTATTTGACAGACAGAGATCACAAGTAGGCAGAGAGGCAGGCAGAGAGAGAGAGGGGAAATCGGGCTCCCTGCTGAGCAGAGAGCCCTATATAGGGCTCAATCCCAGGTCCCTGAGATCATGACCTGAACTGAAGGCAGAGGCTTAAACCACTGAGCCACCCAGGTGCCCCTACAGTTTAATATTTTTTTGCAAGAAACTATATCATTAATTTGTTTCACTTAATGTTAATTTGGGGAATTTTGATTCAAGACTGTAGTTTTGGGTCTGACCCCATTTATCTAAACATTTGAAAATGGACTTATTTTAAGTATTAGATACTTTAGGAGGGGAAACAAACAAACAAACAAAAAAAAAACCCTGTAAAACTTTGTGATAGTAAATCTTTGCGAATCATCTTTAGCATCTTTACCAAATCAATGGACTTTATATAGTATGTAATTGGAATACATGTTAATAAAATGAAAATTCTTTTTTTTTTTTTTTTTTTTTGAGAGAGACCTACTAAGCCATTCATATGCCCTTAAAATTAAAATTTTAAATGAATAGAGTAGAAGCTTTATCCTTAAAAAATGTAATTATGGGACATCTGGGTGGCTCAGTCAATTAAGAGTCTGCCTTCAGCTCAGGTCATAATCCCAGGGTCCTGTGATTGAGTCCCACATTGGACTCCTTGCTCAGTGGGGAGCTTGCATCTCTCTCTGCCTGCACTCCCCCTCCTTGTGCTCTCTCTCTGACAAATAAAAATCTTTAAAAAGAAAAAAAAAAAAATATATATATATATATGATCAGGATTTCTTGTAGAATGAAAGCATCAGAACACCAAAACAAAAAAGATGCTACTGCAACCAAAAAGAAAAAAAAAAGGGAAAAGATACAATGTAATGTAGTAGTTTAACACCTAATATTTTCTATGCTTTCATTTATTTTTTTATTCAATTAATTTCATTATTTTTCATTCATTTCATTTCATTCATTTCATTTCATTATTTTTTCATTCCTTCAGTCAACAAATATTTGTTCCCACAGAGTTCCCACTATGTGTCCCATATTTCTTAAGGCAATTTAAAACAAAATTGAGCAAATCAAATTCATTTCCTTAACTGAGCTTGTATTTAGTAACAGAAAATAAACACTGACCAAATTAAAAACAAAAAAATGGTATATTTAATTATACAGTTAAATTATAACACTTAAATAAAAAATAAAATTATGTGTGAAATACCAGAGTGTAAAAAGAAGTTGCATAGCTTAGTACCAAAGAACAAAGATACCATATAGAAATTGGGCCAGTGTCACGTGGGTGGCTTAGTTGGTTAAGGGTTTTACTCTTGATTCTGACTCAGATCATAATCTCAGTGTTATGAAATCAAGCCCATGTCCAGCTCCATGCTCAATGTGGAGTCTGTTTGGGATTCTCTTCTCTCCCTCTGCTTCTCTCCCTGCCCCACTCAAAAAAAAAAAAAAAAAAAGTCACCTTAAAAAAATTTTGGCAAAGGACTGGTATAGACATTTCTCCAAAGAAGAAGATACATAAATAGCCAAAAAGCTCATGAAAGATATTCACCATCACTAAACACCAGCAAAATGCAAGTCAAAACCACAGTGAGATACTACTTCATACAATTAGGATGGCTACTATAAGCAAAATAAAAACAAGAAACCAACACACAAACAGGAAATAACAAGTGTTGGCAAATATGTGGAGCAATTGGAGCCCTTATGCATTGCTGATATGAAAGTAAAATGGTATAGCCTCTGTGGAAACCAGTGTGGAGGTTCTTCAAAATATGAAATATCAAATTACCATGTGATCCATTAATTCTATCTCTGGACATATGCTTGAAAGAACTAAAAACTGAGACTTGAACAGAAATTTCTACACCAACATTCATAGAAGTATTATTTGCAATAGCCAACAGATGGAAATGTCCCAGATGTTCATCAACAGGTAAATAGGTAAACAAGATGTGGTATATGTGTGTCAAATAGATAGATAAATATGTAGATGGATGATAGATAGATGGATAGATAATGGATAGATGGAAAGAGAGATGGATAGATAGGTAGATGATAGATAGATATACTTTCAAACATTATTCAGAGTTATAAAGGAATACAATTCTGATACATGCTACAACATGGATAAACTTTAAAGTCATTATGCTAGGTGAAATAAACCAAACATGAAAAGATAAATTTTGTATGATTCCATTTGTATGAGGTACTAGAATTGTCAAATACATTGAGATAGAAAGTAGAATGGTGGATACCAGGAGCTGGGGAGGAGGAAGGAATAGGATGTTATCAAAGAACTCTTGCAACCCAGGAATAAATCCTATTTGATCGTGGTGAATGATTCTTTTAATGTATTGTTGAACTCAATTTGATAGTATTTTTTTGAGAATTTTTGCATTCATGTTCATCAGGAATATTGGCTGATAGTTCTCTTTTTTAGTGAAGTCTTTGGTTTTGGTATAAGGGTAATGCTGGTCTCATAGAATGAATTTGGGAGTTTTCCTTCCACTTCCTTCTTTCTTTCTTCCTTCCTTCCTTTCTTTTCTTTTTTTGAATAGTTTGAGAAGAATAGGTATTAACTCTTATTTAAATATTTGCTGAATTTCCCTGTGAATCCATATGGTTATGGACTATTTTTGTTGGGTGATTCTTCATTACTGATTCAATTTCTTTGCTGGTTATCGGTCTAGTCAACTTTTCTATTTCTTCCTGTTTTAGTTTTAGTAGTTTGTATGTTTCTAAATATTTATTCATTTCTTCTAGATTGCCCAATTTGTTGGCATATTATTTTTCATGATATTCTCTTATAATTATTTTTATTTCTGTGGTGTTGGTTGTGATCCCTCCTCTCACATTCATGATTTTATTTATTTGGTTCCTTTCTCTTTTCTCTGTGATAAGTTTGGCTAAGTGTTTATCAATTTTACTAATTCTATCAAAGACCAAGTTCCTAGTATCATTGATCTGTTTTATTGTTTGTTTTTATATCATTTATTTCTGCTCTAATCTTTATTATTTTCTTCATGCTTCAGCTGGTCTTAGTCTTTGTTGATCTTTTTCTAGGTTAGGTTGTTAATTTGAGCTTTTTCTTGCTTCTTGAAATATGCCTGTAATTGCTATAAACTTCCCTCTTAGAACCACTTTTGACACATCCTAAAGGTTTAGGACCATTGTGTTTTTATTTTCATCTGTTGCCAAGTGTTTTTTAATTTCTTCTTTTACTTCCCGGTTAACACATTTCCTTATTTAGTAGCATGTTCTTTAACCTCCATATATTTGTGGTCTTTTCAGATTTTTTCTTGTGGTTGCCTTCTAGTTTCATAGGGTTGTAGTAAGAAAACATGCATGGTATGACTTTGATCTCAAATTTATTGATGCTTGTTTTGTGGTCTAATATGTGATCTATTCTGGAGAAAGTTCAATGTGCACTTGAAGAGAATGTGTATTCTGCTGTTTTAGGATGGAATGCTCTGAATATATCTGTTAAATCCATCTGATCCAGTGAGTCATTCAAAGTGATCATTTCCTTGTTTATTTTCTGTTCAGTTGGTGTTTCCACTGATGTAAGTGTGGTGTTACAGTCCCCTACTATTATTGCATTATCTATGAATTCCTTTATTATTATTATCAATGAGTTCTTTGTGTTTGTTATTAACTGTTTCATGTATTTGAGTTCTCTCATCTTGGCTGCATAAATGTTTACAATTGTTATATTCTCTTGCTGGTTTGTCCTTTGTCACTTGTTACAGTCTTTGTTTTAAAGTCTATTTTGACAGATACAAGTGCTGCTACTCTAACTTTCTTTGGATATCCATTTGCATGATAAATGTTGCTCCATCCCCTCCTTTTAATCTGCTGCTATTTTTAGGTCTAAAATGAGTCCCTTGTAAGCAGCATATAGAAGGGACTTGTGTTTTATAATTCACCATATGTGCTTTGATCGGAGTGTTTAGTCCACTTACACTCAAAGTAGTTATTGACAGCTATATTTTTATTGCTATTTTACCTGTTTTGTTGTTGTTTCTGATGATTTTCTCTGATCCTTTGTCTTTCTTTCTTTTATTATTTGTTTTTATGATTTCTTTAGTAATATATTTGGATCTCTTTCTCTTTATTCTTCGCATACTTATTAGAGGCTTTTGACTTGTGATTACCATTAGGTTTGTTTATAACATCTTCTGCATATAGTTGTCTATATTAAATTGATGGTCATTTAATTTTGAATCCATTCTTTACTCCTCTCCAATGTGTGTTTTAGATATATGGTATCATATTTTACATCTTTTTATTCTGTGAGATCTTTGACTGGTATTTTATAGAAGTATTCATTCTTTATTTCTTTTGTGTTTCCTATCTTCATACCATTAATTTTGGTCTTTTAATTTTGCTAAAAATCCCCAGTAGTATTTCTTGCAGGGCTGGTCTAATGATCATGAACTTCTTTTGCTTGTTTTTGTCTGGGAAACTCTTTATCTCTTCTATTTTGAGTGACAACCTTGCTGTACAGAGTAGTCTTGATGGACAAAGTATTCTTGGCTGCAGAGTTTTTCCATTCAGCACTTTGAATAAATTATGCCACTCCCTTCTGACTTGGAAAGTTCCTGCTGAAAAATCTCCTGATAGCCTATGGGATTTCCACTGTATGTAATTGTCTTCTTTTGTCTCGTGCTTTAAATTTTTTTTTCTTACCACTATATTTTGCCATTTAATTACAATATATCTTCATGTAGGTCTGCTCTTTTGATTTTTTCAGAAGTTCTCTGTACTTGCTGGATCTGGATATCTGTTTCCTACACTGGATTAAGGAAGTTTTCAGCTATTATCTCTTCAAATAATTCTACCCCCTTTCTCTCTTCTTCTACTGAGTCTTCTATAATGCAAATGTTATTATGTTTGATGGAGTCCCTAAGTTTTCTAAGTCTATTCTCATTTTACATAATTCTTTTTTTCTCTCTTTTGCTCAGCTTGATTACTTTCCATTACTCTGTCTTCTAGGTCATTAATTCATTCTCTGCCTCTTCCAGCCTGCCCTTCATTCCATCAAGTGTGTTTCTCATTTTGTTTATTGAGTCCTTCATCTCTGCTACGTTATTCTCTATCTCGATGTTAAGGGTCTCACTGATGTCTTCTATTCTTTTCTTAAATCCAGTGAGTATCTTTATGATCATTACTTTATTTATTTTTTATTTTATTTCTTTTCAATGTTCCAGAATTCATTGTTTATTGATCATTACTTTAAATTCTCTACCAGACCTCTTGATTATACCTGTTTCACTTAGGTCTCTGGCTGTGGCCTTGTCTTGCTTTTTCATTTGGGAGAAATTCCTCTATCTTATTTTATCTCAGTCTCTGTGCCTGATTCTCTGTGTTAAGAAAGTCAGTTACATCTACTGTTCTTGAAGGCAATGGCCTTATGAAAAGAGGTCCTGTAATGCCCTGCAGTGTTGTGACTCCTGTTCCTTAGAAACTGGCAATTGAAGGAGTGTCTCCAGTGTGTGTTGCCTATACCCTGCTGTTGAGTCTTGGCCACTTTATCTTTGAGGTCAGTCATCTGCAAAGGCTCTTTTTGCCTGTTGTGAGCAGTGTTTAGGCCCTGACCTGCATGTACAAGTTTTAAGTAGGTGTGCTCTGGTCTGCTTGTGAAATGACACCTGTCACCAACACCTCTGGAACCAAAACTCTGCAAAACTCTCTGTTCAGGAGATGCAGTGTGGGCAGGGATTGGGGCTGATCTTCTTTGGGAGGAGCTCATTGTGCTGAGACTGAGATAAGCACGAGTGGGAAGGGTGGTTCCACCAGACCATGGAGGCATGGGGTTTGGTGTAAGCAAGTTAAGTAGTGAGTGTCAGTGCTGCTTTGGTTCCTACAGGTGTCCCTGTGTTTATGCTGAGGGGAGGGAGTAGAAAATGACACCTGCCAGTTCTTTTCTTCCTGGAAGGGTCTCTGTAAATGCTGCCTTTCTAGGATGTGCTCCAACATAAGCAAATAAGCTCTTTACTGTGTGCCTCAGGTGCCTTTCAAATCACTATTTCCATAGTTTTTGTCCATGAGGTGTTTGTCCTGCCTTTTTTCCAAGAGCAACACCAGTGCTTCAGAGCTCTCCCTGAGCTAAGCCAGCTGACTTTTACAGCTCTAGGCTTTCAGCCCTGTTGGTAGTCAGAACATGAAATTCAGCCTCTTTCACTTTCCAACCCAGTTTTTATAGGGTCATTTTCCCTGTGTGCTCCCCTGTGTGGTAATCTGTCTCTTACCCTTCAGATAAGTAGCTCCCTTCCTGCCATGGAGGAGGCTGCAATCCATTTTCCTCCCAAACCAATTCTCTGTACTTCCTACTTTCTTTGATGTGCCCTCTTCTCTACTGCTAGTTGTGAGTTTGTTCTCCCAATCTTCAGGTCAATTTTGGTGGTATTTAGAATGATTTGATAGTTATCTACTTGTATTCATGTGACAAGGCAAGTTTAAGCTTCTACTCCTCCACCATCTTCCCCTTCTCTTTTAAGACTATATTTGTTAGAGCAGTTTTAGTTTTATAATAAAATTTGAGAGGAAAGTATAGAGATTTTCCATATACTCCTTGCTTCTGAATAGCTTCCCCATGATTGACATGACTTACCTGTATAGTACATTTATTACCAAGGATGAACTTGCATTGACACATCATACTCATCAGAGGACCATAGTTTATCTCAGGGGTCACTCCTGCTGTTATCCATGCTATGGATTTGGGAAAATATATAATGATATATATCTGTCATTATAATAATCCTACAGAGTAGTTTCAATGTACTAAACGTCCTCTGTGCTCTGCCTGTTCATCTTTTATCATTCCTCACAACCACCACTGGTGCTTTTATTATCTCCAATTTTACTTTTTCAAGAACATCATAAAGTTGGAGTCATAGTGTGTAGCCTTTTCTGATTGGCTTCTTTCACTTATGACTATGCATTTAAAGTTTCATCATGTCTTAAAAAACAGATTTTTCAGTGCTAATATTCCATCATCTGGGTGTGCTGCAATATATATGTATCTATTCAGTTACTGAAGGGCATATTCATTAATTCTAGGTTTTAATAATTATGAATAAATATGTAAACATCTACATGCAGATATTTGTGTGGACATAATTCAGCTTCTTTTGATAAGTACCAAGGATTGCAGTTACTGGATATTGAAGTAAGAGTATGCCTAGTTTCGTAAGAAACTGACAAACTATCTTCTAAAGTGGCTGTACAATTTTTATTCCCATAATCAATGTATGCTATTTCCTCTTGCTCTACATGCTTACCAACATTTGATATTGTCAGTGTTCCAGAGTTTGGCCATCCTACTCAGGGATATCCTCACTGTTGTTTAATTGCACTTCCCTAATGACATATGATGTAGAACATTTTTATCTGTTTATTTGTTATCTGTATATCTTCTTTGGTGAGGTGTCTCTTAAGGCATTTGATCTATTTTTAAAATAGGGTTGCTTTTCTTATTGTTGAATTTTAAGTATTCTTTGAATATTTTGGAAAGTAGTCCTTTATCAGATGTGACTTTTTTTTTTTTAATATTTTATTTATTTGACAGAGAGAGAGAAATCACAAGTAGGCAGAGAGGCAGGCAGAGAGAGGGGAGAAAGCAGGTTCCCTGCGGAACAGAGAGCCCGACGTGGGGCTCGATCCCAGGACCCTGGGATCATGACCCCAGCTGAAGGCAGAGGCCTTAACCCACTGAGCCACCCAGGCGCCCCTCAGATGTGACTTTTTCAAATGTGTTTTCCCAGTTTGTATTTCATCTTCTCATTCTCTTGATGTTTTCACGGATCAGAAGTTTTTTTGTTTTTTTTGTTTTTTTTTTTTTTTTAAGATTTTATTTATTTATTTGACAGAGAGAGATCACAAGTAGACAAAGAGGGAGGCAAAGAGAGAGATAGAGGGAAGAAGGCTCCCTGCTGAGCAGAGAGCCCGACGCGGAACTCAATCTCAGGACCCCGAGATCATGACCAGAGCCGAAGGCAGCGGCTTAACCCACTGAGCCACCCAGGCGCCCCGGAGCAGAAGTTTTTAATCTAAATGAAGTTCAGCTTATCAATTCTTTGTTTTATGGATCATGTCTTTAGTGTTGTATCTAAAAAAGCATCACCTTACCCAAAGTCATGTGGGTTTTCTCCCATGTGATCTAGGAATTTCATGTTTGGTGTTTCACAGTTAGGTTAATTCAATTTTGAATTCATTTTTGTGAAGGGTGTAGGGTCTAGGGAAAGAATTCATTTTGAAGAGACTACCTTTGCTCCATTGTATTGCCTTTGCTCTTTTGTTAAAGACCAGTTGACTATATTTATGGTGTTCTATTTCTGGGCTCTCTGTTCTTTTTGTTAATCTATTTGTCTATTTCTTTGTCAATACATGCAATCTTGATTACTATAACTTGACAGTAAGTCTGGGGCTTCAGTTTTCAGATATAAAAATAACAAATAATGTAACTGCATTAATGTGATTTTAATTATTATAGATAAAGTTTTAGGAGAGTTTTCAAAAAGTAATAGGGTATTTTATTCTATATAGTATTTGCTCAATTGTTTGATTTGAGGATAATCTAGGGTTATCTATGATATTTCTAGCATTTCCTGGATAACTTTTTCAGAATTTGCTCAAGGTGTGCCTGAGTAGCTCGGTTGGTTAAGTGTCTGCCTTTGGCTCAGGTCATGATCTCAGGGTTCTGGGATCAAATCCTGCTTTAGGCTCCCTTCTCAGTGGAAAGCTTGCTTCTCCCTCTTCTTCTCCTGATCCCCCTGCTTGTTCTCTCTCTCTCCCTCTCAAATAAATAAATATATAAACACAAATATTAAAAAAAAATGAATTTGCTCAAAACATTTAACCCTGGGAAATGTTATATTCAGTCATCTAGGTCACAGATAACTACTCCTGGATGCATACGAGAAGTTTGTGATTTATCATTCCATAGATATCAAATGTAAATATTGAATATTCCTTCATCCTTCTATCACTGCTCTAGAAATGATGAAAAGATCATTAGAAGCTCTAATCTGAGAGCAGATATTTGAAATGATGGGAGAGCAACTGACATTTCACTGGGGACTCCAAAATCTGATTTGAAAAGATAATTTTCAGGGTGATTTAATTCTCCTCCTGAGAAAAATCATCTAGTTTCCTATCTAGGTGGTTTCTGTTTTCAGCCCAGATACAGCTGACAGTTAGGAGTCACTGTATATTTTCAGATATTTATCCCTTCTTTGGTTTGGAGACTCTCCTTTGTTTAATCTGTGCCCAGTGTCACTGGTGTTAGAGACTTTTTAATCTGGTTTCCACAGAATACACTTTCTAAAGTGGGAAGAGAGATATTACCTAGAGACATGCAATGGAGAACATGGCTTATCCTAAATGATCTTTATTACAGAATGTTGACCAAACTTTTCAGTATCTAGCTTCACCTCCACTTTTCCTTTAGCTACTGCCTTCAATTCCTGAGCATTTTTCTAGTTCTGCTATATGAATTGTCTTGTTTCTTACTCTCTACTCCTAATTGGCATCCAGATTTCTCTGTTCCCTTTCCTTTTTATTGTGCATTTTATCTAAAAAAATGTTGAAATCTCATCTATTGTAGTTGTGTTCAATATTCCATGTTTAATCTAAAATTATCTCATAAATAAAATACACATTTCCTTTGTACAGTCCTGATTTTACAATATTTTAATAAAGATTAATTTCAGATTAGTTTATCAAACTGCCTAGCAAAATTAATTTACCAGTTATTCATTTAATTAAATTGTTTAATATTAAAATAATTCAGAATCCTAAATAAGACTATGTATATTTAGCAAATTAATTTTATGTAAAGTCTCCTTATGATCCAACTTTCATAAAGATACTAAGCATATTTTTAATTTTCCAGTTTGCCTATTCTTTTAGGTTTCTCATTCATAAAAATAATCTTATTGTCTATAAACAAGGGCCACACTTTTCATTAAATTCTTTTATTTATCTGTTTCTCCTTTCTGTATTAAGGACACTGCATTTTCCTCGTTTATCTATGAAATTTCTAACTAGATGTATCCTTCAAGATACATCTAAAACACTGTTCTTTTCCCTTTTTTACATTTTCTTCCTTTAAAGCACCAAGACAAGTTTCAATTCATTAAAATTTTTAAAAATACCACTATGAGTACTTTCTTTTATATCCTCTTTGTCTATTTCCTGAATTATTGTAGGATTTTTTTTTTCAAGATTTTATTTATTTATTTGACAGAGGGAGAGCACAGACAAGCAGGGGGAGAGGCAGGCTGAGGGAGAAAGAGAAGCAGGCTTCTCAATGAACAGGAAGCCCAATGCAGGACTCTGTCTCAGGATCCCGTGACCATGGCCTGAACCTAAGGCAGATACTTAACCAACTGAGCCACCCAGATGTCCCTAGTAGATTTCTACCTGGTTTTCTGCCACTAATCTCTTTAAGTCATTCTTTGTATTTCTATAAGAACTATTTTCTTAAAGATTTTGTTTATTTATTTGACAGAGAGAGAGTGAGGTAGCAAGAGAGGGAACACAAGTAGAGGGATTGGGGGAGGGAGAAGAAGGCTTCCCGCAGAGCAGGGAGCCAGATGTTGAGCTTGATCCCAGGACTCTGGGATCAGGACCAGAGCTGAAGGGAGAAACGTAATGACTGAGCCACCGAGGCACCCTACAAGAACTATTTTCTATAAAATTTTCTTAAGTAATTAATTTCCTGTCTGAAAAACTTCTCTCCATTTGTTCATAACCTCAGCTAAAACCAAGCTTTATAGATGCTTTTCCACTCTTGCTATCACCTACCCCTCTGACCTCTTCTACTATTCCATCTCCTCATTCCTGTTTCTGTACAATAGAGCCTACTTTAGGAAATACACATATTTAATTAAAATAGGTAAGCTTTCATTAATATAAGACTTAATTTTCTTCTAATGGTACAAAACAAATATTGAACCAATATTTAAATTAAAGGAACACCAGAATATTATTCTTCCAGTAGACTCAATAGGATTAGTTAATGAATTCAATAATGATGACAAGGAAAAGGAAAAGTCAAACATGACTCTGATACTTGAGACTGTGTGATTGGAAAGATAGTGTTGCTGGTAGCAAAATTCAGGGAACATGCTAGAATGCAAGTTTACAGAAAGCTAGTAAGTTCAGTTTAGAAATGTACTGATGTGCTTATGAGGATATTATAGTGGAAACTACAAAACATAGTTAGAAATGTTGCCACGAGTATTTGAGGAGGGGTTAGGTTTAGACATGTGCATTGATAGAAATTTACATTAGGGCAGGTATCACAAAACCATTAACTCACCAAAAATTATATTCATTTACATATTGATTTTACACCAAGGAAAATCTTCTACTGTGGCATACTTATGCAAATCAGTAATTTAAGAAAAATCTTGGAATTCCTTAAAACAGTTGATTTGTTTTATATCTACATGCTTTTTCTTTAGCTAACTTCCTGTGCTAAAATTATAATAAATACATCTAATTAAAAACAAAATAAAGGACTAGATTATTACTATTTAAGTCTAGAGAAAAATAATACATAATGTAGAAGATTCTTTCTGATATTCAAATACCATTTGAATAGTGAGTGGTATGCAGTATTATGCTTCTTGGTTGTCGTGGCAACTGCATCTCAAGTTTAGAGCATCAGATCTTTATTTTCTATGCATTTTTAAAAGACAAGAATGTATAAAATAACAAGTTATGTAATGGCTCTTTTATTTTGTATTTCAATATAGCAGATGGAACTAAGTCTTCTGTGATATAAAATATAGTTCAATTATAGAGATAACTCATTTTAATGGGGGAAAATTTAGAATTAGACTAAAGTACACCAATTTTTAACACCTGAAGTTTGAAAAATATGTGAGCTACCAGAAAGTCATTTCCATCTCCTGCTAAATGTTAACTATATGTGCAGGTTTGAGGTTTTATAAAGATGTAGTGATTATGATTTTGTCTAGTTCTATTTTAGCTGCACTCATGTCATGTATTAAATGAAAACTTACTATCCCTTTATTTTCTAGCTTTCTCTTTGACACTCAGATGCCAAACTGACTGTAAATAGCCTCTGCTGTTTTGGCCCTCCACATAAAATCATAACAATCTCTGTAATAGAAAATAAAAGTGGCTTATGTCAATATTTTATTTATTAGGTCAAAAATATGGTCATTTTCCAACCCCAATAAAGTGCTCTTATTTTATTTTTTTTTTAAAGATTTTATTTATTTATTTGACAGAGAGAGATCACAAGTAAGCAGAGAGGCAGGCAGAGAGAGAGAGGAGGAAGCAGGCTCCCTGCTGAGCAGAGAGCCCGATGCGGGACTCGATCCCAGGACTCTGAGACCATGACCTGAGCCGAAGGCAGTGGCCCACCCCACTGAGCCACCCAGGCGCCCTCTTATTTTTTACTTATAGAAAATCAAGTGTATTTTGGCATGGAAATGAGAATGTAGATCTCTTTAATAGCAAATATAGGTGTAAAGATTCAATGTATGAAGAAAAAGAAATATTTCAAAAGTTAGTGAAAGGGTCTGTTTGTTACATAGGTAAAAATTACCTTCTTACTTGGAGCATCAGTACAGAAGTTGAATAAATATATAACAGAGATAATTTCTGAGATAATTCCTTGTTTAATGCACTTATGTGGATGTTGCCTTTGGTGAGCTCTATACTCTCTTTTACCTGAAAGCTTCAATAATTCCGTGAAATTATTTGCCTTGTATAGACTCATGAAAAGAAAAGCCCAGCATAGAACTTGATACATTATAGAAACCAACAATGGTTGAAATAATATTTTTATTTTTAAGATTATTTTACCCAGAAATACTGTAGTAATTTATATATAAGCAATTAGAATATTAAAATGTATGCAGCAAAATTGACCTTCTCTAAAATAAATTTCTATGAATATTTCAAGCAATGCTGGGCAAAAAGTGGCAGCACTGATTTCCCCCTCAGTAAGGAAATAGGTAATGCACACAGCGAGGGACAATGTGCAGCCTTATGTTGATGGAGATAGCTCTCTCTTCTATTTGTGCCTGCATGCAGCTAGGGAATGAACCATTTGGGCTAAAATGATTGGTTTTGTTGCCCTTTTGATTTTGCTGAACTCACTATTTTAAAAAATCTGAATCAATAAGCTATTCAGACAATTGTGCAGATATGACTTTTTATTCTTAAGTTGATTTGACATATGGTGGATTTTTAGCATGGATCTAATCAGAAGACAGGCCCATTTCCAAGCAGTGAGCTCCAGGCTAACATTTCTTTTGCAAGTAAATCCAGAAATCCATGTATTAAAATGTGGCTCTGCCTTAACAAGGGGAAAAGTCATGTTGCTGAAAGGCACCCCCAAAAGTCAAGACTTTTAAAATAAAATTTACTTAAATTGTCGAAATACTGGCCATCCTATTTTTTAAACTAGGCCTAAAACCTTTGTAATTTCTGTTTTTGATTTTTGTTTTTGTCTTGTTTTAATATTTGTCTTGGAGCCACTGGTGCTTGAATTACTGTTCTCATATATTGGAAAAAGCAGGAGATTTGGGTCAGACTATTCAAATGTGTTTCCACTGCTCTGTAGTGTGTGCTCTTAGACAATAAAAAACTACACTCAGCTACATTTATCTGAAACATCAAAATAATTGTTATAACTCAGAAAGCTGTTGTGAGGGGAAGAAATAGTAAACCATCTGCCCCCAGCACAAAACAGACATCTGATAATTATTAATTCCCCTCCATTTTTCTACTCTCAGTTCTAGTCTCAAATGGTCATTTACCTTGAGCTGTCCCTGTCATTAAGTATAGGGTCTCCTGGACAACAAGAAACAAATCAGGCTAAAGAGTACTTTGAATAGACAAGTAAAATTTCTTGGAGCAAGCATTCAATTAGGTTATAAATATCGCAAAGAAAAAAACATGTAATGATAGTTTTTGGAACATCTGCACAAACAAAATAACCATCTAAGTAAACAGAAGAGTAGGAAATGTGATTTTTTTTTTCCTGCAGATATTTGGCTCAAGCAGCTACTCTTTGATTTATGTAATTTTATCATTATGCTGCAACTGCTTTCATTCTGAATTATTCATTCAACATAAGCTAGCAATAAAGGCAATGTCTTTCTTCAGCTAAAAATTCTTTGACATTAAGAAGGCTGTTTAAATGAACCATGGAGGGTTTTTCCCTCCATTTTATGGTCTGAATAGATGTTGGTCTTGGACAAACCACATTTGGGGGAAATTTATCACAGCTTTAAGAAAAGCTACATATACACTAATAGAATAGAATTGTCTTTGAGCCATGTCCTTGAATGGCCACTAATTTCTTTTCTTGGCTCCCTGCTTGTCTGGAGAGAGTTTCATTGAAAGGCCTATAATGAAAATAACAGCACAAATATTGGCTTCTGCTACTAAAGATACTCCAGATGGTTACATGTTTCTGAAAATGCATGTGCTCATATGATTAGTTTTCTCAGCTTAAGCTTTCAAATGTGAAATCAAGGAATAATAGATCATTAGTGCAATATTTTGTGTCTTTATCAATAGAGTCCTTATTAATATATGTAGCACGCTGAAACTCATCCAATTATTTTTTAATTACATATTTTAAATCCCAGTGTTTACAGAATATGGGATACATATTCTTTGCACAAGGCAGCCTGTGGCTGTACCACATTAACATTATGTAAGTTCTATTATTTAGTATTGCTGTCATATATTAGTAGAGATTTAGATTTGCTGTTTAAGCTAGAATTCCCTGTCTGAAAGATAGTTATAGTAATTTGAGATTTTCTATTAATGTTCTATACTTTGATATTTCATCTATATTTTAAAGATGATCATTAACAATTTTACTATTAACGATAGTTGACACAGCATTTGGAACAAAGACAGTCTTACATATTGTACAAATTAATTGCATGAGTCTCTGAGACACAAATCAAATGTGTATAAAATGATGTAATACATTAAATAAATTAACTCTTACTTGAGACAACACATGCCAAACATGATCCCCAATATATAACACATTGTAAGCACTCAAGTAAATGCTCATAATTACTATTATTCTTATAAAGTTCCTCGTTACCTGTGTTACAATAAAAAACACACTTATTTATTATCTACTATGTGCTATGTACCAGGTTATACGTTTTATATTTAATCATAATCTAATCACAACTCTGCAAAAGGAATCTTTATCTCTATATTTAAGGTAAGGAAACCAGAGCTCAGAAAGTTGTAATTTGAGTAAGACCCCCAGAATCAGAACTCAAATCTGATTTTATCTGACATCAAGCCCAGCTTCTTTCTATTGACCAACTGACTGTATTAGTAAAGTTTTAGTTTAACATACATGTTGAATGACATCTCTTTCTAAGATCTGAGTGAGTACATTAATTCATTTATAAAATTTCAAACTTTAATGGCAGAAAACATTCATTTATTTATGGTCAGAGATTCTGTGGGTCAAGAATTTAGTCAAGACACACTTCAAGGGACACCAGAATGTTTCAGTCAGAGAATAAGAAGGCTGAGCTGAGGACTAGAATTAGCTGAAGGCTTCCTCACTCACTTTTCTCGCAGTTGATGCTGGCTGTTGCCCAAGGCCTACCTGAGGCCTCTCCATGTACCCAGAGCTTTCTTACAATAAGTGACTGGGGTAATCATACCAAGAAGGAGAGAGGCTAAAACAGAAGCCATGCCCTTCCACTGACCTGGCCTCAGAAATAACAGAGCCTCATTTCCTCCACTGTCTATTTGTCGGACCAGTCACAAGCACATCTAAGCTCCAGGAAAAGGAAATAAACTACATCTCTTGAAGGGAGGTGACAATATCCTGAAATAGGATTTGGGACCAGAAATAATTCTGTGGCAAATTTTGGAAAATATCATCTGCTACACTTTTATAAATAGCAATTCTTTCAACCAAAGGAATAAGACATGCATATGAACACTAAGTAAAAATGCAATGGCTTAGGATGATAAAAATTTATGAAGTTTTCCTAAATAAAATCTATGTATAATTGCATATATAGATCAATACTATCCATTAGTAGTAGTATTTATATATATATCCTAGTAGTAGAGTTTATATTCTACATATCTGATGAACACACATCTAATAAAAACATATATCTAATGAAAAGCATTGTTTAGTTGCACAGTAAAAGTAAAAAAATAAGCCCTAGTTTTGCTCTTAAATTGAGCTTTCCCCAAATGATTTGTGTAAGAAGTTATTTGTGGCAATAATTAAATTATAATTTAGGGAGGTCACTAAAATTTTAACAGTATGATCCAGATTTGAGCTTCCGTTCTGTTCTTTATCCAAATTGACAGAACAGACTATAGAAAACTAATAATTTTAATCTTTAAATAGCAAGATAACCACATAGGAAAATATAAATTGAATTTCTGTTTCAATCATAATTCAGCAAGTAAATCTGATTTTGAAACTGCCATTCCTTTGGAAATGTCTCATCATCTGTCTGTAATTCACTAACACGAATCCACAAAAATTATCCCATCCATGGATTTAGTAGGTGCAGATTTAAAGACAAATAATGTGGTTAATCTAGCTGTGGATCCCAATGATTATTTTAAGTTACTGTATCTGCTCAGATAAGTAACAGCGGGCAACTGAAAGTAGGTCATCAAGAAAAGGTTTATCATCTCATGAATAAGTTTGCTGGAAGCAGAGGGTTTCTGGGGCTGGGTAAAAGAACTCTAGGTCTTATAGACCTAGTTCAGCTTCTCTGCTATTCCCTTGTCCTTTCTCTTCACAGTCCCAAGAGGTTTGTGGCCATTGCAGGTATTACTTACAGAATGAAAATATCCAGAGTCTAAGAGAAGACTTGTCTTTGTTTTGTGTACCTTTTTGGGAGTGATGACCTTTTTTTCTATAAGTCCCCAAAATATTTTTTGTGGTGCTTTCTTTAAGGTTGTATCACATTCCTGTACTTAGATAGTCAGTGAAAGAAATTAGATCATCATGCATGGCTAGAATTAGCTGAAGGCTTCCTCACTCACTTTTCTCGCAGTTGATGCTGGCTGTTGCCCATGGCCTACCTGAGGCCTCTCCATGTATCCAGAGCTTTCTTACAATAAGTGACTGGGGTAATCCTTTGCTTAGGGCTATGAAGAAATCATGATTAACATGACCCCTCAAAGGGCACCTGGATGGCACCTGGATGGTGCAGGCAGTTAAGCCTTGGACTCTTGGTTTTGACTCAGGTCATGATCTTGGGGTCATGAGATCGAGCCTCCTGTCTGGCTCAGAACTCAGTGTGGAGTCTGGTTAAGAATCTCTCTCCTTCTGCCCCTCCCCACCTCACACTCTTATCTCTCTCTTTCTCAAATAAATTAAAAAAAAAAAAAAAGAATGAAAGAAAGAAAAAAACACTACAAAAAACCAAAAAAATCAATTAAAAAAAATGACATCCCTTCTCCCACCAAATGTGAACAAATTATGGATCCTGATAGCAAAGAGGAAGCAGAAAGAAGGTTTTTGCATAGACCAGAGAGTCCTCTCTAATTGTAATGGTCATACAATCATTTGGGGATCTTTTAAAATGGAGATTGTGATTTTTTTTTTTTAAAGATTTTATTTATTTGTTTGAGAGAGAGACAGTGAGAGACAGCATGAGCTAGGAGAAGGTCAGAGGGAGATGCAGACTCCCCATGGAACTGGGAGCCTGATGCGGGACTCAATTCCAGGACTCTAGGATCATGACCTGAGCTGAAGGCTGTCGCTTAACCAACTGAGCCACACAGGAGCCCCTGGAGATTGTGATTTTCATATGGACTCAGGTGATGTTGATGCCACTAATTTGTGGACCCCTCTTTGGGTAAAAAAGATACAAACTACAAACTATATCACTTCAGATATTAATCTTAAAATATTTCTCTTTCTGTTTTATCAGTAATGTTTTCAAGTAATGCAGAATGAAATGGAAACAATGGAATTGAATTATAAGTGATATCATAATACATGAATGAAAAATATTTATGAAATTTTTACTCATAAAAGATTTTTCAGGGTTGCCTGGGTGACTTAGTCAGTTAAGCATCTGCCTTCGGCTAAGGTCATGGCCCCAGGGTCCTGGGATCAAGTCTAGCATCAGTTTCCCTGCTGAGCAGGAATCCTGCTTCTCTCTCTGCCTGGTATGCCTGCTTTGCCTGCTCTGCCTGCCACTCCCCTCTCTCTCTGACACATAAATAAATAAAATCTTTAAAAAAAGGTTTTTCAGTTGTATGCATTAAGTAAGAAATTTTTTATATTTACCTTACCAAGAGCTTTTTAAAAATTATATTATCTTTCGATCAGTCTTTCAATCACTAAAAATATATAAACTCCTTATGTTACCAACTTTAAAAATGGGCTCATTCCCTAAAATTGGTTTTGCTAAGGGATTGTTCATGTTTAAATTGCTTAACAATTGTGAATTATGACTGAAATATGTATAACTGCTAATCAAAAAAGCCAAGTTTGCTTTCTAGAGATATAGTTGTCTTGACTAAATTCTTTCTCAAAAACCTGGCACCTGGAGCACCTGGCTGGCTCAGTCAGTTGAGGATCTGAGTCTTGATTTTGATTCAGGTCATGCTCTCAAGGTCATAGGATGGAGCCCCACCTTGGGGTCTCTACTTAGTGTGGAATCTGCTTATTCCTCTCCCTGCTCTTCTTTCTCATTCTTTCTCTCTCAAATAAATAAATAAATAAATAAATTTTAAAAAGAAAGAATAAGAAACTGACACCAACTTCATTAATTTCCAAGTATATTACCCATTATATACCAGAAGGTAATTTCCTCAAAGAAAAATAATTTTTAAATTATATATTTGGCAACTGATACATTTTCACACCAAAACACTTATGGTGTCCTATTCTTTTTAAAATCTGTAAGTTTTTCTCAAAGTCCTAGTGCTTGAAAGCACAGTATGTTCAAGGATATTTTCTCACAAACCTGCTTCATCTCCCTCTGCTGGTTCTTCCTCTGTACAACAGAATTGGCTCTCACCAGTTAATGGAATCTCTCTGTAGCAATTGCCAGCTGTTATAATTAATGCTGTCCATTTGTATTTTTACTCCACACCTAGTCAAAGTTCTGATGTTCAAAGTATGTTCCTCAAAACATTCTTCTGATGTGTGTAGTATTTCTCAATTTGTTGCTTAAAGAAATGAGTTCCAGATTTATAAAATAAAGGAAAAATGAGCAACTGGGGATGTCATGCATTTTTTTTTTCCATGCTGTACCCCCAGTATCCAGAGCAGTACCTGGAAAATGGTGTTCAGTTGGTGGTTGGAATACATATTTCTGTTTATATAATATAATATTTCTTCATCTATTCAATCAGTATTTGAAAACAATTTCATCTTCTAAATAAAAAACCTAATAGATACAGTGATGAAATAACAATAATTGGCACATCTGCATAAGAGATTTTTCCCATATTATGGTGTTCTCTTTGAGGAACTTCCCAGAGCTCTTTTTGAATAACTTAGCAATATTTTATATGCAAAGAACATAATTTTCCTCTGCCTCCATAATTGAGTAGAGATGCAAAGGCCTTCAAATGTATACTTAGAAAAATATTTGTGCTGATTAATGGAGAACTTTGGAACAAGTTTTGCAAATACAGCTTTGAGAATTTTTAGCATCCTCCATTTCAGCTGTATTCTGCACAGTTAAACTGTGGCTCTTGCAGCAAGGGCAGTTCCCATTTTCCTACTGTTTATTCTGCAGGCAACATAAAACAGAATAATGTTTTTTCATTATCATGATGTATGCAACCGAGGTGTTGAATTCCTAAATGAAGACTCAGCACCATATCGTAAATCTTCTTAACAATGCCATATTTTATAATAAATCTTTAATACTAAATAATTATTTGAAAAGGAAAAATGAAATGCTATATCCCATAATTAAATGTAAATATATCGACCAACATTATTGTTTGCCTCATACAATAATCTAACATTTTCTCCTTTCACGCTGTTCATAGTTGAATGAAGTTCTTCCCATTGTATTACTAAATAACATTAGATCAAAGAAACACCATAAGAAAACAATAAATATCTCCATTGAATTCACAATTGCTGGGTCTTAAGTTTCCTCATTTGTGAATGGCAATAGCGGATGAATGTGACTGAAACTGCTAGCAATTGACCAAAATTGATGATCTTCATTCTAGAGTGCAGAATTTTCACTGAAAAGCAACTAGCTTTTCACATGCATTTGTAGTCCTGTGAAATGTGAGTAGAAATAGTAAATATTCCTTTCTGACAAGAGCACTTAAGGAGCAGATGAGGTTTCTCCACAGCTTTTGTTTTACTGTTTGGAAGCAGAGGACTGAAGCCCTAGAAAACTAAAAGGGCACAAGATGGTAGGGACCTGAGTCTCTGAGTCACTGGCTTACCACCCACCCAGTAACTAGGGAAATTGGGCTGCTTTGGACCATATTCATAAATGAAAAATAAACTATTGTGTGACGGCACTGATATTTTGGAGTTTGCTTTTTCCAGCAGCCAGGATTACCCTAATGAAATGACTAATCACTGTATTCTATTTTATATATCTCAAGATATTAAATGAATAATTAAATACATAAAATAAAAATAAAAGCTAAACACAGTATAACACACATATAATTAAGAGACATTAAGGATGTAGGATTTTGTTTTAAAATGATGCATAATGAGTAAATAATGATAAAAAACCATAAAAATGCATGTTATGGGCCATGGAAACATTCATTTCAACATTGCAAAGATTCTGTGAATTAGTTATTATTCTCCATTGTACATATGTAGGAACTGAAGCTCAAGATAGGTTTAGACTAATTCCACACTTTAGACTTAGTAAGTGTTCGAATTTGGAATTAAATAGAAATCTTTTCACCAACAAAACTTATTTAGTTTCTTTATTATTTGCCACCTTCTAAAATAGCTCTTTAAGCAAGTGTCTCTTTTGCCTCGACCTCTCACCACCAGTACTTGATGATAGTCTTCAAGATGCCCGCACTTTCTGGTCAAAAATTCACTCTACAGATCCTTGCAATAAGATTGCTAACTTATGGGGCGCCTGGGTGGCTCTGTGGGTTAAGCCGCTGCCTTCGGCTCAGGTCATGATCTCAGGGTCCTGGGATTGAGTCCCGCATCGGGCTCTCTGCTCGGCAGGGAGCCTGCTTCCTCCTCTCTCTCTCTCTTGCCTGCCTCTCTGCCTACTTGTGATCTCTCTCTGTCAAATAAATAAATAAAATCTTTAAAAAAAAAAAAAATTGTTAACTTATTACTTTGCCGAAACTAGTCCACTCAACTTTCATTGTATATAAATTTAAGAAAAAATGTAGCTGATAAAGGACAATCTCAGGGAAAGATGTTTAAAATCATGAAGGAGAATAATATGTCTTCTGCTACTATTCGTGTAGGAGTTAAAACAGAAATTAATAATGTCTACATTTATGTCCGCAGACTACACTTGAAAAGCTATGGAAGAAACTTGTGACTCAGTTCTCTGATTTAGAATATAAGGCTAAAAGACTTAGATTTCTTGGTAGGTTTTTCTTACTCCTAAATTTTTTATTTAATTCAGGAAATGAGATAGATGTGCATTTTCCTGAGAAAAAATATCCACGTTCACTGTTCAGTTTGTGCTATATTAAATACCTGTGACCAAACTGCTTTCTAGGCAGTATCTTTTGTTCATGTTCATGCTGATTGTTCAACCTGGAATGTTTTTTCTCTGCCAAAACCCAATTCATCTTTCCAGGTCATTTGAAGTTTATCTAAATTCTTTTCCCCTAACTTCCTCCATATGAACAGAAAAATAAAATCATACTCTAATGTGTAGTTCTTTCTTTGCTTATCTTATTTTGATACTGAGCTATTCCATGATAAGTTCTGAATACATGAATTATCACATCATAAACTCCTTGAAATTAGGAATTATCTTGTATTCATCTTTGTATCCCAAGGTTTAATCCTATGTGGGATAGAATAACATAATAAGTTATCGAGCTTTGGTTGAGTCATTCCTCAGTGACATGTGAAGAAATATCTTCCAATTTACCCAACTACAAGTCAGATCTCGAAGACTTCCATATACTTACCTTTCCCTCTCAAATCATGCATTGTCATAATCCCTTTCTCAAGACTTAGGCTATATTATTTTTTTACTCAGACAGAGTTTATCTTTTCTTCATGATTGTAGGAGACAGTTGGGGGTTTCATTTTTTTAGTTGTCACACAAGACAAAATAGTGAAATGTGCATACACAGATACATGTATTTATCACTGTAAACATGGTTTCATGTTTCAATACAAGTTTTTAAAAATATTCAAGCTCTTTCAAAATTATTTCAGTTTTTTTTCTCCATGGTTACTAGCACAGATGTTTGAGTATATTTAGCATAAATTGTAAAAAGATACAAAAAATAAAAAAAAATTGGAGCCCTTATAAGCCAGAGTAAAATCCTTAATACATGCCTTCCTCAATGGAATTAGCAGTGGTCTTATCCCATACCAGCCACATACCAGTTCCTGGATTTTTCTTAAATCGATTTCTCAGCATTTAGTTTCATTAGTGGTGATGTGATAAAAGGAACCAGTAAGATGCACATTAACTACTTCTATTTTTTCTGGGTATATATATCTTTGGAAAATGAGGAAAATATATACAGTGTAAAAATATAACCAGAGTTCTTTTTAATATTAATCAATAGTAACATGGTTCTTGTACCACTTATAAAATATAAAATCTTAAGGGAAGGTAAAATTCCATTACATTAAAAATATTCATTAAGTGTAACACTTTTATAAACTTAACCAGTCAATTATGAAATGAGAAGACACTAAGAACAATAATATGCAGAGTACTGAGCAGATTATTGTATTAATAGAAGTAAAATACTTAGAACTTAAAGCCGTTATATAAATTTGTATCATGATAGATTTCAAAGCAATAAAAAGAAAATTGTCTACAACCTAAGTGAATGATGTAATAAATGGCTAATGCAGATGACTTAGGTCATAGTTTAAGAATTTGTTAATGATAATGGATGGAAACTATGGTTAAAACAACTTCCCAGACAAAACTACTGAGATGTGAAAAACACAGAGAACTATATATACAACAGCAGCACTTGAGCAATAAATCTCCTGCATCCTCCCAGATGGCTCTGTTGTCCAGTATAAAATATGTATGATAGATTTATATGCATTCCTTTTATGCAGTGTTTATGTAGCTTTAGCTGGGAACCTATGCCACATCATTAATCTTCCGGGAGTCCTTTCTGTTAATTATTCTTCAAAGCATTTCAGGAAAAGTTAGTACTAGTATTTGACTCATATTAAAAATAAACAATATAGGGGGCGCCTGGGTGGCTCGGTGGGTTGAGCCGCTGCCTTTGGCTGGGGTCGTGATCTCAGGGTCCTGGGATCAAGTCCCGCATCAGGTTCTCTGCTCGGTGGGGAGCCTGCTTCCTCCTCTCTCTCTCTGCCTGCCTCTCTGCCTACTTGTGATCTCTCTCTGTCAAATAAATAAATAAAATCTTAAAAAAAATAAACAATATAGGAGAGCGTTGTATGGCTTGAGTATAATCACAGAGATGACATGAGGAAGACAAAGTCTGCATGTTAAGTCTCACCTTCTCATCATACAATTAAAATAATTGTGGTCATTACCTTTCACCCCAAAAGACCATCAAAATATAGTACAAATCTAGTAATACACTATGGACCATTTTTATGTCAATGTCCTTCAGTGTTTTTTTCTTTTTCTGTAATTCTTGAGATTAAAGAAGGAAAAATCAAAATGTAACCAGCGTGGTTTAATCCTGATGCATTGTGGATGGAGGAGAGAATAATTTTAAAAGATATGCTTGAGTTTAAAATACATCTTTTGAAAATGTTTCAGAAAAAAACCTCAATTTTTGGAGAATTCCTTTAGGTTTATGCCTATAAATAAGAAATACAAAAACTCTATTAATTGCACTTGCTAGATATCTTTTGGACAATTTGTAGAGTGATTTTCGTGTTTTCTTTTCTTTTTTTTTTTTTTTTTCCTTAATGTGGAGGTATTTGAAATCAACAATGTGTGACATTAAATGCGTGATACTAAGTTCTGGCTGTTACATATTAAGCTTATTTCACAGAAAATGAAGTTAACTGGTTTTAAAATTCCCTTTACCGTTTCTCTATTATGACATTTTCACCAAGCAAAAAATAGCTTGAGAGTAGATTGGGTCCCAGTGGGATCTGTGGCAGGATCTATGGTGTTGTTCTGAGCCAGGGAACATGGTTTTCAGGAGACATTTTGTTTCTTGGTTTTGTTTGGGTTGCTGGTGTGCTCCTCAGTATATACCCTGTCTCCCATAGAACCAGGGCCATGGCAGCTCAGGTCAATATCAAAAGGAAAGGTGTTATTCTTCTTTACCTCTGTGTGATTAGTCATTGACTGGTGGCCTGAGCTCCTGAGAAGGGCCAATAATCTTTCACACCTTTGACTTCCCTGAAGAGACTTAAGCAAGGCCTAGGAGTGCTGACAGGTTTGATCAATGTGGGACAAGCTAAGAGTTTACATCACCCAAAATGTCATATAAACCCATACCCTCTAGAGCCCTGGAAGTATGGCATGCTTGCCAATATAGTGAGAACATGATGGACAATTCTAGGTATATGGTATCATTAACTGGTTTATATTGTCAAGAGCAGAAGCAGATAATTTCAGTAGTGGTATCTTTACTGAATATTATCTAAAGACTATTTTGTTTCTGTTGATGGGCTGGATGTCAGCAGCTGGGTTGAGAATTGTGTTGTTGGGTGAAATCTTGGATGAAGATTGAAAGTAGCCTATACACAGATAGAAAGGATGCTCATCAAATCTTGCCTACTAAAATGTTTTGTATATATGTGCACTCCAGGATTTAAGGTTCCCTGGAGTATGAATTTGTTAAAATGAAATCATAAACAGTAATCATAGACTGTATTATCATGAGTAGCAGTGTCAACCTTAAAATAAAATGACAAGTGATTTTACTAGTAGAATTGGTTTATCCAAGAATAGAAAAGGAGTTGCAATTCCGGATGTCTAAATCATGGCAAATCATAGCCGGGTCAGGAGATCAAAGGAGGGAAATGTTACCTTAGAGGGCGAAGGAGGAAGTTGGCAGGGCCTGCTCTGAACAAAGTCCATTGGGGGGAAAGAGAGACTTTAGGGTAGTGATAATTTCTCATTGGCTCAGTTGTGGTGTTTTTTTATAGGCTGAGCCTGTTGTTGGGCAAGAAGAAATTTTACCTTCCTCCTACTAGAGTAATAAAGTAGGCTTCTTCCTTTTGGGGTTTGCAATTGGTAGAGAGTGCTAGGATGTGAGAGTTCCCCACCCTTGACTTCTGACTCCATTTTAAATAGGAGTTCTTTTATTCAATCTTTCAGCAGATTGGTTCTGTTATAGTTAGAAAGGATTAGAGTGATATTCAAAATAATAACTGGTATAACACTAAGTATTCAGGATAAATGCTAGTGTTGGTGAATATTGGCTGAATATCATGTCTGGGAAGAATAAACAATTTCACCCAAAATAAAGGTTTGTTTGTTTAAATATAGAATGCCATTTTATAGCCTGTTTAAAATGTTCCACCCATACAATGAATATATTATAAATACCAGTCAAAGATCTATGGTTTTCAGGAGACATTTTGTTTCTTGGTTTTGTTTTTCTTTATGAGAATGCTTTGCCTTTTGAATTTGGAAACTCTAATTCATAAAATGACAATTAAGAGGTAAAATATTACAAATTTACAACCAATTTTTTATTTTACTTTATTTTATTTTTTATTGAGGTATAATTGACATTTGACATTATATTAGTTTCAAACACACAACATAATGACTTGATATTCATATGTATTGTGAAATAATCATTACAACAAGTCTGTTTAACTTAACTTTAATTGGTCACCATACATACCTACAGAATTTTTTTCTTATGAGAACTTTTCTACTGTCTTAGCAACTTTCAAATATGTAATATAGAATTATTAACTGTAGTTACCATGCTTATCCAGAGCTTATTTATCTTATATCTCAGAAGTTTGAACTTTCTGAGCCCCTTCAATCATTTTGACCACCTCCACCTCTCCCCAGGCAACCACGAATATGTTCTATATATCTATGAACTTGGGTTTGTTTTTGTTTTTGGTTTAGATTACACATGTAAGTGAGAAAATGCAGTATTTGTGCTTTCACTGTTTAACTTTTTTCACTTAGCATAATTCCCTCAAGTTTCATCCATACTTACTATTTTCAACACTATTATGAGTGAAGAATTGATCAGAGCACTACTTAGATAGTACAACCTAGTAGAGGCTTGGGCCTTTCCTGTAAGATGCAATTTCTCTGAATTACAAACAATATACAATATAAGTTCACCTTTATTTGGAGTCCATAGTTCTAGGAACCAAGAGATTGTAGAGAAAGTAGCTTCTGTCACCTGTATTTCTAATGGCCCTTCACGTATTTTTCCCCTGCTTTTATACTTAAAACATTTTTTAGTTTAGAGAGCTAGTTCTCTACTTTTCCTTGATTTGCATGTACCCAGGATCCTGGATATAATTCAAATTCCACAAATCAGATACTCTCATGGGGGCATTGGTCTGTGAAACAGAGTTAAGTGTGGAGAGCAGGATGTGAAACATTGCTTTGCTAGCATGGATATTGGTAGACGTGGCCTGGTTTGCTGTCAGCACATGTCAGAAGATTTCACACCTTTCTGCAGGGGTTATGAAAGCTTTAACCACCCTGCAGGGATAGAGTGACACTAGGTCTAAAAACTATTTCTAGAGTCATAGGGTGTAGTCTATTATTCTGACTTTCCAACAACTTCATGAGAAACTTAATACGTGACAATAAGTACTTTTTTTTTTAAGATTTTATTTATTTGGCAGACAGAGAGATCACAAGTAGGCAGAGAGGCAGGCAGACAGAGAGGTGGAAACAGGCTCCCTGTCAAGCAGAGAGCCCTCTGCGGGGCTCGATCCCAGGACCCTGAAACCATGACCTGAGCAGAAGGCAAAGGCTTAACCCACTGAGTCACCCAGGTGCCCCAACAATCGGTACTTTTAAGTTTAACTAGTGATTGAAATTTCTGTTGTGTGCAACCAAACCCTAAGTGCAACAGCTAGTACTTTTTATCAAATTTATGCAGCATTTACGAAAATTAATTTCTTTCAATGATAGGAAGCTTTATAATTAATCAAGGAAAGAAAATATTACCTATTGACTTCTATTTTTTTTTATATTTTCAGCATAACTGTATTCATTATTTTTGCACTACACCCAGTGCTCCATGCAATCCATGCCCTCTATAATACTCACCACCTGGTACCCCAACCTCCCACCCCCCCGCCACTTCAAACCGCTCAGATTGTTTTTTAGAGTCCATAGTCTCTCATGGTTCACCTTCCCTTCCAATTTCCCCCAACTCCCTTCTCCTCTCTATCTCCCCATGTCCTCCATGCTATTTGTTATGCTCCACAAATAAGTGAAACCATATGATAATTGACTCTCTCTGCTTGACTTATTTCACTCAGCATAATCTCTTCCAGTCCCGCTCATGTGCTATTGACTTCTAATTAAAAATAATAAAATATGATAACTATTGGAAACTGGTATCTAGTAAAGAACTGCAATATGCAATAGATGCCCATTAAAATGATGATGGTTAAATTTGATGATATAGACACAAAAAATACATTTGTACAGGGAGTAACACCCTAAGTAAGATACACAAAAACGAATGCAAAATTTGACAAACTGAAAAATATATTTTCATATTTTACAAAGATTTAATATCCCTAGTGAATGAAGAAAACCTACAAAAAGAAAAAAGAAAAAGAAATAACGTGACACAAAATGTGCCCCAAAAAACTCAATTACAAAGGAAAGAAAAAGAAGTGTCAAATTTTATTATATTCCTGCTAGCCTAAAATGGGATAATTATGGAAAAATAAAAGTGAATAATTACTGAAATGGATTTCACCTCATCATATATAAAAATAGTCATGAGTTTTTAATGATATAAAATAAAAGATAAAACTTTATTGGTTATCAGGGGACCTTTTTAGGAAACCAAGTCTGAATTGTTAACCACTATATTATATAGCCACTAACTAATAGAATTTTTTTTTTTTGTATTGACTTCCAGGAAATCAGAAATAAATTTGCAGCTTAACCTTAGCAATTTGTCTCTCCTTTTATCCAGCTTACTACTATTTCTTTGTTTTTGTGATTTGTAAAATGCACATAGATGTTTTTTGCAAGCCACTTCTCTTTCTTTTCAGAAGGTAACACCCTATAAAATAATATTTTTTCTCAATAAGTGTCACTGTAAACACTCACTAATATAAGGAGAGAAATAGAGATCAAATGACAGAGATTCTGAGGAGAAACAGGAATAAAATTCTTCCTATATGTAGGGTATGATTGTGCTGCAAACTAATAAGTAGGGCTGAAGCCTGAGCAAAGATAAATTGCAGGTCAGGTTTAGGCGTTGCAGACCTATTTCAAGTTAGCCACCAATGATGATGTGGTGTAGTGAGTGGCCAGGAAAAGCCACTCTTCCTAGAAAGGAAAACTTGGAAGAGGAGTTTAATGGAGCCATGGCAGACTGTAATTTGGCCTGAACATTATTAGATGTAAATGAAGTAGAAAAGAGGAAATAAATGAATTAGTATCACATTTAGTAAAAAGATAATTTACCACACCACTCTCTGTGGAAGGCAAAACTGATTAATCAGATGTATTTAGCAATTTCTCTCTCTCTCTTCTCTCTTTCTGTCTCTGTCTCAGGGTTGTGGCAATTTATCTACAATTTTCAAGCCTATATTTAATGGCATATACATCAAAAAAGTGGTAAGATACATGCAATCTTCAGAAAAATACTATAAAAACTATTAAAAAGTTTGTCAAGAGAAGCTGATAATTAAGTTACCTATTAGTAGATATAAGTGTTAATGAACCATAAAAATCATAGCAAGTAAAAGAAATAAGAAAGTATTTCTATGGCTTTTATAAAGAACATTGAAATTAATTTTCAGTGCAATCTAGGAAAGGAGGTGTTACTTGAATGTAGATTAACGGAGAAGGTAAATACGAACCCTGGAACTCAGAATAAAGAAAGGAAGAAAATGAGAATGTCAGTCCAAGGAACTCATCAATCATGGGAGCTGTGATGACTTCATGAGATTATTGTAGATCTGGAAACATAAAGTAGACGCTAGAGAAGATGTAGAGGATATGTGAATAAGCAAGATGGAAGGGAGATGATAAAGTAAATTGGTTCTATCATGGGATATAATCAACTGTTTAATTTAAATCCCATATGCCCCATTTGATTATGTTGATAAGTGAAAAGCACATTCATCTAAATTTTAAAGTATTTAGACACTAACCAATATAATATGAGTCATCTAAATGGTACATCGCAAAAAAAAAAAATTAGATCAACCATTTAAATTGAAGCAGTAAGAAATGACATTAAATTATTCAATGACAAATAACTCTATTCAGTTAAATGTCATACACATTTTTAAGAAATTCACTTGTCAGAAAGATGCCTAACTGTTGAAGTGATAAATAGTATGGAAAATGCAGAAAAAAGGTCAATTAGTAATCTACTGTTTTTGAAAGCAACATCTTCTAGGATTTATTGTATTATAGTTGTACTATTCTGTTTTATTTATAGAATGAAGATGGGTAACTTCCATGACATGTACATCTCTCATACAAACGAAAAAGAAATTATGTTTAATGTTTACATTAAAAAAACCTTAATATAGTGTTAATCAAATCATTTCCTTTTAAATGGATATATAGGAAGTTGGTTGCTAAAACACTTGGAAGGAAGATAAAAAGGGCTACTGTAATATTTGTGACCAAGGCTTTAAATGAACAAATAAGAGAGCTCATTGCAATAATAGTCAAGTCTGTTTTGAATACTTCTAGCAAATGACAAACTATTTTTGAATTCACATATATGAGTTCAGGTTGTAATCACAGCCAATTCAAAGAATCATTCAAAGATAGCAAGAATAGTATGCTATGTTATTATACATAAAGAGTTGAAGTAATTCTAAACAATGACTTTTTTTCAGTGTGAAAAACCCCCTCCCTGTTTCCACTTTATGATTTTCAGATTGTCAATGAAATTGCTTTTGTTTGACTGAATAAGAACATCCCCCCCAAAGAGACCCACACTTTAATCCCTGGAATCTGTTACTATAATATAAAATAGTCCCCCCTTATTGACAGAGGATACATTCTAAGACCCCAGTGGAAGCCTGAAACCATGAATAGTACTGAACTCTCCGAAAGCATAGTATATATATCATTGAATCTTATACCTATTGTGGCTTTTCCTATACATACATATGTATGATAAAGTTTAATTTATAAATTAGACACACAGATTAACAATAATAG
Organism: Neogale vison; assembly: GCF_020171115.1. NCBI lineage: Eukaryota > Metazoa > Chordata > Mammalia > Carnivora > Mustelidae > Neogale > Neogale vison. Next base: position 74,526,964 of record NC_058101.1, read on the forward strand.
CTAAAAATAAAATAGAACAATTATAACAATAACAGTAATAAAAGTTAAATAAATTTAGTCTCTTTCATAGTATTTTTTTACACTGTATTCACCCTTCTTGTGATGATGTGAGATGATGAAATGGATACATGATGAGATGAAGTGAGGTGAATGATGTAGGCACTGTGACATAGCATTAAGGTACTATTGACCTTCTGACAGTATGTCACAAGTATCATCTTTTTCCTGACCAGGATTGATGGGGTAACTGAAGTCACAGAAAGCAAAAACATGGATTGGGGGAACTACTGTATATAATATGTCAAAAGGGACTTTGCAGATATGAATAAGACCATGGAATTTGAGATGGGTTGATTTATCTTGGCTCTCTGGTGATTCTGGTCTCATCAGAGAAGCCTTTAAAAATAAGGTAGTTTCTCTGCTGAAATCAAAGAGAGATGCCTCAGGAGAACAAGAGGCAGAAGAGACAGACCATTGTGCAGAGTGTTCCACCTGTGGTTGTTGGTTTTGAGATGTTCAAGTACCAAGAAAGAAACCTCTGGAAGCTAAGGTGGGGCTTAGGAGACAGCTGGCGAGAAAACAGGTTCTATGCTGCACACCAACAACTTGAATGAGCCTGAAAACAGATTTCCCCCTAGAATCTCCAGAGATGAACACAGCACTGCTGAAATCTTGGTTTGGGCCTCGGGAGACATGAGCAGAAAAAAACAGCTGAGTACTCTAGGATCTAATACATGCTTCCAAAATTGTCCTGAGTAGGCTTAGTGTCCCAGATGCTGCAGCTATAGGATGGCCCCTATCAGCCTTAGCCCATGAGAGTGAAGCTGAACAGACCCTTATCTCAACCACATTCTACATATAGTATGTACGAGAATTAAACTTGTCGTTGTTGTTGTTAAGCCACCAAGGTTTGCATATTATCACAGCATAATTTAGCCAGCCCTGACTGATATGAATGAACATTGGTACACGGAGTTATGATTCTACCCTTAAAATGATCTTCGTATGTGGTACCATAGTAGCTAGTTACCAGTGGCTGGCAAAATGATGAGTATGGTACACAGTGACAAAACATTTGGTAAAACTGTCCAACAATAACTTAGAAAGTAGATCATGTAACAAGTGGATATTAGTAGTGTGTGTTGGGTGCTTTTGACTGCTTTTGTCAAGGTTTTAAAATGAAAAAGATGAACTCCGGGAAGAACTTCATGGAATAAAGGAGAATAAAGCAAAAAAGAAAGGGCCTCGAGGGCTGGAAATGCCAACTGCTTCAGGACTTCAAATAATAAGACATATATTTGAGAAGGTAGCAGAGAGATTAATTAATTATTAATAATCATTGATATTTATTTATTATTGATTATTAATTATTAATAATTACTGATTATTTATTATTATTAATATATCTGGCATGGTAATAAGGATCAAATCAAGCTTTTGCTTTCTCACTTTGTTAAAAATCTCTTTGGGGATTAATGTGGTGTCGAGTAAAGCCTTTCAGTTTAACAAATGGTCACTTAGGTTTCTAATATTCCATATAGTCTCATTTACCTCAATTGTGCCTATTAGACCTGCTATGGATTGAAAATTTTGGGTGCACCAAAATTCATTTTTTGAAGTCCTAACCACAGTGTAATGGCATATGGTGATGGGGTGTTTGGGAGAAAATCAGATTTAGATGAAGATCATAAGGTTAGAGCCTTCATGTTGAGATCAGTGCCCTGATGAAAAGATACATCAGAGTGCTCTCTCATTCACTCTCTCTCTCTCTCTCTCTCACTCTCTTTCTATCTCTGTCACATGAAGAGACAGCAAGAAGATAACTGTCTGAGAGTCAGGAAGAGAGCTTTCACTAGAATCTAACCATATAGGCACTCTGATCTCTTCTAAAACTATGAGAAATAAATTTCTATTGTATAAAGCCACTCAGTCTTTGGTGTTTTGTTATAGTAGCCCAACCAGACTAAGACAGAACATTACCCAGATTTTTTGTTTCACCATCACCAGAAAATACATGTATAGTTTTTTGCACAGAATATGGTATATTCTCCAAAAATATGAATGTCTCTTTCAGTCTGTATTAGTTTGCTAGGATTTCCTTAACAAAGTACCATAAACTGGACAGCTTAAACAACAGAAATTTATTGTCTTACAATTCTGAAGGCCAGAAGTCCAAGACCGTGGTGTTGGGATGGCAGAGTTGTTGGCTTCCCAGGGGTGTGAGAGAAAATATTTTCTCTGCTCCTCATCTAATTTCTAGTAGTTTGCTGACTATCTTAGGGATTGACCAGGTTTGGCTTGTAGAAGCATCACCCTGATTTCTTCCTTCAACTTCATATGTTTTTGTGTGTGGGTCTGTGTATCCACACATATGGGTTGTGTATGTGTGCATGTTGAATCATTTTTATTTTGAATAGCTGAAAAATTACTCAGAGAGCTCCTATGTATTTTTTACTCAACTTCCCCAATGATAAGGATCTTATATAACCTTAGTGCAATTTTGAGAACCAGGAAATTCACATTAGATCAATACAGTCAAATAAACTTTAGACTTTATTCAGATTTCAATAACCTTGACATGTACAGTTTTAGTGTAATAATTCTATGAAATTTTAAGATATTTATAGATTTATATGCTTATGTTTGTATAATAAACATCACACCTAGTATATAGAACTGTTCTACCTCACCAAAGACACTCTGTCCCATTTGCCCTTTCCTTTATAATCATATCTTAGCCCCAATAATCACTGATATGGTCTCCGTAATTACAATTTTGTCATATCAAGAATGCTGAATGAAAGACTCTTATAATATGTCAAGTGTTGAAATTGCCTTTTTCATTTAATACAAGGACCTTAAGATCCTTCAAAATTGTGCCATCTATTAGTAGTTGTTTCTTTGTTTGCTGAGTAATATTTTACTATATGGATGAACCACATTTTATCTATTTACCAATTTTACATTTGGACTTATGATCCATTTGAGTTGATAGATTTTTACTCTTGTTTTTCTGTTTTCAATTTTATTGTTTTATCTTATTTCCTTTCTGTTGCTTGCTATGGGTTTATCTTGCTCTTCTTTTCCTAGCTTTTAGAGTAGAAGCGTATATTCTTGGTTTGATACCATTCTTACTTTCTAATGCAAACATTCAGTGTTATAAACTTCTCAGCAGTGCATTAGCTGCATCCCATAAATTTTGATAAGTTGTACTGTTTAATTTTCAGTTAGCTCATTTTTTTTCATTTCTAGTGAAACTTCTTTGACCTGCAGATTATTTAGAAGTCTATTGTTGAATTTCCCAGTGTTCAGAGATTTTCCAATTACCTTTTTTAAAATGGATTGTTCAATTGATTCTATTATATTCAGATTTATACTTGCATATTTTCAATTCTTTTAAGTTTTTTGAGGTTTGTTTTAGAACTCATGATGTGATCATCTTGTTAATTGCTTCAGCGGAACGCCTAAAGAATATGTATTCTCCTGTTGTGAGGTGAGTGTTCTAGAAATGTCAGTCAGATCCTGTTGGCTGACAATGTTGTTCAATTCTTTAATATCTTTGCTTATAATCTATTAATTAATTTCTGGGTGAGGTTATTTGATGTTTTTAACCATAACTGAAAATCTTTAATTTTTTTTCTTTCAGTTTTATCAGTTTTTGCTTTAGTATTTTGTAGCTTTCTGGTTCAGGTCTACATGTTTAGGATAACTAAAGTCTTCTTGGTGGATTAACTTATTTTTACCATTACATAAGGTCTCTTTCTGTTCCTGATAATTCCCTCTACTGAGCAGTTTATCTGTTAGTAAGATAGTCACTCATGTTTTATTTTGATAATGTGTTTATGGTATTTCTCATTATACCTGGTTACTTAAAATTTACCTGTATTGCTGTATTTGAAGTGAATTTCTTATAGATAGCATGTAGTTGGTTAGTAGTTGTTTCTATATTCACTCTGCCAATCACTATATTTTAATTGATGTAGTTAGGCCATATGCATTTGATTTAATTAGTGATATATTAGGGCTGAAGTGTGCCATTATATTTTTTCTTTCTAATTTTCGTTAGTTCTCTCTGTTTTCATTTATTTTCCTGCCCTGGTATGGATTATGTAAATGTTTGTTTTGTTTAGAATTCTATTTTATCTATAGTGTTTATGAATTTATCACTTTCTATCACTCATTTGGTATTGGTCTATGTAGTTGATTATATATATACACAAAACTTACTACAGACTACTGGTGTGAAAATTTTAGTGGTTGCCATCTGTTAAGAAGGGGATGGGTTTGCATGGTTATGTATGGTAGTGTAAGTAATCTTAGATGTGATGGAACATTTCTGAATCTTGATTTTCATATTGATTATATAAGTCATGTTGTCATGATTGATTTTAAGTCAGGAGCTAATCTTATAAAATTTCAAGTAATATGCAATCTACTTGTTAAATTTTTTTTTAATAAACATATAATGTATTATTAGCCCCAGGGGTACAGGTCTGTGAATCGCCAAGTTTACACACTTCATAGCACTCAACATATCACATACCCTCCCCAATGTCCATAACCCCCCCATCCTCTCCCTACCCTCCTACCCCCTGGTCACTCTCAGTTAGTTTTGTGACAGTAAGAGTCTCTTACGGTTTGTCTCCCTCCCGATCCCATCTCGTTTCATTTATTCTTACCAAGGAGAACAGCGGAATTCCAGGGGAGGAGAAAGCAAAGCATGGAATTGCAATCTACTAATTTTAACAAAAAAATGCTATCTGCCGTGTAGCTGTCATAACTACACTTATTCACAAACATGACTATATCATGTAATTCTTTTTTTAAAGAGTTGTTTATTTATTTGAGAGGAGAGAGAGAGCAAGCAAGGGGAGGAGCTGAGGGAGAGAGATAATCCCAAGTGGCCTCCGCTCAGAGTGGAGAGCCCACCTGGGGCTCAATTTCATGACCCAGACCAAGATCATGACTTGAGCCAAAACCAAGAGTCAGATGCTTAACTGACTGAGGCACCCAGGCAACACTGTATCCGGCAGTTCTTAAGTTATTTAAAAATAATGTGAACAGGGGCACCTGGGTGGCTCAGTGGGTTGAAGCCTCTGCCTTCAGCTCGGGTCATGATCCCAGGGTTCTGGGATCAAGCCCTGCTTTGGGCTCTCTGCTTGGCGGGGAGCCTGCTTCCTCCTCTCTCTCTCTCTCTGCTTGCCTCTCTGCCTACTTGTGATCTCTCTCTGTCAAATAAATAAAATCTTAAAAAAAAAAAACTACTCACTGATTTTTTTTTTTTTTTTTTTTTTTTGTCTAGTAGTTCTATCTATTCCTGGGTCAGGGGGTGTGGGCAAAAACTGAAGTCCCCAACTCTAATTGTGAATATGTCTATTTCTTCTTTTGGTTTTATCAGTTTAGTGCTTCATGTATTTTGAAATCTTGTTCATTGCATCCACATTTAGGGTTGTCATGTTATCTTGTCTAATAGTTTTATTTATCAGTAAGTAATTTTCCTTTTATTCCCTTATATTATATAATTTTCTTTTGAAGTCCACTTTGTCTGATATTAATAGTGTCATTGCAGCTTTCTTGTTTACTATTTACCTAGTTTATATTTTTATACTTCAATTTTCATCTATTTATATCATTAAATTTGAAGTGACTTTCATATAGACAACACACATATAATGGAATTATAGCATTTTATCCAATTTGACAATCTTGGTTATTAAGTTGGTGTATTAAGACCATTTTATTCAGTGCAGTTATTGATATGTTGGATTACATCCTTCATTTTATTATTTTCCCATATTTTGGTCATCTCCCTTTTCTTGCCTTCTTAAATGTAAAATGAACTTCTTTTAGTATTCAATTTTAGTTTATACATGGTGTTTTTGTATATAACTCTTTATATAGTTTTATTTTATGAGATTGCTCTAGAAATTATACACATGTCTAACATAGTACAGTTAATTAGCTTATAGTTTATAAATTGAGACCTTTGGGGATATTGGAATGGGATGGATGTATCTTGCATATGGAATGGGTGTGAATTTTGGGGGCCATAGGAAAGAATATAATGAGCCAAATGATGGTCCTTCAAAAGATATCTATTAAGGCCTTGAAACTGATTTTACATTATTTAAAAATAAATTTTCATAGGTATAATGAAATAAGGCATGTTGATATGAGAAAATCATTCTGAGTTATCCAGCTATGCCCTAAATCCAATGACATATGCCTAAGTAAGAGTGAGGTAGAGGGATATTTCACTATGTTTGGGAACAATTTTAAGCAGCAAAATCATTAAGAAAAAAACACAAAACATGAAGAGGAAAAGTAGGCCAAAATCAACATGAAAAAGCTAATCATTTACAATATAAGAGTTCAAATGAGAAGGTAGAACTTTGCCTTATTTAATCTCAACTGGGAACATACATATATGTCACAAGAGACAAAGCTTTTGCCATACTCTGTATGGCCACAAATGACCACAGATATCATAAGTATTAATTCAGGGGTTATAAATAGATGTTAGTGAATAGATGATTTGGGAAATACAGAATTCATGGGTAATGAAGATCAATTGTATATTCCTTGAGACTAGGCTAAATGCTAACAGAGGGCAGCAATGATGTTTATGATACCTTTATAGCACTTCTTTAGCTCTCAGTTTTGTGTAGCCAACCATCCTACCACGAAGTTGGCAGGAGCCATTGAGGTCATGTGATTGAATCTCCAGTACCAAGAAAGAGTCTGTATATAATTTCTCTGACACCACTGTAGATAATCTTCAATTTTGACATCCCACTGATCCAGAGCCTACTCATCCAGAGTAATTCATGAGGAAGTATAGTCTATTTGTCAAATAGATTATCGAAATGAAAGTTAATCAATAATTCATATCCATTTAAAAAGGAAAACCAACAAATCAAATAGTCCTGTGCCAGCAGCTTTACATTTATAATATCACTCAATCTCCACACAGCTCTGTGACATATTATATTTCTGCTTTGCCAAACATGAACTCAAGACTCAGAATGGCTTGTCAACTTGCCCATGATTTCATATATAAATATGATGGAGAATGGGTAATAAAACTCATATATGTCAAACTGCAAAGTTCATGACTGCTCCTTGTATCATGCTCTGCCCTTTGCCACTTTATTTGCTTCAATTTCTTTAATTCAACAACAAAATTATTTTTCCTGTCTATAATTTCAAGATCCTGTGTTACTTCCTGATATCACAGCTTACTCTGTCAGCTTTGAAAAGTGTAAGATAAAGCAGCTGTTCATTCTCAAAAGCTTGGTTTCCTGAATAAAGTTCTTCTGGGAGCTACTTTAACAGACTTAACACACTTAAACTGTGAAATATGAAATCACATGTGCAACATAAGACAATAGAAGAATTTTGAAATAAGTATAGTGATTTATTCTTTATCTCTGTAATGTGATCCACCTAAGTACCACTTTTCAATTAGTTAAAATATAAATAAATAATTACTTAGAACACATCCCTAGCTTTTTTTCTCTTTTCATATATATATGAATAATAAATATTAGAATAATATATATACATATGTACATATGTATATGTGTATATTATTCTATATTATTATATCTATATCTATATCTTTATCTATATCTATTTATTATTCTAAACCAGAAAGAGCAAGAATAAAGTGAATGGTCATGACTCTTCTTCCTAGTGTGAATTCAGCAAGTGATTTTTTTTCAATTGAAGAGAAATTATGTATTTCTATAAACATAAATGTATGTTCTTTAAATCTCAGAATTACTTTTCCCCTGAAATATATATAAATATATATTTTTAAATTATTTGAAATAGTTTCAAACTTACAGAAAATATTCAAGCACAACACAAAGTGTTATATTTTCCTGTGCCATTTGAAAATAAGTTACCAATCTGATGCTCTACAAACAGCATTCTTGTATAAAACTGCAGTTCAGGGGCGCCTGGGTGACTCAGTGGGTTAAGCCTCTGCCTTCAGCTCAGGTCATGATCCTAGGGTCCTGGGATAGAGCTCCACATCAGGCTCTCTGCTCGGCGGGGAGCCTGCTTCCCCCTCTCTCTCTGCCTGCGTCTCTCCCTACTGTCTGTCAAATAAATAAATAAAGTCTTAAACAAAACAAAACAAAACAAAACAAAAATAAAACACTGCAGTACAACCATCAAAATCAAGATGTCATTATTGATATGTTACTATCATTTTATCTTCAAACTCTTCACACTTCACCAGTGCTTCCAATGGTATCCTTTATAGAAAAATGGTTCAGTTTAAATTCACCTGTTGAATTTAGTTGCTTCATCTTTTTAGTTTCCTTAAATAGAAAGCTGAATCTTTAAATCTGATTTTTAAGACCTTGACATTTTTGAGGACTGTAACCTGGTAATTTTGTAATTTAGGTTTTTCTAATGTTCTCTTTTGATTAGATTCCACAGGAATATCACAGAAGGAATGTTTAAAAAAAACGGTACTTAGAAATTGAGATCTGAGTAGTAGATATAGTAATTGTTAATGGGGTGTCACTGGTTCCAGGCCTTTTCAATGGAAAGAGCTGGAGAATATTCCTTATACAGTTATAGTAAAGAAAAACTAATGTAATCATATATGTTAAGTGCCTAACCCCATAGTCTGGAACATTTTCCTGATTTTTGTTATTTTTCTTTTAATATATAAGCATGTACTCTTTACTTTTCATATATACTTTCATTTTATATACTTTTAATATATAAACGTGTACTCTTTACTTATTTTATCCTTTTTCTGTTTCTTCCTTATCTGCACTGTTTCGTTCTGCTTCTGTTCAACTGACTGGCATAAATGGTGTACTAATGGATTTAAACTCCAATTCTAAATGCAAGTCCTGAAAGTCTATTCTTTATTACTAAAGTACATAGGTTATGGATTTAAAAGAAAAGGTCCCAATTAAATATTTACACTGGCTAGACTCCTCTCCCCAACCAAACCAAAACAAAACAAAACAACAAGCAAAAACAAAACAAAGTAAAAAGAGAGAGAGAAAGAGAGAAATGTAATTAAGGTAAATAAGCCTTTTCAAAGTTTGGAAAACTGAAACACAGCAGCTTCAGCTAAATGGTCAACTGATGTTCATCTCCAACGAATCGTAGCTATACATGAATATTTGCCCAGTACTGCCAGAGCTGCTTTTCACTTTTGAAAAACTTTGGAAATTAAATGAAGTTTACTAATTTTAAATGTTGGCAATTAATTGCTTTATTTGGCTTAGCGTTTTACAATCCAAAGAATACATCTCTACATGACAATAATTTAAAGCCTTTTATTTAAATAAGCCCGGGAAATATTTATAACTGAGTGGGTTCAACTTACCAGAAAAATAGCTGCTGCTTTTATTCTTTTTTTTCTTACAAATCAGTATAAGTCAAACCTGAGCCAAATATTCCCATTTACCTACTTGAGTGACAATATTCAGACCTCAGTATATGAAAAAGATAATGCCAGACAATGTAGTAGGTAGACAGATAAAAATGCTGTATTTCCTATCCTCATGAAATTATAAGATTATAAGGGGAAGTACAAGTATGAAAAAATAGAAAAAAAGAAAAATAACCCTAAAACTAAAGTAAAATATATTGCAATAATGATACAACAGAGAACTATGGAATTTGAGATTAGAAAGAGAGATTAAATTGAAAAGATCAAGATGAGGAAGATAAGATCATTTTCATGAACTTAGTAATTAAGCAGATTTTTTTTTAAAAAAAGGATTTATTTATTTGATAGAGAGAGAGAGAGAGAGAGAGAGCACAGAAGGGGGGGTGGTTGGGAGAGGGACGGGGGAGAGAAAGAATAGGTAACACTGCGCTAAGCACAAAGCCTGACATGAGCTTCCATCTCAGGATCCTGAGATCATGACCTGAGCTGAAGTCAAGAGTCGGCCATTTAACCGACTGAACCACACAGGTGCCCCTGATTTTTTAACATTTAATAAAATGGATATGCAGGAGATTAGGTCAGCAAATGCAAACACAGTGAAGAGAGAGGTGGGGATTATAAGGAAAATTCGTGAAATAAAGCTATTTGTGATAGGTCTGGAAGTATGTAAACTAATATGAAAATCATTACAGTTAAATCTATTTTATCCTGACATAGTGGGGATCAAATGGTATAGGACTAGGGAAGCATAAATACATATAAGAAGAATAAAATAATGAGAGAAATTATTTAGAAGTAAAATTGTCTTCTTGTTTGGAGGCTGAGAGAGCTAAAGAAGATAAAGATCATCTAAAATGATTCCAAAATTTCCATCCTAAGTGATAAGAAGACTGTCCTTCATATAACAAGGTAGGAAAAAAAAAGTTGATTTGTGAGAGGCAAGATGGTTCACTTTTATTTTGAGCTCATTTGAAATGTAAGTGTAAGTAGTTCATCTATTTTTCAGAAAGTTATTGAGTGAATGCTATATAAAAAGTACCATATCTTAGCAATAGATACACAAGAGATAAATAAGGAAAGAAATTTCCTTTTCCAAGGAAATTTTGATGTGGTAAATGCTATCCCAGAAGTATGCAAAGTGTTGAGTTAAAGCACAGAGAACGGGCAGGTAGGTTTATAGGAAAAGGAGAGGTCCAGGAGAGCCCTCCAGGGGAGTCAACATTTGGAGTTTCAACATCTGAGTATGAATTGTTAAGTGTTATGTTCTAAGGCCAGGACTTTACATTTATTCTAAAGCTTATTCAAAATCACTGAAGTAGTTTTCACCAACAGTCCAACAGTGAAAAAATTCAGATTTATTTCTTTGGAAAATATCCCTGGTTATGCTATAAATAATTCACTGTGGGTCCCGATATCATTTGTTAACCCCAGATGCAAATGCTCACAAAATAGAATGTTTTCTTATTACTGTATACACACTAATTATTATCACACACTCATTCAATAAGTAAACAAGTATACAGATAAATGTTTATTATTTTGAAACTATGATGAACTAAATATGTATGTTGTACAAAATAATAACGGAGTTGGAGTAATGAATTAAGACCCTACTTGATCTATGAGCAGTCTCTGAGGAGATAAATATATGCTGAGACCTGAAAGATAAAAAGGATCTAGTCATGCACAGAGAGAAACATATTCTAGAAAGCAGAGATAGCATATGCAAATATCCTGAAGTTCGTTATATTTATATTGTATTTTGAAAATATTGTAATTCTTCAGATAAGGTCACTTTCCAGAAATGAGCTTTATTTGAGAGGACTTTAGAAGTTGACACAGCTCATTTATAGGCCTTGAAGTGTTGCTACTTTTGAAGAAGCAAACACCCCGTCTTTCCTTTATTCTTTCTCCTCTCCAACTCTAAATTTAAGTATAATAAACCACTTTTCCCAAAGTTTTCAGCTTCCTGACAACCCTCAAATAAAAGAAAACAAGCTATCTTCACATTTACATAGGAGCTGTTGATCCTTCTTCCCAAATCTTTTTGCTAATGGAATAAATTCTAGCGACTCACCAAAAAGAGGAATAAAACAAACTCACATACACAAAATCTAATTTTGCAAAAAATTTCCAGGGATTGATTTAAATCTACAAATGAGAACCTCAAATGAAATGCTAAAATCTAACATTAAGAGTTCTGTCAGTAACTACTATGATACTATTCCTCATAAGGAAATAGTGTCAAAATGACACTTTCATTATTCTAAAACTTGAGGAATTACAAACATACCCTATATATTTTCTTTTAATGGGTTTCTAATTTCAAGTCAAAGACTTAAAATCTGGGCAGAAAACTGTATATCATTACATACAAATGTTTCATTGACATATTCCAGCTATAGGATCAAACAAATAAAATCCTTCCACCTAACTTTATAGTGAAAGTAAAACAACCTCAGGGAATTCTAGAATATACAATTTTATGAGATTCCCAAAAGGGTATAATTGTGGAATAAAATACCTTTCCCATTCTTGTTTTTTTAGTTCACTCATTAAAATAATCACATAATATTAAAAAGATTAATATTAAAGATATAGCTTATATATAAAACATTCTTGACATGACATTTAAGTATGTGGTCAAATAGCATGTTATAAAATGAGACTAGATGGGGAATAATCAAATAAGTTTGTGTAACAATAGTTATAAGATCCACACTTACCAATTGATATCAAGCATTTTCTATAATTTTTGCTTATTCTTCTAAAGTATAAGAGAAATATTAAAATAAAAAATATGTAACTTATCATTAGATTAATATTATGAAATGTGTCCCTCCAAAATTTATATTTAAAACCCAAAAGTCCAATATATCAGAATATAGATTGTGACTATATTTGAACATAGGGTCTTTAAAGTGATAATTAAGTTAAAATGAAATGATTAGGATGAGCCCTAATCCAATCTGACTGATGTCTTTATAATAAGAGGAGATTAGAAAACAAAGAGAGACACCAAAGGTATGTACACACTAAAGAATGACCATGTGAAGACTCAGAAAAAAAGTGGCCGTCTGAAAGCCAAGTGAAGAGAACTCAGAAGAAAATAAACCTTCTGAAACCTTGATCTTGGACTTATAGCCTCCAGTACTATGAGAAAATAAATTTCTATTGTTAAGCTACTTTATCAGTGGTATTTTGTTAAGGTAGACCTAACAAATCCTTTTACAAAAGGATTTTTTCCTATAAATAACAGAAACAAAAAACATGTTTCTTACAAATACATAAATATTTCACTAAGTAATTAAAAATAATCTAAGATGTTAGAATTTCATGTTTCCACTTATTTCTAGAACAGTATTTTCTCTATTATTTTGATCTTAGTTCAGTTAAACAGTTAAAGAAGTTATTTTTCATAAAGATTGTGAGTAAAATAATAAAGTACAGTGATAAAAAATGAAAGAACTACATTTTTAAAGGTCAATAAATTTTATGAATAAAATATATTTGTATAATATTTTGCACATGTCAGATTTTAATTATATAGCTCACTTAGCAAATTATGCAAATCATCAAAATCTGAAGATAACTTGACCCTCATAATTGGTAATGTATACAACATTGTCAACAATCTAGAATATGCATGAAATAAGTCTGTGAAATATGTAATGTGAGCAATAAAATATGTAAAATCAAGAGCTAAAGTATCTCGCTTAGTCAGTAAAATTTGGCAAGCATAATAATTAAACAATTTACTAAAGCAGCAAAATATGCAAAAAAGAGCAAGGAATCTTATTTATTAAACTGTAATATTGGATCATCAATAGGTAGTTTCAGATGATTTAACTGGAAAAACAAGCTGTTATAATGATCTATGCTGCTCCATCAGCAAATTGTGTACCTCAGTCATTGAGCTATATGAAAATTAATTGGCTAACTATCGGATTTTATGATTGCAACAAAGGAAATTCATTGAGATACTAAAGAGTTTATGGGCATAATTTTTAAATCTTAAATGGCTTCTTAGAAATTTTTGAGCATGATTCTATTAAATTCCCTTCAGACATCACCACAGACACTTTTTCAGCAAATGTTGACTGACAGATTATTGTGGGCTGCAAAATTAAATTCTTAAATAAAAATAAGTAATAACAATACACTGCTTTGACGATTTCACATGATTATGACCTAGTAATGAGTGCCAGACTATCTCTTCCATCATATATATCCACAAACCTGAAGAGAAAACACCAAGCAACTGTTTTCAGTAACTGGATTCTAGGGAATCTAAGATGTATTCCTGATTAGATGTGAACTCATGAAGTGAGCTCCATGCCTGCATGCTCCTGCCTCTGTGGATAAGGACTATTTCCCAACAACAGAGTAGTAAACTAGGAATTAAGAAGAGCACAGAGGTTTTACTGAGCTAAGGAAACTGAAATCAGAGAACAACGAGTTGGATCTGAGAAGAGAAAGGTGGTTGTGCAGACAGGAGAGCCCAAAAGTTGTGTGTTGTTTCCCATGAGAAATTGGGTGAGGACTGTGTTACATATTTGCAGGGTGAGACTACAGGAATCTCACAAGAGAATAAATGCAGGAGGTTTAAAAAGTAAACAGAAGTACTAGGGATCAAATAGTCCTGGATGGGGTGGGACATTAAAATCCTGACAAGCAAGACTGGAGAGGCCATATTAGCACTCCACTAACATTCCTGCATATAGCTGATTTTCTAGAAAGGTTGAGTCCTAGGAGTAAGGTCCATGCCCTAGAATAAGACTTACTCTACTCCATTCTTTAAAAGTCCTAAAACCAACTCTAAATAAAGACCTATAGGTATTTGAAATCGAGTTTTGACAATTTGTAGGGCTTTAGGAAACATGTTGTATTTTACACAAATTTATCCAACAAAACATAAAACCAAAATTACACGTTTGTTGAATAAAGCTCAGCAATTTTCAGGAAGAAGCAACATAATATACTTTCTTTATAATGTGCCGTTAATGATGTCCGGCACAATTAACACATTATTAGACATGCAAAAAAACTGGAAAATGGGCATCATAGTTGTTTTTTTTTTTAAAGCAAGAAAGCAGTTAATAGAAATAACTATGAGATGGCCCAGATTTGAGATTTTGCAAAAAGATGTAGAAATTGCTGTTATAAATACATGTGTAAAATTAAAAGAACATAAAATCAACAGAAGATATGACAAAGGAATCTAAATAGGGAAATGAAAATCAGAAAAAAATGGAAAATCAAGAGTTAAAATGAAGAAAATGTCATTAATTAGGCTTCATAGCAATTTGGAAATGGCAGAAGAAAAAAATCAGTGAACTTGAAGATAAATATATGGTTAATTCTCCATGAGAAGTTTTGTTACCTGTGGGATAGTCAGCACTGTGTGAATGAAGGTCTTTATTCTTGGATTCCCCATGAAAAGATTTACATGAGGATCTCTCCTGGAAAAACGTTAGCTGAGGGAAAATAGCAAGCACAAAGCAACTTATTAAAGCGAAAGTATGTTCTCAAGGTGGGAGATCGGATTCTGCTAAGGGGAACTGGCTCCTAGCTTGTTTTAAGATTGGATATTACTGGGTCCTTCCTGGGCTGTGAGGAGAAGTGACCTACATGGGGTAGTCTCTAATGGAGGTAGCTTCTAATCATTTAAGGAATTCCTTCCACAGGTTGGGATTCCTTCCACAGGTTGGGAGGGAGAGTGTTTGACCCTGCAGGGTTTGTACTGGAATCCTCGTGGCAGCCTTTCTCCATGGGCGGTGTGGGAGACTATAACTGCATTGCAAATGTAATATGATGAGTCTAGGCATTACCTTGGGACAGAAGTAAGAGGAGAGTGTGTGCTTTGCACCTGGGGCTCTTGTCAGCCCTAAATTCCTGGAAGCCACAAGGTCAAGATGTTGTACCCCAGCACCTCACCCCCTCCTCGCTTCTAATGTGTAACCTATTTATCACCATCCTTGACTCCAGCTCCTGTCTCTATCATTCCCCCTTCTAAAGGAATTGGAACTCTGCCTCAGGGCATTCCTTCCACTGCTGGTATCTAGCTTCTACCTAACAGATTGATGTGAGTATTCATACTATGTGTGAATAAGAGGTGGTAGATGGTAATAAAACTTAGGTAGGAAGTTGTAGCCACTTCAATATCAAATTGAAGTTTTGTTCTGTTGAATGTGGAATGGCTTTTAAGTAAAGACTGAGAAAATTGTCCACCAAAAAAAAAAAAAAAAAAGTGCTTAGGAGACTCAGAAAATGAAGTAGGGAAGGCGAAATAATTGTGAAGGACAAAAATCTGTTGCTTGGGACAAAAGCAACAGGGATTCCCAATTCATTGACTGTTGGGCAAAATAGAGTTTGAGGAGGACTCTAAATGTAATGACTTAAATTTCCTAAATTGACTAACAGGATATATGGAAAAATAATTTATAAATTTATTTAACCAGTATTTTTTGAATATTGACCATGTATCAGATACTGTTTATTGATGTTGGAGATATAGCAGTAAATAGCATAGTCAGAAACTCCTGCCTTTATGGAGACTATATATGGTAGAAAAAGAATACATAAATAAATGAATCATCTTAGTTTGTAATACTAACACATTTAAATAATAATTATAATAATTATAAATTATAATATGACTAATATTTAACATCTTACACTTAGAAGCCTATTTTGAAATATGGAGATACTTCTGTTTTTCTTGTTTTAACTTAAAAAATGTAATTGAGAGATGTTTTTAATTTTTTTTTTTTTAAAGATTATTTATTTATTTATTTGTCAGAGAGAGAGAGGGAGAGAGGGCGAGCACAGGCAGACAGAGAGGCAGGCAGAGGCAGAGGGAGAAGCAGGCTCCCTGCCGAGCAAGGAGCCCGATGTGGGACTCGATCCCAGGACCCTGGGATCATGACCTGAGCCGAAGGCAGCTGCTTAACCAACTGAGCCACCCAGGCGTCCCTGTTTTTAATTTTTTTTCTAAGAAATCTGTATTTTGGAATTGTAGACAGTTGTAGGAGCACACGCCTTAAAATTAGAAGACTGAACCCAAATTTCAGTGCCTTGAAAGATCAGAATTTTAGAGTAATATGCTGGTAATGCAGGCTACTTTGTGTAGTTTAAAACATACCTAAATGAATGACTCTAGAAATGAAGATTCAATCTTAGTAAATTAGCAGAATGACTACAAGTTTCTTTAATTCCACTGTTTCTCTCTCCCTTAATATTACGCTTTTCAGAAAGTCCTCATAATATCAAAGTCATTGAGTTAGAACTGAAAGCAAGAAAACTTAATAGAAGGTAGAGAAAGAATTCAGTTAGAGGTTGCTAGTGCAGAAGAAGAGAATAATCCTCAAACCTGTTTTAGTTAACTGAAAAGCACTTTCACTTATGCTTTGAAATATGACTGTGACATTATGGAGAGAATTTCTGGTAACCCATATAACCGATTTATCACAAATATTTGGCAAATTTGGAATTCTTGTTTCATATTTTGATCAACATAGTTTGGTCTAAATATGTTTTGGCCAAAAATATGTTTTGGATATAATTTCAAAAAATTATCACACAACAAAACATAATGGGAAAATAATGATGAACATAATTATACTTAAGGTAAGTAAAACTTCGTTCAGGCTGCTGTACTCAGATCATTTTTATGAGTCTCTTCACATAAGTATTGCACCTAGAATGTAATAGAGTGTTAATAAGGATGACTAAGCACCAATTATATTATATATTCAGAGAAGGAATTAAATAATAGGTTTTACTGTTGTTTAGTTCTACTCATATATGTTTTGTTTATAGAATTATAATTATTGGAATATGATATAAATTGAATTTTCTTCTATAGAGGAAAATGTTAATTGTCTACCCAAAGATATAGTTGTTGATGGTTTCCCATGGTAAGTTGAAACATATTAACCAGTTTATTTTGTGGAGTGGGAAAACAAACCAAAACATCCAATGGACTCATTTGCTCTGAAAAATTATTAGAGCTATAAGAAAATTCCCCAATCCACTTCTATCTGAGCTCTTGTATAGAATCAACAAAATGGATCACTGATGCATGCTTTGTGACTCTAAAATGTTAAGGTATTGTTAATTGATACTTGAGCATATTACCAATGTCTATTCAACAGTGAATGCTAAATAAATGATATTGCCACTATTTGCTGAGATTTATGAATCTGAATTTTTAGTTGCTTGACCTTAGATAAAGTTACTTAACTTTTCTAGATATCCCTGTACACCTTTGAAAAAGACAAAGTGAAACAAATCATAGGGCAAAAGACACTTAGGTTGCAGAGTTTTGTGATTATGAGCAATAATGTAAGAATTTCAACACATTAATTGACTTTCAATAAGGAAAAGTCCTATCATCTTGTTTCTAGTAAGCAGAGTGGTGTGGTAGTAGAGAAGGAGGACTTCTAATTTCAGTTCTAAAACCTGTGTGACTTTGTGTGGCAGTCAATTAACTTTTTTGAGCCTTTATTTTGTCATATTAAAGGAAGAAATAATACTTAAGCTTTAGAATTTTAGACAATAATTTTGCCATTCTCAACTGCAATTTCATTATGTTTAAAATGAAAATGGTTTCACTAAGTTCAGTAGATATTTCTGAGAATTGAATTTGAAGTTACACATATATAACTGTAATTTAAATTGTGCATATATAATTTATATTTGAACATAACAAAACATATTATGTATGCAATATTTAACACAATATTAAGAATATACAAGTACTTAGTAGATGGGATTTTTTATGCGTTTTTCTTCTTTTTTTTTTTAAATTTTGACTTTCACAGTGATACAAATACATTTTGAAGTAAGAAAGCTAGAGAATGTGATGATATATATTTTTTCCACGTCAGGTTTCAGAAAATATTGAGTTTTAAGAAATATCCAAAAGTTTTCAGTCTCCTAGAATTCTAATAATATGTCAGAAAAATAAAAAATTCTTGTACAATCATTTGTATGCCTCAAAACACAGCCTTAGATAATAGTGATATAGCTGGATTTTGATGTGAAAAGACATTGATAAGAGTGAAAGATTTGAGGAATAAAGATGATTTATAGTAATCTTTATACACTTTTAGATTGCAGTTCTGACTGTCAATGCTGGGATGTTTCTGTTTAGAACTCTTCTTAATATGGGACTGTCAAATTCAAAGTAAGACATTCTTCTTCAAATCATCTTAGTGACTAAAAGAGTAATCATCTCAGAAAAAAAAATTAGAACTATCAAATTTTGTTACATACTAGTGAATCCAAAGGAAATAATTTCACACTGACTTTCAGAGTAAACGTAGCTATCTATCACTCTGCTTAAAGTGTCTCCTGTTACTCTTAATATTCTTATTCCAAATACAGGGCAACTTAGTTGCAATGATGTCACATTTTTTCTGACATAGTAAATACACAATGCTGAATCTTAAGAGTGAAATAAAACTGGATTATTCATTCTATATTATACCATAGCATTGAGTGGAAAATTTTTATGTTGTTAAAGAATTTTATAATATAACAACAAAAATATATTGCCCTACTTCTTACTCTTAAGTGTCCAATGAAAAGAATAATTTGCTGTATGTGTGTAATTTAAATTATAATCACCTATTATTATTTGTGTCTGCTTAATATATCCTCCTAAAATCTTCAGCAGAGAAGCAAAATGAGAAAAGTAAGATGTTTTGAAAAGTATTCTGTTTTAGAAGTTGAATGAGGTTGGTGTACTAAAGTTACAAAGGTCTGATAACCTTGCTTAATGATGGTGATGAAACCATCATAAATACTGTAGAAGGGCCTATATAAATGCAAAACGGTGGCTGCAGTAGTGACAGGAGAAAAAAGCTGAATATACCTTTTACTTAATTTTTTATGTTTGACTTCTCAGTTCTTGACTGACTTGACAATGCTACAGCATTGCAGTATCTGGCTGTCTTTAACCCTGTTGGTATCAACACCTTTGTGTATTGATGCTTACATGGCACACAGTTAAAATTTCTGCCACGCTATTATGCTGTTAACACTGAGATCTTCAGAGAGTCTATGGCCACCTATTAACACTGAGGTGTTTTTTTTTTTTGAGATTTTATTTATTTATTTGTCAGAGAGAGAAAGAGAGAGAGCGCGAACATGCACACATGCACACCCGTCTGAGCACACAAGCAGGGGGAGTGTCAGGCAGAGGGAGAAATAGGCTCCTCGCTGAGCAAGGACCCCCCCCACCCTAATATGGGACTCGATCCCAGGATATCATGACCTGAGCTGAAGGCAGACGCTTCACCAACTGAGCCCCCCAGGGGTCCCCCTTTTTTAATTTTCAATAATGGAAATATTCAGAAAGAAAAATGCAATTGATGTCATCATTGCTCCAGCCTCTTAAATGTCAGGGCTGTTATGACTCCATCTTGCAAGCTGCTGAAAATACAGTGAGATAGAGAAGTGTAGCTCTGCCATTGATTGATGGATAAAGATCATTTAGACTGACCTCAAAAAACACAACACAATTTGGAAAATATGTAACCTCTTAGATATTAACACTATTTTTTTGGTTTTCTATAAGACAGCAGCAATAACAAATTTTACAATTGTATTCATAACCAAACTTCAGTGGCATTTATTTTCTTTGCACTTGTTAAAAATATAACACTTAAATGAAATTTGTCCAGTTGTCAGGGTTTATGTTCCGAAATTGTGTTAAAAAATCATCTAACTGATGTACATGGTGCTATCATTCCTTTAATTGTCTGGCTTATTACAATGATTGGACTCCTTTTCATCTAGCTCCTTCATGGTGCTGTTTAAATACTACTGCCTATCTAATGAAGAAATGGCATTTGATTCTTGTTGCAATAACTGAAAAGATCATTTTTAAAAGTATGGGGTTTTGATTAATTTTAAAAATGTCAATTATAGTACTGGATATGAAGGACTCAGTTGTTTCTCTTTGACTATGCAGGTATCACTGTGTTCTCCAAATTTATAAAAACTACAAATCACAGCAATCCACATCCTTTTCATTTCCTGAAATAAATTTGATTTTGCATAGGAAATAGAGATTAAAATCATACCAAAATAAGAATATACTTTTCAAATGATTAGTTCTGCATCTCTGGTTCCATCTGGGATGATTTTGCTTATTACTAGCTTTAGTAATCCCAAGAGATGTATTGGATGCTGAGCAAACCTGGGATCCCAGGTATAGCAAAATGACACAATTAAATAAGGTCATTTTTGACCTTGAAAAAAATAAGGTCAGCAGACATTTATACATGTTGGTCACAATAACATGTTGTATAACCTCTGCCTTTAGCACATTGGGTGGTGGGTATGGTCTCCAAGGGTACTCTATAAGTAAATGTGTGTATAAAAGGTAGGAGATACGGCTTTCAGATTAGTTCTTACTTCTTGACTGAAAAGGGGCCTTTCAACACACTCCAAGATTCTCAGTTGTTAACTTTTTATTTTTGACAAGTGCTTACCCAAAATTTATTCAGGGGAAAGAACACCATGCTTTTCCTTATTACAATCCCTATAGGATCCAGGCAGGATGGAGTCTTGGATATTCAGTGACTTTTTTCCCCAAGTGTGACTTAAAATTGCTTAGCTGATTACAATATGTGTCAACAAAATCCTTAGAAGCCTATGCCACCAAAGCCATTGTTTGAAGCTTACTAGTTTGAAGTTATCTTGAAAAAGGTAGCAAGTATAGAAAGAGCAAACAAAGCTGGTAGCTTGGTGAATCAGGCCAAAGTATCACCTCAAAAAGAAAATAATAATAAAATGGGAGGGAATAAGACTGCCAAAGAACATCATCTATACTAATATTTTTTAACTGCCATTCCTGTTTCAGAATCCCATAACTTTATGTTCTAAATACTGAAATTCACCTTTTAATGGGTTTGCCATGGAACTGCCTCCTGCAGTTTACCTCATATTCATGGAATTGGCACATTTGAATTTTCTTGTTTCTTTTTTGTTATTTATTTGACAAGAATTCAGGCAAGGGTCTTTCTTTAAAATTGGTCCACCCTGAAAGTCCAAGTTTTTCAGGTTAGAAAACCTGTAATCATTGGAAACATATTTGTCCTTTACCTTCTGCAGTCATCAGAGATGATTATGCTATTAAATTTTTTCTAAATAATATTGGATTCCACTTCTCTAGACATTCCATTTTTCTACCACCACGTTCTAGTCATGTTAGTGCTGCTTACCTATCTTTGCTGCAATTAATCCTATAAGTATAACTTTGTCTATAATTGTGTAAATAAAAATTAATTTCAAAGTATACTGTTAATCATATTAATATCATAGAGTTATTAATCTGTCTAACATATCTAGACTACTTAATATGTAGAAAATGGTCCAAACTTGTATGAAGATACATATTTTACCGTGTTATCAGATATTGTTGACATTTTAGACAACTTAGGAAAATGGCTAATAATACTTCAGTGCACTTTAAAATTTACCAAATAGGAGACTGATGTTATCAATCAGAGATTCTCCACATTTTTGACACAGAGAACAGTTCTTAACTTCACAGTTATGTGTCCCTATTCCTCAGAGTCATTGACCTTTTAATGTCCATTTGAAGGAAAATAGTTACTCTGACTTCAGCAATAAAATTTAATACATTTGAATTTTCCTATATACATTTAAAAAATATAAAAGATCCAAAGACATACTGTTTGTTCTATGGGTAGTTGGGATACATATACATATATGTTCACGGACCCTAAATATAGCCTTCACCCTATTTTATGATTCTATGCCTCAACAATAAAGAAAGTAGGTCACTTTTTTAAACTTGCAGCTCAAGTCAACTCTTTCTCTCTCTCTCTCTCTCTCTCTCTCTATCACACACACACACACACACACACACACTCATTCACACTCCTGTTTTTGCTTGGCCATTTCCACTAGCACTTTAGATCTCAGCTATGGAAAATTTCCGTAGGTCTTCTTTGAGTTTCTACAGGAATTAGTCTCTCCATTACTGGACTTTGCACTTCCCCATGGCAATACTAGGGTAAAATGTGTTTTTATCTATTTCCTACAGAAATTATGAGCAGTTTAATGTCAAGACTTCATCAACACAATTATATTGTTTATGACATATATTAAATGAAACAATGAATTAATGAACTACTCTCCTAGGTGTGACTATTCCAATACTGGAGCATTAATAGGTGCACCTCCAGTTTGAAACTTATAAAAGTGATCTTTCTCTTTCCCATTACCCACTTTATAAGCTATACATGAAATTAATTTTAGACTTGTTTCATCTTTCAGTTCTATATGGTTCTGAAGGGATTATAATATACTACTCCAAGGGCGCCTGGGTGGCTCAGTGGGTAAAGCCGCTGCCTTCGGCTCAGGTCATGATCTCAGGGTCCTGGGATGGAGTCCTGCATCGGGCTCTCTGCTCGGCAGGGAGCCTGCTTCTCTCTC
The DNA here is from genome assembly GCF_020171115.1 of Neogale vison. Taxonomy (NCBI): domain Eukaryota; kingdom Metazoa; phylum Chordata; class Mammalia; order Carnivora; family Mustelidae; genus Neogale; species Neogale vison. The sequence continues at coordinate 74,549,867 of NC_058101.1, forward strand.
TCTCTCTCTGTCTGCCTCTCCATCTACTTGTGATTTCTCTCTGTCAAATAAATAAATAAAATCTTTAAAAAAAAATTAAAAAAAAATATATACTACTCCAAAATATGCATATTGTTTGGCATATTGATTGTTCTGAATTAAAGTTACTTAAGAAATAGCCAGTGCAAGAACACTCTGAACCACATTTGTCCCCCTGAAAACAGGAAAAAATTCTCCACGTGAAGGGTATCCTTCCTGCATCTGAATAGCAGAAGGCATGGTTATTTCCAGAGATAGGGAATTCAGGGCTGAGATGACTATATAAATAAACCTTGCTACTTCTTCACTAGTTAGTTACCCCCAACCCAGTCCCCTTTGTTTGACAAATTAAATTTGTCTTTCTCCTGTTCATCTGTCTTATGTCAATGTAATTATTAAACCAGCCAAAGAACTTAGAAGGGAAAAAGAGAAAGGTTTTCCTCCCCTACATTTTCAGTTTATTCTTTTAATATGTTCCTTTTTTTTTTGTAGTAACTTATTTGTCCTAGTGCAAACTGGCAGTAGAGCACACTTTCTTACCCACTTTTTCAACAATAGTAATAAAATATTTACTAAGTTTGCCAGACTTGAAGATGTATTATGTGGTTATGGAAATTAATGAAATTAACTCTTTGACTAAGCACCACATGTTAATCCCCTAAGCCTACCTGAAATTCAGAAATTAGCCCTTAAAGTTCACATTATGTATTATATTTATATTGATTCAAGAGGAGAGTACATTTACTTATTCATCTGGCTGTTAAACTACATCTAATCATGAGAACTCTAATCTAGAGGAGTCAGAGAAATCTGACAAAATAATGAGTTTTCATTCATTCTTTTTTGTTTATTTTTTTACATATTTCATAGGCCATAATGTGGAAATTGTCCATTAGTTTTCATCTTATTTAATATTTTCTTGGAAAAAAAAAATGAAACGTAAGTACTCAGAGTGTAAAAAGTTCTTATCTTTAAAAATTAGCATATCATCTTAAATATATTACCAAATCAGCTGCTCTTTTGAATATATTGTCTCATGGTTATTCAAAGAATAGTCATTCTAGGGAATGCTAGTCATATTTCATAATATAGCCATGTTTCACATATATGAATTAATGATTTTCTAAATGGCAACTTCAAAAATATTCTATGTATTTAATATACATTTCCTATGTTAAAAGCTTCTTTTAACTTCAAATTTAATTTTCATAAGTTCCAAGTCTTGATATTCAGCACATAGTGCACAATTAAAATTAAATAGGTCTGTGGAAAAACTAAAAACACCTTATTAAACTTCTCTCCTTGTTCTGATTGAACTATTTCAAGATGTAATCAGAAGCTTAAGTTTGCCATATTTATGATATCTTTGCCTAACATTATATTCAAAGAGATTTTTGGAAACTAAAGAAACTAAATTCTAGATTTTAAAAAAATTTTATTTTTTACTCTCTGTCCAAATTTAAGATGGCAGCAGAGTAGGAGGACCTTAGGCTCATCTCATTCATGAACCCAACTAGATAAATATCAAATCATGCTAAATACCCCAGTAATAGGCCTGATGACTGATGGAACAAAGTCCACAACTAATAAGAGAGGAGGCCCATCAAAGAAAGTATTAAGTGCAGAGATGGGGTTTAAAGGAGAAACAGATCGCAGATGTAGTGGAGGGTAGAGAGCCATAATCTCAGAGAAAAGTAAGAGAGAGAGGAGCACACAGGGGAACTCACAGGGAAAACATTTCCACAAAGCTATTGGCTTGGAAAATGAGTTCTTATAACCAGTGGAGCTTAAAGCCTATAGCTTTTTTCTTGTTTCCCTTTTTAAAAAAATTTATTTATTTATTTATTTACTTATTCGAGATAGAATGAGAGAGAACACAAGCAGAGGGAGAATCAGCTCCTCCTTTGAGCAGGGAGCCTGATGAAGGACTTGCTCCAGGACCCTGGAATCATGACCTGAGCTGAATGAAGTTAGACACTTAACCAACTTAGCTAGCCTGTCGTTGTAAGAGTCATCTTGTTTGGCAGGGATAAGGACTGAAGGGTATTTCCCTGTTCCTGGGGAAAAGGCAGGCCAACAGTCTTGGGGCAGACAGCATGGAAACAGTGGTCTGAACAAAGCCTGGGGCACACAGTGGGGAGATTATTCACAAGTCTTGGAGAGTGTTTTGGGAGGCAAAATTCACTGGCTGCCTAACCTGCTTACATCAACCCACTATCCTCCACCCTGTGCTCCTCTGGACCTTTTATGGTCAAGCTTGACCTTTTATGGTCAAGCTTCCCTCAGTCCTAGCATGGCAGGTCTTTCCCCAGAAGACCAGTATTAACACCTGCCCACACCACATCTCTCAAATGAATATTTCTGCATAGCCTCACTTCTGGTGGAGTTGATGTAGGTCTCATTTCACAAGCAGACTGAAGCAAACCTAGTTAAAACTACCACATTCAGGCCAGGGACCAAACACTGCCAACAGCAGGCAAGGATGACTGGTTAGAGGAACTGAAATGCAATGGAAGAGCATACACAACACACACCAGAGACACTCCTTAATAAGAGCCAAGCCCTGGGCATTGCATGACCTTTTTTTATTTTTTTTTAAACAAAACCATTGCTTTTAGAGCAGGAGATATAACTGACTTTTCTTACACAGAGAAGGCAGAGACAGACAAAATGCCAAGATGGGGGAATTTATCCCAAATGAAAGAACAAGCTAAGACCATGACCAGAAATGTAAGCAGAACAGATGTAAGTAACATGTCTAGTGGAGAATTTAAAGCAACAATCATACGCATAAGGATACACACTGGGCTTGAGAAAAGAATAGAATAGATCAGTGAGATCCTTACCACAGAGATAAAAAAGTTAAAAAAGAATAAGAGGTGAAGAATACAATAAGCATGATTGGAAACAGGCTTAAAGCAATGAACAGCAAGCTGGATGAAGCAGAGGAAGGAATTAATGACTTAGAAGATAAAATAAGGAAAAATAATGAAGCTGAACAAAAGAGAGAAAGAAGAATTATGTAACAGGAGAATAGACTTAGGAAACTCAGTGACTCTATCAAACGTAATATTTGTAATATAGGAGTCCTGGAAGAAGAGAGAGAAAAGGGGGCAGAAAATTTATTTCAAGAAGTAATACCAGAAAACTTCCCTAATCTGAGGAAGGAAACAGACATTCAAATCGAGTAGGCACAGAGAACACCCAACAAGATCAACAAAAGCAAGCCAACACCAAGACGTATTGCAATTAAATTTGCAAAATTTAGTGATAAAGGAAATGTCTTAAAGGCAGCAAGAAAAAAGAAGTCCTTAACTTACAAGGGAAAATCCATAAGGCTAGCTGGAGATTTCTCAACAGGAACTTGGCAAGCCAGGAGGGAGTGGCATGACATATTCAAAATGTTGAATGGAAAAAAAAAAAATCTCTATCCAGCAAGAATTGAATATGCTATCCAGCAAGACTCTCATTGAGAATTGAAGAAGAGTTTCCCAGACAAACACAATCTAAAGGAGTTCATGACTGGTAAACCAGACCTGTAAGAGGACTCTGAGGAGAAAGGAAAGACCAGAAGTGACAAAGACAAAAAAGAATCAAAGAAAATCTCCAGAACCAACAAAACAATAATAAAATGGCAATAAATATATAGCTACCAATAATTACTTTGATGTAAATGGACTAAAACTTCTGTCAAAAGGCATAGTGTGTCAGTATGGATTAAAAAAATAAGACCCATATGTTGCCTGTAAGAGACTCATTTTAGACCTAAAGACACCTGCAGACTAAAAGTGAAGGGATGGAGAAATAATTTCATGTAGATGGTTATCAAAAAAAAGTCAGACTAACAATACTTATATTAAACAAACTAAACTTTTTTTCTTCTTACATTGTTTTTATCCTGTTTTTGTATGAGGGTAGTACTGGCCTCATGGAGTGATTTTGAATGTGTTCTTTCTATTCCATTGTTTTCAAGATTTTGATAAAGATTGTCATTGGTTATTTTTTTAAATGTTTGGTAGACTTGGGGCGCCTGGTGGCTCTGTGGGTCCAAGCCTCTGCCTTCGGCTCAGGTCATGATCCCAGGGTTCTGGGATCAAGCCCGCATCGGGCCCTCTGCTCAGCAGGGAGCCAGCTTCCCCCCTCCTTCTCTGCCTGCCTTTCTGCCTACTTGTGATCTCTGTCTGTCAAATAAATAAAGTCTTAAAAAAAATGTTTGGTAGACTTCACCAATGAAACAATGTGGTCTTAGGCTTTTCTGTGATGAGATATTTTTGATTCTGAATTCAACTTCATTCTTGTTATGGCCTAAGAAGATTTCCTGTTTCTTAGATTCAAGTTCATGATTCAACCATGGTAATGTGCATTTTGGGGGATTGTCTGTTTTATTTTCTAACTTATCTGATTTGTTAGTATATAATTATTTATAGTAATTTGCTATCACACTATGTATTTCTGTGGTTATCTGTTGTATTGTTTTCTCTTCCATTTCTCATTTTGTTTTTTGAGACTTCTCCCTTTTTTTCTTAGCTTTGCCAATTTTGTTTATTTATTTGGAGATACTGGTCACTACTTTCAATATTATGTTATTGCTTATTCTGGTCTCTATTTTATTTTTTTTTTTCTGATTTTTCTTTGTTATTTCCTTCCTCTACTAAATGTCAGCTAAGTTTCTTCTTTTTTTTTTTTAGTTCTCTGAGGTGTAATGTTGTTTATTTGATCTTTTTGAAAAAATATTTATTTATTTGAGAGAAAACTAGAGCTCACAAACAGGGAAGCAGCAAAGATTGAGGCAGAAGCATATTCCCTGCTGAACAAGGAGCCCTTTGGGATCTCTATCCCAGGACCCTAGGATCATGACATGATCCAAAGGCAGACACTTAACTGACTGAGGCACCCAGGTGCCTTGTGATTTTTTTTTTTCTTAAGACAAGCATTTATAGCATAAATTTCAGTTTAACATCTGTTTTTGCTGCATCCCATAGGTTTTTAGAATATCGTGTTTTCTTTTTCTTTTGTTTTGACACATATTATGACTGATTTGCCATTTGATTTCTTATTTGGCTCATTGTTTGTGCAGTAGTGTGTTGTCTAATGTTTACATATTAAATATTTAACATTTACATTGTAGATTTTCCAGCTTATTTTATTGTTGATCTTTAGTTTTGTACCATTGTGGTTGGAAAATATACTTGGTATGATTTCAGTCTTCTTAAATTTTTAATATTTGTTATGTGTCTTTTTATGTGATTTAACCAAGGGACTATTCTGTATGCATTTGAAGAAAATGGGCATTCTATTTTTCTTGGATATAATGTTATTTATATCTTTTAGAACCATGTATTCTGAAGTGTGCTTCAAGTAAAACATGTTCTTGTTAAAAATAATAATAATGACTTTAACTGAGGATATCCATTTAAAATAAAGCACTTTAGGGGCTTCTGAGTGGTTCAGTAGGTTAAGCATCTGTCCACTTCTTCCTCTCCTGCTCTCCCTATTTGTGTTCTCTCCCTCTGTCAGATAAATAAAAACTAAATCTTAAAAAAAAAAATAAAGTATTTCAGGGAGGCAGTGGGCCAGGGTATGGGTAAAATAGATGAAGGGGATTAAAAATACCCTTACTGTGATGCAAACTGAGTAATGATGTATAGAATTATTGAACCCACTATATTGTACACCTGAAACTAATGTAACACTGTATGTTAACTATGCTGGAATTAAAATTTAAAAAAAATTAAAAAGATGTGAGATATATATTTATGTAAATATATATTATTATATATAAATATACTCAGCCATAAAAAAAATGGAATCTTGCCATTTGTGATAGCACAAATGGACCTAGGGAGTATTACATTAAGTGAAATAATTCAGGCAGAGAAAGACAAATACAATATGATTTCACTTATATGTGAAATCTGAAAAACAAAGCAAACAAAAACACAAACAAAAACAGACTTAAATACAGAGAACAAACTGGTGATTACAAGAAGGGAGGTAGGTTTGGAGAAGGTGAGACAGAAAAAGGCTTTAAAAGGTACGAATTTCCAGTTACAAAATAAGTCACAGAGATTAAAAGTGCAGCATAAGGAATATAGCCAATAACATTATAATAGTATTATATGGTGATAGAAGGTAACTCACTTATCTTAGGGATCATTGAATAATGTATAGAATTGTTGAATCAATATGTTTTATACCTTAAGCTAGTATAACATATGTTAATTATGTTTGAATTAAAAAAAATGAAAGAACTTAAAAAAAAAAAAAAGAGGAAAAACGAGAGAAAAAATGTACCACCTATAAGAGTTAAGAAGGGTGCCTGGGTGGCTCAATGGGTTAAGCTGCTGCCTTGGCTCAGGTCATGATCTCAGGGTCCTGGGATCAAGCCCCACATCGGGCTCTCTGCTCAGCGGGGAGCCTACTCCCCCCACCCGCCTCTGCCTACTTGTGATCTCTCTCTCTGTCAAAGAAATAAATAAATAAAATCTTATAAGAGTTAAGAAAATTTGTATGCTGTTATACAAAACTTTAAATTTATTATCAACATTTATAATATGAATGTTTAGAATTTGATTATATATGTATATAAAAACACAGTAAATAATAAAACACAAAAATCACACACTACTTATTTTTCTCATATTATTATACTTATTTTTCTCTTACTTATTATAATAACTTTGTCAAATTCATTTCAGAATTTTTTGTTGAAGAAATAAATCAAACCTTTTTACTTTTTTCAAATTTCATTTTCCTATCTATGTTTCTCCTTATCCAGAGATACTTATAATTTTGACTTTGATGTTTTTCCCCTAACTGTAAGGTATTTGTATATGTAAGTAAAATATTACATTGTTTCCAATAGTTTGTTTTCAAAGTTCTTTGAACTTTTCCAAAATATCTCAACCTGATTATATCATTGAGCTACATTCCCTGTTTGTGTAACTTTTATTTATGAGTTTTGATTCATTCCCATTAATATGTAACTCTAGTTTACTCATTTTAATTGTGATATAATATTCTATTTTATAAATATACCACAATTTTGGCTTTCTACTGTAGATAGAAATTTGGGTTATTTCCAAATGTTACAAATAATGCTGTAATAAATATTATATATATTGTTCCTATATACATGTGAGGCAGAATTATTGAGTATAGAATAGAGTAAGAACTCATTCAAAATTTCTTGTTATGATCAAATTGCTCTATAAAGTGATGTTACCATTTACAGAATGAAAGCAGGCAATTTACTCAGTGTAAGTTTTCCTCTTTTTTTTTTCAAGATTTTTAGAAAGTTTTTTTTCCTCCCTTCTTGGTTGATAGTTTCCTTTTCTCCATTTTCTCTCTTCTCTTCTCTTCTCTTCTATTCTCTTCTCTTCTTTCTCTCTTCTCTCTCTCTGCCATTCTCCCTGTCTGTTTAACACTGTGGATACTAGTTCACTGTTAGCTGTATGCATTACAAATATCTTTTCCAAGTCTGTGACCTGTTTTTTTTTTTTTTTTTGGTGTTATAATGTATTTTATTAATTAAACACAAAGTTTCTCCTATTATTAATATTTTAAATGAGTATGGCCCATTGTTCCATTGTTTAAAATAATGAATCAATATTGATCCATTGTGGGGCGCCTGGGTGGCTCAGTGGGTTAAGCCGCTGCCTTCGGCTCAGGTCATGATCTCGGGGTCCTGGGATCGAGTCCCGCATCGGGCTCTCTGCTCAGCAGGGAGCCTGCTTCCTCCTCTCTCTCTCTGCCTGCCTCTCTGCCTGCTTGTGGTCTCTCTCTGTCAAATAAATAAATAAAATCTTTAAAAAAAAATATTGATCCATTGTTACTAATTAAAACCCATACTTTATTTTAAGTATTTACTTAGTGTTCATAACTGGAAGACTATGGTGGTATAAGACCATCCACAGTTTAGAAAGCACATGTGACAGCAAATAAGCTATATACAGTTCCCTAAAATAGTTCACAATGTCTTCTAGGGCATGACTGTCACACCTTAAGTTTATAGCTTATTAGAGACATTAAGGAATGAACCAATGGCACTTATCTATAAATTTAGTGAGCTGTAAGTTCTGAGAATAATATCCAAGGTGTCCTGGTATGTCTTAAGCTGGAAAATGATAAGGGGACATAATCCAAGTTCATGATAGAGTTTGTGTTTTAAGTAAATGTCAATAATCTTTAATAGGGAGAAAACAATAAATATACACATGATGTGTTACAGTAATAATAAAGTTAATCTTGTATCCTGACAGATGTCCAAATTCTTCATGAGACCTACTGAGACATTTTTCTTTTCTCCTCATTCAACAGTGTATGCTTAGAATCTATCATATGTGTTCAACAGAGTAACTTGACCTTGTTCACCTTCACCAAGATATAATTTTGATTCTGTCAATATCTTATCTTGAAAGAACCAAGATAATATGAGTAAATAAATCAAATAGTGTAGAAGAGTCAAATTCTCTCTTCTGAAAACAGAAACCAGATTTAACATTAAAATGAGTATTATACCATTAAATTTAATATTTAATAATCTAAGTTTACTTAATAAATAATTAATCAAATCAAATATATTTAATAATCTGATAGTTTATTATTTATTTATTATTCAATAAGTTAATAAATAGATTATTGAATCATTAAAATAATCTTTAAAATGATTATTGCTGTAATACACTCTTGCCTTGTAACAGTAGTTTCAAAAGGATTACTTGACTGTTTCCTTAGTTATAAAAACTATAAAATAAGTGTATAGAATGTTATCCATTAATTTCCTCTTATCTTTTAAGAAGAAACTGGATATTATATATTAGGTCTACAATATTTGCACATGTCCTCTTCAAGGGTTTGATCATTTAAGATCAAAGCCAAGAGTAAGTCTGAAACTCTGAAAAGAATGCAATTATTTTTTCACAGCTGTTTGCAATTTCACTCATGCAAGAACCATAATAATTCAGTAGAAACATTTTTAAAGCAACGAAAAGGTTTAAATTGTGATTGAGGGCATGTATGGGTAAGGCTGAACTACTTACGTTAGCCAGTCAAACTAATCCCTGTCTCAGATAATAGAAGGTCTCTACAGATTCTTGGAAGTTTCTATTTTATGGTATTTGTTTGCATTAATCAAGGTTGCTATGAAAAGTAAAAAAAAATTCTTTGAATACAACTGCGTATAATATTTCAGTTAAATGACACAATTTTATCGAATGCCTAAGACATAAAATCAGATAGCCAAATACATGATAAAGTGCTTCTGTCTGCTTTGTTTTCTTGATCAAAATGAATATTACTCTCTAGTTACATGTAACTAGGGAATCAAATTTCAGGTTTGGTTCCTGAAGTTCTCTGTTTGCTTCACCCTGTTGCTCTATTTTCTGTTGTTTCTCCTGCATAATCTCATCTTAATTATTGTTTTAGTCTTTTTGTGTAGGTTATATGGATATTTCTCTCTGCCTTTACTTTGTACTTTTTACTAAGAAATGGTGAAGATATTATCCTTTATTTCAGAAACAAAATATTACAAAACGAAAGTGAAAATAAGCATAACCAAACAAAAAGTTCAAATGCTTGATGCTTTTTCCTTCTTCTGGGCTTTTCCACTCTCACTTTTTATATCTTTTCATTGATATTTTGTCAGCATCAAAAGAAGCCCAAACTGAAAAATAGTTGAAGTTCCTCACTTTACGAAATCTGTTATCATTGCTTCTGTATCGGCTAATTCAAATTTGGAAAGGAATTTTAATGAAAACTGAGATATTATTAAGGAAAAGAGAGCTTCTAGGAGCAATTCCTTCTGTAAGATTGATTTCTCATATTCAATCCTTACTTATTTGAGCTACTTACTTTCAGTCTCCCATTTGATCTGGAAACAACTTTTGGATTAAGTAATTAAAAATAGTAGTGAAGGACAGGGGGCTGGTGTTACACTTGGGACATAAAAATCTAATCAGAGGAAACAGTCAAGTTTCTCTTCAAGAGAGCATCGGTTATACTACAAAAGTAAAAGCATGTTCCACTTTTAATGTGCACTGGGTCCTGCTCAAGCAAAATGCAGAGTTACTGTCACCAGTATTGGTGTGCATGTAGACACAGGATTAGCCCAATGGTTTTCAGTGTTCATAGAGCTCAGCTCTCATGGGTTTCTGGCCTTTCTGGGATTGTAACCATTTGTAGAAAGAACTGGGGTGAAATGTAAGTTTTGCAGAAGATTTTTTTTTTTATTTTCCTTGTACTGAATTCTGTATAACTCTTCTATTACAATTATTGCAACTAGCTTCTTAAATCACAGTCAAATAGGACACTTCATACTACCAATCTCTTCCGTCATTCTTTAATTCCTAGGATTTTTTTTCGCAGAAGAGGATTTGAAGAATGGTTATTATTTAATGTGTTTAATGTGTATTATTAGAAAAAATGCTCCTAGACTTATGCCAGGGATCTCACCATTACTACAATTACTGTAATTTCTTAATTTTGGAAAGGCTTTGGATTTCAGAGTTAGGCTTCATTGGTTTCAAGAAACATCTTTTGCCATATGTTACCTTCATGATTTGACATAGGAGGGGGTATTTTTTTCAATCTTGTTGTGCTTTATATGAACAATTGATAACAGATCCTGATTAATCAAACCTTTTCTGTGTCTGCATATTCATAATTCCCTTTTAGAAATCCCATTTTTTAATGCACATCCAAAATAGGAAATCTGAGACATTCACTCCCACTCTCACACATATTTCAAAGTACACATTTTTTTCTAGGCATAGTTATTTTATTGTTATTACTATTGCCTAATCGTCTCCTGTACATATTCTTATGATAAACATCTGATAAAAGAAAAAATAAGTGCATCAGGGCAAGTTCATTGACTGATAAGATCTTTCTAAAATCATAGTAGCTTATTGCACTACTATAAAATACTCCTCTTGGTAACACCAAGAAAGAAGATCTCAGTTCCTATCTTCCAGGATTGGAAAAGAAAATCCAGCTTTCGTCTGACACCCTAAAGCTGGCTTGGCCACACAGACTTGACTTATGAATAAAATATACAATATATTTTTTGCTACTCACTAAGGAAACCTCTACTTCTTTTATGAGAAAATTAGTTCCTGTGATAGTTTCTTCTTTGTAGCAGATTTATTGTGATCTCACATCATATGTTTTTGCAGGGGCGGGGAGCTTCTTTGATAAGCACATGACCTAAACTTTTTCCCTCTCCCTCTGACTCTTTGCTTGATTTTGCTCTCTGTCTCTTTCTCAAATAAATAAATAAATAAATAAACAAAAATTAAAAAAACAAAAAAACTTTAAAAATAAATAAAAATTAACTACTGCATTCTGTTTTGAAATGAACATTTCATAATAAGTATGGAATGCACACACACACACACAGAATTTTATGTGTTAGAAATCTAAAGTGTGGATAATTCTAAGAAAAATCATTACTTCTGAACTACTGCTTTTCTTAGACAGATGGAAAGCACATTGGATGTAATTCATTAGCTTTCATTTTCATGTCTGTTTTGTTTTTGGATAATTGTGATATTAACCAAGTACCATAGTTTTTCAATATCTGTTTCTTTATATGTCTATTATACAGAAATCATATTAAATTTATTTTGCAATTAGAAAGGGATAATTCCTAGGTTCACACAGGATTAGTGAATTAATTCCTAAAAAATGCATAAATATTAAGTTGCCTTCGTCTGTTTGACAAAAATATTTTCTATAAGAAAAACAACCATTGACAGTTCTGTCCATTGCTTAGTTCTCCATAGCTCTGGAGTCTAGAGAGTCAAAGATGAAGGTGCTGGCTGATTCTGTGTTGGGTGAAGACCTCCTTCTTAATTCATAGATGGGCATCTCTTTCCTATGCTCTCACATAGCAGGGGAACTCTCTGGGATGTTTAGTATAAAGGCACTTATCCCATTCATAAGGGTACCTCCTGAAGGCTCCACCTCCAAATTCTATCACATAAGGGAATAGGTTTCAACATATGAGTGAGACAAAACATTCAGTTTATAGCATCTGCCAAAAATGATGTTAATTTCAGAATTAATAAGGCAGATATTTAAATCTTATCTGTTATCAGATCTAATATTCAGCTGGCAATCATGGACCAGGCATATATAGTTGGTCTCTGTGCTGTACCATTTTTTAGATATTTTCTACATACACATGCTTCTAGCAATTTCAAATCAACATGTTCCATGCATACAAAAACAATAGTATATTATCACATGGCACTTAAAAAAAGGAGCTTGTTTGATAATAAATATTCTAATTAAAATACCAGAAAGTTTCCACTTTTAAAATATATATTTATCCTTTGACAATGAAACCTTTAACCAAGGGGTTAAAATGTCAAACTAGACTAAAATCCCATGCTTGACATTCATTTTAATATGCTAAATCTTATACAGCTAACACTCATAGATTAAACATTGACACACTTTATTATTTTAACACTAAACTTTGACCATTATAATCTAGCTGATGATCATTTTGAATCATCAAATGATACAACTGCTGCTAGCTATCTTTATACAGCAGGATGTGTACAATTATTTGAATATTTTATTGCATTTTATGTTATTACTTACAAAATGAGTGGAAAATGAGAAAGTGATAAGAACCTTACATCTCATAAACCTAACTTCTTTGAGGCAAAGTTAGAAATGATTACCATGCTTCAGATGACGAATCTGGAGATTCATTATATTCATTGTTCTTAAGCTAGTTTGTGTTCCACTGAGAAAAAAAAATAACCAATAAAGTACATGTATAAAATAATAGAAACATTTCAAGAATATATTGTTTAAAGGGCAAGATTTATTTAGGGAATTTCTAATATCCTGTTTTCCAGATTTCTAAAACCTCATGAATTATAAAATGCATTACCATTTAAAATCTCATATTATAAGAAACAAAGCAAACTGACAAAGGGGAAAAAAATAGAGAGAGAGAGAGAGAGACAAAACCAGAAACAGTCTTTACTATAGAAAACAAACTGATGGTTACCAGAGGGTGGGGTGTTGGTGGATGGGTGAGATACGTGATAAGGATTCAAGAGTGCACGTTGTAATAATCACTAGATGATTAAAATAAAAACTTAAAGAATGAAGTATTTCATAAAGAAGGCACGGTGCTGTATTGAAAATTAAAACAATTTGAGATGTACACTGATTTCAGAAATGCTGAAGTGTGAGACTTGGAATCAGATAAATACATTATTATTTTTTAATAATGACTTTTTTTGTTCAGATTTTTCATTTTTGACTCTTACATGCTTGTAGAATGTATTATCTATAAAAGTGATGATGGGAACTAGACCCATTTTCTCTATATAAGAAAGTCGATTTAAAAGTAATACTTTACAGATGCCTGGGTGGCTCAGTTAGATGAATGTCTGCCTTTGGCTTAGGTCATGATCCTGGGATCCTGGGATCCTGGGGTCAAGCCCTGAACTGGGCCACATGCTCAGTGGGGAACCTGCTTCTCCTTCTCTCTCTGCGGTTGCCCCTGCTTGTGCTATCTCTTTCTCTCAAGTAAATAAATAAAATCATAAATAAATAAATATATGTATAAATAAATGTAATACTTGAGACTATATAGGAGAGGAGTTAAAATGGCAGAGGATTAGGGGGACCCTGAGCTTGTATTGATCCTCAAACACAGCTAGATAGTTATCAAATTATTCTGAACACCCAAGAAGTTAATAGGAGGTCTAAGAGAACAAAAATTGCAAGTCTACAAATAGGAAAGGGACCAGCTTTTGGAAGGTTGGAAGGATAGAAGTTTACTTGAGGGAGACATAGCTGTGGATACAGAGGAAGAGGGGGAGCATGTTTATGGGAGACTACAGCAAAGTATTAGAAGTGATGGAGCACAAGATCCAAACTTTTCTCTTTCCTTTTCTTTTCTTCTTTCTTTCTTTCTTTCTTTCTTTCTTTCTTTCTTTCTTTCTTCTTTCTTCTTCTTCTTCTTTTTTTTTTTTTTAACAGAGAAAGACACAGAAAGAGAGGGAACACAAGCAGGGGGAGTGGGAGAGGGAGAAGCAGGCTTCCCACTGAGCAGGGAGCCCAATGTGAGACTTGATCCCAGGACCTTGGGATCATGACCAGTGCAGAAGGCAGCAAATTAACTGACTGGGCCCCCCAGTGCCCCCAAAATCTGAACTTTTAAGTTTGCTACCACGGGAGATGTGCCTGGATTAAATGCTTTCAGGTGGTAAAGAAGGGCAGAAGCCCAGGGATGACAGAGTGGCCTGAGGATTACCTGGGTCATAAGAAGAATGGGGTGGTGCCAATATGCAGCACTGTTCCCAGGCATAGGAGCTTATAAGCCATCAGGGAGCAGCAGGACTTGGTGCTTACTTTCTGCTATAAACTGTCATGCAGTCAAGCGACCACTTTCCTGGGACAGATGGTAAGTGTGGCAAGAACCTCCCTGGAGGAACAGTGCCAGTCTATGTAGCAGGTGTCCCTTATATACTTGGAGTTTTGAAACTCAGTCATGCACCTGAGATAAAATGACTCAGACATGGGCAGAGTGAACGCAGGATTCAGAAGGAAATCAGGGAAACAAACAGGGAGATTGACTGCTTTTCTGTGGGGGCTCACTGAAGAGTAAGGGGCATGAACATTCATTCAGCTCTGAGGCTAGAGAGCAGGGTGTTGCCATTTTCACCCTGCCTATCAGTGATGAAAACCTTCACCTGGTAGCAACTGGAACAACCTGCACCCAACCATGTCCCTTTACTCTGGAGAAACATTTTTTTTTTTTTTAAGATTTTATTTATTTATTTGAGAGAGAAAGAGCATGAGAAAAGGGGGGGGGTCAGAGGGAGAAGCAGACTCCTTGCCAAGCAGGGAGCAAGATGTAGGCCTCGATCCTGGGACTCCAGGATCATGACCTGAGCTGAAGGCAGTCACTTAACCAACTGAGCCACCCAGGTGCCCCTGAAGAAACATTTCAACTGAAATGTGGTCTCTCTTTCTCTGTCAAATTAAAAACAAAAACAAAAAAACCTTTTAAGAACCGGGAGGAATCAAGATGGTGGAGAAGTAGCAGGCTGAGATGATATAAGGTAGCAGGATATCAGCTAGACAGCTTATCAAGCCATTTTGAGTACCTACAAATCCAACAGGAGATCAAAGAGAAGAAGAGCAACAATTCTAGAAACAGAAAATTGACCACTTGCTGAAAGGTAGGACTGGCAGATAAATGAAAGAAGTGAATCCAAAGTGATGGGAAGATAGACTGCAGGGGGAGGGGCTGGCTCCTGGCAAATGGCAGAGCAACAGAGCACAAAATCAGAACTTTTTAAAAAGTCAGTACTGGGGCGCCTGGGTGGCTCAGTGGGTTGGAGCCTCTGCCTTCGGCTCGGGTCATGATCCCGGCATCCTGGGATCGAGCCCCGCATCGGGCTCTCTGCTCTGTGGGGAGCCTGCTTCCTCCTCTCTCTCTGCCTGCCTCTCTGCCTGCTTGTGATCTCTGTCTGTCAAATAGATGAAATCTTTAAAAAAAAAAAAATTTAAAAAGTCAGTACCACTGAGGGACATTTACTCCAGAGGCTAAGCTGGGGTGAAGCCCATCCGGGGACAGAGTGGTCCCAGGTCCCACGGGGTCACAAAAGTATCGGTTCACACGGGGGTCACAAATGTATCAGGGGTATGTGAGTGTTGCAGAGCTCACAGGTATTAGAGTGGGGAAGCTGGCTACAGAGACAGAGCCAAGGAGTGAGCTCTCAACTTGGGGTTACCTTAAATTGTGATCTGTGGCACAGACCACTGCTCTCTGAGCAGGGATCCCACAAGATCTGGGGAGACCCCCCTGGAAGAGCACAGGGATCTGCGAGGTTTGGAGACTCCAGGCAGGGCTGTGTGCCAGAGACAAAGATGCTTGGTCACAGTCTGGGTGAGCTCAGAGTGCAGCCGGAGGCCATGGATACAGGAGTGATTGAGAGCTTTACTCCGAGGGCACACTGAAGAGTGGGGCCCCAAGCTCTCAGCTTCTCTGGGCTGAATATTGGGAGGCTGCCATTCTGCCTGTCCTCTGGACCTCTATGGAAAGCATTCAGGGAACAAAAGCTCCCGAAAGTGAACCCGAGTGGATTACTTAGCCTGGCCCCTGGTAAGGGCGGGGCAATTCCACCTTGGGCAAAGACACTTAAGAATCACTACAACAGGCCCTTCCCCCAGAAGATCAGCAAGAAATCCAGGCAAGACCAAGTCCACTTACAAAGGACAATAGTGGTTTTCCACAGAAGGAAAAAGCAAAGCATGGAATTCATGGCTTTCTCCCCATGATTCTTTAGTCTTGCAAAGTTAATTAATTTTTTTAAAATTTTATTTTTTTCTTACGCTAAATTTTTTTAAACTTTTACTCTTTCCTCTTTTAATGTTTTTTAACTAGTTTATCTTAACAATACCTTTCCTTAAAAAAGTCTTTTTTGAATCTTCATTATTATAGTCATATTTTATCCTTCATTGCATCTAACTTTATTTTTTGTATACACATAGGATTTTTCTTCTAAAAAAATTTGGGATGCAACTTTTAATAGATCAAAATATACACTAAATCTAGCACAGCGCCTTTTTCTACTCTCCAGCCGGACCAAATTCTTTCCACTTTCTTTTTCTTTATTCTCCCAACCAACCTATCTTATCAACTTCTTTTTTAGAAATTTAAAAAAAATATATATTTCATCTTTATACTCATACTCCACCCCTTCATCGTGTTTACCCTTACATATGTTTTTCATTCTTTAAAATTTGGGGAGATAGTTTCTCCTAAGAGACCAAAATACTCCCAAAATTAAGTGGGTGACCCTGTTCTATTCACCAATCTAATATATATATATATATTATTTTCTGTATTTTTCTTTATTTTTTTAAATTTTTTTCCCCTAAACTTCTTTTTGCCCCCTCCCTTCTCCCCACAGCTTGGGGTCTCTTCTGGTTTGGTTAAAGCACAATTTCCTGGGGTCCTTGCCACCCTTTTAGTATTTTATTTGCTCTTTCATATATTTTTATCTAGATAAAATAACAAGATGGAAAAAATCACCACAAAAAAAGAACAAGAGGCAGTACCAAGGACTAGGGACCTAATCAATATGGAAATTGGTAATATGTCAGATCTAGAGTTCAGAATGACAATTCTCAAAGTGCTAGCCAGGCTTGAAAAAGGCATAGAAAATATTAGTGAAACCATGTCTGGAGAAATAAAAGCCCTTTCTGGAGAAATAAAAGAACTAAGATCTAACAAGTCTAAAATAAAAAAAGCTATTAATGAGGTGCAATAAAAAAATGCAGGCTCTTTCTGCTAGGATAAATGAGGCAGAAGAAAGAATTAGTGATATAGAAGACCAAATGACGAGAATAAAGAAGCTGAGCAAAAGAGAGAAAAACAGCTAGACCACAAGACCACAAGGGGAGAATTCGAGAGATAAGTGATACCATAAGATGAAACAACATTAGAATAATTGGGATTCCAGAAGAAGAAAGACAGAGGGAAGCAGAAGGTATATCAGAGTGAATTATTGTAGAGAATTTCCCTAATATGGCAAAGAGAACAAGCATCAAAATCCAGGAGGCACAGAGAACCCCCCTCAAAATCAATAAGAATAGGTCCATACCCAGTCACCTAATAGTGAAATTTACAAGTCTTAGCAACAAAGAGAAAATCCTGAAAGCAGCCAAGGACGAGAACTCTGTAACATATGATGGTAAAAATATTAGATTGGCAGCAGACTTATCCACAGAGACCTGGCAGGCCAGAAAGAACTGGCATGATATATTCAGAGCATTAAATGAGAAAAAATATAAAGCCAAAAATACTATATCCAGCTGGGCTATCATTGAAAATAGAAGGAGAGATAAAAAGCTTCTAGGACAAAGATAAACTAAAAGAATTGGTAAACACCAAACCAGCTCTACAGGAAATATTGAAAGTGCTCCTCTAAGCAAAGAGAGAGCCTAAAAGTAGTAGATCAGAAAGGAACAGGGACAATATACAGTAATAGTCACCTTACAGACAACACAATGGCACTAAACTCATATCTCTTAATAGTTACCCTGAATGTAAAAGGGCTAAATGCCCAATCAAAAGACACAGGGTATCAGAATGGATAAAAAACCAAAACCCATCAATACACTGTCTACAAGAAACTCATTTTAGACCCAAAGACACCTCCAGATTTAAAGTGAGGGGGTGGAAAACAATGTACCATACTAATGGACATCAAAAGACAGCTGGGGTGTCAACCTTTATATCAGATCAATTAGATTTTAAGCCAAAGACTATAATAAGAGATGAGGAAGGACACTATATCATACTCAAAGGTCTGTCCAACATGAAGATCTAACAATTTTAAATATCTATGTGCCTAACATGGGAGCAGCCAACTATACAAACCAACTAATAAGAAAAATCAAAGAAACACATCGACAATAATACAATAATAGTAGGGGACTTTAACACTCCCCTCACTGAAATGGACAGATCATCCAAACAAAATTTCAACAAGGAAATAAAGGCATTAAATGACACACTGGACCAGATGAACATCACAGATATATTCATAACATTCCATCCCAAAGCAACAGAATACATATTCTTCTCTAGTGTACATGGAACATTCTCCAGAATAGACCCCATACTGGGTCATAAATCAGGTCTCAACTGGTACTAACAGATTGGGATCATTCCCTGCATATTTTCAGACCACAATGCTCTGAAGCTAGAATTTAATCACAAGAGGAAATTTGGAAAGAACCCAAAACATAAGACTAAACAACATCCTTCTAAAGAATGAATGGGTCAGCCAGGAAATTAAACAAGAATTGAAAAAATTCATGGAAACAAATGATCATGAAAACACATGGTTCAAAATCTGTGGGACACAGCAAAGGCAGTCCTGAGAGGAAAAAATATAGTGGTACAAGCCTTTCTCAAGAAACAAGAAAGTTCTCAAATACACAACCTAACTCTACAGCTAAAGGAACTGGAGAAAGAACAACAAAGAAAGCCTAAACCCAGCAGAAGAGAAATCATAAAGATCAGAGCAGAAATCAATGAAATAGAAACAAACAAACAAAAAAAACTAATAGAACAAATCAGCGAAACTAGGAGCTGTTTCTTTGAAAGAATTAATAAGATTGATAAACCCCTGGCCGACTTATCAAAAAGAAAAGAGAAAGGACCCAATTAAATAAACTCATGAATGAAAGAGGAGAGATCACAACCAACACCAAAAAAATACAAACAATTGTAAGAACATATTATGAGCAACTATATGCCAGCAAATTTGACAATCTGGAAGAAATGGATGCATTCTTAGGGACATATAAACTACCACAATTGAACCATGAAGAAATAGAAAACCTGAACAGACCCATAACCAGCAAGGAGATTGAAGCAGTCATCAGAAATCTCCCAACAAACAAGAGCCCATGGCCAGATGGCTTCCCAGAGGAATTCTATCAAACATTTAAAGAAGAATTAATTCCTACTCTCCTGAAACTGTTCAAAAAAATAGAAATGGAAGGAAAACTTGCAAACTCATTTTATGAGGCCAGCATTACCTTGATCCCAAAATCAGACAACGATCCCATCAAAAAAGACAATGATAGACCAATATCCTTGATAAACACAGATGTGAAAATTCTCACCAAAATACTAGCCAATAGGATCTAACAGTACATTAAAAGGATTATTCACCATGACCAAGTGGGATATATTCCAGGGCTGCAAGATTGGTTCAACATCTGCAAATCAATCAATGTGATACAGTACATTAATAAAAGAAAGAAGAAGAACCATGTAATACTCTCAATAGATGCTGAAAAACCATTTGACAAAGTACAGCTTCCATTCCTGATCAAAAGTCTTCAAAGTGTATGGATATAGGGTACATACCTCAATATCATCCAAGGCATCTATGAAAAATCCACCATGAATATCATTCTCAATGAAGAAAAAGTGAGAGCTTTTCTGCTAAGGTCAGGAACATGGCAGGGATGTCCATTATAACCACTGCTATTCAGCATAGTACTAGAAGTCCTAGCCTGAGCAATCAGACAACAAAAAGAAATTAAAGGCTTCCAAGTCAGCAAAGAACTATGACTCTTTGGAGATGCTATGATACTATATATGGAAAACCCAAAAGACCCCACTCCAAATCTGCTAGAACTTGTACAGGAATTCAGAAAAGTGTCATTATATAACATCAATGCACAGAAATCAATTGCATTTCTTTACACCAACAAAAAGACAGAAGAAAGAGAAATTAAGGAGTCAATCCCATTTATAATTACACCCCAAAACACAAGATATTTAGGAATAAACCTAACCAAAGAGATAATCTGTACTCAGAAAACTATTAAGTATTCATGAAATAAATTGAGGAAGACACAAAGAAATGTAAAAATGTTCCATCCTGGATTGGAAGAACAAATATTGTGAAAATGTCTATGCTACCTAATGCAATCTACACATTTAATGCAATCCCTATCAAAATCCCATCCATTTTTTTCAAAGAAATGGAACAAACAATCCTAAAATTTATATGGATAAAACCAGTGAAGACCTCAAATATCCAGAGGAATATTGAAAATGAAAACCAAAGTTGGTGGCTTCATAATTCCAGATTTCAAGCTCTATTACAAAGCTTGTAATAGACATCAAGACAGTATGGTACTGGCACCAAAAACAGACACATAGTTCAGTAGAACAGAATAAAGAGCCCAGAAATAGACCCTCAACTCTATGGTCAACTAATCTTGGACAAAGCAGGAAAGAATGTCCAATGGAAAAAAGACAGCCTCTTCAATAAATGGTGTTGGAAAAATTGGACAGCCACATGCAGAAAAACAAAATTGGACCATTTTCTTACACCGCACACGAAAATAGACTCAAAATGGATGAAGGACCTCAATGTGAGAAAGGAATCCATCAAAATCCTTGAGGAGAACACAGGCAGCAACCTCTTCGATCTCAGCCACAGCAAGGTCTTCCTAGGAACATCACCAAAGGCAAGGGAAACAAGGGCAAAAATGAACTAGTGGGACTTCATCATGATCAAAGTCTTCTTCACAGCAAAGGAAACAGTTAACAAAACCAAAAGACAACTGGCAGAATGGGAGAAGGTATTTGTAAGGACCTATCAGATAAAGGGCTAGTGTCCAAAATCTATAAAGAACTTAGCAAACTCAACACCCAAAGAACAAATAATCCAGTCAAGAAATGGGCAGAGAACATGAACAGACATTTCTGCAAAGAAGATATCAGGTGGCCAACAGACATCAGGGAAATACAAATCAAAACCACAATGAGAAACCACCTCACACCAGTCAGAATGGCTAAAATTAACAAGTCAGGAAATGACAGATGCTGGGGAGGATGGGGAGAAAGAGGAACCCTCTTACACTGTTTGTGGGAATGCAAGCTGGTGCAACCACTCTGGAAAACAGCATGGAGGTTCCTCAAAAAGTTGAAAATAGAGCTACCCTACAACCCAGCAATTGGATTACTGGATATTTACCCTAAAGATAGAAATGTAGTGATCTGAAGGGTCATGTGCATCCAAATGTTTATAGCAGCAATGTCCACAATAGCCAAACTATGGAAAGAACCTAGATGTCCCTCAACAGATGCATGGATAAAGAAGATGTGGTTACACACACACACACACACACACACACACACACACACACACACACAGGAATACTATGCAGCCATCAAAAGAAATGAAATCTTGTCATTTGTGACAATGTGGATGGAACTAGAGGGTATTATGCTTAGTGAAATAAGTCAATAGGAGAAAAACAATTATTATATGATCTCCCTGATTGAGTAAGTGGAAATGCAACGTGGAGGGTTTGGGGGGGTGGGAAACAATAAATGAAACAAGATGGGATTCGGAGGGAAGCCTAAAGCTAGCAGAATAAAGGAAATAATAAAGATCAGAGCAGAAATAAATGATACAGAAGCCAATAAGAAAGAGTGGAATGAGTTTACAAAACTCAGAGTTGTTGGTTCTAAAGAATTAATAAAATTGATAAACCCTTAGCCAGACTTATCAAAAAGAAAAAAAGACCCAAATAGAGAAAATCATGAATGATAGAGGAGAGATCACAAACAACACCACATAAATAGAAACAATAATAGGAGAACATTATGAAAAATTATATGCCAACAAACTGGACAACCTGGAAGATGCAGACAAATTCCTGGAAATTTAAAAACTGCCAAAACTGAAAGAGGAAGAAATAGAAAATTTGAACAGACCTATAACCAGCAAAGAAAATTGAATCAGTAATCAAAAATATCTCAACAAACAAAAGCTGGATGTCTTCCCAATGCAATTCTACCAGGAAATTAAAGAAGAGTTAATACCTATTCTCAAACTGTACCAAAAAATAAAATTGGCAGGAAAACCTCCAAATTCATTTTATGAAGCCAACATTACCTTGATTCCAAAACGAGACAAAAACCACATTAAGAAAGGAGAATTACAGGCCAATCTCCCTAATGAACATGAATGCAAAAATCCTTGATAAAATACTAGCCAATCAAATTCAACAGTACTTTAAAAGAATTATTCAACACAACCAAGTAGGGTTTATTCCTGGGCTGCAGAGGTAGTTCAATATTTGAAAATCAATCAACTTGATACACCATATTAATAAAAGAATAAGAACCAAATGATCCTGTCAATAGATACAGAAAAAAGCATTTGACAAAAATATAGCATACTTTCTGATAAAACCTTAACAAAGTAGGGATAGAGTGAACATATTTCAACATGATAAAGGCCATATATGAAGAACCCACAATTGATATCATCCTCAATGGTGAAAAACAGAGCCTTTCCCCTATGCTCAGGAATAAGACAAAGACATTCACTCTCACCACTACTATTTAACACAGTACTGGAAGTCTTAGCCTCTGCAATCAGGCAGCAAAAAGAAATAAAATGTATCTAAATTTGCAAGGAAGAAGCTGAACTTTCACTATTTGCAGATGACATGAAACACTATGTAGAAAACCTGAAAGAATCCACCAAAAAAAAAAAAAATGCTAGAACTCACACATTAATGAGACAAAGTCACAGGATGTAAAGTCAATGTGCAGAAATCTGTTGCATTCCTATACATCAATAATGGAGCAGCAAAAAAAAAAAATCAAGGAATTGGTTCCATTTAAAATTGCCCCAAAACTAATAAAATACATAGGAATAAATCTAATTAAAGAAGTAAAAGATCTATACGCTGAAAACTGTAGAGCACTTATGAAAGAAATTAAAAAGGACACAAAGAAATGGAAACATATTCCATGCTCATGGTTTAGAAGGAAAAACATTGTTAAAATGTCTATACTATCCAAAACAATCTAAACATTGAATGAATTCCCCATCAAAATACCACCAGCATTTTTCACAGAGCTAGAAAAAAAGATACTAAAATTTGTATGGAACCACACACACACACACACACACACAAAACAAAAAACCACAACAACAAATAACCAAAGCAAGTCAAAAAAAAGGAAAACAAAGCTGGTGGCATCATAATTTTGTACTTCAAGCTTTATTACAAAGCTGTAGTCACCAAGACAGTATGGTACTGGCACAAAAACAGACACATCAATCAACGGAACAGAATAAAGAACCTAGAAATGGACCCACAACTATATGGTCAACTAATCTTCAACAAAGCAAGAACAAATGTCCAGTGGAAAAAAGAGACAGTCTCATCAACAAATAGTGTTGAGAAAACTGTAGTACAACATACAGAAGAATGAAACTAGACTACTTTATTACACCATACACACACAAAATTCAAAATAGATGAAAGACCTTAATGTGAGCCGAAACAAAACAAAACAAAACCAAAAAAACCCCACCAAAATCCTAAAGAAGAATACAGGCAGAAACTTTTATCTTGACCATAGCAACTTATTATACATGTCACCAGAGGCTAGAGAAACAAAAGCAAAATGAACTACTGGGATTTCATCAAGATAAGAAGTTTTTGGACAGCAGAGGAAATAATCAACAAAAAACTCAAAGGCAGCCTATGGAATGGGAGAAGATATTTGAAAATGACATACTGATAAAGGGTTAGTATCCAAAATCTACAAAGAATTTATCAAACTCAACACCCAAAAAACAAATGACCCAGTTAAGAAATGGGCAGAAGACATGAATAGACACCTTTCCTGGTATTGAGCTGAATACTGGGCTCCCTGCTCAGGGGGGTGTCTGCTTCTTCCTCTCCCTCTGCCCTTTTCCACCCCCTGCTCATGCTCTCTCTCTCTCAAATACATAAATAAAATCTTCAAAAAAATAAGTTTATTCTTTATCCTTTCATAATCACCTGTTTGCTATTTTCCCATAACTCCTTTTCAATCTGAATTTCATGACTGTACACATGTCTGATTATCAGGGGATAAATCAACAAAGGTGCAAATTGATTTGAAGTAACTGAAGAATAAAGACTCTGTATATAATAGATAATAATTTGTTTGCTGGTTAGATGTAATAAAATTATAAAACTTTGGATGTATATTGCTTGAAGATTTTCATTCAATTAAATTTCCAGTTTAAATACTGTGAGTGTTCAGAAATATCTTACCAGGTTTCAATATTTGTTCCATGTTTTTAGATCTCCACTGTTGTTTAGTATTCTATATTAAAGCAATGGTAGGTCTTTAGTTTTATACTTTCTGTACTTCATTATGTGCTTTTATAAATCTGGAACATTGAAAAAAAACAAAGCATATACTTCCTTTGTTTGTGATTATGTATCACTGCAAGCAATTTGACATTATTTTTATATAATAGACTATTGCTCTTGACTTGTTAAGCAAGCACTAATTATGATGAGGTCAAAACTGAAAAGTAAAATCTTCTGTAAACTCTTGAGTTTACAAGTAATAACCTAATGAGCAATGCTTTTGCAAATTCATGGTGTGGAGTTTCAAAAACTGTCCATAATAAACAAATAATTGGATAAGATGAGTGAAAAAAATAGTTCCTTATAATTTACTTTTATTTTCATTTGGATATTGACTTTTTAAAAATAATTGGGTTTTGCTGATCTTTATCTTTTTTCCCTAGAATAAATCTGACACCACACATTTGCTCAAATAAAGCACAATCACATCTTAATTTTTTTTTTATTTTAAGAAAAATAAGTCAGGGAATGGACTGAAAAATATATATAATTATATTTTTATGCTAATACAAGCTGAAAATCAATAAGCTATTCCTTTGTTATGTCTGATATCAGTTGTCCTACACCTGGAAGTATCTGAAAAGTATAATTTAATGATTCTAATAATAAAAATATAGTGAAAGATAAAGTGAAAATGAGGGAGAGAAAAGAAGGTGGAAAATGCATCTGATAATTTACTAAGATTAAAACATTTATTTCTGCTATATGTATTTACTTATTGAAGACTAAAACATGTATTATTTGAATAATTAATATGCCCAGAGGGAGAATAAAATATAGCATTTGCCAGCCTACCTCTCTTTCCAGTCTTAAAAATCTAGGGATTTATAAGTTTAATTATATACATTTCCAGATTTTTATAAAACATGCAAAATATGTTTTTGATAGAAGTTTTATTAAATGAAATCTAAAAATTCTCTGCATAAAACTCTAGGTTGTTTCATCATAAATCAGATTTTATTTTGATTTTTTAAGGTCAGAGTCTTTCCATCTTGAAGGAAATTAGAGCTTTTCTTACACCTTTATTAATGTATGCTTGCATTAAGCAAGCAACCCCATTACCACCTTCAATAAGCAACACAAGAATGTGAATCATAATAATTATTGCATGTTTTATTCTGAAATTCTACCCATGAGTCAGTTAATTTATATGGAGATCTGCTAAGCTTATGATGCCATTTGTATTTCTTAATCCTTCTTTTATTAGCTATACTTATGAGAAAATTATACCATTATTTTCCTACTAGCCTCAAGCTTCCACTAATTTGTGTAGTCAAAAATATTTTCAAGTGGCCTTTCTTTCCAACTTAAGAATTATTCATACTGTGTGTCTCAGTTTGACTGAATATGTCTCATTATTCATACATGTGCACTTTATTCTACTGGTAAGAATAAGCACTCAGGAAGCACAGTGCTAACAGTACTTGTGGCTTGTTGTACTTGTCAGGGGTTCTTGGCCTTTATTTATCTGTTATTGCTATAGCCTTTCCCTGTTTGTTTGTTATTTGTTTTGTTTGGTGCTAGTCACTTATTAACATTATTTTTATAAAGACAAGGTTGATTTATGAGTAAGGGGAGAAAGAGATTTTATCTTCTAACCTTTAGAATTCTAGAAGTTGTAGACATTTTCCAGCATTATATGGTGACAATAGAAAGGGTATTTGGAAATCAAAATTATGGCCATCAATTATTAATCTATATGCTTTCCTCCCCACCCTGAGCCTAAAACATTAAAATTTCATTTCCATCAATATTTGTGAAAGATGAAATTTACAGAGTTTTGTTATTCCAACTCTTCACTTTGAATTCTAATTTTATAAAACCCAAAGTTTCAAATAACACTTAAAACATTTTATTATTTCATTGAAGTAGTTATGTTATGGATTTGAAGAAATTTAAATTCTTAGTCTCAGTAAAGCAACAGACACATACCCTTTAAGGAGGTCTGAACATAAAAAGTGGATATTCATGAGAGGATATGTCAAATGGTCCCTGTAAATCTTCATGGGAACATTCCAGGAAGACGCATGCCTATTCAGCTCAAGAAGGGAGTCCCTATGATTGGGAAAACATAGGGAAGAAAAGAATAGTAGAAGTCAAAGTCAAAAATATTAACTGGGATCTAGTTTTTGTAAGCTTTTAAAGAACTATAAGATCATTTTCTTCAAGTTATTTAGGAAGACATTAACAAGTTTTGAGTATGCACTAACTTATGACATGCATTAAATTATATCTTATCAGAATCATTATGGATTGTGAACTCTAATGTGGGTAGACCATAAACCAATTAGAATATTGCTTTAAGAGATGGAAATAATCCAAGTGGGATGAGAGTGGCTTTTAGAATAAAGGTGATGAGAAGTGATTGGATTCTTGTTAGTTTTGAAAGATTTGCTGATAGCTTTGATGTGGAATGTGAAAAAAAAAAGAGGTATCAAAGATTAATTTAAGAATTTTGACCTAATCAACTAGAATGATATTGCTGTTTGGGTAAAAGGGACAGCTGTTGCCTCTGGTAATGGTCAGAAGTTTAGTTTTGAACATATTAAATTTAATTTGCCAATTAGTTAACTATGAAAGTATGTAGGTATAAATGTTGGCATGTGTATTTGTATGTATATTTATATTTGTGTGTTGTGTTTTGTGTGTGTGTGTGTGTGTGTACATATTTCTGGAATTCAGGGGAAAAGTCTGCTAGAGTTATACATTTTGAAATTATTTGCATAGAAATGCTATTTCCTGGAGCTGAATTAAATCACTCAAGGAGACAGTATATACAGAAAGAGAGAGAGAGTGTGTGTGTGTGTTGAAGAATTAAGTCCTGAAACATTCCAATATTAAATGGTAGGAAAGACTGGAGACCAAAGGAGTGATTGGTGATGTTGGAGGAAACTAAGGACAGTAGTATGATCAGATCAGTGTGACCAAAAACAGTTAAGTCAAGGGAGTGTTTAGAGGAAAATGCACTTGGGGCTCCTGGGTGGCTCAGTTGGTTAAGTGTCTGCCTTTAGCTCAGGTTACAATCCCAGGGTCCTGGGATGGATGCCCACGTTGGTGTTCCTGTTCACTGGGGAGTCTGTCCCCCGCTTTCTCTCTCTCTCCCATAAGTAAATAAATAAATAAAATCTTTAAAGAAAAATGGAGTAATCTCTGGGGTGAAATAATGTATACACACAAAGTAGACTGGTGACAGAAAAGAAACTATTAGACTTAATAGTATTAGTCTCTGATGATTTAGATAAAAAATTATGCACACACAAAAAATAATTTTGGTTTAAATATGGCTGATTGAAACTATTAGAATGCTTTCAAAATAAAATGGGAGAACAAGTCAACTAGAGACAGACAGTGTAAGTGATGCTTCATAGGAAGTTGACATAAAAGGAAAGGAGAGGGCTTTTTTTCCTTAATCTATAAGACAAATAATAAGTAATAGTGACACATCTGAACATTCATGGGAATCATTATACTGAGGTAAAAAAAAACATGAATCACTGGGGCAATGTTCTTACATAGTGAGGTAGGATGAAATCCAGAGGACAGAAGAATATTAAGAGCACAGAATTCATCTGTATCCACAGGACAGTGATAAAAATTTTGTGTATACTACTTCTGACAGATACATAATGTGATGGGATTTCATGGCATTTTTTCCCCATCTGCTTTCATTTTATCAATACATGAAAAAGTGTATATTCCTATACATTAGGAATGCACAGTGTGTATAATATGTATATATTGCATATATAATGAATATCTGGAGAGTTTAAATTCATTTAAAAATAAAGGTAATTAAAAATAAACACTCCTGGTAAAAAAGGAACTCCTGCATCTGTATTGCTAACCAAGATAGCTGGTGCAGGGTGGACTCACAGTGAAGCTAATAAAGTTTGAATGTCAAGGCTGTTTAATGTTGTATTCATGGTTTTATTTATTTTTCTTTTTTAATTTTTTTTAACATATAATGTATTATTAGCCCCAGGGGTACAGGTCTGTGAACCTCCAGGCTTACACACTTCACAGCACTCACCATAGCATATACCTTCCCCAATGTCCATAACCCCACCCCCCTACCCTCCTCCCCCCAGGCAACCCTCAGTTTGTTTTGTGAGATTAAGAGTCTCTTATAGTTTGTCTCCTTCCCAATCCCATCTTGTTCCATTTATTGTTTTCCCACCCCAAGCCCCCCACGTTGCATCTCTCCTTCCTCATATCAGGGAGATCATATGATAATTGTCTTTCTCTGATTGACATATTTCACTAAGCATAATACCCTCTAGTTCCATCCACATTGTCACAAATGGCAAGATTTCATTTCTTTTGATGGTTTCATAGTATTCCAGTGTGTGTGTGTGTGTGTGTGTGTGTGTGTGTGTGTGTATAACCACATCTTTATCCATGCATCTGTTGAGGGACATCTAGCTTCTTTCCATAGTTTGGCTATTGTGGACATTGCTGCTATAAACATTCGGGTGCACATGCCCCTTCGGATCACTATGTTTGTATCTTTAGGATAAATACCCAGTAGTGAGATTGCTGGGTCATAGGGCAGTTCTATTTTCAACATTTTGAGGAACCTCCATGCTGTTTTCCAGAGTGGTTGCACCAGCTTGCATTCCCACCAACAGTGTAGGAAGGTTCCCCTTTCTCTGCATCCTCGCCAGCATCTGTCATTTCCTGACTTGTTAATTTTAGCCATTCTGACTGGTGTGAGGTGATATCTCTTTGTGGTATTGATTTGTATTTCCCTGATGCAGAGTGATGTGGAGCACTTTTTCATGTGTCTGTTGGCCACTTGATATCTTCTTTGCAGAAATGTCTGTTCATGTTCTCTGCCCATTTCTTGATTGGATTATTTGTTCCTTGGGTGTTGAGTTTCATAAGCTCTTTATAGATTTTGGATACTAGCCCTTTATCTGATATGTTGTTTGCAAATATCTTCTCTCATTCTGTCAGTTGTCTTTTGGTTTTGTTAACTGTTTCCTTTGCTGTGCAGAAGACTTTGATCTTGATGAAGTCCAGTAGTTCATTTTTGCCCTTGCTTCCCTTGTCTTTGGCAATGTTCCTAAGAAGGGGGTGCTGTGGATAAGGTCTACTTATTTTTCTTAAGGAGGAATTTACTTAGAAGAAGTTTTGTACTCCATCTGCCCATTCATCTTCCTTTGATTGACTTGGGAAAACAATGGCCCAAGATTGTTCTGCCTGATAAATATTGAGAAAGCCCCTCATGACAGATTCCAACATGGAACCTGGAACTATGCAGAAAAATAGATCCTTGGAAATATAGTTCCCTTGACTTTGAAGAAGCTATGGATGATGTTGAGTTGACAAGAAGCTATCTACCCATGTATCTCACTCTATGGAAGAAAACGCAATTAATTGACTAAGAAGATTAAGGAGACTTTAAACCAGCCATTCAAGGGGCTAAAGCTTAATGTAAAGAAACATTTATGTATTAGCACATCTGAAAGTGGATAACAGTGAAGTATTAATCAAAACCTAGTTGGTGCTAAAATGACACAGAAGAGTAACGGTTAGTTTGGAATAAAAAGTAGAGGAAAAAGAGAACAAAGGATTTTCAGGATGTCTCCAGCAATGTTAAGTGAAGAAGGTACCCTGATTTTAAGGTCTGTTTGGCAATCACTAATAATGCATTCAACACATTTATCAATCATTCACTTTGGGTACTAAGGACATTATTTAAAACAAAACAGGAATGGCCTATCTCCTCACAGGGTTTATAGCAGACCTTCACCCTCTAGTTGAAATAGAAGTCTAACCTTAAATGTGAGCCACATATGTAATTTTAAATTTTCAAGCAGTCATAATATAAAAGTTAAAAAAATGAAATTAATTTTAATAATTTTACTTAACTCAATATAGCCAAAATACGTATTATCATTTCAACATTTAATCATTGTAAAAATTGTTAACAATACATTTTACATTCTATTTCTGTTTTGATACCATCTTCAAATGCTATCATGTATTTTACTCCTATAGCACATCTCAAATTGGATTTGCCATTTTGGAAGTGGTTGGTGGCTGCCGTATTGACCAGCACAAATCTTCTAGACAGCTGGAAGTTTAGCCTGAGTAATAATTCAGGAGCCCATTGTGAGAAAGTCCCGTACTTGCAATATGGGCCAATACCAGTATGTGGTGATCCATCAAGATAATGCTACCTGTTAAGCTGACTTGAACTTCCTTTATGAGATATAATAACCAAGGAATTCACACGAACCGTGACTTCTTAATTCCAAAAACTATGCGATAATGTCACTGATAATTTGGGTCTGTAAATAAAATTAATTTACAGTATCGACTCCATGCCACCATTGCCTCTGCAAACATACACTCTTCTTTAACTTTAACATATATTGGCATACCAAACTTTTGGGCCTTTCTCCTTTTCATTAAGACAAGTTGGGTGGGAGATTGACTATAACTTAGCCTTTCTTTATGGGAAGCTGGATTTGGGGTTCAGAAAATTATGTATTTTTTAAAATATTTATTTGTTTGAAAGAGAGAGAGAACATGTATGAGAGAGCACAAGCAGGGGATATAACAGAGGGAGAGGGGTAGGCTCCTGGCTGAGCAGGGAGCCCAATGTGGGGCTTGATCCGAGGACCCCAGGATCATGATCTAAGCCAAAGGCAGACCCTTAATCAACTGAACCACCCAGGGACAAGAAATGCAGCATTTCTACACCTAAAATTATTAAGGGGAGGGAAAAAGCAATTACTGAAAGTTTAAATTGTATGTTTAAAACCCCCTGAAATATTATAGCATATGTTTTATATGAAATTTTATATGAAAGTTCTACCTTCTACAGAAAAAAAGTAATAAATATACCATAAGTTTGGTTATAATGAAACAATTAGAGATTTTAAAACAGCTAAATCTATATTTATAAAATTGATTTCTAAAAATTGCTTTAAATCTCAAAATATGCAAAATATCTGTGCATTATCTCCTTTAATTCTCTAATTTTTGTGATAATTGAGGATAGGGTGCTTATCAAAATCTGTGAAATACTGGTGTTATTGTTCTAACATCATCAGCTAAATATGCCACAATTGATAATAATCTGAAAGCTATTTTTGAAAAATGTCTGTCATGTCAAACACAGAGGAAAATGTGGTGAATACATAAAAAAAGAAGCTAAACCTAAATGTAATTCATTTTATTTTACCTATCTAGTTGTCTGTCTACATATTTACCTACCTTTTATCTATTTACTAATTCCTTCCCTACCCCCAACTCTTGCTCTTACTCTTTTGTTAGAAGTTTAAAACCCTGGGAAATTTCAACTAGTGTAACTTACGCACATATACTGGTGTATGTCAGTCTTTTCAAATCTTAAAGTTCCTATAGTAAACTGGAAAAATTGTGCTTAAATTTCTCTATGGGTGTGTATTTATTTGTTTATTTTCAATTTATTTATTTTCAGAAAAACAGTATTCATTATTTTTTCACCACACCCAGTGCTCCATGCAAGCCGTGCCCTCTATAATACCCACCACCTGGTACCCCAACCTCCCACACCCCCGCCACTTCAAACCCCTCAGATTGTTTTTCAGAGTCCATAGTCTCTCGTG
Source organism: Neogale vison (assembly GCF_020171115.1). Taxonomy (NCBI): domain Eukaryota; kingdom Metazoa; phylum Chordata; class Mammalia; order Carnivora; family Mustelidae; genus Neogale; species Neogale vison. The sequence continues at coordinate 74,582,233 of NC_058101.1, forward strand.
GTTCACCTCCCCTTCCAATTTACCCAAATTTCCTTCTCCTCTCTAACGCCCATTTTCCTCCATGCTATTTAGTATGCTCCACAAATAAGTGAAACCATATGATAATTGACTCTTTCTGCTTGACTTATTTCACTCAGCATAATCTCTTCCAGTCCCGTCCATGTTGCTACAAAAGTTGGGTATTCATCCTTTCTGATGGAGGCATAATACTCCATAGTGTATATGGACCACATCTTCCTTATCCATTCATCCGTTGAAGGGCATGAACTCCTCAAACTCAACACACACGAAACAGGCAAACACATCAAAAAATGGGAAGAAGATATGAACAGACACTTCTCCAATCAAGACATACAAATGGCTATCAGACACATGAAAAAATGTTCATCATCATTAGCCCTCAGGGAGATTCAAATTAAAACCACTTGAGATATCACCTTACACCAGTTAGAATGGCCAAAATTAACAAAACAGGAAACAACATGTGTTGGAGAGGATGTGGAGAAAGGGGAACCCTCTTACACTGTTGGTGGGAATGCAAGTTGGTGCAGCCTCTTTGGAGAACAGTGTGGAGATTCCTCAAGAAATTAAAAATAGAGCTTCCCTATGACCCTGCAATTGCACTCCTGGGTATTTACCCCAAAGACACAGATGTCGTGAAAAGAAGGGTGTGTATTTATAAGATTTCAAGGTTAAAGCTACCTGACTCTTATATTTCTTTAGTAATGCTCACGATTTTGGATAGAAACTCCGTCTGTTTTAGTATGTCAAGGACATAGAAAAATACAAGTGTTTATAAATTAAAGAAAGAAACGAAAGCCAGAAGACTGGGGAATCGTAGAAAGATTAATAATATCATTGGAAATCCAATTTGCCTGAAGAGAAAATCATATTTTCTGGGAGAAATATTAATACCAGAGATGTCTAAGTGGGTTATTTAAAGATTAGATTCAAAGGACAGAGGAGTAAGAACAAAAACAAGGTCAAACAAATAAGGACTAATATTGTAGAAATGAGATCTTACTGAGGATTGATTGCCACTTATTTAAATACTTTTGGTGGTAAAATATAAAATTTAAAAGTATTTGTGAAGATCATTAAGTATATTTTGTTCAAATTAGGCCAGAGATATTAAGATACCCTATGGTGCCAGATAATGGACAAGTATTAGGATAGAAAAGGATGTGAACTTCATGTACAGGTTCTCAAACCCTGTCTGTACAGGAACAAAACAGTGGAGTTCATTTCTACAGAAAAGATTAATGGATACAACCATTTACCACTTCATGTGATTTCACTCCTTTTAAACTGTTAATATATTTTCAGGAAAATTTCTACAGATTCTGGGTGAAATCTATCTCAATGTTTCCATATATTATAAATATATGAATATGGTATCAACAGTCAGTTATGACACTTGGCAGCAATTTTTGGGTCCTGAACAGATTATGTTTTTCTTTTTGCGGTTTCTAAATTGTTAAAGAGACTCCATCTCTCCCAAATACATTTTTAGGGACTTTGTTCAGGATCAGCTTATTTTAAATGCAGGGTGGAATCTCATTTTATAAGTATTAGTGTGATCTTTCATTTTTCTAATCAGTTTCATTGAAGAATGCCAAGACAATTCATGAGACCTTATTTAAAAATTATCCATAATTTCCTCAACTTTCAAATATGCTCAAAAAGAGAATGGCAAAGATACTTTACCATAGCTAAGCAGCATGCAGGGCTGCTTTCTCTACCTTATCTTAGTTCATGTGGGATTCTTTCCCAGGAAAGTATTTGATTTTCAGTTATACCCATGCAGCTTCTATCCATATTTTAAGGCCAATATCAAAAACTTTGCTAATTACTTCAGATTTAATTAGAGTGAGCTTCCACTCAGTAGTTTTGAGGGAGATTTTTCTTAGTTCACTCTTTTCATTTGTTTTTTTTTTTTTTTTTTTTTTTAAGAAACTCTATTTGTGGCTTAGTATATTTGTACTTTTTGTTTCTTTACCTAGATTTTAAACTTCTTGTAACCAAGAACTAAATTTTTACATTGTATTTTCCTATAGAGCTTCCTGTAGCTAGAGTCAATTGACTAGATATCAGGTTTTTAATTAATATTTGTTAATAAATTCAGGCATTGTTTCAACTAGTGTATATGGAGGATAATGAACTGGATGTGAATAATTTTGTTAGTATAGAGAAAATGAGGAAATAAAGTAACATTCAAATAAAAAGTAACAATTTTTAGTATAGTTGGTGTACAATGTTGCATTAGTTTCAGATATACAACAAAATGATTCACCAACTCTATACTCACTCAATCTCTATACTTAATCTACAACACCATTAAAATACAATTGGCTATATTCCCTTTCTATGATCTACCTTTTATTCCAATGACTTATTCATTCCACAACCAGAAGCCTGTATCTCCCACTCTGCCTCATTTTGCCCACCCCAGCCCCTCTTCCCTTTGGTAACCATAAATTTGGTCTCTGTATTTTTACATCTGATTCTGGTTTTTGTTTGTTTATTCATTTGTTTTCTAGATTCCACATATAAGTGAAATCATATGGTATCTCTTCTTCTCCACCTGACTTATTTCAATTAGTATAACGACCTCTAAGTCCATCCATGTTGTTGAAAATAGCAATATCTCATTCTTTTTCATGACTAATAGTCCATTGTGTGTGTATATGTGTGTGCCATATCTTCTTTATCTACTTATCTATCGATGGACATTTGGGTTCTTTCCATATCTTGATTATTCTAAAAGTGCAATAAATATAGAGGTGCATATCTCTGTTAGAATTAGTGCTTTTGTTTTCTTTGGGTAAATATCCAGTAGTGAAATTACTGGATCATATGGTAGTTGTATTTTTAATTTTTTGAGGAATCTCTATATTGTTTTCAACAATGACTGTACCAATTTATGTTCCTACTAACAGTGCATGGTGATTCCTTTCTCTCCACATTCTTGCCAATGTTTGTTGTATCTTGTCTCTTTGATTTTAGCTGTTTCAAAAGATATAAGGTTCTATCTGTGGTTTTGGTTTGCAAAAAATAAAAATAAAAACACAATTTTATGAGGACTTTGATGTAATTAAGAGTTACCAATCAAATGAATTTCAGATTGTTTCTAGGTCTGAAGCCTGGAAGAATAGTGATATTGCTAACTTAAATGATTTGGGATAAAAATTATTTTCTTTATTTTTGTCTTTTGGGTTTTTGGTGTATCAGACAGGTCAGAATTAATATTAGGTTTAGTAATTATCAACAAGGAGGGATATTAACTCACAGCAGGATATGGAGTGAAATAAGGGGCAAAAGCTACTGGAGAGCATTATGGACCCTGCTTATGGTATGAAACCTTGTTCTAAACTCCTTGTTTGAGATCTCAATCTTTTATTAAAATACATTGTAAAGTTATCTCTTGAGAATCAACAATAACATTATGGGAATAGGAAGGAGTGAGATATTGTGGCAATCATTTGTATTACAAATATCAAGTTTAATTATAAATACTAGATATAAGACACCACCCTCACAACACAGTATTATTAAAATTAATATTTATTATCTTCCATTCTGCTAAGACTTTATTTTATTTCATTCTCACAGTGTAATCAAGTAGGTATTGTTATTTTCTTCATTTTTATAGATGAGACTAGGAATCGGGCAACTAGAGAAGTTGACAAAGGTCTTACAAAAAGCAAGGGAAATTTTTTTATTTGAAATTTGACTAAACCATTTTTTTTTATTTTAATGTTTATAAAATACTGGTATGCCACAGTTTACAACTATTATCAGTTTTGTCCTCATTTTAACTGTTTTTTTGCTTTGTATTCTAAATTGTGAATGCTGATTATTTCCTGCAACCAAAAAATAATAAGTTAAATAAGTACAGATGTTCCACCTCTCCCTCTCCCTCCCTCTCTCTATCTCTCCATATCCCTTTTCTTCTCTCTGTATCTTTCATATTTCATAGAAGGTTAGGAAATTTGATAAAAAGTGTTATAACTTTTAAAGTTCAGTGCAAATGTCTCTTTGGAAATACCTAAGCAACATAAATGTATAATCTGATTATTTACCTTAACAATTCCATTGAATAAAAAATGTTGTGTCTGTTATATGTGGTCCTGTGACATGGTCCTTCTTCACTAAGAAGTAAAGATGTAAGAAGTAAATGAATACTATTTTAATATTTATCTCTAGATAGAGAAAAGTCTATACATATGGAGTAATTTAGCCAATCTGTCAGAGATGTTAGTGATGTAGAAATCTTATCAAGTGGTTTTGTTGTTGTTGTTGTTTACTCTTTTTGTTTGTTTGTTATGCTCTAGTCTCAACAAATGAAGTTGGAGAAACATTTCCTTTAGATGATACAACTGGTTAATCCACTTCTCCCCTATTGTAGTTTGCGCTAGTATTTATCTACTTGAAAGATTATAGTTCCTAAGGGTTAAGAGTCCAGATTCTGAAGACACACCGATTGGGTTGGAATTCTAGCTGCATCATTTACTTAGATGACCTTAGGAAAATTGCTTAGTTTCTATTGCTTTAGTTTCCTCTCTTTTAAAATAGAATGATTTATAATACTAATTACACTGCAAGTTGTTATATGGATTAAATGAGCTACTATATTTATTATTTTTAGTGTCTGGCATGTACTAAGCTTTAAATAATCATAGGAGCATTTGATCATTAATATTGAATGTAATTAAAACAGAAAATATTGCTAGAGTAAAGGTCATGAACAGCAGCTGTCAATAAGACAGCCCTTTGTCCCAGTCCTGGTAAACCTCCTATGGACTGAGATTCTTTCTTATTACTACACCAGAATGTTCTCTTTGCTTCCTGCTGGCATGCCTGCCCAAGTGATAGATATCCTCTGCTTTGCAAGTCACACAAAGCCATGTAACCTTCCTCATAAACCAGATTCCTAGGGAGGAGGGGAGACTCATCTTCATATATGTTAAAGAGACTAAGCAAAATGAAATTTAGGCCTTGAAGATGAGTCTCTATTTTTCTCAGGATTTTAGCGACAGAAGGAAATGGTAATACATATACAAGTGTTATTGTCTGATACCACGAAATTTTATTTTAGTGAGATGTGAGTGTTGAAAGAGTAGATCATCTTTAAGTGTGAGAATCAGCATCCATATCGCATCCTGTGAGCTGTATGCAGGAATATGGTATTTATTTGTCTTTCCCATCCTAAAGCACTTAATAGGATTAAAACAATAGTGTATGTTGAATTGAATTAGCCTTTGTATACTGTATATAATATTAAAAAGAATAACAAAATGCTATGCATATCTATAGAAACACTTAATAGAAACAATTTCAGACAAGGGACACCAGAAATAATCACAGGAAGGAAAAATCTTTCTTAAATACATTTAAAAAAACCAACAAGGCATAAAAATACTTTTCTTCTTGAATCTTTTGGGCTTTTTTGCATTCTTATTTCTTTTATAATATATGAGGATGAGGCAAGACCATGGGTGAAGAATTTGTCTGAGTTCACTGGAGAGCTGCAGTTCTGTCTATACACTGCTGAAGTGCGTGTTTTAGAAAAGTTGATGGGATGCAAGGATGGCAGTGAGTGAAAAAGTGATGTGCAGAGACCTCTAGAGACTGGAAAGCTTAACTACACTTAATACTCTGCAGATATGGTTCAATGCTATACAGTAATTGAATTACTCGGGGAGCTATAACACAGCTATAAAGAGAACAAGGTACAATTCTATTCCTAGTGATGTGGTTAAAATCATTGTTCTCAAAAGCCTTATGCTTTTGGCTATTTTACCCTTAATGAGTTAATTAAGGTAAAATATGCTTTACATTTGCTCTACTGCAAAAACAATGATTAAACAACAGATGTTCAGACCAAAAAAATATAAATTATCAATGTGTGCAGAACATTTATTTTTAGAAAAACAAATTAAGCATTTACCTGCTGCCATGACATAGGATATTCTATTTACCTTACCATTTATTTGTTTTTTTTTTTTTTTTTAAAGTTGTTTTTGTTTTTTCCTTTTCTGGTATATTGGATTCCACCTTTTGATACCTTTGACTGTGCCTGGAAAACATACTCAAATGCCTATTAGTAGTCCTATAAGAATTTGTTAAATGAAAATGCCAGTTTATAATATTATAAACACATTTTACAATCAGTTGTATACTCATATTAAATGCTTTACCTCTGTACAGTAAGTTTGAATGATGACTATTTCCAGATGCAAAGAAACAGATCAGCTAAACAAATAGAACTTCTCCATCATTCATTTCCATTCTCCCTCCTCTCTCCAGCACAGAAATCACAATGCCAGTGCTATGCTTTTGGGATAATGGAGTGCCATTTGCAGTAGAATTATACATATTTTGATGTATATATTATACATCTTTTGGATTATACATCTTTTGAAGACAACTTCTTATTTTCTACTAGGTTTCTTGAAACTTAGAGTACCTGATCAGGGGATATAGGTATTTTCCATCATCAAAATGGGTTCTCTCAGCTCCATCAAGTTTTGGAATTACAAGAATAATGCATTGTAAAATGGAAATCTACATGAAAGATTGAGTATAAGCAAGACCAGAAGGCTCAGGCAAACTGCATGCAGAGGAAGACCAGACCCTATATGTAATCTATCACTTTTCCTCAATTTATACTTACCTATGGTCAAAGGAGAGGTGTATCAGGAGGAAAATGGCCCATCTTATTTTACAGATGGGCCAGTTCAAATGTGGGAGCAAGGTAACAATAATCAGCAATGGCACTGCAGTCTCATTCAGGGGTGGTTTGGAAAGACAGAGGCAACGGAACTCTTTCAATGGGTACAACTTTAGGCTGTACACCCAGTCATTCATTTAGTGTGGAAAAAGAAGTGTTTTTATTTTTTTCCATTTATTTACTTAACAGAAAGACAGAGACAGCACAAGTAGGCAGAGGGAGAGGGAGAAGCAGACTCCCCGCTGAGCAAGGAACCGAATGCAGGGCTGGATCCCAGAACTTTGGAATCATGACCTGAGGTGAAGGCAGACACTTAACAACAGAGCCACCCAGGTGCAAAAAAAAAAAAAAAAAAAAAAAAAAAGTGCTTTAAGGTTGAAATATATATTGACTCATTCTTAGTGACAACCCACCTGTCAGGGGTCTGGAAGAAGAATTAGATGAGGGACAAAGTTGTTTAAGGTAGAGTCATGTAAATGGACATATGGAGGTAGATAAAAAATGAGAAGCTGTTTGAATATTACAGTCTCATCAGAGATCACCCATGGGAGAGGCACTGAACTACCAAACAAACAAAATGACTTCAATGGAGCCAATCAGCTTTGTGATCAGTGATCCCGGGACTGACATGATAGACACATTTTTAAAAAGTGGTCACAATGACAGATAGAGAGCTGATGCTCAAACTGAACGACAGATCTTCACTTAACAAGGCTGTTCAGGTAACTGCCATCCTAAGTGTTCAACCAGCCAGCAGCAGAGAGTAATACTAAAATCCTACAATGGCATCATTCTTTGAGGAGATCAACATATCACTTTATGAGAGCTTGATATTTGGTGTTCCTTCCAACCTAGAAGACCAGAAATTTATTGTAATAAGAATAGATACAAATTCCAGGTATGACCTTGTCTTTTCTGTACCTGTTTCTCAGCTTTCACCAGTATCTGAAGGGTCCTGATATATATGATTCATTGGAATGGAATCCCTCATACAACTGAGTTTATATAAAGGAGACACTGAATGGTGAAGAATTCAATGAGTTAGGTCATAACAATGGAATTCCTTGCCTCATCATATACCATGCCAGCCCAAAGTTACCACTTTGATAGAGCATTGGGATAGCATGCTAAAGTCACAGTTGAATTGTCACCTCTGAAATGATACTTTAAAAGGACAGAGACTTACTCTCCAGGATGAGGTATACCTTCTCACAAAGACTTTCATGTGGCTCTTAGCCCCATAGGAAGATTACATAAACTTACATATTAAGTAACGAAAACAGTATAACTAGTCCTAATAACTCCCTTGAGAAATTATCTTACTGTCTTCACAGTATTAAAGGTCCTGATTTCCAAAGGAGAAACATTTCTACCCAGAACACAAAAAAGGTCCACTGAGCTATGGCTACTGCCAGGACACAGGCTCATTTTTGTCCATGATCCATCAGGCACCAAGAAGAATGACCATTTTCACAGTTGTAGTTGATTGTGATAATCACGCAATGAAGGGGTGCTAAAAAACAATGGAATCAGGGAGAAGTATGTTTGTACCTGGACAATAAACTTCTGTACTGCTTAATATCCCTTCTCTAATTTTGATAGTAAATGTACAACTGGCTTGAAGATGGCAGGGTAGCCGGAGTCCCCAGACCCCTCAGGGATGAAGATCTGGTTCAGCAGAGGTGCTGTGCCTGCAGAGGTGCTGGTGGAAAGTAAAGGGATGATAAAGTAGGGAGAAAATGAGTATCATTTTGGCCCTGAAATGAGCTGCCATCATGTGGAATGTAGTTCAACCCCCTTACTTTCCTTGTCTTCAGTTTTCTTCAAGAAGAGAAACTCAATAGTACCTTACAGAACTGCTTCCTGATTATATATGTAAAATTGGATCTGAATGGGATAAGATCCTGGAGCACATACAGATACACTACCCAAGATCCCCCTTTGAGAAAGGGCTTGTTGCCATTTAGAGTGGAAAAAGAAGTGTTGGCAGCAGATAGCCTTCAGCTCTAGTCTCTCCAGGAATTAATGCAGTTGTAGAGAACCACCTTGATCTGAGGTGGTAGCCCAGATCACTGAGCGGTCCAGGTGGAAGGATGTAGTTAGACTGGCTCAACAGGGACAACTCTCAGATGCATTTCAACTTTCTGACTTCTCCCTTGCCCCCGTGGTATTGGCCGAAGCTGTCAGGTCTGAATTGAACTTGAATTCCTTGTCTATTTTTGGCTTCTTCTCCTTCCCTCCAAGGGTCTCCTTAATAAATATTCTAAAGATTCAATTCTTTCCGAATCTGTTTCACATTGAACAAAACCTGCAACAAATCCTATTCTTGATCCATACACTTTGTCTCATATATTTTAAGGTTACCTTATTTGACCTATACAATTTCATGAATAGTATATATTAATGGGTTTTGTAAATTTTATCATTATTAAAGATTATTTATTTATTTATTTATTTATTTGAGAGAGAGAGAGAGAGGTATCACAAATAGGTAGAGCAGCAGGCAGAGGGCGGCGGGGAGGGGGGCAGCCTCTCCGCTGAGCAGAAAGCCCAATACAGGGCTCGATCCCAGAACCCTGAGACCATGACCTGAGCTGAAGTCAGAGGCTCAACCCCTTGAGCCCAATTTTATCATTATTAAATGATCATCTTTATTCTCTGTTGTGTTTTTATCTTAAATTTCACTTTGCCTGAGATTAATTTTGCTCCCTATGCTTCATTCTTGTTTATGCTTGTTTATCCTTTTCTTTCTAAATATACATCTCCATTCCTTTAGGTGTGTATTTTGTAGGCAGAACATACTTAAATCTTTTAAAAATCCAATTTAATAGTGCTCTTTTAATACAGGAGCTGAAATTTTCTGTTTACAGTTGTAATTCTTATGCTTGATATTATTGACTTTATCATTGTGTTTCTCTTATTTGTTCCCTTTTATTCTTGTATTTATTCTTTTTCTTTTCTCTCTTGCTATGTGATTTATGTTTAGTTTTTGTTCATATTCTCCAGTGATTTTAGAGGCATATGCCACTCTTATACTTGGCAGCAGTTAACATAAAGTTTAAAGTAGGCACCTCTGCTTTTCAAAGCCTTGCAGACAATATGTGGGGGAAATAACTTCATAACCAAAAGAGCATAAACATTCTATCTCTGGTGCATTTTAATTTACACTTGATCCTAAGAAACTCATTATAGGAAATGAGTTTTTAACAGTTCTTTCTTAGCAACATAAGGCAATGAGCAATTTAGATACACAAGAACATTTTACATTTTTGGATCCAAATTTTGTGATTTTAGAATTTTTTGTTTACATTTTAAAAATGACTAGCACTAAACTAACTCAAACGTAGTTTGATGTTGAAAGACATTTAGCTCAGTTTGTGAGTATTTATGCAGAATCCCTCTTGAAACCAAAATAATTTTACTGAAATCAACCATAGTTTACTTAACAACACATTTAGAAAATACTGTGTATGTTTTCCCAGCAAACAAACCATTCAGAGCCCACAAATTTGATGTTTCTGCTAACCTTTTCATCAAAAGCTGTTTCAAAGAAGATGTGAGAAGATTAGCAAATGATTAGTTTAAACTTTCTATTTTAGTGTAATCAAATAGTTCACATTTCTAGATTGCATTTTTTTTAATAGACCAGTATTATTTTCTTACTCAGCCCAGCTGTTTTTGACAGACAGAATAGTGCAATTTGGGAAGAAGTGGCAAGGGAAGTTTATAATCTAACTACAGAGATGGAAAATTACCTCAGTACCAAATATGCAGGGAATCTACCAAATAAAATGAAATGCCACAATTCCCAGCAATGACAAAAAAGAGCTAGATATGGGGAGGACTTGAGTGTTTGCTTTGACTGTATCATGCAGTACATTCTAACCTATTTTTGTATTAAGACATTTGAAGTTCTCAGGTATATTATAGATATAACATATATTCCTGGCATTATCAACTAAAAACTTGTGTTTACCTATCCATAATTCTAGTCAATATCATTTCATTTTTTATGTATTACTTTGAACAATATGACATTTGATATGCTCTAGTCTAAGTCATTAATAACAAAAAAAAGTTAGACATGAAAATAATAGATGCAAAGCTGTCAGTTATTTCTTTACATTTTACAGTGTTTTATTAAAATATATTTAATTATATGGTTTTTAAATTTATTTTCATGTAGAAGTCATGCATCAAGTCACACATAGAATTTTATTAAAAACTATTTTTCTAGTCCATCAATAAGTAGAAATAATTGTTAGTAATAATGCTCATTTTAATTATTGACAACTCTATCCAAATCTCATCTCCTGCCAAATTTTTTTTCAAAAGTTAGATATGGATTTCTATATTTGTATATAAATAAATCTATAATTTTCATTATTTTATTGTGATAAAATACATTCACATAAAATTTATGATCTTACCATTATAAGTGCATGTTACATTCATATTCTTCTGTGGCTGTCACCACTGTCCATCTCCAGAACCATTTTATCTTATAAACCTGATGCTATATCCATTAAACAACCCCCATTCTCCCATTTCCCCAGCTGATGGTGACCACCATCTACTTTCTATCTCTATGATTTTGAGATTTTTGTAAGTACATCATGTCAGTATTTAGATCAAACTGTATTTGTCATTTTGTGACTGACTTCTTTAACTTAGCATAATGTTGTCAAGGTCTGCCCATGTTGCAGTTGAACGTGCATGCACAAATATCTCCTTTGAGATCCAACTTTCAATTCTTTGGGGTATATAACCATAAGTGGAACTGCTGAATCATACAATAATTCTATTTTTAATTTTTTGAGGAACTACCACACTGTTTTCTTACAGAGTTTTTGACATTTTGCATTCTCACTAACAGTGCACAAGGATTCCAGTTTTCTTCACATCCAATTTCTCCACATCATAACAAACAGATTTTATTCTGGTTATGTTGAAAATACTGTCCAATACTCAATGAATGCCCTTGACACCCCTGTCAAAAATCATTCGACCATATATGCCAGGGATTATTTCTGGGCTTTCTGTTCTATTCCATCAATCTAGATGTCTATCTTTAGGATAGTGCATTGTTTTGATTATTATAACTTTGTGCTTATTGGCAATTTGGATATCATCTTTAAAGAAACGTCTATGCAAGTCTTTGGCCTGTTTTTGAATTAGGTTATTTTATTTATAGATATTTATTTATATTTTGCTGTGGAGTTTTAGGGATCCTTTATCCTGAATATTAATCCATTATTATATATATGATTTGCAAATATTTTCTCCCATTCCCTGGTTGCCATTCCATGCTGTTGATAGTGTCCATTAATGCACAAACATTTTTAGTTGTTATGAAGCCCAGTTTGTCTATTTTTCCTTTTGTTGCCATTGCCTTTGATGTCATATCTAAGAAATTATTGCCAAATACAATGTTATGAGTATTTGCCTTATGTTTTCTTCTAAGATTTTTGTAATATTAGGTCCTACCTTTAGGTCATGGACTAATTTTGAGTTAATTACTGTATATGGTATTAGGTAAGTGTCCAATTTCATTCTTTTCTATGTGGATGTCCAGATTTCCCAGAATCACTTATTGAAAAGACTTTCCTATCCTCAGTGAATGGTCTTGGCACCCTTATCAAAAATCGTTTGAGCATATATGTGAGAGTTTATTTCTGGGACCCCTATTCTATTCCATGGGTCTATATGTCTATCTTTATGATAGTACTACATTGTTTTGATTACTGTAGCTTTGCAGCAAATTTTGAAATCAGAAAGTGTGAATCTTCTAGCTTTGTTCTTTTTTAGGATTGTCCTAGCAATTCAAGGTCTCTTGAGATTCCCTATGAAATATAGGATGGGTTTTTCTATCTCTGCAAAAGATATCATCAGAATTTTGATAGGGATTGTAGTCTATGGATAGCTTTGGGTAATACTGATATTTTAATACTAAATTGTACAATGCATAAACATAACTTTTTTCATTTATCTATGTCTTTAATTTCTTTCAGAATGTATTTTAGTTTTAATTATATAGCTTTTACCTTCTTAGTTAATTCCTATTTTATTATTATTTTTTTAAGTGTTCAGTGATTCATTAGTTGTGTGTAACACCCTGGACTCATCACAACATGTGTCCTCCATAATACCCATCAACAGGCTTTTAAAAAAACAATACTATTGTAAATGGAATTGTTTTCTTTTTTTTTTTTAAGATTTTTATTTATTTATTTGACAGACAGAGATCACAAGTAGGTAGAGAGGCAGGCAGAGAGAGAGAGAGGAGGAAGCAGGCTCCCTGCTGAACAGAAAGCCCCATGCGGGCCTCTATCCCAGGACCCTGAGATCATGACCTGAGCTGAAGGCAGAGGTTTTAACCCGCTGAGCCACCCAGGCGCTCCTGGAATTGTTTTCTTAAATTCACTTTCAGATTGTTCATTGTTAGTGAATAGCAATACAACTGATTTTTGTACACTGACTGCATCATGCTACTTTACTGAATTTTTAGTTCTAAATTCTGTGTGTGTGTGTGTGTGTGTGTGTGTATGCATGCATGTTCATGTGTAAATTTTAGGATTTTGTATATATAAGATATCATCCACAAACACATAGTTTTACTATTTCCTTTTTAATATGGACAATATTATTTCTTATCTTAGACTAATAGCTCTGGCTAGAATTTTCAGCACTATGAATAGTGGTAAAATCTAGCATCCGCTCCTTTTTCCTGATCTTAGGGGAAATGTTTTGAATTGCTTAGCATTGTATCATGTTTGCTGTAGGTTTTTCATATTGACTTTTATTATGTTGAGGTAGTATCTTCTTATTCTTAGTTTGTTGAGTGTTTTCATTGTGAAAACATATTGAATTTTTATCTGCTCTTTGGCATCTGTTGAGACGATCACATTTTTATCTTCATTCTGTTAATATAGTATAGTTAATTGATCAATTGTTCTATAATGAAGCATCCTTATCTTTCAGGAATAAATCCCACTTGGTCATGGTGTAACTCCTTTTAATATGCCACTAAATTTGGTTTGCTAGTACTTTGCTAAGGATTTTCAATTCAGTCTTTAAAAGGGATACTGTCTGTGTTTTTCTTTTCTGTCTATATTTTTCTTTCCTTATACTGTTTTTGTCCGGCTTTGACACCAAGCTTACAGTGATCTCATAGAATGAGTCAAGAAGTTTTCTTTCCTTTTGAGTTATTTGGAAAAGTTTGGGAGGGATTGGTGTTAGGTTTTTTGTTTTTGTTTTTGTTTTTTTAAATGGTAGAATTCAGTGAAGCCTTTAGATCCAGGAATTTTAATTACTGATTTAATTACGTAACTAACTCTAGGTCTATTCAGATTTTCTATTTCTTCATGGTTTATCCTCTATAAGTTTTTGTTACTAGCAATTTGTCCACTTAATCTAGGTTATTCACTTTGTTGGTGTGCAGTTGCTCACTATACTCTCTTCTGATCTTTTTAATTTCTGTATAATTGTTAGTAATAGTCCCATTTTAATCCACATAGGAAAGATTTGTGTATTTTGTGGATCTTTTCAAAGACCAAATTTTGGTTTCATTGATTTTCTCAAATTTTTTTAATATTCTCCATTTTATTTTTCTCTTCTCTAATCTTTATTATAACCTTCTTTTTGCTAGCTTTGGGTTTGGCTTGGATCTTCTTTTTCTTCCTTAGACAATAAAGATAGGTTATTTAAGAGCTTTCTTGTTTTTTAATGAAAATGTTTATAGCTATAAGTATCCCCATTTGCACTTTTTTTGCCTCTCCCATAAGTTGTGGTACGTTGTGTTTTTCATTTTCATTTTTTTTATTTTTGTAATTTCCCTTGTAATCTATTCTTTGATCCATTGATTACTTAAAAGTGTGTTATTTATTTTCCACAAATTTTGAATTTTTCAGTTTTTATTCTGTTATTCATTTCTAACTTCCTCCTGTTGTGGTCGGACACTTTACTTTGTATGACATCTTTAAAAAAAAAAAAATTAGCTGATACTCAATTTGTGACCTAACATGATCTGTCCTGGAAGGTATCCCATAAATACTTGAAAAGAATGTTTTATTCTGTTGTTGAGTGCTCTGTAAATGCCTTTTAGATCTAATTGTTTTTTCTATTGTTGAAGTCCTTTACATCCTTATCTTCTATCTGATTGTTCTTTCCATTATTAAGAATGGGGTCATTAAGTCTCCAGCTATTATTATAGAATTGTCTATTTCTCTCTTTAATTCTGTCAATTTTCCCATCATATATATTAATATTATGTTATTAGGTGTGCTGATGTTTATAATTGTTATGCATTCTTGCTGTGTTAGAAATTTATTAATGTGTAAGAATCATTTTGTCTCTTGTACATTTTTTAAATTTCAAGTCTATTTTGCTCTCTCCTAGTTACCATTTACATAGAATCCATTTTCCCATCCTTATGCTTTCAATGTATCGAGTCTTTATATTTAAAGTAAGTGTTCTGTAGAGAGCATATAGTTAGATCATGTTTTTTTAATTCATTCTTTCAGTTTCTATCTTTTGATTGGAGAGTTAAATGCACTTATATTTGAAGGGATTACTCATAAGGGGGACTTGCTTATGTCATTCTGCTATTTGTTTCCTATATTCCCTTACAGGATTGTGTCCCATGTTTCTCACATGACTGCCTTCTTTTGTGTTTAGCTAAATTTTTGTAGTGAAAGACTTAAATTCCTTTCTAATTTCCTTTTATGTATATTCTATATCTATTTTCCTTATGGTTTTCATGTGTATTATGTTTAACATCCTACAGTTACAGCAATTTAACTTGAATTGCTACAAGTTTAACTTCAGTAATATGCAAAGATTCTGCTCTTTACAGCTCTATCTCCATTTTTTTCAATTGCTGATGTAACAAATTAGATCTTTATATATGTTTTATGGTGTGTCCAAAAACATACAAATAATTTTTAATACATTTATAACTTAAATTATGTAGAAAGCAAAATGTGGGAGAAAGTTACAACAATATTAGCCCCTGTTCTTTCAAAGTGTTAGTCTCTTAAATCATGTGAAACATAAAAAGTATAGTTACACACCAGTATTACAACAAGGCTATCTCTTTAGATTGCTCAAATATTTACCTTTATTGACATCTTTATTTTCCACCCTGTCTAGTGTCCTTTCATTTTGACCTACAATCCCTTTAGTATTTCTTGTATGGCAATCCAGTGACACCAAATCCCCTCAGCTTTTGAAGGACAGTTTTGCTGGACTAGATTCTTAGTTGACAATTTTTTTTTTCTTTTAACAATTTGAACATATCAACCCACTGCCTTCTCTCCTCCAGAGTTTCTGAAATCTGTTCTTATATGTGACAGGTTGTTTCTATTTTGTTCCTTTCAAGATTCTGTCTTTAGCTTTCAAATATATTTTGTATGGGTCTCTTTGGCTCATTATACTTGTTCGTTCAGCTTCTGGGCTGTTTATATACATGTCTTTCATCAAATTTAGAAAGTTTGGCTACTAATTCTTCAAGCATTTCTTCTACTTGCTCACCCTCTCTTCTCTGGGACTCCCACAACGTGTATATTTTCCATTTGTTTTGTTGATTATTGTATGTGCTATCCTGAATATTATTAGCCTAAGGTATAAATTTCAGTTCTTCTCAGGTCCTTTATCATCCTACATCTTTTCCTAGGCATTCATGGTCACTTTTGAATTTTTGTCTTACATAAGATTGCTTTTGAGTGTCCTAGTTTTTTTTTTAAGATTTTATTTATTTATTTGGAAGGGAGAAAGAGAGAGAGTAAGAGTGCAAGAGCAGGGGGAGGGAGAAACAGACTCCCCACTGAGCAGGGATTCCCAACGTGAGGCTGGATCTCAGGACACTGGTATTATGACTGAGCCTAAGGTAGACTTTTAACTGACTGAGTCACCCAGGCGCCTGTTGAGTGGCCTATTTTTAATGTTTGTTTCCCAAAGTGGGACTTTTAAATATCTTAGAAATCATGTCAGCCAGAGGGAGAGGGTTTGTAGCAATGAGAGGAAGCACAACAATAGCTGCTGCCTCTTTGTGTGTATCTCTGTAATCAGAAAGAACAGTCTGTAGTCAGAGCACAGATCTCCTGTATTTGGAGGGGAGGGTCTTTTTGGTCCACACTGGTTCCCACAAATTGCGTGCAAGCTGCTCTTGAGATGCATGCACTGCTGTCTGCCGTATGGTTAGTGGACGGGAAGGATGTGTAGCTGCTACTGTGCTCTAAGCTGAAATGGATTAAAATTAACTGTAGTTTACCCTCTGAGCATTTCCCTGGAATTTGCAAGGTTCTAATAGATTCTAGAGTTCCAAAACATTTACATCAGACAGATAACCACCAATGCAATTCTTATATAGGTGGAAAAGCGTATTCCTGGTGTTTCCTACTTTGCCATCTTCCCAGAATCCTTTGGTATGTATAATTTCATATAAAAAATACAAAGTGTGTAATTAATATAATTAAGTTAAGCTTTTAGTAGGTGTAGTAGACTAATAAATCAGCAAGAAAAACTTATATTAGCTTATTCTATGAAGACAGTAAATAGAGAATGTCTTTGGATATTGAGTATATGTAGTGAAAAAAATGATTCATTCTTGACAGGAGAATAAGAATGAAAACAAGATAAAAGGATGCTTTTGGGGCCTTACAATTTTTAATAAGGTTTTACCCTATAAAATGTTCTTCAGACTTTATTCTTTTTCTTCTTTGCATTTGCCAATAAGTGACACGTTAACTTATTTGTTTATTTTATAGTGCTTGTCTCTCCAACTAGAACAAGAGCTCTGCAAAGGCAGGAGTTTTCTCTCATTCACTCGCATCTCTATTAGGTTCCAAGAAGATATTTTCAGTGCTCAACAGGTAAACTTACTCAGTTCAGTGTGTTTAAATATGTATGTATAAAATGTAATCTCTTAAACATTCTGATACAGAGTTAGTATTTTATTGTCAGTGGGAGAGAACCAAAATTTATGTATCATTTTTTCGTACCCTAAATTTTTTCCTTTTTTACATTTTTATTATTATAACATGTTTACTGAATATATTTGGCTTATGTTTATGAAAAAAGAAACACTGTTTTTCTGAGCTAGCCTTAAATAAGGGAAAGGATGTACCAGTAAATAAAACAGGTGACACAGGTAGAGAACTTACCCTTGACTTTTCTCTTCACATAAAGACTGAAATATTTAACAGTTTCTCATTCAGAATGGGAGCTTATCATAATTTGATAAATATCACATTCTCAGAGGTTATAGTAAGGATTTTTAGTAGCTTGAAAATTAATCATTAACTTAAACTATATTAAAGATTAAGAAAATACAGTATTTAATTCCACTTATAGAAGACATTAGTTTTTCAGATCTCTCAAATCATTCAGAATTGAAATCATGTTTATTTCCTCATTAGATACCACATTCTATAATTTCTTCTTTAGAAAAGTAAAAAATTATTAGTGTTATGTGCAAAGTCATATTAATAGAAGCATTATTTTCCAAGTATACTGTGATAATTAATATTATTATCTAGCTTACTGGGATAGATTTTACTTTGGTGAATGTCATTGAAAGATGCACATACTGAAAAAATATATTTAACATAATTACTCAATCTTAAATCAAAATGGGGACATGCACTAAAAATGTCCTTTGAAAAGAAATATGCTAAAGAATTGTGTAAGACTTACTCATATATGGTTATTATACTAGTTTTCACCTAATTGTAAAAGAATCACTATTTTATTTCATTCTCCCCTGCTGAAGCACTATTTAATGTTTTGCAGTCAAAGAAATACATAAGAGTGGAGGAATAAAGAGACACAGTACTTTTAGATTTTACATTACCTCTTACTGAGTAACATCTTATTTGAACAAGTTTTTATATCTCTTCATTTGTGGGAAAACTAGCTCATGCATGTATTAGTGATAGAAAGAAAGTTGTCATACTGAGAACAAATAATTTTGTGTGAGACTCACAAAACACATAGTTTATTTAATGAGCAATTTAAAAGTCATGTGAGTTTGATAATTTTGGAGACTTAAAAGAAAATGTAGTATATACCATTTGTAATATTTATTTGATTATTTGAATAAGTAGAAAAGCCTTTATGTTGACTTTACAGTACAAAATTACATCTGCTACAAGTCAGACTGCTTTAGAAAAATAACTAGTGCAAATGGTAAAAATGATTTGGAGGTTCACAAAATAAAAAGATGATGGTTCAACTTAAATTTTTTTTTACTTTGTAATGGTACAAAAATGATACACATTCAATAGAAACTATACTTAAATTTTTGAATTTTGATCTTTTTTGTGGACTGATGATATGTGCTATGATACTTTCTTTTTTTTTTTTTTCAAAGATTTTATTCATTTATTTGACAGACAGAGATCACAAGTAGGCAGAGAGACAGGCAGAGAGAGAGAGAGAGGAAAGCAGGCTCCCTGCCGAGCAGAAAGCCCGATGTGGGGCTCAATCCGAGGACTCTGGGATCATGACCTGAGCTGAAGGCAGAGGCTTTAACCCACTGAACCACCCAGGTGCCCCAGCATGATACTTTCTCATGACACTGGGTAGTGGCAATGAGCCACATCCCCCAGCCAGCCACACGATCATAAAGGTAAGCAGCCAGTGTAATAACACTTACAACCATCCTGTACCCATTCTGTTTCTCACTTTCAGAAAAGTATTTAATGAATTCTATGAGATAGTCAACATAATGAATAAAATAAGCTTTGTGTTAGATTATTTTGTCCAACTGTAGGTGAATTTAAGTGTCCTGAGCACAAGGTAGACTAGTTCAGTTATGATGTTCAGTAGGTTAGGTGTATTAAATCCATTTTTCACTTAGGATGATTTTTCTTACTATGTTTATGGCTTATTAGGATACAGCTCTAATGTGAGTCAAGGAAGATCTGCATACATTTGTATTTTTGGTATTTCATAGACTCATGGAACTGAAAGACACATTAAAGGTTACCAAATTCAAAATCCTAATTTTTCAAATAAGAATCAAAAAAGTTTATATTAATACTAGAAAATGTGCTCACTCATGGAAGCCATATCTGTAATGACTTAAATGCACATAACATTTTTGGTAAATTTCTGTAGTTTAGTGAATTACCCACTAATATGTGTGTTTTTCTGCTATATGTATTTTTTTGTTTTATCAGAGTTCACACCTCATTCTTGTTTTTAAGCCTCATGTTGTCTGTAGTATGGACATTTTCCTCTTCAGTAAGCAAGCAACTCGTATTTGTCATTGAAGGAACAAATCTTATGTGTCACTCATTCCCTAACATAGGTACTAATGGCTTGCCGCTCTGGGCTACCATAGTACTATGCTTAAAACCCTAGAATAGTGCATGCGAGACAATGGACTCTGAAAAACAATCTGAGGGTTTTGAAGAGGCGGGGGGTGGAAGGTCGGTGTACCAGGTGGTCAGTATTATAGAGAGCACAGATTGCATGGAGCACTGGGTGTGCTGCAAAAATAATGAATACTGTTACGCTGAAAATAAAAAAAATAAATTAAAAAAAAAAGTGCATGCTACTTTTTTTTTAAGGAATGAACAAAATTTGATTTTTTTTGTTTTAGATAATACTTAAATTTTAAGAAAGCTAAAATTTTAAAATTTAAAACATGTAGGCTAGATTTATGTATACATTATATTTATGTAATGATTCTAATTTTACCTTTCTAAGAGCAGTTGCCCAGGAGGAAAGAAAGGTAACCTGTTAGTAGTCTTTGGGGCTTGGACCATCTTCTCAGGGCAGGTGTCTCATATCAAACCAAAGAATAAAAGTGAAGAAGCAAGGTCCCTTTTCCTCCCCCTCTCCACTGCTCCCTTTTGTTTTTATTTGAAGCATTTCTAAACAAAACAAACCAACCAACAAACAAACGAAAAACCAAATGCAAAATTAGGTTTAGAATAAAAAGCTAGGGGTGCCTGGGTGGCTCAGTGGGTGAAGCCACTGCCTTCGGCTCAGGTCATGATCTCAGGGTCCTGGGATCGAGTCCCACATCGGGCTCTCTGCTCAGCAGGGAGCCTGCTTCCCTCTCTCACTCTCTCTCTGCCTGCCTCTCTGCCTACTTGTGATCTCTGTCAAATAAATAAATAAAATCTTTAAAAAAAAAAAAAAAGAATAGAAAGCTAGGTGACTACCCCAATTCAGAACTGTGTTTCATTAGAGGAGACTTGGCACAAGCAGGACATGAATTGCCCCTCATCTACAGGGACACAGGGACAGAAGTCCAAGCCACACATAAAAGTCATTTGCAATCTCTAAACAAAGACATAGCTAGGATAAACTGCAAAATGAGTGGATTTGGCCATACTGGCTATCACGTGGCTTCCAGTCAGGAAGACTAGCTTCTAAGCTCAGCTGGGAAGACTCACCCTCTCTGCTAAGGCAGGTGCAGAATAGAAAGTCCATCATGCTCTGGCACTAAACTTCTGTTACAAAAAAGAACTATACTGAGAGTAAAGTAGATCAATAAAGTGAAAATGTTTACCATACTTGTGAGGTAAAGTAATAGTTAAATAAAGTCAATAGTTTAGAATTTATGTATGCTATAAAACAGTGTGGCCAGCTATAGTCCTAAACAAATAAACCAAATACAGTCCTGTAAGGATATTAAATTTGAGAGTACACCCAGTGAATTACTAAATCCTGGAAGCCCATAATCTGCCTGTCCATTATATAGTTTTTTCCAGGTCACCAGGGTTTTTCCAGGGTGTTTCTTGTTTTATAGAGGCTCTGAAAAACAACTTCTTCTTCTTCTTCTTCTTCCTTCTTCTCCTTCTCCTTCTCCTTCTCCTTCTCCTTCTCCTTCTCCTTCTCCTTCTTCTTCTTCTTCTTCTTCTTCTTCTTCTTCTTTTTAAGGTATTAAGAATTTATAAGCCAAAAATTTTAAACTCTAATGTTATAGGCAAATCTTCATTTTTATGGAATATAAAACTCTCTGCTTCTTCCACTTCTAATAGCTCATTAAGGGAAGCCACTACTAGATCATGTCCCTGCAGCGTTTCCAGGTAGCAGAGCACAGCTCACTCAGTCCTTGTGAATGTCATACAGGAGTCATGAGCTTCAAGCCTTGCACTTCTGGCATTCCACTTATTCTAGGAATTGGGTGATTCGTAATTTGATACGAGAATGATTATCCTCTTCTGCCTTGGTTATTTGGGGGGGGTGTTGCTGTAACCCGTTCTCCTTCTTTTAAAGACAAGACATTTCAAATTCCTTCTTACTGTCATGCTCTTCTATGGATGTTATATGCATTTTGGCAACTACAAAGGCATAGGTCACTCCCTCTGTGATTCTGTTTGGGTCTGGCAAATATTAACAACTTCTTCTGACTTGTATCAGTGTTGCCCCATTTCTAACAGCATCTTCTTACAGCCCAATAACATCAAAAGTGCCTTTACTTGCCAACAACTTTGCTTTGCAGATTCAGAATTTAGCAGATTTTTTCAGCCTCAGGAACACCAGACAATATGGTAAATATTTAATTAGAAAGTACACCCCCTTCAATGATCTGCAGACATTGTTAGAGTGTTATTAATTTTATAGTACAGTTCAAGTTGTACTTTCTTTTCTTCATCTTTTTCCATACTCTTCCAGAATGAAATTTTAATTCCCTCTATTATTTGTCTTTTTAAGTTCCATAGAAGACTGTTTTTAGATTTTTTGCCTTAGATTTCTGCCATTCTTCTAGTTTTTTTCCCCTCAATCCTCTGCTTTCACCTTCTTGATATTTGGATTAGTTTGGGTCCCATTTGGGACTCTTCTTGCATTTACAGGTTGGTCACCATATTGAGTTTTGGGAGCTGTCTTATTGAGAAACTGGTTCCAGGGAAGAATATTTTTTTCAATTTGGAGTCCAAATTCTGTGCTTTGCGATGATAGCTGTTGGTGCATTTATTCCCATTAGTGCTGTTTTCTGTTATGTTAGGGGTGTTTGGAATGACTGAATTAAAATTGCCAACTGTCAAATTAGGATTTTGGCTTAAGGTTTTTGATATTTTGCAGTACATGTGATGTCTGAGATCTAAAAGAGTTTTAGTGGATTTCTGGTCTTGCTTAATGTTTGGATGTCTGTTACTATAGCCTCCCTGAAGCACACTGGGGCATGTCCAAGATTTGGTTTGCCTTACTTCTTTGTTCAGTAACAGTGTGTGACTGTACCTTAATTTCATTTTGTCTTTTTTATTTATCCTTATTGACCTTTATATCCTTTATGTCCTTGACTACTTGTTTCTTTGATGTTTGAGTCCTACTAAGGGTCTGAATGTAATGAGGGAAATTTGGGAGTTTTTCTCCTGGTCTTACAAGATTTGGTCCTCTTGAGAGTTGCTGTGACTTTACTGATGGTATCTTAATTTGTGTTTGTTTAACAAATTATCTATTACTTCTTTCAGAACAGCACTATTCCCTGAACTTTTGCCCAAGGCTTGTTTAGGAGCCAAATTGCTCTGTTTGATTATAGGAGTTAGTCTTTGGTTTACCTATTATCCATAATTCAGGAATTTGTATTCCTTTCAGAGTCTGAGAAAGTTTGGGGCAAGTTTCTTCGTGTTTATCTCTTTTAGAAAGCTATCTAAGGATTCATTTCAGCAAGGTTATTATCCACAGGGTCAGCACATTTAACATTTCCTTGATCTGCTACTTGTTGTCTTGAAGTTTTCAATTCTTGTATATTTGGTGACGCCATAGCTTTTCTAAACAGTTCTCCAGTAATGAATGAACCAGCTTCATGCTGTTCTTGACTATTGCTGGAAGGCTTACAGTTTAAGTTAGAAGACGTACATCCTGAAGTCAGCCTTTGGCCTAGAAGTTCGGGTGGCTCCAACTTTGGCTTCTGGATCCTGTGATATTGGCAGGTCTGGGCTGGAATTTAATGCCAATGGGTCTTACATCTTTGATAGGCAAAGCAGCATGATTTGTAACATCCTTTTTGAGTATAATAATAGATTTAGAAAGTAGAATATTCAAACAATTACTCTTAGCTTTTTAATAGGCTTGGTGTTGTGGCATTTCAGTTTTCCCTTGGCTGCTAGGTACTCCTGGAGCTTTCTGTGCTACTCTTTAGCAGCTGTGGATGGCTCCAGTGGCACCATAACTCTTATGTGACAGTTTTTCTTCCATTTTTTTAAAAAATATTAATTGTTTAGTGTATCTTTCATGGAACCATCTAAAGGATCTTCCTGAAAAACACTTAATCCTTAGTTTAAGGGCCAAGTTCAATGATAGAATAGAATCAAAAGTTGCTAATTTTAATGGGAAGAAGAAGTTTAAAAGGGACACCTGAATTGATGAACCTTGATAAAAACCTGTGTCTGGTGCCCAGAAGCCTACAAAACACACTTATAAATCTTTGGCATCAAGTGTTCAATATCTGTTCCATCTTGGTCTTCTGATTTTTCTTGTACAGAAACCCTGTTCCTCACATACCATATCATCATGTCTTAATAATTTTAATATGTTATTCCCTCTCCCCTCTACCCACATTCCTTTCTCCAGAGATTGAGGTGAATGAGCTCTTACTAACACTAACACTATGGCTTCCTTGTTGAGTGAGCTCATACACTCAGGTAAAGTCACTGTTTGTTCCTCATATTTCCTGTTACACTTTTAGTAAAAGTCAAAATCTTTGTAATGAGCAGTGGAGCCCTACATTGTTCTTTATAGTTTTCTTGTCTTAAAGCTTTTTCTGTGGTTACTCCCTCTGTCTTCAGTGACCTTAACACAGATACCCACTTAGCTATCTTCTTCACATCCTTTGAGAGTTGCTTAAATGAAATCTCAATGAGACCTATCGTGACCACCATATTTAAAATTGCGATTGCCCTACCAAACAGCTTTATGACATATATTTTTTTCATAGTATTTATCATCTTATAAAAACTAAGTAGTTTATTTATTTCACTTATTTTAAATTACTATATTCACACAATAGAATGTAAGTCCCAGGATGGTAAAGGTTTGTGTGTTGTTTTCCCCCCATTGGTATGTACCAAACATTCTAGAATATTTCCTATATAATAAAGATTTATTAACTAAGTGAAAAATAAATCTTGAACCTCTACTTAACCTCTTCAACCTCTACTTCCTTGTATTTAAAACAGAGGTCATAAGAATTCCTAAGTGAGAAAGCTACTCTGATTAATAAATGAGATGATGCATACAAAGCAGTTAGCATAGTGTCTGATTCATCATACTCAATTAATACTGCTAACTCCCATTATTAATGGTTTTACTATTTTCTAAGTTTTTAAGATTCAAAACCTTAACTCATAACTATTAAGCTTACAGAATTGAAGAAAGAAAAGTTAAGGGGAAGAACCCAGGAAGAATATTTGTAGGTAGAATTATTATATAGTTATATATTTTTTAATTCCATAAAATGACAAAATATAGGATGCTTGGGTAGCTCTGTCCATTAAGTGGTTGCCTTTGGCTCAGGTCATGATTCCAGGGTCCTGGGATCAACTCCCATAGCTGACTACTTGCTCAGTGGGGAGCCTGCTTCTCTCTCTGCCTCCTCTGCCACTCTGCCTGCTTGTGCTCTCTCTCTCTCTCTCTCTCTCTGATAAATAAATAAATAAATAAAATCTTTAAAAAAATGAAATTCTTAAAAAAGATAAATTATATTTTAATATAGTAGTATCTGAAATATTAAAACATTAACAAAAGTATTTTCTCAAAATCTCAATAATTCTCTTTTCTTGAAAGCAATATAAAGGATGAAATTTATCCATTTTGAAATTATTAGAACTGTTAGTTCAACAAAATTTTTACCAAAAGTCACCTTACAATAAAGTGCCATTAAAATTTAAAATCATTCTTAACTTCTAAAAAATATATCAAAGTGATCCACATAGTTTTTCTTTTTTTACATAAAAATTCTGTTGATAGAGGTAAAAAACTCATCAATTTATTGCCCTAACCTTCTGCATGGCCAACTATAATAACTTAGGCTTTAATTATATCTGTTTAGACCTGTTCTGGTGACTGCCTTTACGTATCTAACATATATGCTTATGCTGTTTTTTTTTTTAAATTCATCAAATGAAGATTATTTTACTGTTCTTGGGCTGTGATATATTGGCTATTAATTTATTTCTCCACTTCCAACTTTCTCACTCCTTTCCTTCTTCTAATTCTTGGTAATTTTAACACTTCAAACATTTTCCGCTGATTATCCTTGTTAATCGCTTTTAACTACTGAAATTTCTAATTTGTTTAACCAACATAAACATTATCTTTTGACTTTCCCTTTTGTGAGATGACCATGTTATTATCTCTATGATTCTTCACTTTGACCTGCACTTTAAAGATGATAATACGTATATTCTATTGTGTCAAACATAATTAAATGTTTTGTGTTTTCTCTGTAGCTTGATAGATAAAGTTAAAATTGATGAATTTTGGTTTATTAAAATGATTGTGTAATGTTGTTTAATTCAGACCCTGGATTTTTTTCTCTCCAGGTTTTTTAATGTTATAGTAGCACTGCGATTCCAGACTGCATAACCCTAGTGTCAACAGCAAATGTATTTTTAATTTTTACATTCTTCTAACTCTTAAAATCATGCTGATGTTATGGTCACATCTTTTTAGGCAATGACTATATTTTGTAACATTATAATCAACAACCAAATTTTTTAAATTGAATTTGGTTTTGCTTATTGAAAAAATTATATTTTCTAATATATTTTGGATGATAAGAGAATAATTTCTTAGAAGTCAATTTACCATATAGCTGTTATTTTTTTTAAGGTTTTATTTATTTATTTGAGAGAGAGAGTGTGAGAGAGAGCATGAGAGGGAAGAAGTCAGAAGGAGAAGCAGACTTCCCTGAGAGCTGGGAGCCTGATGTGGGACTCCATCACAGGACTGGGATCATGACCTGAGCCAAAGACAGTCGCTTAACCAACTGAGCCACCCAGATGCCCCTGCCATTTAGTTTTTTTTTTTTTTTTTTTTTTAAGATTTTATTTATTTATTTGACAGACAGAAATCACAAGTAGGCAGAGAGGCAGGCCGAGAGAGAGAGAAGAGGAAGTAGGCTCCCTGCAGAGCAGAGAGCCCGACATAGGGCTCGATCCTGGGACCCCGGGATCATGACCTGAGCCGAAGGCAGAGGCTTTAATCCACTGAGCCACCCAGGTGCCCCTGCCATTTAGTTTTAATAGACAGAATTTCAACTTGTCCCCACAGTACTTTTTTTTTTTTTTTAAGTTAGTGGCCACTGCCATAGTTCCATACTGCGGCTGCTGGAGAACAAAACTGCTGAAGGGAAGCTGAGAATTAAGACCATCAAAAAGTGCTATAGAGAACCTGGGTGGCTCAGTTGGTTAAGTGATTGCCTTTGGTTCAGGTCATGATCTTGGAATCCAAGGATTGAATCCTGTGTTGGTGGGCTCCCTGCTCAGCAGAGAGTCTGCTTCTCCCTCTGACCCTCTGGCCTCTTGTGATTTCTCTTTCTCATTCTCTCCCTTTCAAATAAGTAAATAAAATCTTTAAAAAGAAAAAAAGAAAGAAAGAAAGAAAGAAAGAAAATACATTTACAGTTTCTGGTTTTTATTCTCATTTTCTGAAGTCAATATGTAGGTAATTTCCTTGAGAAGACATTTCCATGGAAATATTCCATGGAATATTCCATTGGAAATATTCCAAGGAAATATTCAGTGATTTTTGCTTAATGAAAACAGTTTAGTAATTTCATATGATATAGAAATCTAGACTTTAGGAGGGCTTAGGTGGTTCGGTAGGCAAATTGACTGCCTTCAGCTCATGTCATGATCCCAGAGGCCTGGGATCAAGTCCTGCATTGGGCTTCTGGCTCAGTGGGGAGCCTGCTTCTCCTCCTGACCCTCTTAATTCTCATGCTGTTTATCACTCTCTCTCTCTCAAGTAAATCAATAAATAAATAAATTCTTTTAAAAAATCCAGATTTTATTCTATTTCCTCTTCCCGCTTTAAGACCTTGCCCCAATGCTTCTTAACATCCCCACTCATTGGTGAAAAGTATTTTTTTTTAAGATTTTATTTATTTATTTGAAAGAGAGAGAGAGATCACAAGTAGACAGAGAGGCAGGCAGAGATAGGGGGAAGCAGGCTCACTGCTGAGCAGAGAGCCTGATGTGGGGCTCGATCCCAGGACCTTGAGATCATGACCTGAGCCGAAGGCAGAGGCTTAATCCACTGAGCCACCCAGGCACCCCAGTATGAGGTTATTTTGATGCTTATTTCTTGGGGTAGGGGGCATCCATTTATCTGTTATTTTATTGTTTTCTGTCTCAAAGAGTTTAAACATTCTTTTCGTCTTTAATGTGTAACATTCTAAATTAATTTGCCTTTGTGTGACTTTTTTTAAATTTCATTTTTTGGGTACTTAGTGCTCAGTGAACTTCTTGCCCTTTTATAAAATTTTCTTCCTGCTGTGGACATTTTTGTGTCAATGGTGGTTTTTAAATTTTTTTATTTTTTTCAAAAGCACTTTCTTACACCAATAGCTCTTTCTCTAGTGTTAGGTGTTATAGTGTTATAATAAAGAGGACTTTAATATGAGATGGGTATATTCACATTAACTACTCTATTTGTATCCTGAGAATGTATTTACATTCTAAGGAATATTTTGTGTTAGGGTGGAAGGCCTTATTTCCATTCTCTTAATGGATTGTCTGTACCTGTGTACCTTCCTTAATGGATGTGTGTGGGTATGTAGAAATGGGTTTGGAAGAAAGAACTTAATTAATCCTAAAGTTCAGGACCATATTTTACCCCTGTTTTCTTTATAGTTTCATAATGAATGTTCTAAATTGGCAATCTCTGTACTTATTTCTCTTCTGTAAATGTCTAGAAGAAAGAGAATTTTGTGTGTGTGTGTGTGTGTGTGTGTGAAAAAGAAAGATCTGCAGAGAGGGGAATGTCTGTGTGTTGTTAACACCTCCCTTCAGCTGTACCATTAGTCTTCTTTTCCTGGAACTATTAAAATGAATTACGAATATTTTATAACAAAGTTAAACACAGTAGTTTCTCACAGAAAATCTACACTGGCATAAGTAAAATTTTTGAAAATTTACTTTCCAGACAGCTCAAATAATTACATTTAATACAAAGAAGAAATTATCTGTCATTTTTTTCCCTCCAATTATGTTAAATTGCCAAGAGTGTTTCTAATTAAACAAAGATCATGGAAACAGCAACACCCCAATCTATTATTTATGCAAACATTTGTAGAGCAGAAAATTATAAATTAACATATAAAGTTTTACAAATATTGTCTAACTCATGTTTACATATCAGCATTAGATTTTGTGAAAATATTGTTAGCATATATAATTAAAGATCAGATTTACTACTTGGCATGAGAAGTAAAAATAGACAAGAGTAAGTTATTTTTTGTAATTATCTTTTTTTTCCAATTTTTCATTAAAATAATAGTTCAGGTAAGTACAATTCAAGTGTTAAGCTGTGATAATTAATTTTAATGACTTCTGAAAAAAAGTTATTTGAATCTGACTACTCTATTGCTATATTTCTTTTTGAAATGTATGTTTCAGATTGTAGTTTAACTTCTAAATTATGGAATCATTTGTTTTTATATTCATTGGAGGTGTTTTTAAGATATTTTTCCTAGAAACAGCTTAACGAGCTAAACTGAAAATTGTAATTATAACAGAAATTTTTATTTTTGACAGCTTAATTATTGCTTTACTGTTAATAAAAAGGAGTATTGTGGGAAAATATTCCGTAGTTCCTTAAATATAATCTGAGTAATACCTAATCACTATATAGAGGTCTAAAGAAATTTGAAAGGATACCTAATAAACTTTTTGAAAATTGAGCTAATTTGGGTGGAGGTTTTTTTGGGGGGTGGGGTTAAATATTAAATGATACTAATTTCTTTTTTCCATGTCTTAAATTAATTAAGATATTTGAAACAATGACTCAAAATTTCAGAATTCCAAGAGACTAAAGTAATTTACAATATTATTAAAAATAAAATTCCCCTTTTTTCTCCTCAAGATAAAAATTAGACATTATCCAATATTACTTTCATTGGTTTCTTATTTTTTCCCTAGTGATCTTTTCCTCTTTCATTTCAACAATCTAAATAATGGAAACTATCTCTCCCCCCACCATCTTAGTGAAGCTCACTAGAAAGTTCAGAGTCATCTTGTTGCCTTTCAATATGGGGGTGATTTGGTTCCAATACCATTCATGAATATAGATGCAAAATTCTCAACAAAATTTTGTCAACTCAAATATAACTTTTATATATTACTATAAGTATTAATTTCTAAAACTTTTAACTTTTAATAACTTTTAAATATATTTATGTAAATAAAATTTTTTGAATATAAAAATACACCATGACAAGTGACACTTATTTTAGGTATGAAAGGGTGACTCAGTATTTGAAAATCAGTCAATGTAATACACCATACAGACAGACTAAAAAGAAAAAGGCATGGTATCAATTGACAAAGGAAAAGCATTTAACAAAACTCAATTATCATTCATGATTTAAAAACTCTTAGTGCACTTAGAAGAGAGGACCTCCTTACTATCATAAAAAGTATCCACAGCTAACTTTATGCTTAATGATGAAAGACTGAATGATTTGTCTCTGAAATCAGGAACAGGGCAAGGATGTCTGATTTTAGGACTCTTATTCACATAATTCCAGAATTTCTAGCCACTGCAATTAAAAAAAAAAAAAAGAAATACAAGGAAAAAGATTGACAAAGAAGGAAAAAAGAAGAATAAAACTGTTTGCAGATAACAAGATTGTGTATGTAGAAAATCCCAAGGAATCTATAGAAAAGAAAAAACAAAAACAAAACTCCTAAAACTGAGTCATTGGATTCAAGAGCAATGCATGAAAGTCAATTGCATTTCTATATACTGACAATAAACAGTGGGAAAACGAAATAAAAAATGCAATATCATTCCCAACTGTTCCAGAGAAAATAAAATAATTGTGTAGAAATCTAACAAAACATCTACCAGAGATTGTACACAATAACTATGAAATGGTGATAAAAGAAATGAGAGACAATATTTGAAGAGACTACCAAGTTCATGCTACAGTAATCAAGACTGTGTGGTATTGCCAAAAGGAAAGAGATATAAATCATGGAATCAAATAGAAAACTCAAAAACAGATCCAAATATGCCTATTTAACCTTTGACAAAGGAAGAAAGCAATAAAATGAAGGACGTGTTTCTTGTAAAAAAAGTGGTGCTGGAGAAACTGGACATCTACAGACCAAAAAAAAAAAAAAAAAAGAATCTCAATGTAAAATTCACACTTATATAAAAATTAACTAAAAATAGATTATGGACTTAAAGTAAAATATAAACCTATAAAACTTTAAGAAAAAAATGTAGAGAAATATCTTTAGAGCTTAAACCAAAGTAGAGAGTTTTAGATATGATGCCGAAAACATAATTCATAAAAGAAAAAAATTGATAATTCACCTCACTAAATTTAAAAACTTTTGGTCTGTGAAATGCTCGAAGAGGATGAAAAGTCAGACTGCAGAGTTGGAGAATAAGTTTATTAATTTTATAGTAATACGTACCTTTGTCTATATCATGTAAAGAATTCTCAAAAATCAACATTGAAAACAACAATACAATCAGAAAATGGGCAAAGGATATGCATAGTCATCTTACCAAAGAAGATATACAGATGGTAAGTTAGCACATGAAAAGATATTCAAATTAATTATCATTAGGAAAATGCAAATTAAAGCCGCAATAATATATTACTATATACTAATCAGAATGAAATGAAAAACAGCGATAAAACTAAATGCTGGTGAGAATGTGGAAAAATTGGATCACTCATATTTGAGAATTTTAGAGTGACCGAGATCCTCAGAAAAATAGTTTAGCAGTTCCTTTTAAAACTAAAAATTGACTAAACATATTACCCAGGAATTCCACATTTATTCCAGAGAAATGAAAATGTATTTTCACTCAAAAACTTGCCATAAATGTTCATAGTAGGCATATTTTTCATAGTTTAAAACTTGAAATTCTCCACATGTTCTTTAATGGGTGAATGGTTCAACAGCTCTGGTGTATTTACACCATGGAATTCTATTTGACAATAAAAAGAAACAAACTACTGACATATGCAACAACTTTAATGAACCTCAAGAAAATTATGTGGGGTGAAAAAGTCACTATCAAAAGGATACATATTGCATGATTCCATTTATATAATATTCATGAAATAACATAATTATAGAAATAGAGAACTGGTTAGTGGTTACCAAAATTTAGGGAAAGAGGTAGGGCAGATGTGGCTATAAATGTGTAGCTTGAAGGAAATCTGTGATGATACAGATGAGTATCTTGATTGTGGGGATGGCTATAAGAAGGTTATAGGAAGCTAAACGTGTGAAAAAATTACATACACACACACATGCACACATGCACACAAGCCCATGTATAATTAATGAGATCTGAATAAGATCCATAGGTTGTGACAACATCAATTTCCTAGTTTTATTGCTGTCCTCAATTTAGCAAGATGTTAAAAGAAGGAGACCCTGGATAAAGGGTGCGCAGGATTTCCCTGTATATTTCTTTGCAACTTCCAGTAAAATCTTCTTATTTTAAAATAAAAAAAAGACACTAGTTGAGCCACTTGGAATTCATGTCCATATAACATGTGAGATAGAGATATTAGTTTCCTATAGTTACCATAACAAATTATAAATTGGGTGATTTGTAACAACAGAAATTTGTTCGCTCACAGTTATGGAGGTTAGAAATCTTAAATCAAGGCAGTTGCAGAGTTGATTCCTTCTGGAGGCTATAAGGAGAATCTGTTCCTTGCTTCTTTCCCTGCTTCTGGTGGTTTTGGGCAAACCTTCGTGTTCCCTTATAGCTGCCTCGCTCCAGTCTCTGCTTCCAGTGTCACATGGCATTCTCCCTATGTCTATGTGCCTTTGTGTTCATATAACCCTTCTGTTATGAGATCACCAGCTATTGGAACAGAGCCTACCCTAATCCAGTGTGACCTCATCTTAATTTGATTACACTTGCAAAGACTATTTCCAAATAAGGTTGCAGTTTCAGGTGCTAGAGGTGAGCTGTATTCTAAGAATTGGTAATCCAGCAGAAATGATGTCAAAATAGTTTCTCAACTTTTAAAGTCTCTTATCACTTGGCCAATATTTTCAGTTTTTCACTTCTATCAAATAGCTATCTTGGATATATTTTTGCCATTCAATAGCATATTCATTTTAGCCACCATTGTAAGTTACATTTTTGCTCATAGTGATGTCCCACCTAGCTTCTAGCTTTTTTAATTTGATAGATCTTTTAATATACAGATTATGAAAGATTCTCTAAAATTTCCAGCCAAATTTTATTTTCACCAAAATGCTTTTGTAATTGTAATTAATACTATGGTTTTGTATTTTGTTGTTCTCAAAAATGCCTCACCCAGTTCTGCTCCATGTTTAGAATATAGGCTCATGAGGTCTGTGTTCATGTTGATATCTGCATCCATGTTTATGCATATATTTTTCCTTCCAAGGGGAAATATGACTATACAAATAAAACAGTACTAAATAATTAATTATGAAAATGTATCTTTAAAATAGGTAAATGAGAGGGGCACCTGGTGGCTCAGTCAGTTAAGTGACTGCCTTGGTTTCATGTCATGAGCACAGGGTCCTGGGATCAAGCCCCACATTGGGCTCCCTGTTCAGTGGGGAGCCTGTTTCTCTCCCTTCCTCTGCCCCTCCCCGCTGCTTGTGTTCTCTGTCTCTCTCATAAATAAATTTTTAAAAAGGGATATTCATTATTTGAATACATTTAAAAATAAATAATAAAAAATAAATAAGTAAATAAAAAAATAATAAAAAAATAAAAATAAAATGACTGACATGTGGACATTGTGATCCAATTATACCTCAAATGTAAACTCTGAATAGATGATTATCTTCCTAAAAAGCAACAGTAAATACAATCTGAATTATAATTGCATAGTATTACTTGTTTTATTAAGATAAAATTTTTTAAAAATGTAAGAATGGAGATAGGGAATATTACTTTACTTCTTATACTGTGATCTCCAAGTTGCAGTTGTTTGCAGAGAAACAGTAATAAAAATGGATTTTATATAACAAAATGGAACTAGTCAGCTGAAGTGAAAGAGATTCTGGTGCTTCTATGTCATTTTCCCTTTCTCTCCTCTAAGGTTTTCATAGTCTTTTCCCTGGGCTGAGAAAATGCTGGATCTTCCCATCCCATTTTCTTGGGATCTTGAATTACCTCACTTTCTGATAAGTTTGCCCAACAGAGCTTGTAGAATTATGTTGTAAAATATTATTTTTAGAATGTTGATTATATATAATTTAATAAATTACAATTTTAGTCTACCATTTTTGATTCTTATGACTTTGATATTTCCCTTAATGCAATTTTAATTTCATTATGTTTGCTATATTTTGGCTGTCTTTATTGCTTGTTTTATATCCTATGTTAATTACTTTGTTTCTCTTCTAAACTAATTTTCTCCTTCACTACTCAAGGGAATTTTCTCTCTTATATAGCACAGGAAAAATCAACAGCTTCTCCAAAATATAAACTCTGGCTTCAAGGAAGAATAATTCAATTCATTACAAAAATATATGTCTGGAAATCATTATATATTTACAAAGCAATATGCAAGGCACTCAGTTTCAAAAAACAGATAAGGGACAGTTATTGACCTTCTTTCTGGAGCTTACAGTCAAATCAAATGTATAAGAAGTATACATTTAGTTGTATTACAAAGTAAAATGAAGGAAATAGGAAAGTTTTAGAGGCATAATGTTCAGAAAATGGAAGGGAGGATCTCCTGGGTGGCACAGTTGTCTAGCCTCTCCCCACAGTGATTTTGGTCTCTCTCTAAAATATATGAATAAAATCTAAAAAAAAAAAAAAAAAGGAGAAAGGATCAAAAAATGTTTAAGCACATATGAAGGTTTTTGGGTTCTAACATTTCACTAGGCCTAAAACAAAAGAAAGTTCTGACAGATAACATAATGGAGTTTTTCCAAAGGATGCCTCTGTCATCAATCAATTTTCATTCTTAAGAAAGTGATTCTACCTCCTTAAACTTTAACTAAAAATGAGTCAGAAAGACCACCTAACTTATAAAGTTGTTTTGAAATTTAAGTGAAAGCCATGTAAAGCACCTTGAAAATTTTATACAATGTGTGTTCCAAAATTGTTCTTTCTTTTTTCTTTTTTACATTTTTTTGGAAGAAAATCTGGTATAGTCTTCATTGGGTTAATGCCAGTAGGAACAAAGGTAAGCATTGTACAAATTTTAGCAAAATAAACCCAGCAATATACTAAATTGTGATTAAGTAGGGTTTATCTGAGGCATGCAAAGATGGATAGGCTTATTAGATAATCTACCTATATGATTTTCCTTATTTAAAATTTAAAAGAGAGAAATATGTATGATTAGAAACACGTTGTGAAAAAGGCCTTACAATTGTAAGGAAGAATAAAGAAGCAGTCGATACAGTGGTACATGCTAAGACACTCCATAAAGCAATGGTATTTATCACAAAAACTTTTAGCAAACTGAAGATAGTAGAACACTTCTCAAAGCTAATAAAGAACAGCATAGCATTTAATGCTGAAATCTTGGAAGTATATTCTTTAAACACAAAGAATGGGAACCAATGTCTCTTCCTAACACATTCAACATTACATTTGAAGCCTTAGTCAATTCAGGAAGACAAAAATAAGAAACATAGTTTAGGGACTGGAGAGAAGGAACAATAATAATATACTAACACATTAATAGAGTAGATAAGATTTTAAGTATATTTCTTAACTACAAAATCATTCTGCCATTAATTACATTACTATTCACTAGATAAAAAAGAGTAAGAAAATATGATTTTTAATGGATAACATTTATAATATGATGTATATAGAAATACATTTGACAATAGATGTCTAAGACCTTTATAGAGAAAGACTTTTTAAACTTTGTTAATAATAATAATAATTGTTAATAATAAATAAATAAGCTTTGTTAATGATATAAAACATGATATTAACAGACACTCACAAGAAAGATTCATTACTACAAAAATATTGATTCTCCCCAAACTAGGGGATAAATTCATTATAATTCTTATCAAACTCTCAATTTTTTTGCTGGACCTAGAGAAGCTGATAGGAAAATATAAATGAACTAGTAACCCGATGACAGACAAGACAATTGTAAGGAAGAATAAAGAAGCAGTCGATACAGTGGTACATGCTAAGACACTCCATAAAGCAATGGTAATTGAGACACTGGAATTTTGCTGTGATAAAGACAAATAATGCCACAGAAGAGTTCAGATATGGAACTATGTGTCTCTGAACACTATATATGACAGAGGTAGATTACAAATCATGAAGAGATAAGAACAATTTGGGGCACCTGCGTGGCTCAGTTGTTAGGCGTTTGGCTCTTGGCTTTGGCTCAGACTATGATCTCAGGGTCCTAGGATAGAACCCTGTGTTGAGCTCTGTGCTCAGAGGGGAATCTGCTTAAGGATTCTCTCCCTCTTCCTCTGCCCCTCCTCCTGCACTCACTCTCTCAAATAAATAAATGAAACTTAAAGAAAGAAAGAAAGAAAGAAAAATAAAACAAGTAATGCTAAAGATAGTTTTCTATTTTTTTATTTCATTTATTTTGGTTTTTGTTTTTAATTTTATATATTTCTTAAAAGATTTTATTTATTTGACAGCCAGAGGTAGTGAAAAAGGGAACACAAGTTGGGGGAGCAGGAGAAGGAGAAGCAGGCTTCCTGCTGAGCAGGATCCTGATGTGGTGCTCAATCCCAGAACCCTGGGATCCTGACCTGAACTGAAAGCAGATGATCAACAACTGAGCCACCCACTCACTGCGATAATTTTCCATTTTAAAAAGTGAATCTTGGGCACCTGGTTGGCTCATTTGGTCAAGCAACTGCCTTTGGCTCAGGTCATGATCCCAGGGTCTTGGGATGGAACCTCGTGTTGGGCTCCTTACTCAGCAGGGAACCTGTTTCTCTCTCTCCCTCTGCCTGCTACTCCACCTACTTGTGCAAGCTCTCTCTCTCTCTGTGTCAAATAAATAAATAAAATTTTAAAAAGAGAAAAAAAAACCTGAATCTTTACTTCATATCATATACAAAATTTTGGGGTATTAAATAGTACTGTGTAAGAAAACAAAAACTTAATAGAACATATGAATATCCTTCATGACCAAAGGGTATGGAGTATGTATTAATGTATCTGAAAACAAAAACATATAGAAAAAAGTATGATTAATTTGATTATGTTAATATTGATCGCTTTGTCTGAAAAGAAAACATTAAAAGAATAAAAGTCAAGTTCTTGGCTGGAAGAATACATTTGAAATTCATATAACTAGCAGAGAATTGGTACCTAGACTTCAAAGTACCCTCTTATCAAGCAAAAATAAGATGGAAAATGCTAAATCGCAAAAGTGGCAAAATGTATAAACTTTGTTGAGGAGGCTATAGAACCTATAAATATATGAAAATAATTTAAACTTTATCAGAAGTAATGGATATGTAAAACTTCACTACAGTTAAATATCTCTCATGCCACTAAATTAGACAGTAATTTAAATGTTTGCCAATAATGGTGTGGTAAGGACATAGAGAAATAGGAAATCTTGTATATTGTTGCTGGTGGAGGTTGAAGTTTTTATAGCCATTTTGGGGAGCAATTTGAAAATACTTATGGAGTTAGGGGCGCCTGGGTGGCTCAGTGGATTAAGCCGCTGCCTTCAGCTCGGGTCATGATCCCAGGGTCCTGGGATCGAGCCCCGCATCGGGCTCTCTGCTCTGTGGGAAGCCTGCTTCCTCCTCTCTCTCTGCCTGCCTCTCACCAACTTCTGATCTCTGTCTGTCAAATAAATAAATAAAATAAATCTTTAAAAAAAAAAAAAGAAAATACTTATGGAGTTAAATATGTACGTACCCTGTTACCCCCACACTCTATGGCTCAAAGTATATAACATAATAAAACTCTTCCACAAGTCATAGAAGAAAAAAATATACAGAAGTAACTTTTGTATCAGAAATTTTTGCTAGAGCAAAACAACATTAATAATAATAAAATCCCAAACCAATGTATTTGGTGAAGTCATCCAATGGAAATTCACCTAGTGATGAAAATGGTGAGCTTGATTTGCATTTATTAAGTTGGATAAACCTGAAGCATATGAAGTTGTAATAAGGGAATTTTCAGGAAAGCATACAGTATAGGGTACTACTTATATGAAAAATTATGCACATTATTTAGAGACATGTATATAAGTAGCAAATGTAGAATATACATGGGAAATTGAATGAAGGAGTATGGTTAGCTCTGGCAGGAGTGGGCAATAGTGGGGTTGAATGTGAACGAGGATTTCAGCTGTGCTTATAGAGGTTTATTTCTTAGCCTGAGTAGTGGTTACCCATTGTTTATACTGTTTTATAATAACATTATATATCACAATATCTATAACATATATATGATAACACATCATATATAATGATTTGTTATATAATTCCCTTTATCATGCTTAAAATGTTTCAAAATAAATAATATGTAACAATGAAGGTAGGAGGCAGTGAAAGAGAGTACTGTCAAAGAGTAAACCACAGATTATGGTACTCTGAAAGGGATACTAAAGTGCTAACTAGCCTGTCCTATACAATTAAATGGTGTGTTTGAGCCATAGCTCAAATCTTTTTCATTCTACTTCCTATGCTGTATATTTCATCAAACATAAATATTTACCTGTCCTTTTAGTAACTTGCCCATTACATACACACATATATATTTTTTATTATTATTATTTTTTAACCAGGTAAAGCCCAGGAAATTTTGGAGATTCCAGGGATAATTGGGTCTGACTTTGCTCTCCAGGCATTCACACGGTAGTTGTAATAAAACTGTTTTGCCTCCCAAATGATCAATTAAATCTACTTTAAATATCCAGCATTTGAACACATGAAAATATGCCATGTTGGGGCGCCTGGGTGGCTCGGTGGGTTAAGGCCTCTGCCTTCGGCTCAGGTCATGATCTCAGGGTCCTGGGATCGAGCCCCACATCGGGCTCTCTGCTCAGTGTGGAGCCTGTTTCCCTTCCTCTCTCTCTGCCTGCCTCTCTGCCTATTTGTGATCTCTGTCTGTCAAATAAATAAATAAAATCTTTAAAAAAAAAAAAAAGAAAAAAAGAAAATATGCCATGTCACTTTTTTTTTCCCAATTTATTTATTTTCAGAAAAACAGTATTCATTATTTTTTCACCACACCCAGTGCTCCATGCAAGCTGTGCCCTCTATAATACCCACCACCTGGTACCCCAACCTCCCACCCCCCCGCCACTTCAAACCCCTCAGACTGTTTTTCAGAGTCCATAGTCTGTCATGGTTCACCTCCCCTTCCAATTTACCCAAATTCCCTACTCCTCTCTAACGCCCCTTGTCCTCCATGCTATTGGTTATGCGCCACAAATGAGTGAAACCATATGATAATTGACTCTCTCTGCTTGACTTATTTCACTCAGCATAATCTCTTCCAGTCCCGTCCATGTTGCTACAAAAGTTGGATATTCGTCCTTT
The DNA here is from genome assembly GCF_020171115.1 of Neogale vison. Taxonomy (NCBI): domain Eukaryota; kingdom Metazoa; phylum Chordata; class Mammalia; order Carnivora; family Mustelidae; genus Neogale; species Neogale vison. Next base: position 74,621,635 of record NC_058101.1, read on the forward strand.
CTGATGGAGGCATAATACTCCATAGTGTATATGGACCACATCTTCCTTATCCATTCATCCATTGAAGGGCATCTTGGTTCTTTCCATAGTTTGGCGACTGTGGCCATTGCTGCTATAAACATTGGAGTGCAGATGGCCCTTCTTTTCACGACATCTGTATCTTTGGGGTAAATACCCAGGAGTGCAATTGCAGGGTCGTAGGGAAGCTCTATTTTTAATTTCTTGAGGAATCTCCACACTGTTCTCCAAAGAGGCTGCACCAACTTGCATTCCCACCAACAGTGTAAGAGGGTTCCCCTTTCTCCACATCCTCTCCAACACATGTTGTTTCCTGTTTTATTAATTTTGGCCATTCTAACTGGTGTAAGGTGATATCTCAATGTGGTTTTAATTTGAATCTCCCTGAGGGCTAATGATGATGAGCATTTTTTCATGTGTCTCATAGCCATTTGTATTTCTTGATTGGAGAAGTGTCTGTTCATATCTTCTGCCCATTTTTTGATGTGTTTGTCTGTTTCGTGTGGGTTGAGTTTGAGGAGTTCATTATAGATCCTGGATATCAACCTTTTGTCTGTACTGTCATTTGCAAATATCTTCTCCCATTCCATGGGTTGACTCTTTGTTTTTTTGACTGTTTCCTTTGCTGTGCAGAAGCTTTTGATTTTGATGAAGTCCCAGAAGTTTATTTTCGCTTTTGTTTCTACCATGTCACTTTTTTTTAAAAGTATTCCAAAATTCATTGTTTATGCACTATACCCAGAGCTCATGCAATATGTGCCCTCCTTAATACCCACCACCAGGCTCACCCAACCCCCCACTCTCTTCCTCTCCAAAACCCTGTTTGTTTCTCAGAGTCTACAGTCTCTCATGATTTGTCTCCCGCTCTGATTTCCCCCAACTCACTTCTCCTCTACATCTCCCAATGTCCTCCGTGTTATTCCTTATGTTCCACAAGTAAGTGAAACCATATACCATGTCACTTTATCTCCATGTGAGGCTATTTCATTTTATCTCCAGGTAAGTCACCTATCATGCAACCACTGTTAATCATTTCAGACTGGAGAAGTGAAGCACTTGGGTTTTTCAACCCAGTCAACTTTGCCTCCCTTAACAATGTACAGGAATCCCTTAAACATGTTGTAATTTTCTTCACCTTAAAGAATGACAAGCTGTACTCTGACTTCTCTGCTTTATAGGATTTTGCTAAACACAGAACAAAACAACCAATATGCACCAGTACCCTGACCCTAAGCTTACATTCATCTTAGTTCTAGCAGACTAATGATTCAGACTGCTATTCAAAATAAGGAAGGTTCTTCTTCTTGGGACACTGTTGATAGGCATTCAGAATGGTCCAGCATTTGACATACCATTATAGAGTGTCCTATAATACAGCCTCTAACAAAACTAGGTTGTCCCGAACCCTTGGTAATATAATTGTTTACCTTTATACCTAGAAGGTTGGAAAAGCACCCAAATTATCTTCTGGCATGTGCCCTAGCTGACTTTCAGGAGTTCATGCTGTAAGACCTGTAGTTTTTAAGTAGTTGTCTAAAATGGAAAAAAAAAATATCATGTCAGCAGGGTCTATGATGGTTCCAGATGTGCTAAATGTGTTCGTGATGGAATCAACCATGCTTTCCTTACTGAAGAGCAGAAAATCATTGTGAAAATGTTGCAGGCATAAACACAGAACCACCTAAACTAAAAAAAAAAAAAAAGAAGAAGAAGATTTTTTTGAGTAATAAAAAAAAAACAAAAAAACAAAAGGAAAGTGGAAGTTTGACCAAATAGGCTGCCAATGCATTTCAAGGATCACCATGTTTCCAGATGAAATTTCCAATTTGCTATTGAATTTGTTGTTAGTCCTTATTATTTAACTCCCAACCTTTTCATTCAGGCAGTTCTACAATTATGCAGCATCACAGTTTTAGGTGCCAAATACTATATCACTTAGGAAACAGAAAACACAAACAATATGGGCTTAAATTACTTTTTTCTCTCACATAGTACTATTTGAAAAAATTGGCAGCTCAAGAACCCAGACTTTCTGTGTTCTCCTCTGCCAGGATTAGCATGAGGTTCTAACTTTAGAGTCACAAGAAATCACCTGTAATTACATCTATAATGCCCACATTCCATGCAGCAGAAAAGAGAACAGTCAACAGGCTAACTGTCCTCTGTATAAGAAATCCCCAAAAGTCTCAGTTAGCAAACTTTACCTACATCTACATGACTACTTTCAGCTAAAAGGGAGAGATCTGTAATAATTTAGCTGGGCTTCCTAGAATAAAGTTGCGTTTATACCATTCTGATTTTTATTAAAGTTTTAACTCCTTATCAGGGCTGTTTCTCTTTTTTTAGATTCCCCAAGGTATTTTCTGTTCTTGCAGAATGGCTTCAGTGTCATCATGGTGGTTGAAAAGGAGCAGATCATTGGTTTGCTAATCTTGAGGCTTTCACTCACCTCTATCTACATCCCTCATATACATGGTCAAGGGTATCCCATACATGTTGGCTACAGAAGTGTTCTATGCTCTGGGTTCTGTCAAAGTTCTGGGGTTTGCCTTCAAGTGACTTAGCATCATCTTGATTGTTTCTGAAGCTTGATGGCTTTCTCATTCAGTTCCTGGTAAATCAATTCAACATGCCACTATCTGCAGGCCCACAGGGCAGGCCCTCTGGTTCGCAGTGGGACTATCCAGGGATGTTTGTATCTTTTCAAAGTGCTGGGAAAGCTGAGCGCTAGAAACTATAGTCTCTTCTTATCTAAAAATGTCTCGCTGTATTTTTTAATGTGCTGCAGTTAAGCCATTGCTTTTGACTTAAGAACAATCTCCTGTCAAAGACCAAGGTGCATAGCAGTACACTAAACATCCACTAATTATGAATTCCTTCTTGCATCCTATAGGAGTTTTTTTGTTTGTTTGTTTTTGTTTTCATTGAATACTCACCCTTGTTTGATTCAGCCTTAAGGACAACAGCAAAATAATTTGTTATACTTTTCTCTTTCCTCTCTCCTATACTTTTTCTACCTTCTTTCTGGAAACAAAAGAATTATCCACTTTTCCTTCTTGTTAATTGGGAACTTGTTGACAACATATTCTAATTCTTTTTCACTGTAATTGTAATTGCTTTCTCTTCTCCAGTGTAATAAATTATATGACTTAAACTTAGTGAGATAGGGATAGCAAATGAATTTTTTTATGGAGAAAAAAATGTGCCTGTTTAACAATACGTAAATATCTAATAGTAGTTAACCTTGGCCTTTGGAGACTGTCCTGTATATGTAGACATTCATTCATCCTCAAACTCCTCATTCTCTCAAATCTCATAAGAAGAAATAATATAAGTCTTGTCTGCTCAGATCTTCATTATGTCTTAAAAATTTTGCTGACCCAGGAGTCCATAGAATGCCACTGTATTTTCTTCAGGCTAGTTGTGTTGCCTGCAAAAGGTAGAAGTCATCTTTTGCTTCAATGTCTACTGCTTCTTCAAGGGACTAAAAATAAGTGAACTTTTGCACAATGGATTGAAGGAAGCAATAGAAAGGCAATTCCTTTCTGAGTAGCAACTGGTTCTTTCACACAGCACCTAAAAATACATATTTCTTGCTATTACAAATAATATGAAACTTTTGGTCTATTTCCTGTCCACTAATGATGAATTATCCTTATCCTAAAAGAAAATTATTTCATCATTTTCTGGCTTTCAGTTCCGTCATTCCTTACATTGACTAACACTGAATGATGATTTGTCTAAATCGCCTTTCTAGTGTTTTCTCATTTTGGTCTTGGTCATCAAAGCATTATGTCAGTGTGTTAGGCATATCAAACTAATCACTCTTTTATTAGCTTTTCAGCTTAAAATTCTATCGTTACATATTAGTTAACACTTACAAAACATTTGCAATGAGAAGACACTGTTCCTTGTGCCTTATCTGTATTTATCCCATGTAATACTTATAACAACCCTACTAATATCCTTAAATTACAGAATGCAAGCCTCAGGAAGAGAGAGGTTTAAGTTACTTGTTAAAAGTCTCATGGTTAGAAAGTAGTAACTAACCATTTAACCAGGATTCAATCCAAGCAGCCTGGCCCAGAATCTGGATTTAAACAGTAACCATACGGCCATTCTCAGGATGATTACTGAATTTGATAAATTATATTGCCTAATCAAAGAAAGTTGCTGAACCTGAATGTTAGTGTAAAAGACCCTGGAAGGATGCATTTGCCAAGTAAGTTCTATGCGGGAATGGGAAGAATCATTTTGAGTGGTTTACTTCAAGCAACAAATCTCTGTATTTCTATGCACTGCTGGATTTTTCCTTAAAAATACATGTCAGGGATAGGTTCAGAAAATTTCAAGATGGAAACTTATCTATCAGTCTTGAAAACATCACTATGGTTGTTGACCTGTGTGCAGATTCTAGGAAGTGATATAGCTAAAATCTGCTTAAGTTATAAATGATAGGAGAGTATGTACCAACAACTTGATGAGAGAAAGAAATGGTTATATCAGTAATTAGAGAGACAAGAATATTTTATAAACAATTGTGAGGAGAAATTGTAGACTACTCAGAGAATAAGGGGAAATAAGGATGCTAAGGAAGAAATTAGAGATAGGACAGAATGTGTGTAAGTGATAGAGGCAAATCTGCAAAGAGAGAATCTATTGGTATTCTGAGCTACAGCAAAATATCAGTGTCTACTGATTAGTAATTCTTTCAAGATAATTAAAAGTGGGAAGATTACAGAGTTTTCTTAATGGCGTGATGGGAGATGATTCAAGTGAGAAACAATTTTGGAGTGTGTAATGGAAGAGTGAAGTCACTCTTCAGTCAAAGCACTGAAAACAGGGAGCATTTGGGTATTTACTTTTCTGAGTGGTATGATAGAAGATACATTAGTCGCACTTTAATGTACAGAGGGATATGCTTTAAGGCCCTTATGGTTGCCTGAAACCACAGAGAGTACGGAATCCTATGTATACTGTTTTTTTCCCTATATGTATATACTTATGATAAAGTTTAGTTATAAATTAGGCACAACAAGGATTTAACAACAGTAACTAATAAGATAGAACAATTACAGCAAATTACTATAATGAAAGGTATGTGAACATAGTGTCTTCCTCTCTCAAAATATGTTATTGTACTGTTACTTACTATCGTCTTCTTGTGATGATGGGAGATGATAGAATGCTTGCATATCCAAGTGAGATGAATGATAGAGACATTGTGATGTAGTTTTAGGCTACCACGGACCATCTGACGATACGTCAGAAGGAGGATCATCTGCTTCCAGACTGTGGTTGACTTGGAGTAACTGAAGCCTTTAAAAGGGAAACCACAGAGGGGCACCTGGGTGGCTCAGTGGGTAAAAGCCTCTGCCTTCGGCTCAGGTCATGGTCTCAGGGTCCTGGGATCGAGCCCCGCATCCGGCTCTCTGCTCGGCAGGGAGCCTGCTTCCTCCCTCTCCCTCTGCCTGCCTCTCTGCCTACTTGTGATCTCTGTCTGTCAAATAAATAAATAAAATCTTTATATTAAAAAAAAAAGGAAACCACAGATAAGGGGTAGAGGGGCTCTGGTTATTGAAATGAGAAACATTTTGGCAGGATGGAGAGGAAAGACTGAATGTCACAAATGTTCTGAAATCAGAAAGCATTTAGTTTTCTCTTTGGGAAAATGGAGGGACAAATATAGCAAGTGGCAGAGTTAGAAAGATGAATTTCACCTAAAATGACATTTTTTATTATAATCACTTCAGTTAATAGAATTGATAGCAATTTTAGTGTCCAAAAAGCAATTAGAGACAAATAAATGTCAAATTGAAAGTAATGTAACTAATGCGAAAGGATGTGATTTTTCAGTATTAGAGAAATCTACAGTTGACCCTTGGATAACATGGGTTTGAACTGCATGGGTTCACTTATATGTAGATTTATTTTCTTTAATGTTAAAAATACATATTTTTCTAAAAGATCACACAAAAGCTGAGAAAAGAAAGAAGGACGCCAACCAGTCCACATGAAAATCTGGGCTGAGGAAGGATAGAAAGCTGCTGAAAGATACTGGTAGCTGGAGTGAACTGCAGAAACCCAGATAGCTGCTGGCCAAACCGAGCCAACAGCCATGTTAGAAACACCAGAGAGGTGGTACCAATCACTGTCACTGAATTCCTCAATGATCACCCTCCACACTCATGCAGGCAATGCATGCAGATTCCAAGTCTCTACGGTGTGAGTGGGGACTATAAAAACTGCATGCCACAGTGTGTGTTGTGTTTTGTGTGTGTTGAATGTGTATGTGTTTATTCCTTTGACTCCCTTCTGGAGCTTGAAGGGAGAAGCTGTTAAATTGTCTATTCTGCTCTTCCTACAAATGCTACAGTTGCAGTCAAAGACATGCAAGTCCACTGAAGCACAAATTTCAGAGCCATCTGCTCTACATACAGTGTTAGCCTCCTGTTTCTCCAGGTCCTGGTGTTGCAAGGTGTCCAACAGCAGCTTGGTGACGCCCTCGAAAAAAAGAGTCGCAGCCATTTCTGTAAGTCTCTAAGCACTCATGCTACTCACGCAGCTCCAGCCTAGACTCGGGAGTCACCAGGGTTGCAGAAGAAAGCAGTGGTGGTGGAAGTGGGAGCTGCACCTGCTCTATGGCTGCCTCCCCACATCAATGGGGCCATGAGGGATTGCTGCCAGGGGTTAAGGCTGGGGTTCCAGTGGGCCTTGGAGGTCTTAGGAATGCTTTTGCCCTACTGGTTTGGCAGCTGTTCTGCTCCTCACCTACCACATGGTTCTTTCAGTAATTACATTTTTGGGGACATAAAGTTGCACTATGACGTTTGCCTAACCCCACACTGTTCAAAGGTCAGCTATACTCAGTAGGTGGTGTGCTGCGGTTCTATTTCATGTACATATAATGGAAGAATCATCATGACAATTTATCTTCTTTGTAATTCGGTATCATTAATTTAGCTTTCTTTCCTGTACTTTTGTTTAACAATTATTTTTTTTAACTTTAATAATATATTTTACTTAACCCAACATATCCAAAATGATATCTTGTAAACATGTGATTATTTTAAAATTACTGCGATATTTTAAATTCCTTTTGTAATTCTTTTTTTTATCTTTTTAAAAAAATTTTAATAAACATATAATTTATTTTAATCCCCAGGGATAAAGGTCTGTGAATCGCCAGGTTTACACATTTCACAGCACTCACCAAAGCACATACCCTCCCCAATGTCCATAACCCCACCCACCTCTCCCAATCCCCTCCCCCCAGCAACCCTCAGTTTGCTTTGTGAGATTAAGAGTCAGTTATGGTTTGTCTCCCTCCTGAACCCATCTTGTTTCATTTTTTTCTTCTCCTACCACCTGAGTCCCCTACATTGCATCTCCACTTCCTCATATGGGGGAGATCATATGATAGTTGTTTTTCTCCAATTGACTTTTTTCACTAAGCATGATACCCTCTAGTTCCATCCACGTCATCGCAAATGGCAATATTTCACTTCTTTTGATGGCTGCATAGTATTCCATTGTATATATATACCACCTCTTCTTTATCCATTCCTCTGTTGATGGACATATAGGTTCTTTCCATAGTTTGGCTATTGTAGACATTGCTGCTATAAACAATATGCCCCTTCGATCACTACGTTTGTATCTTTAAGGTAAATACCCAGTAGTGATATTGTTGGATCATAGGGTAGTTCTATTTTCAACTTTTTGAGGAACCTCCATGCTGTTTTCCAGAATGGTTGCATCAGCTTGCATTCCCACCAACAGCATAGGAGGGTTCCCCTTTCTCCACATCCTCGCCAGCATCAGTCATTTCCTCACTTCTTAACTTAAGCCATTCTTACTGGTGTGAGGTGATATCTCATTCTGGTTTCGATTTGTAATTCCCTGATGCCAAGTGATATGGAGCACTTTTTCATGTGTCTGTTGGCCATCTGGATGACTTCTTTGCAGAAATGTCTGTTCATGTCTTCTGCCCATTTCTTGATTGTATTAGTTGTTCTTTGGGTGTTGAGTTTGCTAAGTTCTTTATAGATTTTGGACATGAGCCCTTTATCTGATATGTCATTTGCAAATATCTTCTTCCATTCTGTCAGATGTCTTTTGGTTTTGTTAACTGTTTCCTTTGCTGTGTAAAAGCTTTTGATCTTGATGAAATCCCAATAGTTCATTTTTGCCCTTGCTTCCCTTGCCTTTGGCAATGTTCCTAGGAAGAAGTTGCTGCAGCTGAGATCGAAGAGGTTGCTGCCTGTGTTCCCCTCAAGGATTTTGATGGATCCCTTTCTCACACTGAGGTCCTTCATCCATTTTGGGTCTATTCTCATGTGTGGTGTAAGGATATGGTCCAATTTCATTTTTCTGCATGTGGCTGTCCAATTTTCCCAACATCATTTGTTGAAGAGGCTGTCTTTTTTCCATTGGACATTTTTCCAGCTTTGTCGAAGATTAGTTGACCATAGAGTTGAGGGTCTATTTCTGGGCTCTCTATTCTATTCCATTGATCTATGTGTTTTTGTGCCAGTACCATACTGTCTTGATGATGTCACCTTTGTAATAGAGCTTAAAGTCTGGAATTGTGATGCCACCAACTTTGGCTTTCTTTTTCAATATTCCATTGGCTATTTGAGGTCTTTTCTAGTTCCATATAAATTTTAGGATAATTTGTTCCATTTCTTTGAAAAAAATGGGTGGGGTTTTGATAGGGATTGCATTAAATGTGTAGATTGCTTTAGGTAGCATAGACATTTTCATATTTGTTCTTCCAATCCAGGAGCATGGAACATTTTCCCATTTCTTTGTGTCTTCTTCAATTTCTTTCATGAGTACTTTATTGTTTTCTGAGTATAGATTCTTAGCCTCTTTGGTTAGGTTTATTCCTAGGTATCTTAGGGTTTTGGGTGCAATTGTAAATGGGATTGACTCCTTAATTTCTCTTTCTTCTGTCTTGTTGGTATAGAGAAATGCAACTGGTTTCTGTGCATTGATTTTATATCCTGACACTTTACTGAATTCCTGTACAAGTTCTAGCAGTTTTGGAGTGGAGTCTTTTGGGTTTTCCACATATAGTATCATATCTTCTGCAAGAGTGATAGTTCGACTTCTTTTTTGCCAATTTGGATGCCTTTAATTTCTTTTGTTGTCTGATTGCTGAGGCTAGGACTTCTAGTACTATGTTGAATAGCAGCAGTGATAATGGACATCCCTGCCGTGTTCCTGACCTTAGTGGAAAAGCTTTCAATTTTTCTCCATTGAGAATGATATTTGCAGTGGGTTTTTTATAGATGGCTTTGATAATATTGGGGTATGTGCCCTCTATCCCTACACTTTGAAGACTTTTGATCAGGAAGGCATGCTGTATTTTGTCTAATGCTTTTTCAGCATCTATTGAAAGTATCATATGTTTCTTGTTCTTTCTTTTATTAATGTGTTGCATCACATTGATTTGGGGATGTTGAACCAATCTTGCAGCCCTGAAATATATCACACTTGGTTGTGGTGAATAACCCTTTTAATATACTGTTGAATCCTATTGGTTAGTATTTTGGTGAGAATTTTCACATCTGTGTTTATTAAGAATATTGGTCTATAATTCTCTTTTTTGATGGGATCCTTGTCTGGTTTTAGGATCAAGGTGATGCTGGTCTCATAAAATGAATTTGGAAGTTTTCCTTCCATTTCTATTTTTTGGAACAGTTTCAGGAGAATAGAAATTAGTTCTTCTTTAAATGTTTGTTAGAATTCCCCTGGGAAGCCGTCTGGTCCTGGGCTTTTGTTTGTTTGGAGATTTTTGGTGACTGTTTCAATCTCCTTACTGGTTATGTGTCTGTTCAGGTTTTTTATTTCTTCATGGTTCAGTTGTGGTAATCTATGTCTCTAGGAATGCTTCCATTTCTTCCAGATTGTCAAATTTGTTTGCATAGAGTTGCTCATAGTATGTTCTTATAATTGTTTGTATTTCTGTGGTGTTAGTTGTGCTCTCTCCTCTGTTTTTAATAATTTATAAAATTTATAATTTAACATTTATAAAAATAAATTTTATTTTTTTGGGGTCCTTTCTCTTTTATTTTTGATAAGTCTGGCCAGGGGCTTATCAATTTTATTAATTCTTTCAAAGAACCAGCTCCTAATTTCATGATTTGTTCTATTTTTTGTTTGTTTGTTTGTTTCTATTTCATTGATTTCTGCTCTGATCTTTATGATTTCTCTTCTCCTGCTGGGTTTAGGTTTGCTTTCTTGTTCTTTATCCAGCTCCTTTAGGTGGAGGGTTAGGTTGTGTATTTGAGACCTTTCTTGTTTCTTGAGAAATGCTTGTATCACTATATATTTACCTCTCAGGACTGCCTTTGCTGTGTCCCACAGATTTTGAACCATTGTGTTTTCATGATCATTTCTTTCCATGAATTATTTCAATTTTTCTTTAATTTCCTGGTTGACTCATTCATTCTTTAGAAGGATGCTGTATAGTATCCATGTATTTGGGTTCTTTCCAAATTTCCTCTTGTGATTGAGTTCTAGCTTCAGAGCATTGTGGTCTGAAAATATACAGGGAATGATCCCAATCTTTTGATACCGGTTGAGACCTGATTATATGACCCAGGATGGGATCTATTCTGGAGAATGTTCCTTGTGCACTAGAGAAGAATGTGTATTCTGTTACTTTGGGATTCTGAATATATTTGTGATGTCCATCTGGTCCAGTGTGTAATTTAAGGCCTTCATTTCCTTGTTGATATTTTGCTTGGATGATCTGTCCATTTCAGTGAGGGGAGTGTTAAAGTCCCCTACGATTATTGTATTATTGTTGATGTGTTTCTTTGATTTTGTTATTAATTGGTTTATATAGTTGGCTGCTCCCCCATTAGGGGCATAGATATTTAAAATTGTTAGATCTTTTATTTAGACAGACCCTTTGAGTATGATATAGTGTTATTCCTCATCTCTTATTATAGTCTTTAGCTTAAAATCTATTTGATCTGATATAGAGATTGCCACCTCAGCTTTCTTCTGATGTCCATTATGATGTACATTGTTTTCCACTCCCTCACTTTAAATCTGGAGGTGTCTTTGGGTCTAAAATGAGTTTCTTGTAGGCAACAAATAGATTGGTTTTGTTTATTTTATCAATTCTGATTCCGTGTGTCTTTTGATTGGGGGCCTTTAGCCCATTAACATTCAGGGTAACTATTGAGAGATATTAATTTAGTGCCATTGTATTGCCTGTAAGGTGACTGTTACTGTATATTGTCTCTGTTTCTTTCTGATCTACTACTTTTAGGGTCTCTCTTTGTTTAGAGGACCCCTTTCAATCTTTCCTGTAGAGCTGGTTTGGTGTTTGCAAGTTTCTTTCAGTTTTTGTTTGTCCTGGAAGCTTTTTATCTCTCCTTCTATTTTCAATGATAACCCAGCTGGATATAGTATTCTTGGCTGCATGTTTTTCTCGTTTAGTGCTCTGAATATATCATGCCAGTTCTCTCTGGTCTTCTAGGTCTCTGTGGATAAGTCTGGAGCAAATCAAATATTTTTACCATTATATGTTACAGACTTCTTGTCCCGGGCTGCTTTCAGGATTTTCTCTTTGTCGCTAAGACTTGTAAATTTTACTATTAGGTGATGGGGTGTAGACCTATTCTTTTTGATTTTGAGGGAGGTTCTCTGCACCTTCTGGATTTTGATGCTTGTTCCCTTTGCCATATTAGGGAAATTCTCTCCAATAATTCTCTCCAATATACCTTCTGCTCCCCCCTCTCTCTCTTCTTCTGGAATCCTAATTATTCTAATGTTGTTTCATCCTATGGTGTCACTTATCTCTCAAATTCTCCCCTCATGGTCTAGCAGCTGTTTGTCCCTCTTTTGCTCAACTTCTTTATTCTCTGTCATTTGGTCTTCTATATCACTAATTCTTTCTTCTGCCTCATTTATCTTAGCAGTAGGAGCCTCCATTTTTTATTTCACTACGTTAATAGCTTTTTTGATTTCAACTTGGTTAGATTTTAATTCTTTTATTTCTCCAGAAAGGGCTTTTATCTCTCCAGAGAGCGTTTCTTTAATATCTTCCATGCCTTTTTCAAGCCCATCTAGAACTTTGAGAATTGTCATTCTGAACTCTAGATCTGACATATTACCAATGTTTGTATTGATTAGGTCCCTAGTCTTTGGTACTGCCTCTAATTCTTTTTTTTTTTTTTTGTGGTGAGTTTTTCTGCCTTGTTATTTTGTCCAGATGAGAATATATGAAGGAGCAAATAAAATACTGAAAGGGTGGCAAAGACCCCAGGAAAATGTTCTTTTTTTTTTTTTTTAAAGATTTTATTTATTTATTTGACAGAGAGAAATTACAAGTAGATGGAGAGGCAGGCAGAGAGAGAGAGAGAGGGAAGCAGGCTCCCTGCTGAGCAGAGAGCCCGATGCGGGACTCGATCCCAGGACCCTGAGATCATGACCTGAGCCGAAGGCAGCGGCTTAACCCACTGAGCCACCCAGGCGCCCCAAATGTTCTTTAACCAAATCAGAAGAGACCCCAAATCTTGGTAGGGAGAAAGGGGATAAAAAGAAGTTCAGGGAAACAAAAAAATTTTAAAAAGAAAACAAAAAAAATATAAAAAAGAAAAATATATATATATTAGATAAACTATTTAAAAAACGTTAAAAAATAAAAGGGTAGAAGTTAAAAAAAATTTAGCAGAAGAAAAAAAAATAAAGGAAACAGTCAACAAAACAAAGAGGCAACCCATAGAATGCGAGAAGATATTTGCAAATAACAGGACAGACAAAAGTTTGCTATCCAGGATCTATAAAGAACTCCTCAAACTCAACACACACAAAACAGACAATCATATTAAAAAAAAAATGGGCAGAAGATCTGAACAGACACTTCTCCAATGAAGAGCTACAAATGGCTATCAGACACATGAAAAAATATTCATCATCACTAGCAATCAGGGAGATTCACATTAAAACCACATTGAGATCCCACCTTATACCAGTTAGAATGGCCAAAATTAGCAAGACAGGAAACAACATGTGTTGGAGAGGATGTGGAGAAAAGGGAACCCTCTTACACTGTTGGTGGGAATGCAAGTTGGTGCAGCCACTTTGGAAAACAGTGTGGAGATTCCTCAAGATATTAAAAATAGAGCTTCCCTATGACCCTGCAATTGCACTCCTGGATATTTACCCTAAAGATACAGATGTAGTGAAAAGAAGGGCCATATGTACTTCAATGTTTATAGCAGCAATGGCCACAGTCACCAATCTGTGGAAAGAACCAAGATGCCCTTCAACAGACGAATGGATAAGGAAGATGTGGTCCATATACACTATGGAGTATTATGCTTCCATCAAAAAGGATGAATACCCAATTTTTGTAGCAACATGGACGGGACTGTAAGAGATTATGCTGAGTGAAATAAGTCAAGCAGAGAGAGTCAATTATCATATGGTTTCAGTTATTTGTGGAGCATAACAAATAACATGGAGGACAAGGGGAGATGGAGAGGAGAAAGGAGTTGAGGAAAATTGCAAGGGGAGGTGAACCATGAGAAACTATGGACTCTGAAAAACAATCTGAGGGTTTTGAAGGGGTGGGGGGTGGGAGGTTAGGGGGACCAAGTTGTGGGTATTAGAGAGGGCACGGATTGCATGGAGTACTGGGTGTGGTGCAAAAACAATGAATACTGTTACGCTGCAAAGAAATAAAAAATTAAAAAAAAGAAAAAGGTAAAAGTTAAAAAAATATTACCAGAAGAAAAAAAAATTAAAAATAATTAAATTAACCACAAGATTAAAGAATCATGGGGAGAAAGCCATGAGTTCTGTCCTTTGCTTTCTCCTCCACTGGAATTCTGCTGCTCTCCTTGGTAGGTGAACTTTGTCTTGGCTGGATTTCTTTTTTTTTTTTAAAGATTTTATGTATTTATTTGACAGAGAGAAATCACAAGTAGATGGAGAGGCAGGCAGAGAGAGAGAGAGGGAAGCAGGCTCCCTGCTGAGCAGAGAGCCTGACGCGGGACTCGATCCCAGGACCCTGAGATCATGACCCGAGCCGAAGGCAGCGGCTTAACTTACTGAGCCACCCAGGCGCCCTTGGCTGGATTTCTTATTGATCTTCCAGGGGAGGGGCCTGTTGTAGTGATTCTCAAGTGTCTTTGCCCGAGGTGGAATTGCACCACCCTTACCAGAGGCCGGGCTAAGTAATCTGCTCGGGTTCGCGTTCGGGAGCTTTTGTTCCCTGAATGCTTTCTGTAGAGTTCTGGAGGATGGGAATGAAAATGGCAGCCTCCCAGTCTCCGGCCCAGAGGAGCCGAGAGCCCACTCCTCATTGCTTCCTCAGAGAAAAAAGCCCAAGCACTCCCATCTCCCTGGCCTCTGGCCGCGCTATGAGCTCACCCAGCCTGTAACTGTTTCAAGGTAACCCCGAGTTGAGAGCTCACTCCTTGGCTCTTTCTCTGTAGCTGACTTTCCTGGTCTAATACCTGCAAGCTCTGAGATGCTCAGACACCCCTGATCCATCTGTGACCCTGTGGGACCTAGGGCCATGCTGGCCCCATGTGGGCTTAACCCTGGTTTAGCCTCTGGAGCTATGTCCCTCAGTGGAGCAGACTTTTTAAAGTCCTGATATTGTGCTCCATTGCTCCGCTCTTTGCCAGGAGCTGGCCCCTCCCCCAGTGGTCTATCTTCCCATTGCTTTGGATTCACTTCTCCACCGGTCCTACCTTTCATAAAGTGGTCGATTTTCTGTTTCTGTAATTGCTGTTCTTCTTCTCTTCGGTCTCCCTTTGGATTTATAGGTATTTGCAATGTTTTGATAAGCTATCTAGCTGATCTCCTGCTACCTGATGTAGTCTCAGCCTGCTACTTCTCCACCATCTTGACTCCTCCACCTAATGATTCTTTTTCACCAATATAAATCTTCATCTGAAAACAAAATTAGACTTTTGTTGAATTCCTAAATAAGTAATGACTTGATGAAGTTGGGAAATTCTTTTACAGACTTTTAAGGAAGATATGCCTTCTCAGAATGATTTGGCTTGGGCTTTGTATAATGAGAAACCTGCTTGTCCCACGAACCTCTCATTTGTTAAAAATAAAGAATATTTTAAAAAATTAAACAAAGCCCAAGACAAATCATTTTCTAATTACATAGAAAAAATTCCTCAGGGATTTGACCAATATTCTTGTGGCTGAGCCTTTATTAACTTGGTACAAATTAACAAGATAGGTACTGTTTTCCTCTTTTGTTTCCACAGCCTCTGGATTCCCCACTGCAAGGCTTTTCTTATCAATTTGGAAGACATTTCCCAACTCACTAGTGTGAATGGCTGAGTTTTATAGGGAGCTGGAATTTCTTTGATCAGCAGTCTAATTGTTGTCCTCTATGACAATTACTGCTTAGCAAAATCTTTGTTATAGTTTGTAAATGTCATTCGCTCTTCCTTTTTTGGGAGTCTGGGGAGGGGGAGGAGTCATGCTGCCAAAAGGGGTTATCCTGAGATTAAAAACGGAGTATGTTTATATGTTTCAGTAATCATTGAGAAATTTTCATTTTCAGAGAACCAGTGCTATAATATTTGACATTGACCATATAGAATCCCAATATTTAAACACAATTATAGAGAATCATGCTAAAAACTTACTTATAGGTTAATAAACGTTTAGCATACTCTCATAATGCCATGAGGTACCAAGGTCTTAACAAACTCTGTTAAGAGTTGGTAAACCAGATTAGTCTCATTATGTTTGTTACTTTCCAAATCCCCAAAGATCACAGTTGACACCAAGGAAGGAAATTGGAACTGGCAGTAGAGAATGTTAGCATTTTATTTAGTGCTTACGATCTTCCAAATGTTGTCAAGGTTGACGTTTTCTTCTTTATTTCTTCCTATAAATCTAGGAAGTCAGCAATATTATTACCAATATTATTCTATTTTATAAACACCTATAGATTATTTCAGTCATGTGAGGTGAGATAAGTCCTTTGATTCTAGCCTCACTGCTGATACTTCTCAAAGGAACAACTGCAACTAATCAGTCATGCCTTAATTCCATATTATTGTCATTCAGTGTGAATCCTCTAAATCGATTCTATCCACCGATTGCACTACATTTTCTTAACCTCAGTCAGGTTCACCACCCATATCTTTCCACTGACCTGTCTTGAACTATCAGCAAGCTTTTATATTCATAATTATTTCTCTGAGCATTTCCATCAGCTCCTGACATAATCAAGAGCCCATTGGTTGACATCACCCCACTCTCCTATAGTCCTTGGAAGGGGTGACAGTATTGGTGAAGATATAGAACTGGAAGTCTCATGTATTGCTGAAGGAAATATATATTGACACAACCAATCTGTCAAACTATCTGCAAGTAAGATCTGTAATTGAGTACATTACCTTGGGTGGTTTTGTTCCTATATTGACAAAATACAATTGTTAAAAATGTTTAATGTTAATAGTTTAGAATACGCTTATGTCTAGAATATCCAAATGTCTACAATGTAATAGAAAAAATAATAAAATGTGGTCTAATCATACAGTGAAATTCCATACAGCACAACAGTACAGATGCATCTTACAAAAATTATGTTGAGTGAAATAAACTAGATATTATATATATACTATTCCACTTAAATGAAGAAAATGAGTTTCACTTGTGATGTTAGAAATCAGGATAGTGTGACTCTTAAGGGAATGATGGTTTGATAATGACTAGGATGGACATGAGTAATATTTCTTGAGGTACTAGTAATGTTCTGTTTTTTTTTGCAATATACAAGGATTCATATATATAGAGAGAGGAATATCATTTATTGCTTTGGGTGGTATCTGTTCTCTCTCATAACAGTATTTTGATAAACAAAAGTTACTAATTTATCAAATTCACCAAACTTTTTATTTGTGGTAAGCATCTTTGTATTCTGTTTTTTTTTTTTTTTTAAAGATTTTATTTATTTGTCAGAGAGAGAGAGGGAGAGAGAGCGAGCACAGGCAGACAGAGTGGCAGGCAGAGGCAGAGGGAGAAGCAGGCTCCCCGCTGAGCAAGGAGCCCGATGTGGGACTCGATCCCAGGATGCCGGGATCATGACCTGAGCCGAAGGCAGCTGCTTAACCAACTGAGCCACCCAGGCGTCCCCTTTGTATTCTGTTTAAAGAAGTTTTCTTATTCCACGGTCAAGAAATATCCTCATACACTTTCCCCTAAAGCATTTTTAAGATACCTTCCACTCCGCAATCTATAATCCTTCTGAGCTGAATGCATGTGTACATACATACATACATGTGTAGAGTATGTTGTATAGGTCAATGTATATATATATATTTTTTAAAGATTTTATTTATTTATTTGACAGAGACAGATCACAAGTAGGCAGAGAGGCAGGCAGAGAGAGAGAGGAGGAAGCAGGCTCCCTGCTGACCAGAGAGCCCGATGCGGGACTCGATCCCAGGACCCTGAGATCATGACCTGAGCCGAAGGCAGCGGCTTAACCCACTGAGCCACCCAGGTGCCCTCAATGTATATTTTTAACATGTGTCCCTTTTGTCATGAGTCGGGGTGGTTCTGTTTCTATGCATAGTTTTTTGTATTGTTTTGTTTTTTAAAAAAATTATTTAAATTCAATTAGCCAACATTTAGTACATCATTAGTTTCAGATGTAGAGTTCAGTAATTCATCAGTTGCATATAACACCCAGTGCTCATCACATTATGTGTGTGCCCTTCTTAATGCCCATCACCCAGTTAGCCCATCCCCAACCTGACCTCCCCTCCAGCAACATTTAATTTGTTTCCTATAGTTCAGAGTCTCTCATGGTTTGTCTCCCTCTCTGATTTTTTCCCATTTAGTTCCAGAACTTTTTCCTCAGCCCAAGCAAAAACCTTATACCCATTAAGCAGTTACTCTCCATTCTCCCATCCACACATTCCTTCAATCTGCTCTCTCTATCTGAATTTGCCTGATCTAAATATTTCATATAAATGGAATTGTACTACATAGAATCTTTTGTGCCTGGCTTCGTTCACTTAAGATATTTTCAAGGGTCATCCCTGTTGTAGAACGTATTGGTATTTCATACATTTTTATGTCTGAAAACTATTTCATCATATGTTTTAATACATGCCAATACCACACTGTCCTTTTAACACAAGGTTAAATAGGTGTGACTATTTGGCATTACAAATTCCTTCCGCTATACTCTTCTTTAAGTTTAGCTTGTCCTTTTTGGCTCTTTTCACTGTTAATCATTAAAATTAAATTGTAAATTTCCAGTTGTAGAGCTTGAATACATTTTGACTGATACTGAACTGCATCTACAGATTACATTTGGAAAGTCAGCATCTATAAAATATTGCAACTTCCAATCTATGTATTTAGTTCTTTAACTTGTCCTAGTAATATTTTATACTTAATTGGTGTCAAGATCTTATACAATTTTAGATTTTTTTTCTAGGAATTCATCATATATAATCCTATATGTTTTTAAAGATTTATTTATTTATTAGAGAGAGAGAACAGAAGAGCAGAGGGGGGAGAGCAGAGGGAGAGAGAGAAGGAGAGGGACAAGCAGACTCCACACTGAGCTCAGAGAATGATACAAGGCTTGAGCCCACGACCCTGAGATCACAACCTGAGCTGAAACCAAGAGTCAGATGCTTAACCAACTGACACACCCAGGCATCCCCATATGTAATGATATTTTAAATAATATTTAAGCTCTGATTTTCATATTATTTGTTCTTGGCGTGGAGAAATTCTATTGATTTTTGTGTACTTAATTTGTATCCAATTCTTCATGTCTTTTACTTATATTTCTTACCTGAATACAGTGATGAGGATCTCTACTACAATACTGACAAATGTGGGCGTTTTTGTTTCATTTCCACACTCAAAATATTTATATTTCATCATTGCTCATGATGTTTGCCATTTTTGGTATAAAATAACAGCTTAAAGAAATTGTTATCTATGTTTGGTTTACTAAATAAGTTTTAAAAATCATGAATAGAGGTTGAATTTTGTCAGCAGTTTGATTTGCAACTATAAAGAAAATCATATGAATTTTCTGCTTTTCTCAATTAATATGATAAAGCATCTTGAGTTTTAAGTGATAAGCTAGCCTTGCATTTCTGAAACAAACTTAGTTTGGTTATAACATGTTATATTTCATATGTATATCTTGATTTTATTTTCTATATCTTGTTATAATTTGTTTGGTTGGTGTGTATGTGCTTCTGTACATGTACTTTATCTTTTGACATCCATGGGATCTGTAGTGATTTCCCTCTTTCATTTTTCCTTTTCTTAGTTAGCTTGACTAGAGGTTTATTGATTTTATTGAACTTTTCAATGAATCAAATTTTGGTTTCATTGATTTTATCTAATTGATTTCTTGCATTCAACTACAATGATTCTGCTTTAATTCTTATTTCTTTTCTTTTGCTTACATTGGTTTTAGTTTGCTCTTCTTTTCTAGTTTCCTAAGTTGGAAGCTTAGATTATTAATATTAGATCTTTCTTTTCTAACACACGTATTGAATAAAAATTCAATAAATTTCCCTGTAAGCATTGTTGTTGCTTCACTCCACAAATTTTTAGTTGTATTTCATTTTCATTTAGATCAAAATATTTTAAAACTTTCTTGAAACTTCTTTTTGACTCATGTTTTTCAGAAGTATTTTGTTTTATTTCCAAGTACTTGGGGATTTTCCACCTATTTCTCTGTTACTGATTTCCAGTTTGATTCTATTGTGATATAAGAATAAACAATGTATCATTTATATTCTTTTGAATTTGTTAAAGTGTGTTTTATGTCTTATGAGTTCTTCTTTTATGTCCTTTTTAAGTTTTAGTGTATAGGTTACTAGGCATCATAAAATTTACTAAGAGATTTTTTTTTCCTAGTCTGTGGAAGATTAGTTTTTTTTTTTTTGTTGTTGTTGTTTTAGTTTTTGTTTTTTTTTTGTCTCTGTAAATGATTGGGGAAAATTACTGACAAAATATCCGGGCCTTTGTTTTCTTTGTGATGGTGATTTATAAAAAGATATTTAACATCATTAGTGTTCATATTTTTCTTTATTTTCTTCTGCCAACTTTGCTTAGTTGTAAGATATTTTTAGGTATTTGTTCTTTTTTATTTTATGAAATGTGTTCATTTTAACTTTTTGTTTTCTTTTGGTGACTGTAAGATCTGTATTGATGTCTCCATTTTTATTTCTGGTAATAATTATTCTTTCTCTCTCCCTGTCTCACTCACTCTCTCTCTCTCTCTCTACCTAGCCTTTCTAAAGGTTCATCATGTTTTACTAATTTTTTACAGGATCAGCTTTTAATTTGTAGGTGTTCTTTTTTATTTAAAGATTTTATTTATTTATTTGAGAGAGAGAGATAGTAAGTGAGAGAGAGAGGGTATGAGCAGGGGACAGAGGGTGAAGGAGAAGCAGACTCTCTGATGAGCAAGGAGCAGAAGTGAGACTGGATACCACGACCCTGAGACAATGACCTGAGCCAAAGGCAGAAGCTTAACCAACTGATTCACCCAGTCCCCATTGTAAGTATTCTTTATTGTACATTTATTTTATTTTCATTTGTATATGTTCTCATTTTTACTATCTTCTTCCTTGTAGTTGTGCTTACTTTTTTCTTTTAGAGAATGTTTCATGTATCCCTTATGCCTTAATCATTTTTGCTTTTGTTCTATTTCTGTGCTTTAATTTTGATATTTTTACTGACCTGTTGTTCATTTGACTTTCAGTTGTTATTGCTGTGTCTAACATGTCAATAGTCTATTTATTAATTTCAAATATTGTTATTTTCACTTCTGTAATGTTTATTTAGCCTTTTTAGTATATTCAAATCTTTTATAATATTATTTTCTTCTATATTTTGTCCATTCTCTCCCTTATTATTTTAGACATATCACTTATATTATTTTGAAGTCCTTGTTTAAATATCTCTAATTCCTAAATCACCTCAAGTTCTACATCTATGACATGGTTTATCTTGAACATTACCTTAAATTTTGGCCATATTTTGTTGCCTTGTAATATGTCTAATGCTCTTTATTTTATATTGGACATTTTGAATAATTAACTATAGAACATGATGTTATCATCCCTCCTCAAAAAAGAAATTCTTTATTTTCTGTAACAGAAATTTGAGGCTGATCACCTCAGTTTTGCCAGAAATGAACATGGACCTGAGTCAAATTACCATTTAACAAGATTGCGTCTCATTCATTTTTAGGATGTGGTCTTCTAAGAATTTCATTTGAAACTTGTTAAGTCTTCTTTTCCTTAGCCCTGAAAGGCATGGACAATTCATTTCAACTCTTTATAACATTTTCAGCAAAGCTGTTTAGCTTTCTTTGCCTTGTAGATTCAAAATTTAGTACAGATTTTTAGAGGGAACAGCTGTGTTTTGAGACTGTTACCTTCCCTAATTCAGTCACTTCAACTCAGAGTGGGGTTCTAAAATCTCTACTCATTTCAATGTGACCCAACATAAGCATCTGCCAGAGGGACAGTCTGTTTTCTTAGGCTTTCATGGATCTATAATCATTATATAGCTACATGCCATCAGTATTACTACTTTCCTCCTCTCTAGAGCTTTCATCTCTTGCATATTTGACTTTCATGGACAGTAGTATGTTTTTTTACAGTTGACATTTTCAGAGAGATTTTAATATATAAAATAACTCATGTCTTATAGCAACATCTTCCTGTGGATCACAGGTGTACATCTTCTGTTTTATGTCCTTGATATTCACTTAGAACATATTTTGTGAAATGATCCATTGGCAATAGCATTGCAAGGTAAAAGTGATTTGATAAAACTCTATGAGAAAACTTATTGGTATTAATATATATCTGGAGCAAATATATAATTTCTTGTTTGGAAAAGCAAGCATTATAAAGATATCATTCTATTGAAATATTAATTTAAAATTTAATTTGCATATAATTTAAAGATCATTAGAATTGTACCTTAAATTCCTAGTTCTAAACTTATACACATTGTAGTTACCATAGATTTATTCTAACAGCCTGATAATCCTACTATTGAATAATGTGTGATCTACAAAACTGACCACTAAGTTATGTCACTGAATGACTGAGTAAAGTCATGTCTTAAGAAGTCCTGAGTAACTGGCACATTCCAGATGCATGGAACAAAAGGTGGGTATTATAGCAGCTTTTTAAATGAATACTCAACTTCTATATTTTGTTCTTTAGTAAATAAACAAGGATAACATTTAGAGAGCAAGTAGAAGGGTATATGTTATAGTAGTAAAGAAATTGTCAAGTATTTGGAAAAAATAAAGTAGATAAAGAATAGCTCAAGTTACATGGATATATGTGGAGGGGATAGCTTATTGTGAGTATTTCTTCAAACTTCTTGGGGAAATATCAATCAAAATCATGAGCTGAGTGTGATGATATGTTAATTGGTAGTGGAGAGAGAAGAAATTATGAATTACTCATCTATAAGAGTTCAGTAGTGAGTGGACTGCAAACATATAGGATGAATGCTGGACAAAAATGAAGATCTCAAGATCAATTATCATGAGTTTAAAGTGAACCTGCCAAAAGTGTTTTTTTGTTCAACTATGTTCAACTGCATGGGTGCAGACTAGAAATGCATGGAATACTGGATATAAGGTTTTATTTTATCTATACAAGTATAATAAATTAAAATATAATGAAGCAAAGACAGACAAGGAAGTTGAGGATATATCTATGTATATAATGGCCAAAATCAACAAGTCAGGAAATGACAGATGCTGGAGAGGATGCGGAGAAAGGGGAACCCTCCTACACTGTTGGTGGGAATGCAAGCTGGTGCAACCACTCTGGAAAACAGCATGGAGATTCCTCAAAATGTTGAAAATAGAACTGCCCTATGACCCAGCAATTGCACTACTGGGAATTTACCCTAAAGATACAAACGTAGTGATCCAAAGGGGCACGTGCACCCGAATGTTTATAGCAGCAATGTCCACAATAGCCAAACTATGGAAAGAACCTAGATGTCCATCAACAGATGAATGGATAAAGAAGAAGTGGTATATATACACAATGGAATACTATGCAGCCATCAAAAGAAACGAAATCTTGCCATTTGCGACAACATGGATGGAACTAGAGCGTATCATGCTTAGCGAAATAAGTCAAGCGGAGAAAGACAACTATCATATGATCTCCCTGATATGAGAGAGTGGTGATGCAACATGGGGGCTTAAGTGGGTAGGAGGAGAATCCATGAAACAAGAAGGGATAGGGAGGGAGACAAACCATAAGTGACTCTTAATCTCACGAAACAAACTGTGGGTTGCTGGGGGGAGGGGGGTTGGGAGAAGGGAGGAAGGTTATGGACATTGGGGAGGGTATGTGCTTTTGGGTAAATTTGAAGGGGAGATGAACCATGAGAGACTATGGACTCTGAAAAATAGTCTGAGGGGTTTGAAGTGGCGGGGGGGTGGGAGGTTGGGGTACCAGGTGGTGGGTATTATAGAGGGCACAGCTTGCATGGAGCACTGGGTGTGGTGAAAAAAAAATGAATACTGTTTTTCTGAAAATAAATAAATTGGAAAAAAAAATAATTACTAAGTAAAATGTAAACTTGTTAAGGAATGAAATGAGACTATGTTGTCAGTGAAAGATAAAGGTTCAATAATCAATAGTAAGTCCAAATGTGAATCAAAAGCTTGTTGGAGTAAGATACTATAGGGAAGAAGATAGTTAGAGTTATATCACTGATGTCAAGATTATGGAGGAATTTAATTGGCCATTGATCAAATAACTATATTATTTATCATATAATCTGGTACATCTTTAGTCACTGAATATATTCAGAGTATATTCACCAAAGATACTGATCTAAGGTAGATGGCCGACCGTTGGAGTAAATGGGTGAATTGGGCAGTAAGAGGGCAAGAGGGAAAATATTTATGAAGGAAAGATTTAGCATGGCGTAACCCACCAGTGATTAACATAGAATTATCTTGGAGATAGGGAATGAGCCCCCACTCCCCTGCCAAAAAAAATATCCAAAGAGGGTGGGAGAAAGTTTGGATTATTGGATGACTGTAACAAAGGCAAAAAGTGAATCGTGCAAAATTAAGAGCAGGAGGTGTCAGGGTTTTTTTTTTTTCTTTGGTTGGTATTTTAACATCTATGTACTCAGCCACTTGTATTCTCCACTATACTTTAATTCAATGAATAAAATATTCCAATATCCATTGTTATAGCAATGACAAATGCCAAATATTGTAAGTGCTTAATTAATATTTGCTGAATAAATGAATCAATTAAATGAAACATTTTATATGAATGTGTATTTTCCATGTGATGCCATCAATATGTTTGGATCAAACTGTAATGATGAAAATTATTTCCAAAGAGAGGCCATTATTATTATTATATGATGTGGATTCTTTTTTTTTTTTTAAGTAGGGTCCATAGGGTCCATAGGGAACCCAATGCAGGGCTTGAATAAATGACCCTGAAATCAGGACCTGAGGTGAGATCAAGAGTCAGACTCTCAACAAACTGCAATCTATAACCCCATTATGGATTCATTTTATTTTATTTTTTTTAAGATTTATTTTTTTGACAGACAGAGATCACAAGTAGGCAGAGAGTCAGGCGGGAATTGGGGGAGCCAGATGCAGGGCTCAATCCCAGGGCCCTGAGATCATGACCTGAGCCAGAGGCAGAGGCTTTAACCCACTGAGCCACCCAGGCATCCCTATGGATTCATGTTAAACCACAGACACATCTATTTATTTTTATCTCATAACTCTGGTACAAAAACATAGATTGTAACCACCTAATTAAAGAGGATCAACTTCAGGCATTACAATTGTTTTAAATGGAATTGCATTCATCTTGATGGAGTTAAGGGAAAGTATGGACAAAATGCAAACTATTAAGAGGTTCTTGCTACAGATTTTTGGTACAATACTGATGTCTAATAATTTTCAGATTTAGCAGTAGGCAACATCACTGTACAATTAACAGTGGTAAGCATTAGGCTTACCACATTAGTAATGGAAAGTGGCCTTCTCTTTCTTGGACTAGATAACCAGTCATAAAACAAATAAGAATGTTTTCTTAATACTGCCAAGATTGCCTCTTCACTGGTTACATTTACTGAAAGAATTAAAATGATGTGTTGCTTGTAGTATTTTCTCTTGTTAAAGATTATGGCATTGGAACATGTGGGTGTCTGACATTGTACTTAGGTCAACAGTTACTGTCTTCTTTGAGAACACAAATCCATCCCAAAAGGAAACAATTACTTTTCTTTGTATAGGTCAGGGATTACTACATTCATCAAACCAATATAAAAAAATAAAAAGGTTCTTACATCAAACTTCATATTTAACTGTTTCAAACTATATTCCTTAGAAAGTAAAGTCTCTCCTTGGATGAGGCTGGGTTGCTTCAGAAGTGAAGGGGAAATTCATGAATGTCCCCTTGTACCTTTCAGCCTTCATTTAACAAGAGAAACTTCTTAAGTCTGTTTAATGTGGAAGCTTTACATATTTCTGTTAAAATATTATATTGTTTGATGTCCTTTAGCAGCATTTGTTTTCATTTCCCTTACTCCTAGTGCTGAATGTTTAGTGATAGATAAGAGTGTCAAACTCTTGGATTTATCATAAATAAAGAACCAGTTCAGGCTGTTTATTTATTCTGATGTTGTTGGTTTATTGCCTATGAATTCTAAGAACTTGGTATATTTGATTTAAAATAGATGTAATTCATAAGATAAATGATATTTTTTCATAAACGTGAAGTTATATTGTTCAAGTTGAAGCAGATTTACTCTGACTCTGAAGAGATTAGAATTACACTTAGCAAGTAGAAGTTTCAGGAGCCTGATTTTAGCTCTATATAACAAATACCGTGTGTGTGTTTTGATATGATACTGAATAAAAAAGAAATGGGATGCTTTCTTTAATAGAGAGCTGTATGTTACTACATCTATTCTGCAAAGATGTATGGGAACACTAATAAATTCATGGTCAGAGCAGAGAATTTCAAAGCTTTCTTCTGAGTCTAACACTGTGTGAACTGTCTTCATTTAAATTAGACTAATTACCTTTAAAGGAGCTTAAGACATTTAATTTGATTTTGCAGATTATATGAATAATGCTCATCTAATTTTCTGATAAAAAATCTAAACCCTTCTATCAGCTACCAAGGTTGTTAATTTTATTGCATATGCTTTAATTCATTTGCCCACATTTTATTGCTGAAAGGGGAGTAGATTTTTTTAAAAAATAACATTTTTCTTTTTTTTTATTATTTTTTTAAAAGATTTTATTTATTTATTTGACAGAGAGAGATTACAAGTAGGCAGAGAGGCAGGTAGAGAGAGAAGGAGGAGGAAGCAGGCTCCCTGCTGAGCAGAGAGCTGATGCGGGACTCGATCCCAGGACCCCGAGATCATGACCTGAGCCAAAGGCAGCGGCTTAACCCACTGAGCCACCCAGGCGCCCAAAAAATAACATTTTTCAATAGGCATTAACATTTGCTTACCTTAAAGGACTAACCCCCTATTTGTATGCAAATGAAACATTAGTTTTAAAATTTGTATTTTCTTTCACATGTTTAATTTATTTTTTTATTTTTTAATATTTTAAATATTTTATTTATTTATTTGACAGAGAGAGAGAGATCACAAGTAGGCAGAGGCAGGCAGAGAAAGAGGGGGAAACAGGCTTCCTGCTGAACAGAGAGTCTGATGCAGGGTTCCATCCCAGGACCCTGAGATCATGACCTGGGCTCAAGGCAGATGCTTAACCATCTGAGCCACACAGACACCCCCATATGTTCAATTTAAATTAAAAATATCTTTTAAAAATTGGTTCAATTACAAAAATAGTTCTTAAGAAACAGTAAAATAAGTCCAGAATAAGGAGAGCCCTTTTGCTCCTGTTGTCCTACTTCCTTGCTATTTAAGTGACTTTCACGTAAGGGGGTTTAACTTCTTGCATGCCCACTGGATGCTATGATTCCATAAATCAAAGAACTATTACTGTTTCCAAAATGGCAATGTGTAGACTTCATCATATTGTTGAAGTTGACACACCTCACAATAGTCAGGCATTCTGTGAATCAGTGCTACCAAATCCCTATTCTTTAAATCATTGTTTAAGTAATCAACATTTTTTTCCCCTAAGTTCTAAGGCTTGACAGAAATCCTAGGTATAAAATCATTTACTTCCAAGAAGATCCTTAATCAATCAAGGGATTTGATGACATGAACACAGTCCATTAATATCCTGTAAACCAATAAGAAAGTTGAGATCTTACCAGTGCTGTATTTTTTTTTGCAAATCTTTATGGTTGTGTATCTTACAGAGGATAAAAACACTAAAATATATTGTTCGGGATTAAAATCACTCATTTTAATAATCAGGATTGTTTCTTTTTAAAAGCATATTATTTGAATTTTCAGCCTCCAGTACACCAAAGGATAGTACAGATGCCTAAATATTCAAAAAGGTAAGTTTTCAAGTGTTAGAAAGGTAGGCAGTATTTGGAGATTATCAGATTCAGCAGACTGCCAGACTAAGAAAGAAATATTTAAATGCTTCACAAAAGCAAAAATAGTAAATCGATTAGAGAAGTTACATTTTAGAATGGTAGCAATACAATTTATTTTGTCAGTGGATGTTAAAGAATATCTTCTCTAAATGCACACATTGTTTTATTCATATGAAATTAATATAAATTTGACTTAAAATGTATTATAATTTGTTTTAGGCTAGACATTTTTATAGTGGAATGGTTAAAATATCATAATTCCCTTAGTCATTATCAAGTTTTTTTTTACTACATCTGAGTGCTTCTATAGGCATTTTCATATTAATTTATATATACTGTATTTGTTAATTCATGTATTAATAATTTTAAAATCACATTTAAATAAATTTGTTTATGTATTTATTTAACATTTACTTAATAGATTTATTTAATAATCCAGGATAATCAAGCATGAGCTCAGACTATAAGATACATGTATTGAAGTTCTGGCTAAAGGAAGAAAAGTTATTAACAATAAACCAGGAAAACCATAAAATAATTTTAGCCTTTTTTTAGTTAGATCGAATGATTTATTTTATCTCTACAGTAAATACTATAGAAAGTTTATATATTTGAACAAAGTTAGCTTATCCAAATTTCTGACTTAGTGTGAGGTTGACAGTAAATTAGACCTCTCTCTACTTTTATTTCAGACTTTCCTTCTTTAGAATGGATATTTCAGGTATATGAAAATAACCAAAATAGATAATATAAAAGTGACATGAAAATTCTGAAAAAAGGTATTTTTATTTAATTGAATTAATAGTTCTAGGTACCTACAAACATTTTCCTACTATTTTTATTTCCATCATTGGTCCCACTTGTGTCAAAAAACATTTTAATCATCCATTTAAAGCCAGTCATTTTACTTAGATTGATAAATAAATACTCTGGCCCCCTTAAAATGGAAGTAATGCAAAGTTAAGTGGCAAAAAGTATGGAGTGTTAAGGAGGAAAAAAAAAAAAAAAAAAAGAGTTGGGGATAGTAACTCTATCCTGTTAGTGATTATTTTATACTTCAGGGATAAACATTTCCAGGGTTAAATAAACATGGTTTATTGCTCTG
Source organism: Neogale vison (assembly GCF_020171115.1). Taxonomy (NCBI): domain Eukaryota; kingdom Metazoa; phylum Chordata; class Mammalia; order Carnivora; family Mustelidae; genus Neogale; species Neogale vison. Next base: position 74,650,324 of record NC_058101.1, read on the forward strand.
AATAAAAATACAGATCTTTACAGCACAAAAAGAAATTAGTCAAAATCTCCATCTGAATTTTAATTGAGCATGATCCTGCCCAACTAGGTTCACTGAATATTGAAAAAGTCCCAGATATTCTAGATAATGAGTATAGTCAAACAGCTTATTAATTTTTTCAAGTTTTTATCTAAATTCCAGTTAGGTTTATTATTTTTTTATAGTCAAGATATGGAACCTAGCAACAATTAAACACGAGGTATATGGTTCTCCTTGATTTCAAGGAAGTATTTTACTTAATTTTACTACAGGAAACTAGATTTTAATAAGCATTCTTCAAAATAGAAAAAGTCCCAATTTATTTTTTAACTCAGCATTTTACATCTATAAAGCCCTTTGCATTCATTGTAACAGTTCATCAGTGTAAGATTCTATTGGATTATATTGTTGCTGTTGTTGTTACTTTTATGTTCCAGATAAGACTAAAGGAAACACAACAGAGATAAATTGTCTTAGTTCAAAGTCCTCTAATGTATTGATGTAAAAATCTAGGTAGTAAAATATAATTAAAGCTATAGTACAACTTTATATCTATGTAGTAACAGTTATATATCATAGTTGAGATTATGGTCATAGAGAATATGGGGAAATAGGCATTACCATTTTGGCAACCTGGCATTATTTATTAAATTGAACATGGATATATTATTTCATGCAACAATTTATCCAGTAGGAATATTTTTTCACATATTTACTATCAACTGTAACTAAATATGCTCATTAATTAAGGTTCTTGAGAATATTATTTGTAACACACACAAAATGAAAATAACAAATGTTTAATAGAAAGCTAATTAAATTCTTGATAACCAATCCATACTTCAAATGATTCTACTCTAAAGTAATAGTAATTAATAAATAACTACTATTGTAATATAAAGTCTTTAGGATATATATGTTTTTCAAAATTTATTTACTTATTTTAGAGAAAGAGAGCATGAGCAGGGGGTTAGGATGGGGCAGACTCCCAGTTGAGTATGGAGCCCACCTACGGCTCTGTCTCAAGACCCTGGGATTATGACCAGAGCTGAAATCAAGAGTTGGATACTTAATCAACTGAGCCACACAGGAGACCCTTTAGGATATATTATTAAATAAATTCAAAAGCATTATACCAAAAATGTGGATAGTACATTCCCACCTTGTAAAAATGAAACCTATAATTTATAGGCAAATGTTATGTACTAATACATATGACATTTTTGATGCTATTTATCTTTTGAGAATGGAATTATGGGTCTAGGTTGGGAAGATGGTCCAGATTTTTACATACATTTTTAACATTTAGTTTTTAATAGGTGCAGGTTTTTATTTCATGATAAAAAAGGAGAAAATAGTAATAATTTTAATAAAAGTGATTTAGTGTTATCATATGTTAAATATTGTACTAGCCCTTTATATTCAATGTAATTTAATCCTCAAAACATTCTGAGGAAGATAACATTATTACCCTGGTTGTAAAGAGGAGGTGAAATAGAAGGGCAAAGAAGTTAAATAACTAAACCCTATTAACTAGCCAGAAATGCTACGTGGAGAAGGCCAGGTATATATCATTCCCAAGTTTGTGCTTTTAAATTCATGTGAATTTCACTAATCAAAATAATATTTAATGCGGAAGAATAAATCTAGTTCATATAACAAATTCCTGACCTACTTTTCATATGACATTACTTTCCTTATGCTTAAACAGAGAAGGAACAAATGATTTTGTATAAATTAGAGCTAAATTAGCATCCAGGGAAATTCTTTTTTTTTTTTTTTTTTTTTTGTCTATAAGTGTAATCTGAATATTTAGTTCTTTTAAGAGAGATGTAAAAGGACCATTTTTGGCTTACAAATATAAGGTTCTCTTATTTCTAGCATGACCTGTGAAATGTCTTCATTTGTATCCTTACGTCTTTCCAATCCTAGTGCAAAGAGCTCAATACATGTTGATCCTAAAACAAGTAATCATTTTAAATATAAATTATTTTTATTTCCTCTATAAAAGACAAACATTTTGACATATTCATCTGTTCTTTAAAGCTTATCTTAGTAGTGGAAGCATCTGTGAGAAAACCAAACAGCTGTGAATCCAAATATAGAAACAGATTCAGTCTTTGCAACATAAAGGTTGGAAATGTGCTGCTGCTCAACACCGGAAACTATAAATGACAGTGCTATATGTTAGAGAAATAGCAATTTTAGAAATTCAACTTAATGCTAATTTATCTCACAGGGAGATGTTTATTATTCATAGTTGCATATTTTGCACTGTATTTTTCTAGTGTGAATATGTCCACATGTGACTTATACTTCAAAAGAAAAACTGATGAAAGATATATTTAGTTTTTATTTCTTTCTTTTTAATAGATATGATCTCGTAGAGCACAAAAATTCTACTTTTTAAATAGTAAGAGAAGAGCAAAGTTTAAGGAAATTTCAGCTGAAACAATCCAATTAATGTGAACTTAAAGGAAAACAAATTTCCTGAGGAAAAATATTTTGTTTTTTTTTTCCTGAAAATAGGGTTGTACCCATTTATCACTTTCTTTTATAGTCAACATAATCCCATTTGAATTAAATTCAGAGTTAAGATTATATGAAAAGAATTTGCTTACAAAAATCCAATTATATTTATTGTGCTATATTTGCTAAAATAGAAAAATTTATCTGTATATTTCAACAATGGAAATTGAAATAAAACTGTGTTAATCAATTTAAGAAAGTCATTAATCAAACACCTTGTTTTGCCAATTATTCAGATTTTTTGACATTTCTCTATAGAAGTGATAATGAACATCTGGTTTTATATTGTTAATGAGTGTGAAATGATACTGAATTTCTTTTTCCCAGGACTTCTATGTCATTTTCCTATCCCCATTAGAGAATAAACACATAAAAGTACAGCTATTTGTAATGCAGACATTAATGTGAGATAGTCACAGTACAACTTCTTAGTGTTGTCAGTACTGGTGTATTTTTCAGATGTGTAATAATTCTTACAGATTTAATACATGTGACCACCAAAAAAGTTGCTAAAATGAAATCAAGGGACTTAGAACAGTAGAGTACCAATATATTACACATTTTTAGTATAGAAATTGTGCTACCAGAGAGGATCCTGTAATAAGGTTATGAAAAAAATTGGAATTTTAATTAAAAATATTTGATTATGCCTTTTCATGGAAAAGGAATGCTATTACAAACATATCTATTGGGTAATAAGTTTATTAAGGAGAGTAAAGAAAAGAATGTAGAATAAATAAATTAAAATTCATTGAACATCACGTGCTTTATATGCCTGAACACATGACATTTGTTTCTATTTTATAGCTTAAAAATAAGGAAATTTAGGTAATATGAAATTAAGTTTCTTGCCCATGAACACGTAAGTCATAAATGGATTTTACCCAACTCTATTCAATTTCAAAGCCCTTTTTTTTTTCTCATTTCTATTGAGAGCTCATATTAAGATAGCATGGATTCCAAGAAGAGACACAAACACAAAACAAACACGAAAAAAGGTTTACAAACAGTCCAAGGTGTGTCACTATTTAAAATATAATAAAATTATTGTTGTACATTGGAGAATGGTTCGGTAAATGCTGTGGTAAATTTAGTCAGCCCAGTATTTTCTTAAAATATGATCGAGACCCATATGTAGAAGGTCCACCGGGGGGGTTTTCTTAGAATCGTATTCTGTGTCCTACACTAGATCTATTAATTAAAATCTTTGATACTGAAATGTGGTCATTTAGAGATGATAAAAGTAATTCTCTAATTCACTGTTTAAATGCAAACACACACAAATAAACAAGAACTCGTTGTCCATCAATACTAATGAATTATTGCAAATTATTAACTTTGTAATTCTGAATAAAACCTTAACAGTCTATGAAATTTTTTTTTTAAAGATTTTATTTATTTGACAGAGAGAGATCACAAGTAGGCAGAGAGGCAAGCAGAGAGAGAGAGAGAGGAGGAAGCAGGCTCCCTGCCGAGCAGAGAGCCCAATGTGGGACTCGATCCCAGGACCCTGAGATCATGACCTGAGCTGAAGGCAGAGGCTTAACCCACTGAGCCACCCAGGTGCGCCTATGAAATGTTTTTTGAATGAAATAAATAATGGCACTGAATTTATAGTAAGCTACTTAAGTAAAAATGTACATGCAAGCTTGATTATAAAAATTTTATATTTTATGTGTGAATGTATGAAGCATGATTCATAAACATAATAAGTATATGTTATATTCTTATATTGTAGTAGTTATTCTGGTTGAGGTGATCTTTCTCTGGCCCTTGATAAAAGCTTAATAGACAATCTCATGGTCACTTAAAAATCTCAAAACAGTCTCAATCAGAAATCCAGTCCAAGATATTAAGCAACACTTCAATCGACAAGTGAAACCAAGTCTACAAAATAAAGCCAAAGTTGAAAAGAACCCCATAACTAGGAAAGAAGAATGTGGTGGGCTTTTTCTTTTTTTACTCTGATGTGATGCATATAGATCTACATGAAGTCAGTGCCTTTGGAGCTTTCTTCTGGGAATGGAGAAACAGAAGAAGTAACAGGGATTTTCTTGTTTGTGGATGGATTTCTGCTCTTTGGGTCTGGCAATATTTAAAGTTGATTTCTCTAGTAAAAAGGTAAAGACATGGAGTGGGAAGGCCTTAAGTGGAAGGGAGAGTTGAAATATGAGCTTTGCGCAGTGGCAGTATCGTAGCCAATGAGGTTGATCCGAGGCACGATTATTGCTAATTGAAATATGAGCTTTCATCTTGGCCTGGAAAGAATCATGTTGGTCAAAGCTTAGCTTCTACTGCATAGGAAATAAGTTCATGCCTGCTTGCCTTGTAAGAAGCAACACCTGCCTCTGTGACCAGCCAAACTGGTTGGCCAGGGACTGAAACATTTCCCAGGACTTGGAATTTTTTGTGCTCAAACCAGAAGAGTCCCAGACAAGGTGGGACAAGTTAGCCACCCTGCTTTTAAGTCTAGAGCATTTAATTATTTTAAGAATTAAATCTCTTGTTTGGAAATCTAAAAATAAATAAGTAAAGGCATGAGAAAAACAATTATTTTACATGCTTTCAATCAAGCTCTCTAAGTAATGTCAAAGAAGCAGCCTTTAATAAGTTTTGGAATTATATAAGGAGGAGAGAAAGGGGAATGAGGTGTTTAAAACAACAACAACAACAACAACAAAAAACAGACTCATTCAGGCATCAGTGCCCTCAAACAAAACAAAACAAAACAAAACAAAAACCCCAAAAGTACTAATTTGTTTTTCAAATATTGAATCTTTAAAAATTTTGAAGTTGGAAAATAGCCAAGTAATAGAAAATCAATTTACTTTTATTATTATTTATTTATTCACTCAGTCACTTATTTATTTGTTTATTTGTAATTCAGCATATGGAAAACTATCTTACACATGCTTTGGTATATAATGTCTATAGTACTGTTACATAAGAGAGAAATGATAGGGGCACCTGAGTGGCTCAGTCGGTAATCGTCTGCCTTCGGCTCAGGTCATGATCCCAGGGTCCTGTGATGGAGCCCCAGGTCAGGTACCCTGCTCACCAAGGAGTCTGTTTCTCCCTCTCCCTCTACCTGTCCCCCCTCTCATGCTCTCTCTCTCTCAAATAAATAAATAAAATCTTAAAAATAAAGAGAATGATAGTCCTATTTTTACAACATGATATACGTGTGTAATTACATGGGCATTTAATGAGAATATTCAGAAAGAAAGGGGAAAAAGAAAAAAAGAAGGGATAATTATTAAATAATCCTCTAGTGATATTATTTAATACCATAATACTTTTTAACTGTTAAAAAACATCTTTTTCTCATGGTCAATTTCAAATAATAATTTTTAATTGAATTTAATTTTAATTTAATTTTAATTGAAATTGTTCTAATAGATTTCATACAACTGAAATAAGGCCCATATTATTCATATATTGTTTTATTCTCCTTCCTTAGAATTGTATTTATTGAAGACATTTACCAAAAAAATACCACAATAGTCTTGTCTTTTATGTTATTACTCTTAATTTTGCTCTCCCTTCACTGTTCCTTCATTTTCAGTTTTCCTTGCAAAATCATCTTTCTCTATATTTCTTTAATTTAAATTCTATCTATCTGTATTTGCAATATTGACATTCCTTAGAGCTTGTTTCTTGTCCCTCTCCTCTTCTTTCCATATACTCATTCCCTAGGAGATGTCAGTGTTTCATTGACACTTATTTCCATTTAATTGCTGACTACTTCCTAGAATAAATTCTTTGCCTAGATTGCCCATTAGATAGTAACACTTCTAATATCCACCTTTCTATATAACTTCACTATTGAATTGATTAAATAAAGTATAAAATGGAACTCTTTTTAGTTCTCCCTTTTTGAAATGTGTGTTCTATCCTTATTTAACCCTTAATAAATGAAATCTATTAATTAGTATTAATAAAGGACTCTATTCAATATAATCTCTGATTTCTTTTCTTCCTACCATTCCCTAGATCCATTCTGTATGAAGGCAAGTCGTGTTGATTCAATTTCAAAATATATCTCAAATGCAAATATTTCCCTAAATTTTTTCTGCCATTATTATATCCATGGTATTTTTATTTTTTTTTACCAGACCACTGCAACAGCACCCTAAATATCCTCATATGATCCCTTTTGTTTTTCTCCAATTTAATCTGTATCTAAAAATTAGAAGTCTCTTCCATATGCATAAACATTCAATTTTTTTTTCCATAGCACTTGAAATAAATTTCCAATAAATTTTCCCTGAACCTTAGGCCCTAAGTAATCCAACTCCTGTCTCTTCTGCCTTACCTAACAGCCCTTTCCCTTAAGTAAGCTATAGCCCTCCTGGTGGTCGATGAGCTTCTCAAACCACCAGGAAGTTTCTCAGATTGGGATTTGGTTACATATTATTTCCTTTTTGGCGAATGTTCCATGCTCCACTTTTAGTCTAGTTATCTATTACTGCGTAACAAAATACCCTAACACTTAGTGGCTTAAAACAATAATCATTTATTAAATGTCATAATTTTGTAGATCAGAAATGTAGGCAGTACTCAGCTGGACAGTCCTTCTGCTCCACTTTGTGTGGAATGAAGTTGCTCAATGATGTCTAGTTAGTGGCTGATCTAGGGTAGAGCCTTCAAGACATTTCATTTATAAATCTGCTACCTTAATGAGGAAAGGAGCAGTTACAGCTGTTGCATATTTCCTCTTTATATAATTTCAGGGCTTCTCCACCAGCCACCAGCAAGCTGCTTGGACATAGCTAGTTGGTTCTCCAAAAGCATTCAGAGATCGTAGTGGAAAGCAGTCTTTCCCCCCCGCCCCATTTTGTTGTTGTTGTTGTTGTTTATTTATTTGACAGACAGCGATCACAAGTAGGCAGAGAGGCAGGCAGAGAGAGAGGAGGAAGCAGGCTCCCTGCTGAGCAGAGAGCCCAATCTGGGCTCCATCCCAGGACTATGGGATCATGACCTGAGCCAAAGGCAGAGGCTTTATCCCACTGAGCCACCCAGGTGCCTTGGAAAGTAGTCTTTTAAAGTTAGTGTCCCAAAACTGGCAGATTCAATTTAAACACATTTCATTGGTCAAGGCAGTCGGAGTCTCCCAGATTCAAGACAAAGAAACATAAACTTCACTTCCTGATATGAAAAGTGTCAATGAATTTGTGGACAACTTTATTCTGCCACAGCCTCAAAAATCTTGTTTATATTCTACACAAAACATTGTTCTTTCTAAGTCTTCCCTAAGCAGCATAATTAAATTGAGGGCCTACTATTGATATTTCTCTCAGAACATTGTTTGCTTGTTTATCAACATTTGTGATTTATCACTTCTCATAATTTTTTTAGAGAGGGAGGAGAAGGAGGGGGAGAGGGAGAGAGAGAGAGAGAGAGAGAAAGAAAATCATAAGCAGGCACCATGCCCTGCACAAAGCCTGATTCTGGGCTCAATCTCGAGATCAGGACCTTGAGATCATGACGTGAGCTGAAATCGAGAGTCAGAGGCTTAACTGATCGAGCCACCCAGAAGCTCCTATGTTTTTAATTTAAAATTTTTTTCTATGCTTCATCTGCTAAGAAATAATTGGTAATAAGACAAGAATGTTCACCTGTTTGTTTCTTTTTAGTGCCTAATATACTAATGACAATATAACAAGTATTGAGTCAGTTTTTAATAAATAACTTTTTAAGGAATAAATGTGAATTGATAATTTTTGTTAAAACATTTTACACAAATTCAGAGTGCTGCAATTTTGAGAACAACTCCTGTGAAATAATTTGTACAAACAAGTTGGTCATGAAATCAGGGTAAATTACTATGGGTATTAAGGGATTGGAGAGGGACTATAGAAAAACAAATAAACAAGAGGATGCATTAAAAGAAACACAGCTAAACAGAGCCATGATGTTCCAAACATGCTGGTCGGTCACATTTGAAATGATAGAACTAAGTCGGAGAGTCATATATTTAGAAAAATAGAGAATAACAAGTATATGAAGTCAAGTGAAAATGTAACAGGAAATACTTCAGGGGACTTGGTATATTTAGCTTATAAAATCCTGTGGGACAAATATAACTGATATCTTCAAATGTTGAGGAGCTGTCACATTTAAATTTTTTTCTCTTTATTTTCCTCAGAACTCTGATTAATAACATGTCAAAGATGAATTTTACAATTAAGATGGTACTTAACCAACCCACAATGATTACTCTAAGGAAAAAAAAGAAAGATTTAACATGTTTCTGCCGTTATTTCTTTAGGTTGCTATAGTTGCTTCATCTTCTCACACCTGGGATTAGATTTGAAGCTTTCTTGTCACCTTTGGTGTAGTAATTACATTGATTTTCATAAAAAGTGGGTCAATTAAATACTTTTTATTTGTCATATTAATCATTCACTTATTAAGGTATTAACTGTTTTAAGTACCCACACTGTGTAAAATCTCAGAAGTGTAGCCATGAGGAAATCATAGCAGACCCTGTTTCAGGGGTTTCTCTTTGTCAAAGAATACACCTGGGCTCTGGGTCAAGTGAATGAAAATAAAATTCAGCAAATTAGTTAAAGCAGCTACACTACCCTGTTCTCTGCATTTTCCTTTCAATTTTGTTATGAACCTAAAACTACTCTAAGAAGAAGAATCTTTAAAAATCAGTATAAAAAATTAGAAGTTCTCTAAATGGCTTATTTCCAAGTTTACTAAATTTACAAGCTGGCCAAAAATTTGTCTCTACAAACTGTCTTTCAAATTCTTAAAATATTCTTAAAATTGTGTCTATGAATTGCCAGGGAGAAAAGCAGTATCAGTGTGTCCTATGGCTAGTCCAATTGAATCGTAAAAAATGTACCTATTTTTTTTTCTAAAGGGAAAATTTAGCACAAACAAACAAAAAATAATAAAATCCTTCCTTTTATTTTTTTCTCTGCGCAATAATTGAACTCTTTCCAGAGTCTGTTCTTAACCTTAGCATGGGAAACCCCTTTTTAACTTTGAAATTACCTCTTGTAAAGTCTTAGTGTTTGTGAGGGTCAGAGGGTGGGAAAGCAAAATTAAGACTTTGATCTTTTGGTCCTTACTCTGTTTATGCACTGTGACAATGTTTTGGAATTAATTAGATTTTCAAGACTGAGGTCTGCTTCAACATGAACCTCTGTTAGATTTTGTTAAAAAAATAAACTCAACCCCTAAATATTTTTCTGAAGAAGCTTTTTAAGTGTATACTTTTGAAAGAATCGGAGTACTTTATGATGAAAGTATAGCAAATACGTTGGCTAGCACTGTACTGTGAAATACAGTGTCATTGCTATCACATGTAAGAATGGTTGAGAGACACAGCGCCTCACACTGCAGCTTCTTCCACCACATAGCAGAAAGCATTTACACAGATGCTCTGAGATAACAGTACGTCAGTGTTCTTTCAAAAATTGTTATGAAGATGACAATAAACTTGCTCTTAACAACAGCACTCAAATTCGTTGGTGAAAATAACAAGTGCCTTGTATGGCATGTGTAACAAAATGTAAAGCGAATGAAAATATAAAAAAATACACAGAGAAGAATGCAAGATGATTTCACTGTCCATGTTTTCTTCACTAAAGAGCAGATAAAGATTTATAACTACTATAATTAAGGTAACATTCTCTCATATGATCCATTTTTATTTTATTTTATTTTAGTCTGTGAATTTTCCATATCTTCTCATTCCATGCTGTGTGAGTTATACTTTTTCTTACTTCTTGATCTTATTATTTAGTCAGAGAAAGTTCTTAATCTTTGCTTATGTCCTTGATCAAATCCCTATCTTTATATAAAAGTAAATATATATACTATATTTACTTTTTATATAATATATATATTACTTTATATAATATATATATAATATATATTATATAATATTTATATAATATATATTACTTTTTATATTATATATATTATATAAAAAGTAAATCATCAACTGATTTCTAAGAACCTTTTGCTTCTTTCCATGACCATAAATTATTTGAATATCAGAAAAATAATGTAGTCTAAGAATTGTGATAACTTTTAATGCGAAATAACTTCAGCTTTTCCAACCTGATCACTTTGTTCGCAAGCTCTCTAAAGTGCCTGAGTCTTTCTGACTCCCTTCACATTCAGCAGGATGTGGAAATGGGTGGTTGTGGATTATGCTCAACTTTCCCTCACTCAGGTGGGTTATTTTAAAGGAAACACAGCAAAAAATTTTACCCTTAAGTAAGCATGCATTTCTAAGAAACACTCACTTTTTAAAAAATTATATAACCTGATCCCATTATTATATCTAAAAAAGGGAACACTTCTTTAATGTCATCTAATATCTTTTCATGTTCACAAGTATTCATTTGTCCCATAAATGTATTTTTGTTAGATTTTATTTTTTTTTTATCTGACAGAGAGAGAAAACACAAATAGGGGGAGCAGCAGAGGGACAAGGAGAAACAATCTCTCCAATGCATGGTTCAGTCCTGGAACTCTGGGATTGTAACCTGAGCCAAAGCCAGATGCTTAACTGACTGAGCCACTTAGGCACGCCATAACTGTGTTTTTCAGTAAGTGTTTTTTTTTTTTTTTTTTCCATACCAAGAGCCAAAAAAACCTCCACATATTTCATTTATTTTATATATCTTAGTCTCTTCTAATCTATAAAATCCTTTCCTTCTTTGTCTTGCCCTTTATTTTGTTTTTTCTTCTATATAATTTTCCACATTTGGAGTTTAGCTAATTGCATCCCTATATCATTTAACATATCTATTTTTTTAAAGATTTTATTTATTTGACAGAGAGAGAGAAAGAGAGGTCATAAGTAGGCAGAAAGAGAGGGGGAAGCAGGCTCCCCACTGAGCAGAGAGCCCTACGCGGGGCTCAATCCCAGGACTCTGAGATCATGACCTGAGCCGAAGGCAGAGGCTTAACCCACAGAGCCACCCCGGTGCCCCATCTATTTTTTACGTTTCATATAAAGTGGTTACATCAAATGGTTTAATCAAGCTTAATTTTAATTTTAATTTTTTTTATTAAGAATTTCTTATGAGTCTCAAGATATCTGACCATCTCTCATTTTGTGATCTTTCTGTTATAAAATTCTTTGTTAGCTTTCACTTAATGTGTTAGTAGCCATTCAAGATCATTGCCAACACTCATTTCTCCATTAGTGGATGCAAATTTGTGTTGCTTCAATGTGTTGCTTCATTTTTTCTGGATATATTAGCTGTAATTCTCCCGTAAAAAAATTACTCATGAACTATTTTGTTACCCTTAAATATATTTGTACACCAAAGGAAAGATAACTGGTTCACTTTTCCCTGTTATATATTAGTTTCCAGAAAAATGAATTGTTGCCCTAGAAACTTTCAGAGGTAATCAAAGAGATTTTAAAAATTATTATAAGCTCATTTTTTAACATGTTTGGAATGTTCATAGCAATCATTGTAGTTCTTAACATTTAGCTATACTTTTTTCAATAGGTAGAAGCTCCTTTACTTTGACTCCCATGACTTCCAAAGACTCTAGTTGTCTTTAATAGTTTCTTTGTGTTGCTTTTGGCTATGAAAATAATTCTGGGATTATGTTGTGCTGTTCTTATCAGAGAGTGGAATGTAATCTTTCTTCAAGAAGTGTTGACTTTACTAAGAACTCTTATTTAGAGACCATAGTCTGGGTTCTTTATATTTTTTTTTGACTACTGCTTCTGGCCCTTTTTAGTTTAGTAGCCAGAAAATAAATATATATTATAATGTGGAAGAGAAAATACATAACAAGAGTTAATATTCTAGTTGTAATTAAAATTAACAGTACTGAGTTTTTAATCAAATTTTTTCCTTTCTTTTTTTATCTCTTCATTGTTACTCAACATCTTATTTCCTATAGACAATATAACACTTGCTTTTGATTTATCATCTATGTCTCTCTGTACCTACCTAAAAGTACATATCTATCTACATGTAAATCTTAAAAGTAATAATGACAATATTATTTCTATGAATATCAATATCAAATACCATTTGATATTTCTTTTCAGTTCTTTTTAATTTTGATATAGCCCACTAAAGATGTGCAATTACATTACTGTCTTAAGGTCATAAAAACAATTATTGTATAGTTAAGCCATCAAATTGGTTTATAATTTAGTTTTATTTTCTACTTGAAGGTTTTTAAAATTAATTTAGATTTAATTTTTTATAATCATTTAAAACAACTAGAAGTCTCTAAAGTGTAATCTGTAAAACAAGATACATTCAGAGAACTGTACCTTCAATTTCTTTTCCCTTAAGTCTCTTTACTTCTACTCTTTCAATAATAATTTTCATTAGTTTTTTGTTTCTATTTCTACTTGTAAAATACAGACATCTATTATACAAATGTACATATGAATAGATTTATCTCCTTTTACATGTATATCTTAACCCCTTCATAAATGAAAGATAATGCAATAATCACATTGTTTTATACCTTTAAAATACTTTTGGGGATTGATCTATAGTCTTGTATAAAGATTTTCCTCATTCTTTTTAGTGATTGATAGTTTCCATTCCATCGATGTTCCATAGTTTCTTCACCTAGTCCCCTGTAGATGAACATTTTTATTATTTCTAGTGCTTTTTTGTTTTGACAAATAGAACAACAATAAATAGCCTTGTGCACATGCCATTTCAGTTCTCATATCTTTGAGAAAGATTTCTAAAGGAGAGATTTATGTTTAAAGGGACAAATCAATAAGCGTTTTTTGAGAGACTATGGACTCTGAAAAACAATCTGAGGGGTTTGAAGTGGCGAGGGGTGGGAGGTTGGGGTACCAGGTGGTGGGTATTGTAGAGGGCACAGCTTGCATGGAGCACTGGGTGTGGTGAAAAAATAACGAATACTGTTTTTCTGAAAATAAATAAATTGAAAAAAAATAAGCGTTTTTTCTAGATATTATCAAATTCCTTTTTACAGATATTGTATAACTATGTATTTCTACCAGCAATATATGAATGTGTATTTCCTATACTATTTTCATGGATCTAGAGTAGAAGATAAATCCTCCTATTGGATAAAATACACATCAGATCACTTCCTGGAATCACATTAAGTAAGTCTATCACCTTTAGAGTTTCAATAGGCATAATTTTTGACAATAATAGTTATTTTTGAAAAGGGCTAATCTAATCATTTGGGCATCTTTCTTCCAGTAAATACTCTCTGGGATCAGTGACAGTGCTTGATGTTATATGGGCAACTTACTAGTTTATCTGGTTTCAGGAGACCTAAAAATTTAAGGAAACTTAGGAATTGGTCCTACATCCTACTAGGTAGCCTTGATCCAGCCTGAAGACCATGTTGACGCTATTCTCTAAAGTGGCATATTTTAGGCTAACTCTTAGATACATTTATTTAAAGGGATAATCAGAGAATGGTCGTCTCCCCAAAGTGAGCATATACAGGGGCTAACATGGTCTTCTCCCAAAAGTGAACATATACAAAGGCTAACAGAATTGTCATACCTTTTTTTTTTTTTTTTTTAAATCTTTGGGCTTTAGTAGCGCCACTATCACCAGAAGGTACACATGTTATGCCTTAGTCATCTCTTTCATGACCTGTTCCCCTAGGAAGCAACTCAGAACAACAAAGTCACTGGAGAGCTAAAGAGTGTAGATGAGGGCAGTTAACCACCACATGCACCTGTCAGATGTCCAGCTGGCTCACATATAACTGAACATAAGGTTGATTGGCTCTTTGCCCAGAGAAACCAGTGTATCCTGAAGGGTGTCATATTGACAATTATGGATATGCAAAATTGTTCTCACATTCAAGGTTAAGAGCAACTTATTCTGAGCTCACATCTTCATGTGATTTTTTTTGATGGCATATGGGGTCATTTTGGAGCCTAGTCTCTTGAGGCAAGAATTGCTACCACAACTCATTTGTTCTAAATTATGGTTCAAATAGTTTAAAAATTAATCATCCTTTTAGGTTTTGACTATTGTTTTAAATGATTACCTAGGGAAAATTGGGAATAATGTAAATTAACAGCCAAGTTATAAAAAATAAATATATTGATCAGAGCTAAATGTAATAATGATGGATGATCTCTATTGAAAATAACAGTGTTTATTTGATAATATGTCATCAAATAGCATAACAATATGACATTCAATAATTAAAATTGCCCCATATATGTCTTGTAAGGTGATTACCAACAAAATAATTATCTATTTTCTGGATTTCACATTAAAGTAAACTACCAAAACGTACTTAATGTTTTATAGTTTTTTTTATAATCACCCTAGACAGTGTCTTTATTATGCATGTATTTTTTAAAGATTTTATTTATTTATTTGAGAGAGTGAGAGATAGAGAGAGAGTGCACAGAAGCAGGGGTAGAGGGAGAGTGAATGGGAAAAGTAGACTCCCCTGCCAAGTGGAGACCCCAACGTGGGGCTTGATCCCAAGACACTGGGATCATGACCTAAGCCAAAGGCAGATGCTTAACTGACTGAACCACACAGGTGCCCCTATTCTGTATATTTATGATAAAACTTACATTTTATTCATTTGAGGATTACATAATCTATTCCATTTTGGAGGGATTATCAGAATATAATTGTCATTTTCTCAGAAACTTCTTGTATTTTGGGACATTGTCAGAGAAGATTTATTAAATGCATTTATCCTTTTTTGAAAGAAAGATGAGATAGTAATAGAAATATTTGGGTCCTATTTATGTCAGTAAAAGTCATATTTATTCTATATCTATAAGGCAAATTCATTCTCCATCATTTCCCAGATAACATATAGAAAAATGTTAGTGTTTTAAAATTATGCATAAATTTTCTAAATCAGTTGTTAACATGTAAAATTATATTGTTAAGAACACTATGACATAGATAAGTTTGAATGAAATTTTAATTTCTTAATTTTCTTTTTGAATATCTTATCATTATTAAAAGATATTTTGTTCTTTTCCTATGAGCTACAATAAATGCATATTTAAAAGATTCATATTCTTTTGTTTTGACTTATGTCTCTTATAATGAGATTTTAGACTAAAAGACTCCTTTAGTTTATTAGAGTTTTAATGAGTTTAGTAGTTGCTATTTTATTCCTATTTCTACTTATCTTTGTATTTCCCAAATTTGTTTTACCACCTCCTCTATATTTTGTAGTTATGGTGTTTATTAATTTGCCACTAGTTGTGAAGATGCAACTGCTATTGATTTCAAGTAAATACTTGATTAGTCACTAAATCTTGTATAGCACCTACCACTGTAAACCCACTTAGAAAAATATGGGGAATTCCAAAATCAAGATGCAAAAATACAAAAAGTGTGCATTTTTATGAGTGCATATTAAAATGTTTGAATAGCTCTATTTTTATTCATCTTAGGCTGGTAGAACCATACTTAACTAAACTTAATCTAATTTAGCTTGAAAATAAGACATTCAATTTAGATGAACTAATCTTGTTTCTATTTGAACATCAACTGTTTCTCACTATTTAAAATTTGACTCTTTTCTTTTCCCTGATTCAATTCTCATTTGTCTTTCAAAAAATGCATTTTTCTAAAATGAAATTCTTAGTTAATGACTTTTCACTCACTTGAATTTTCTTATCCTTTTACCATTTGTCAACATTTGGATACTTTTAATCTAACTTTACTATTTTTTTATTGCTTTTAAGAATTTTAAATTTTTCTTTTACAACTATGTTGTGTATCTTGAAACTGGCAATGTATTTCTATATTTTGCATTCCCCCCATGTCCTTAACTAATTATAAATGAATGAAAGATTCTAACTAACTACAATCATTTATGAAGTATTATTGATAATGTAAGAGGTTTAAATTTATATGTATCTCAGGAAAAATATTGAGAAAACATATGTAAAACAAAGCATATGAGAGTGTCCATGCATTATTCTTTCTTTGGACTATAAAAATATATGAAAGACATTAATTTTAAAAAATCGTTAATTACTATGGTAAAATGAAAGATTGCCCCAAAGTCTTCATCTCTCCTTGAAGTCACATACTTATCATTGCCTTTATTGTAAGGGATTTTATCTCCCCACTCTTTGACTTTTCACTTTGGTTAGTTGCATGAGGCAAAAGTGGTAGTGTGGTGTTAAGTCTAGGCCTAAAAAAACCTCATGTGTTTCTACTCGTGTTTTTCCCATTGCTGTGAGAATAATATAACCCGGCTAGCTTATTGATGTAATCTGGGTCCACTTTCTGATAAATGAGCTCATGAGCTTGATGTTCCCAGGTCTACCATGTAATAATATATCACCCAAAAGCCACCAAACTAATGCAAAGCTTAGACTTTAGTTTGAGGATGAGTCTCTGGAAGATTTCAAGACTTTCTGAGTCAATGGTCATTATATGGTATTGTGTTGCATTAGGTAGAATGCATGTGTCTCAGGGGATGGGAGAAGCACTGACTTGGGGAATTTCAGCTTCCTATTTTCACAGTTTTTGTTTCTGCTGGACTGGAGGTCCAAGTTTCTGTGGAAGAATAATCCTACTAATGGAATAAAGATTTCACTAAACAAAAGCTAAGACTGACACCTGATCACTTGTATTCTTCATTCCGGTAGACCAGCAGTCAAAGAAAGGAACCACTATAATGTGACAATTTAATTCTGATTATCATGAGATAGCAGTTGTTACTACTTGTTGGGGGCAGAAAATTTGTTTGGGATTTGATAAATTTATTCCGAAACCATTTATTATTTCAGTGTTCATAACTGTGACTGGGCAGTTTTACCAAACAATGCCTAGAAAACAGCATGATAGCCGGGGTGAAAGATCTCTTTGGGAATATAGATTTGGGCTACTTTCCATGTCTAGCAATACAAATCAGCAAATAATCCAGTCAGGAGTGAAGAGCATCAAGAACATTTTGCAGAAGAGAAAAATGATGAATATTAATTATTTTCTCAGGATTAACTGTCTCAGCAGGAGTATAGCTTATTAACACACACACTCTCTCTCTCCTGTAAATCGTTTCTTCAAATATTGTGACTGTTTACTACCTTTAAGAAACATTTGCAAGGGAGGGCCTGGATGGCTCAGTCATTAAGTGTCTGCCTTTGGTTCAGGTCATGATCCCAGGACCCTGGGATCAAACCTGTGTCTGGCTCCCTGTTCTGCAGGGCTGTTTCTTCCTCTCCCACTCCCCTTGCTTGTCCCCCTGCTTGTCCCTTTCTTACTGTCTCTTTCTGTCAAGTAAATAAAATCTTAAAAAAAAAAAAGAAACATGTTCAAGTTGGAGTGGTTATAATGTGGTGTATGAGTAGATGTGAGCAGACAGTGTTCCACTTTCAACCCCTCACTCTTCCTACTTCTTCAAATGCCAGTACCTGCATCTCTATGTCCCCTTAGACCTGCTTTGCCCTTATGTCCCCTTAGACCTGCTGTGCACAGCAAGACAGAAGTATCAGGAATTTAATAACCTTTTTGGGAGATACCCTCAGTTAAGGGTAAACAAAACAAAAACACCCCAGATCTTTGGCCTTTTAAGTGGTATTATGATGAGATATATATACCACACTGGCTTTGAAATTTCTGTAATACAATTCATCTCAGATTTCCTACATCTTTTAATTGGCTTCTTTCCATCCATTTTCACTCCTCCTCCTCCCTTTGTTGTCTCCTGAGATCACCTACTGATAAACTAATTGTACCCAAATTCTACACCTGTTAGGATGATATTATGAATAACAACAAAAAAAAGTGTTGGAAAGGATGTAGAGAAAAGGCAATCCTTGTACACTGTTGAGGGGAATGTAAATTGATGCAATCTCTATGGAAAACAGTGTGAAGGTTCCTCAAAAAATTAAAAACAAGAGTATCGTATGGTCTAGCAGTTTCTATTCTACATATAAATCCAAAGGAAATGAAATTAGAATCTGCACTCCCATGTTTATCACAGCATTATTCACAATAGCCAATACATGGGTGCAACCTAAATCTCTGTTGACTAATGGATGGATAAAGAAATTTTAGTATATACATACAATTGAATATTATCCAGCATTAAAAAAGGGGAGAGGAAGGAAATCCTACAACTTACAACAACACAGATGAACCTAGAGGACATTATGGTAAGTGAAACAAGTCAGACACTGAAGTACAAATGCTACATGATACCACTTATATGAAGAACCTAAAATCATCAAACTCATAGAAGCAGAAAGTAGAATGGTGATTAACAAGATGTTGGGGCAGGGCAGACAATGGTGTACTAAAGAAAGGGTATAAAGTTTCAGTTACACAAAATAAGTCCTAGAGGTTTATTATATACCATAGTGCCAAAAAAAATGAAGAAGGTAGAAGGAAAATTTTGGAGGTAATGGGTATGTTTATGATATAGATTGTGGTGATGGTTTCATCAGTATATGCTTATCTCCAAATTTTTCAAGTTATATATTAAATATGTACAGCTTTTCATATGTCAACCATGTGTCATTAAAGAGGTTTTAAAAATATAGACTTTGTTCTCTTAAAGGTATTCTTAGGTCAAAACAAAACAAAATAAAAAAAGGAAAAACCTTATCTCATTTTGCATGCCATTTTAACATCCATATGTGTGTGTGCATATATATATATATATAAAATTTCATATTATATTCTTTCAAAAATTATTAGATACACTGATATTTACTGGAAAGATAAAGAAACTAAATTACACACCTAACTACATAATGCAGTGTGATAATCATAGAGATAGAATTAGGAATACGTTTCTCTGATTTTTGCTATGAATTCTGTCAGTTATATAATGTTTTTCCTCTTTGTCAATTCTTTTAATTAAAAAGCTTGATGCTTACCCAAGCTCTTTTACTTTGAACTCTTAGTGATAGTCTGTGTCATATGTATCAAGAAACATTTCCAGTCATACCAAAGCTATTCTGATGAGAGCGGGCACATTCAGTGTGGTATGGTTGTAGACACCAAAGCAATTCTGAATGAAGTTTTACTTGTATTAATTGAGACTGACATTATTGTCAGTCTCAAGTAATGTGGGTTGGGATATATGGACTTTAGTGCATGAGGGATTAAAATAAATTTATTGAGGGACACCTGCGTGGCTCAGTCAGTTAATCCCCTGCCTTCAGCTCAGGTCATGATCCCAGGGTCCTGGGATTCCATCTACATTGGGATCCTTGCTCAGCGACTGCCACTCCCCCTGTTTATATGTTGCTTCTCACTCTCTCTCTAACAAATAAATAAAATATTTAAAATAATAAAAAATAAATAAATACATAAATAAATCTATTGAGGTATTCAAATTAGTATCTCGAACAGAGTCCCCAACAGGGAGAAAACAATAAAAATACATAATAACCATGCCTTATATTTACAAAGAACATTGTAAGCTAGAAGGTATTTCCACTCTGTATCTCAAGTTTCACAATGACTCTTGAAGTGGGAATTATTGTCATCATTCTATATAGTAGGTAATTCAGACTCTGAACTGTGAAGTGGATTGTTCATTGTTAAATGCATTTAGTAAGTGCAAAAGTCAAGACTACTAATTAACTTATAATTAAAATAGAATACCTTTTAGAAAACAACATTGTGTGTAAATAAAGTATGAATTAGAAATAACCTTTGGTTTTATATTTAACTTCCACCTCTCAACCCACTCTTTTCCTCAATTAAGAAGTTCCTTGAAGAAGTTGGATCAAATAGCTTTGCATTGAAAAATAAAGGAACTTGTTTGGTGTTAAATTAATACTAACACCACTTCCATTTATTTTGCAAACACTTCTTTACATGGGAGTAAATATAAAAATAGGTATAAATATAAAAAAATAGGTATTTTCCTCTAGTGTCATAATTAGTTCCTCTAAATGGAGTGATAGGGGAATCCTATGCCAATTGATATCAGTGAAACATATCTGGGAAAGAAAAATAAGTAAATTTCAACTAATATCAATCCTACTGTTTAAAAGTAACAACCAGGGGCACCTGGGTGGCTCAGTGGGTTAAAGCCTCTGCCTTCGGCTCAGGTCATGATTTCAGAGTCCTGGGATCGAACCCCACGTCAGGCTCTCTGCTCAGCAGGGAGCTTGCTTCCCCCTCTCTCTGCCTGCCACTCTGCCTACTTGTGATCTCCGACCGTCAAATAAATAAATAAAATCTAAAAAAAAAGTAACAACCAATTATTTATCCTAATAATCCATACAATAAATTATTATTAATCTGGGAGAGAGGTTAAAATTAAAATGGATTAATTAATTTGTAGATTCCTGGATGACTAACACAAAACTTCTAAAGTTTGAAGTTGGCATTGCAGAAATAATCATGCTTTTAGTGGATCAGAGTCAAAATACAGGCTAGGTAATAGATCATTTTAAAACTCAGTATGCTAATTAAAATCCACAGGAGAAATTGCTCTCACTGATCAGTATCAAGAAACACTATGCTTCCCTTGATGACTTAAATGGTTTTACCTGATCAGCATCATGCCTAAACCTAAATCTAGAGAGACAGGGCCTTACAGGGAGAAACAAGATCCTCACGTTTGCTTGCCTACAAGCTAGAGATTATTATTTAAGCTAGTAAAAAGAATAAACTAGAAATTTTTAGTGAACTCCTAAAATCTGAATATGACCCAGGGTGAGAGTGTAAAGTCATCAAGTATCGCAGACATGCTAATTTTGGATCCTCTTCCAGGCTTTTTCTCCAAGTACTACTTAGGAGGCCACAGGGAAGATCTGGCAGAATTCAGAGAAATCCTGCCCATGGTGCTCTCTGGGTGAGAGGAATGTGCTAAAGATCCAGGCTGACTCACTTTCTCTATGATGTCTATCTATGTGTCTGTTCTTGGTATTTATTATTTAATTTTTCTTCTTATTTTGGATATGATTTTCTTTTGTTCTTTTTTTTTTTTTTTTTTTTTTTTTGCTAATTTTTTGATTTGACACAATGGCAGGCATTGAGGCATTTAGCTTTTTATATGCTGGATATTTTTGTACCTGTATAAATATTCTTGAGCTTTCATTCTGAGACACATAAAAGTTATAGATAAAAGTTTGATCCTTGGGGTGCCTGGGTGACTCAGTCAGCTAAGTGTCTGCCTTTCCCTCAGGTCATGATCCTAGGGTCCTGGGATCACTCCTTGCTTTGCGGGGGGCCTGTTTCTCCCATTGTTTGTGCTCTCTCACTTCTCTCTCTTTAATGACTAAATAAAATCTTAAAAATATAGAGTTTGGGGGCATGTGGGTGGCTCAGTAGGTTAAGCCTCTGATTTTGGTTCAGGCCATGGTATCAGGGTCCTGGGATGGAGCCCTGCATCAGGCTCTCTGCTCAGTGGGGAGCCTGCTTCCCCTTCTTCTGCCTGCTTCTCTGCCTTCTTGTGATCTCTCTCTCTCTCTCTGTGTCAAATAAATAAATAAATAAAATCTTAAAAAAAAAGAAAAAAAGGTTTGATTCTTTGTGTCTTACTTTTAGGATTTGTTGAGCACATTTAGAATAGTGCTGTGTCATGAACTAATTATTTTCCCAACAATTAAGGCAATATGGTCTGTGTTCTCTGCATGTTGTTTCATGAATTCTGAGGTCTCCCAATTTGATAGTGGATTAAGAACCATTGCCAGTGTGGTGTATGTGTGCCAAGCACTGTCACCTCTAACCTTTTTGTGAGGTCCTTTCTTTGGTTGAAGGTTTATTCCCTGTAGTGATGTGCAGCTGAATATTACAGAAGCTCTGTGGATCCTTGTAGTTCTCCCTCTGTAGAGATCTCTCTTCTCATTCTTTGTCCCATATAAACTCTGGCCTCCTTGTTCTCTAAAGATTCTCTGCTCCATCTCAACCCATGAAGTTGGTCAGCCTTTTCTTGGTTTGTCTTCTGTATGTAGCAGACTTGAAACTCTCTCAAGGGAATACACAGAGCTAATTGTAGGGATCACCTCATTTGTTTTGCATCTCTCAGAGATTAATATCCTTTATTGCCTGATTGCCAATGTCTTTGCAAGACATTGTTTCAATATTTTGTTCGTTTTCTGATTGTTTCAGTTGGGAGACTCCACTTTGTTAATCCATCATGGACAGAAACAGATAACTCCATCATTATTATTCTTGTGGAATGAGATAATCTTTGGAGAAACAAATACATAAAATAGCATCATTTGAAAAACTTTTAAATGAAAGGATAAAGAAATATTTACACATAAAAATGGTTAACATAGTACATCTGAGAGAATTCAGTTTGCTACCACAGGATACAAATTATAATACAGAGGAATGAAAAACAAGTACCAAAAATTTTTATGCAAATCCCAAGTGCTTCTAAGGAAGTTTGACCAGATAGAGACCTGTCTATAGTCTATACTCCCAGAACTTGTAATACATAATACATAGGGGCACAAACAATGCAATGAGAAATTGCTATGGTTCAGTCCTTTTATTGTGTATACACCTTTGACTTTCTTATGACCTCTTAGCCAAGGATGGCTTATTTTTTTTCCCTAAATTTCTCCCTCCTAAGCAAAATACTATATCCTTAATTTTGGCTGATCACCATCTAGATTCGACTCCCTGATTTCTGAAAGTTGTCATGTCAACAGTTTCCCAGAGCCACGCATTATCTATGTACTAGAATAGAGGAGTTATTCCCCAGAAGTACAACCTGAATCTACCAATTGATGGTTCCTGTTGATAAACTGTCTTGCAGTTCTGGAATCTATGTGCCTTATGTGATTTTTCTGTGTTCTTGGATATGCTACATTTAAATAAGCAGGTTTAATTTCAAGACTAGGCTTTTCAAGTTTGTCTTACGTCAATCAATACTTTCATTTCTGACCATATTTTGAAATGACATATATAGATGACAATTGCTTTTTACAATGATCTTACATATATATTCTTGTGTGCATGTGTGTATGTGTGTTCTATGTGTGTATGTTTTGAGTCACAAATATTTAAATAAGATTACCAATGTGTATTATTGTGAAAGAAATTGAATAATACAACTACATTCTCTGTATGCAGTTATGCAAATTTACACAGTTTAAACTGAAGATATTCTCATATTTATTATTGCTATTTAGCACACATAATTAACTAAGTCATATTAGTTATGTCCTTTAAATTAAAATACATAGAATTATTGTATTTCTACTCTTTTTTTTTTTTAAGAAAAACAGCATTCATTATTTTTTCACCACACCCAGTGCTCCATGCAAGCCGTGCCCTCTATAATACCCACCACCTGGTACCCCAACTTCCCACCTGCCCCACCACTTCAAACCCCTCAGATTGTTTTTATTTCTACTCTTAACTTATCTTCTTTATTCACTCAACCTTATCATATTAGTTTTGCCTATGATAAATAAAACACGATCCAAATTTAAATATATGAACTTTAAGTTTCATATGAATGTAATAAGTATCTGTCTTCAGATTGTAGTCTATTGCCTATCACTTCAGTTAATGCCAGGGTTCTGTAACTTCCATATCAGTAGTCTTATTTAACATACCCAATTTTTTACCCACATTATTACATGGTCCCACGTTTTAAAAACATATGTTCTACTCACTAATCTATATATATATATATTTAAATTATTCATTTATTCATTTGAGAAAGAGTGAGCAAGCAGGAGGGAGAGGGAGAGAGAATCTGAAGCAGACACTACACTGAGCACAGAGCCCGAAATAGGGCTCGATCCCGCAGTCACAGGATCAGGATGTGAGCCAAAACTGAGTCAGGTGCTTGACCATTTGAGCCAGGCAGGCACCCCAGTGTATATCTTCTTTTCATATTCACATTCAAACACACATATGCACATACACAAGTACACACACAGAAAATTAAATTAAGGCAAAATATTGTAATTTAGCAAATTTCCTTAGCTAACCCAGATCCAACAACTAATCTCTTGGCACTGCACATAACCACTTTATGCTTCTTAACATATTTTATTGAACAGTATGTACTAAGAGTACTTTTTTCCTATTCCATAATTGCTATTCTATACCCATCTTTCTATATCCATTATCTCTTTATATGTCAGTCTTTCCAAACAGACCTTAAAAAAGTTTGGAGAGAGCTAGAAAATCAACATATATATTTTTAATATATTACATTCATTAATATTTGTCAGTATGTTACATATATTATTAAGGAAAATCTAAATTTCCTGTGGCTTAAGAGTTTTTTTTTCCTGCTTCATAACTTTATTATTGATTAAAATTAAGTTCAAGAAGATTTCTTTTCCAAGTTGAAATATGTGGCACAGGTAGAATTTTGTTCCAGTTAAAACTGGTTATATATATCTGTTGGCCCTTATCATGTCATCCAGGTGTTATTTATTATAGCAACTAAATACATGTTTATTGATTGAATGAATGCTACTTCCATGTTTTCTCCCTTATTGATTCATTCATTTTTTATCTTTGTGTTTACTTCTGCTCCCAATTACCTGTTTAGTCCTTTACTAAAAAAGCACCTAAAATGTTTGGCACACATATGGTGGGAACTAACAAATGTTTATCCATGATAATTCATCTTAGGAAATACATGCTTAGTATTTTCTTTTAATGAATGAAATAAATTCAAGCTTTGTGGTTGCCAGGTTAAAGATAGGCTATCATATGGAATCCCAGGAAAAGGAGCTGCTCAAAATAGAGAGGAAAAGAGGTAGAGGAATTTACTTTTTTTTTAAATCTGTAAGACATATTGAGTTACTAAGCACTTTCAATAAGTAGCACCCCTATAAATTTTGCAACTGAGTTCTGAGAAATAGAGAGTGATAGAAAACAAAATCATTCCATCACAATTTTTAAACAGTAGGTTAGAAAACTAAATTATGTATAAAACCAGTAATAATTTTGTGTTATAAAAATTTTTAATTTGTGTATTAGTTCTAGCAATTTTTGGGTAGACTCTTTGGGCTTTCTATTTAAAGTATCATGTCATCAGCAAATAGTAAAAGTTTGATTTCTTCCTTGTTGATTTGGATGACTTTTATTTTTTGTGTTGTCTGATTGCTGTGGCTAGGACTCACCATAATGAAGCAGCAGAAAGAGAAATAAATCTCATTTATAATTGAACCAAAAACTATAAGACACCTAGGAATAAACCTAACCAAAGAGGTGAAAGATCTGTACTCTGAAAACGATAAAACGCTGTTGAAAGAAATTGAAGATGACACAAAGGCATGGATCCACATTCCATGCTCATGGGATAGAGCAAATATTGTTAAAATGTCTATATTATCCAAAGCAAGCTACACATTTAATGCAATCCTTATCAAAATACCACCAGCATTTTTCACAAAGGTAGAACAATCCTAGAATTTATGGAACCACAAAAGACCCTGACTAGCCAAAGCAATCTTGAAAAAGAAAGGCAAAACTGGTGGCATCACAGTTTCAAACTTCAAGTTATAATGCAAATCTGTTGTGATCAAGGAAGTATGGTACTGGCACAAAAACAGACAGATAGATCAGTGGACCAGCACAGAAAACCCAGAAATGGGCCCACAACTATATGATCAATTAATCTTCAGCAAAGCAGGAAAGAATAACCATTGGAAAAGACAGTCTCTTCAACAAATGGTGTTTAGAAAACTGGACAGCAAT
This sequence comes from Neogale vison, assembly GCF_020171115.1. Lineage (NCBI taxonomy): Eukaryota > Metazoa > Chordata > Mammalia > Carnivora > Mustelidae > Neogale > Neogale vison. Next base: position 74,676,471 of record NC_058101.1, read on the forward strand.
GTGCAAAAGAATGATACTGGACCACTCTCTTACACCAAACACAAAAATAAATTCTAAATGGATGAAAGATGTAAGAGACTCTTAATTTCAGGAAATAAATTAAGGGCTCGGAGTGTGGGGGAGGATAGGGTGGCTGGGTGATGGATATTGGGGAGGGTATGTGCTATGGTGAGTGCTGTGAATTGTGTAAGACTGATAATTCACAGACCTGTACCCCTGAAACAAATAATACATTATATGTTAATGAAAATAAATAAATAAATAAATAAATAAAACATTTAAAATCCTAGAGAGGAATATAGGCAGTAATCTCTTTGACATTGGTTGTAGAACTTCTGATGAGATGTCCTTTAAGTCAAGGGAAACAAGAACAAAAATAAACTATTGGGACTTCATCAAAATAAAAAGCTTCCACACAGTGAAGGAAACAATCAGCAAAATAAAGTCAACCTACAGAATGGGAGAAGGTATTTACAAATGATATATCTGATAAAGGGTTAGTATCCAAAATATATAAAAAGAACTTATAAAACTCAACACCTAAAAAAAAAAAAAAATCCAACTAAAAAATCGGCAGAAGACAAGAATAAACATTTTTTCCAAAGAAAACATATAGCTAGCCATAAACACACATGAAAAAATGCTCAATATCACACATCATCAGGGAAATATAAATCAAAGCTACAAAGAGCTATCACCTTATACCAGTCAGAATGGCTAAAATTAACAGCACAGGAAACAACAGGCATTAGAGAGAATATGGAGAAAGCAAAATATTTTTACCTTGTTTGTGGGAAAGTAAACTGGTGCAGCCACTCTGGAGAAGAGTATGGTGGCTCCTCAAAAAGTTAAAAATAGGGGTGCCTGGGTGGCTCAATCTGTTAAACATCTGTCTTTGTCTCAGGTCACAATCTCAGGGTCCTGGGATTGAGCCCTGCATCAGTCTCCCTGCTCAGTGGGGTGTCTGCTTCTTCTTCTCCCACTATCTCTCTCCCACCTCATGCTATCTCTCACTCTCACACTCTCTTTCAAATAAATAAATAAATAAATAAGCAAATCTTTTTAACAAATTTAAAAATAGAGCTACCTTATAATCCAGCAATTGCACTACTAGGTTATTTATCCAAAAGATATACAAATAATGATTTGAAAGGATACATGCACCCCCATGTTTATAGCAGAATTATCAACAATACCCACTTGTAGAAAGACCCCAAATATTCACCACCTGATGGACAGTTAAAGAAGAGTTGATATTACATATACATATAATATATATATTATGTATATTAGAATATTACTCAGAATCTATATTAGAATATTACTCAGCCATCAAAAAAAATGACATCTTGCCATTTGCTATAACATGGATAGAGCTAAAGAGTATTATGCTAAGTGAAGTAAATCAGAGAAATGTAAATACCATACAATTTCATTCATATGTGGAATTTAAGAAAAACAAATGGTCATAAAGGGGATAAAAATTGAAAACCAAGAAACAGATTCTTAACTTTAGAGAACAAACTGATGGTTGCCAGAGGGGAGGTGGGAAGGAGGAATGGGTAAAATAGTTGACAGAGATTAAGGAGAGCACTTGTGATGAGCACCAGGTGTTGTATGTAAATGTAATTTATGTAAATTAGAATGTACTGAATCAACACTCATAATACTCTGTATGTTAAGTAACTGGAATTTAAATAAAAATTTAGGAACAAATTAAAAATATTGAAGAATAAATTCACAGATAAAATAAACAAATAATAAGATTCTTAATATCATATATCATATTTAATAGTTATCAACCAAATCACAATAGCATAGAGTAGATCTAACCCTGAAAGAACAATAGAGAATGGATTATCTCTGTTGACTTGCTTACTCTCAAGATAAAGAAGAACAGAGATTAGCAAAGATGATTGGTTGCTTATTTCCAAATTTACCAATCTTATAAATTGCTCCATCTCTCATGGGCAGAGTGAATAAAGAGAGAGATGTTAGGATTAAAGTAATTCAGAACATTTCTCATAGAATAAATCATCACATAGAGAAAAATATTTCTCTAATGCTTTATAAGTTTAGTTCATAGTTATGATCACTGGCTGCAAGGAAAACATATGGAAGCAAATTCATTCTGGATTTAAGAGTGGTGATTGTTAAGCATATTTTACTGAAGCAAAAGTTGTATTTCTAAAGATGATAATATTCATCAGGAATTTCAGAAAACAGAACTATTTTGATATTCTTAAATTTGCTTCCACAATAATGTTTAATAGTAAAACTCACTGAAAGTTATGGAAACCATTTTCAGTGCATCTGTGAAGCTATTTCAGACAATTTGATTTTTTTAGGTAGTAAGTTCTGAAAACAGAAACTGTTGAAAGCTATCTGACCTGAATTTATTCCACAAAATTTTATTCCCATCTGAAAGTGTGCCTGTGATTTATTCTCTGTCACTGCTGTATCTACACTAATGCACCATTATGCATAGCTGATGTTTCAGATGTATAACCATCACTCTTCCTGAAGCCAGAACTTTATGATTACGTCAGACATTGTCTGGCATAATCTATTTAGCTAGTTGATTTTACCTCCACAGTTTCTGATGAATCTGGAATAATTACTTAAATATTTACTCTTCTATGTTTAAAAATTGTTAGAACAAAGAGATTATGCATGCAGAGTGTGCAGGGGGTTGAAGATAACAAATGATACATTGAGCACAGCCTAATGTGGCTTTACTGGAGTAGAAACAGTGGTAATAAATCACCTGCCAATGTTGATAATAAAATACTGCATTGGCCTCCATCAGCCACAAGAGAAAGGTTAAATGTTATTTCTCACAATAACCCTGTGGTCTTCATAGCTGACACCTCCAATATTAAATCCCATCATTATTTTCTATAGAAAACATTTGATCTTATTCCTAATGGAACATTTTTATAAATAACTACTTTGCAAATATCTAATACCCTTGAAATACCTTCATTCATTTTATGGTTATTTACCCTATAAAAGTACCTCTTTAGTATAAAACTATTTTTATGTAATGGGTAGCTTTGGGAGTTTGAAATTCATTCTGGTCAACTCTAAGCGACATTTTAATGATTGGATTCATATGAGCTCAATGTTGGTGTAGGTGGCAAATTGAAATATTACCCCTGAATAAGCTCAGTGATTTATGTACCAGTTTATTTATTAAATCAAATCTCAATTTTGTTCATATTGCATTCCAAATTACTCTTATATCAAACACCAACCTTATCTCTTGACCTATCTATACAACAATTATTTCCCTAATATGTTTTCTGTAAACAATTAATTGTTATAGAGTGGGCTTGAAGCTTATATTAGTCTCAAAGGAGGCATGAAATATATTTAAGGAGATGTACTCATGAGGCTTACATTTATGAAAGTATTGATATATATACACATAAGATTATACTTGTGAAGATATTGATGTATGCACATATAAACTTAGGTTTATGAAGATACTAAAATATACACAAAACTAAATGATCGCAGACACTTCCAAACATGGTCACAAATGAAATCCCACTATTTTTTACCCCACCTACAGCTGTACCACCTCCACTACCTATTGCAACATTGCCCACTCTTACTTCTAATGTGAAATTGGAAACCTGGTTACACTTACAAAATAATTTTTCAGCTGTGACAGCCATATGGTATCCTTCCCTGGTTTCCTCTATGCAAGGGACCATTTTAAAGGAAACATCCTATCAGTGAACAGGAGATGACCAAGGTTATTAAAATAGTTGTATCTCCTGGCATTTCCCAAACAACAGACCTTCAAGGTGTCAGAGCAGTCCTAGGTAATGTGCAAAAGTAGGGAGAATGCCTTCCTGCACAACTTGTCACAGATAAATTTAACTGGGCACTTAGATAAGCTTTCAAATCTTTACATACAGGTTTTCAAACTTGGAGGTACAGAGTTGCTCAGGCAGCTAACTTGAGTATACTCTACTTTCCACTACAGGACTGTGAACACCTTGAGAGTAAATGTTATCTTTATTTCTCAAAGCTATATCCCCATAACAATTCTTGACATAGTGTAGGTTATATCCCCAGGGCTGTTCCTGGCAAAGGTCTTTGCTTCTATTTGTTTCCTGGACTGAAAATGGAGAAGATTAAATCCATCTTAATATTTTTTTTTAAAATGAATGCATGAATAAATTAAGAACAATTGGATAGTTTTTCCAAGGTGGCTCAGTCTATATAAAAAGATAATTCAATATTCTACATATTTGTTATATTTAAAATTATGAATTTTCAAGTATTTCTTTGGCCATCAAATTTTGAAGTATATAGGATCAATGATCTGTTTTCAGGACAAAAGCATCTAGTAGATTTTAAATATGCTTAATAATAGCTTAAATAATAGCTTAAAAATATGGTCACAAAATATTTCTCAAGGACACAGAAACTAGAGTTCATTTCTATAAAGAGATTGTCACCCTTTTTTTTTTGGTCTTTGTAGCTATCCCTATTAGAACCAAATATGGACAAAAGGAAATGATAATTATTTATTATTATCTATATTATTCTCTATTATTACCTATATAATTCTCTATTATATTGCATTTCCATTCAGTTTTCTTATAGTTGAAGTCTACAACCAATCTGGGAATGTATATCTTTCTCTTAATATTCCTGTTTTATATGTTCCTCTATTATAATCTTCTTATTCTATAAATCATATATTTGCATAATTTGGGAAGGTGAACTACATGCACTACTATTACAATAGAATTATGAATTCTTTACATAAGTTTGGTTATATTTCAAAAGGAGAGATTTGTTCAGCTTCTTAAAAGTGTTTGGAGCCAAAAAGATTAAAGGTCCAAACTATGTTCCTCATGTTCAGAATATACCATCCTCAGAATATCATAAACTAAAAGTTTTTAGGGATGCCTGGGTAGCTCAGTATGTTAAGTGGCTGACTCAGCTTAGGTCATAATCTTAGGTGTTGTGAGATGGAGCCTGGCATTGGATCAGTGCTGGGCATGGGACCTGCTTAGGATTCTCTCTGCTTCTCCCTCTGGCCCTTCCCAGCTTGTATGTATGCATGGTCTCTTTCTCTCCCCTCTGTCTCTCTCTTAAAAAAACAATGACAAAAATCAACCAAAATTTCTTAAATCTAATGTCCCTACTCTAAAACAATATTTTCTTTCAAATTACTTGGCATGATTCTTAAATTTGTTTAAACCAGAAATTTCTCTATCTAGTGAGACATAGTCCTAACACAAAAGTATCATCTTCAAATCTGCTTCCATACGTTGTACAATTTGAAAAGCCAAGATCTATAGGCAAATAATTTTATTTATAAATATTCACAATACAATTAGTTTATTCAGGCATAATACTGTCTATCCCTTCATTATTTTCCGGCCTTATCAGCATTCCTAATTCCAAGACTGTTTGACTCATAAAGTAGGAATATTCACTCCAACACCTTCAATTGCCTTAATTCTTTAAAGTCAAAGTAAGTCTCTTCTTATTAGTGATGCACATCAATCTGATTTTATCTTTCTCTAAATTCTAGATATGTGGTTTTGTATCTTTTGGGGGCGATAAAACCATATTTCATTTATATCTGATAAGATTTGTAAAGAGAGACTAGAATGATATTAAAGCAAGAAAAACATCAATAGAATACTAGAACAAAGATTTCCAGAAAAGTATAAAAATAGGGATTTCCAGAATGGAAAATTCCTACTAAGTATGGAGTAGTATACAAAAATAAAAGACCCAAAATTACACATATCCTTATGAAATTTAATTAAGTAATGTTCAACACTTTTCTTTTTATTAATTTATTTTTTATTTTCAGCATAACAGTATTCATTATTTTTGCACCACACCCAGTGCTCCATGCAATCCGTGCCCTCTATAATACCCACCACCTGGTACCACGACCTCCCACCCCCCACCCTTTCAAAACCCTCAGATTTTTTTTCAGAGACCATAGTCTCTCATGGTTCACCTCCCCTTCCAATTTCCCCCAACTCCCTTCTCCTCTCTATCTCCCCATGTCCTCCATGCTATTTGTTATGCTCCACAAATAAGTGAAACCATATGATAATTGACTCTCTCTGCTTGACTTATTTCACTCAGCATAATCTCTTCCAGTCCCGTCCATGTTGCTACAAAAGTTGGGTATTCATCCTTTCTGATGGAGGCATAATACTCCATAGTGTATATGGACCACATCTTCCTTATCCATTTGTCCGTTGAAGGGCATCTTGGTTCTTTCCACAGTTTGGCGACCATGGCCATTGCTGCTATAAACATTGGGGTACAGATGGCCTTCTTTTTACTACATCTGTATCTTTGGGGTAAATACCCAGTAGTGCAATGGCAGGGTCATAGAGAAGTTCTATTTTTAATTTCTTGAGGAATCTCCACACTGTTCTCCAAAGAGGCTGCACCAACTTGCATTCCCACCAACAGTGGAAGAAGGTTCCCCTTTCTCCACATCCCCTCCAACACATATTGTTTCCTGTCTTGCTAATTTTGGCCATTCTAACTAGTGTAAGGTGATATCTCAATGTAGTTTTATTTATTTATTTTTAAGATTTTTTTTTTATTATTTATTTATCAGAGAGAAAGAGGAAGAGAGCGAGCACAGGCAGACAGAATGGCAGGCAGAGGCAGAGGCAGAGGGAGAAGCAGGGTCCCTGCCGATCAAGGATCCCGATGTGGGACTCCATCCCAGGAGGCTGGGATCATGACCTGAGCCAAAGGCAGCTGCTTAACCAACTGAGCCACCCAGGCGTCCCTCAATGTAGTTTTAATTTGAATCTCCCTGATGGCTAGTTTTCATTTAAAAAAGTATTTTAAAAAATCAAAACAGTCAAAATGGAAAGAAAAATACCTTCTGATGGAAAAATGTAGATTATCTATAAATGAATGGAAATTAAATATGCTCCAGGTATCTTAACATTAATACTAGTAGTAATTATTATTTTAAACTTAATAATATTTTAATAATAAAGAAAAAACAAATTAAGGCAAATCTTTCAAAATTCAAGGGGAAAATTATTTTAAAGATTTCTTTATTTATTTATTGGACAAACAGAGATCACAAGTAGGTAGAGAAGCAGGCAGAAAGAGAGAGGAGGAAGCAGGCTCCCTGCTGAGCAGACAGCCTGATGTGGGGATCAATCCCAGGATCCTGGGATCATGACCTGAGCTGAAGGCAAAGACTTTAACCCACTGAGCTGCCCAGACACCTCCAAGGGGAAGATTATTTTGAAACCAGAATTATATTCCCTGGTAAATCATATACATCATGAGGGTAAAATAAAGTCATTTTTGATTACAAATTAATCTTCCAAAGACTTTTACTGAATAACAACAGCAGAGCAGCAGCAGAAGAAGCAAAATTATGTATTTCTTAACTATTGCTTAACAGATGATGCATTTAACATGTTTTAAATGTTGTATGGTGAACTGTCCCTATAGACTTTTACATTTTTACTAAAATTCGGTAACTGTGACTTTAATTTAAACTTAATATAGAAAAAAACTTAATCTAGAATAACATAATTTATTTATATAGTTTTTCACAAGTTATTACATTTTTAGAAAATCTGTAAAAAGATCTACTTCATTTTTAACATAACCATCACAATATATATAGAAACATATGTGTATACATAAAGGTATATATATATATATATATATATATTTTGTGAGAACAGATAAGGTCTACTCTCCTAGTTAATTTCAATTATATAATATGATTTTATCAACTATATTCACTATGCTCTGCATTAGATTCTCAGACCTTATTCATCTTATGTCTGCAAGTTTGTACTCTTTACCAACACTTCCCTGTCTCCTCCAGGCCCCAGATCCTGGCAACCATCTTTCTACTCTCTGTTTCTGTGAGTTTGACTCCCCCCGTCCCAGATTCTACATATAAGTGTTACAGTGTGGAATTTATCTTTCTCTCTCTGGGTTTTTTAACTTGGCGTAATGCCCTCAAGGTACATTTATGTTGTAAATGGCAGGATTTCCATCTTTCTCATGATTGAATGATACACACACACACACACACACACGATCTTTTGTTTTGTTTTGTTTTGTTTTTATTTATTTGACAGAGAGATCACAAGTAGGCAGAGGGGCAGGCAGAGAGAGAGAGGGGGAAACAGGCTCCCTGCTGAGCAAAGAGCCTGATGTGGGGCTCAATCCCAGGAACCTGAGATCATGACCTGAGCCAAGGCAGAGGCTTTAACCCACTGAGCCACCAAGGTGCCCCACGATTATTATTATTATTTTTTTTTTTTTGAGAGATAGCTTGAGGTGGGGAAGAGGTGCAGAGGGCATAGGAGAAAGAAGAGGAAAGAATCTCAAGCAGACTCCACACTGAGTGCAGAGTCCTACTCCAGTTCCATCTGATGACCTTGAGATCATGACCTGAGCCAAAACCAAGAGTCAATCACTTAAGTGCCTAACCCACCCAGGCACCCCTATATATAATCACATTTTCTTTATCCATTCATTCATCCATTGACAGATAGGTTGTTTTCATATCTTGGCTATTGTGATTAATATTTCAATAAACATGGAAGTGTGGATACATCTTCAATAATTTCTTTTCTTTTTTTAACTTATCTAAATTCTAGTCAGTTAACATACAGTATAATATTAGTTTCAGGTATACAATATAGTGATTCAACAGTTGTCATACAACATCCAGTGCTCATCATAGTAAGTGCACTCCTTAATCCCCATCACCTATTTAACCCATTCCCCTACCCCACCTCCCCTCTAGTAACCCTCAGTTTCTTCTCTATAGTTAAGAATCTACTTCTTGGTTTGCATTTCTTTTCTGTTTTCCCTTTGCTCTTTTATTTTTTTTTTTAAATTCTACATATGAGTGGAATCATATGGTATTTTTTTTTTCTGACTGTCCTACTTCTCTCTAGCTCCATCCATGTAATTATAAATAGCAAAATTTCATTCTTTTTATGGTTGAATAATATTCCATTGTATATTTCCATTTTCTTTGGGTATATATCTGGAATGGGATGCTGCTGGATCATATGGCAATTCTTCTTAAACTTTTTGAGGAACCTCCATACTATTTTCCTTAGAAGTTGCACCAGTTTACATTCCCACTAACAGTGCATGAGAGTTCCCTTCTCTCTACATCCTTGCCAGCACTTGGTATCTTTGCTTTTTTTTTTTGTTTGTTTGTTTGTTTGTTTGTTTTTTTATGATAACCATTCTAAGAGGTGTGAAGTGATATCTCATTATGGTTTTGATTTGCATTTCTTTGATAATTAGTGATGTTGAACATTTTTTTAAGTACCTGCTGCACATTTGCATGTCTTCTTTGGAAAAGTGTCTATTCAGTTCCTCTGCTGAATTTTTAATCAGATTATGTTTTTTGTTTGTTTGTTTTCATTTATGTTTGCTATTGAGTTGTAAAAGTTCTTTATATAGTTTGGATATTAACCCCTTATCAGATACATGATTTGGAAATATGTTCTTTCATTCATTTGGTTGACTTTTTATTTTGTTCATGTTTCCCCTTGTTGTTCAGTAGTTTTTTATTAGATGTAGTCTGAGTTGTTTATTTTTGCTTTTGTGGCCTTTACTTTTAGTGTCAAATCCAGAAAGTCATTGCTAAGACTGATGTTGAAGGGCTTTCCACCTATGTTTTCTTTTAAGTGTTTTACAGTTTCAGGTCTTAAACTTAAGTCTTTATTTTGAGTTGATTTTCGTGAATGTGTAAAGTATGTCTCCAGTTTAATTCTTTTCCATGTGACTGTTCAGTTCTCTAAATATTGTTTCTTGAAGAGACTATCCTTTCCTTCTTGTATATTCTTGACTGCTTTGTCATAAATTAATTGACCGTACATGTATGAAATTATTTCTGGACTCTCAATTCTGTTTCATTGCTCTATATGCATGGTTTTACACCAATACTGTAGTGTTTTGGTTACTGTACCTTCATATTAGAATTTGAAATCAGGATGTGTAATAACTCTAGATTTGCTTCTCTCAAGATTGCTTTGGCTATTTAGGGTCTTTTGTGGGTTCATACAAATTTTAGGATTGTTTTTCTATTTCTGTGAAAACTGTCCTTTGGAATTTTGATAGGTTTGCATTGAATCTGTAGATTGCATTGATTAGTATGAGCATTTTAACAGTGTTAATTCTTCCAGTCCATGGTCATGCAATTTCTTACATTTGCTTATGTCTTTTCCACTTTGTTTAATCAATGTCTTTAGATTTCAGTATATAAATCCTTCAGTTCCTTCATTAAATTTATTTCTAAATATTTTGTTTTTGATGGAATTTTTTTGGGATTGTTTTCTTAATATCTACTTCTGAGAGTTCCAAGTTAGTGTATAAAAATACAACTGATTTTTGTAAATTGATTTTGTGTCTTGCAAATTTAATGAATCCATTCTCTAGTTTTAACATTTTCTTGGTGGAATCTTTAGAAATTTCTATATACAGTATCACATCATCTGCAAAGAGAGAAATGTTACTTCTTCCTTTCCAAGTTGAAAGGTTTTTATTCATTTTTCTTGCCTGATCGCTCTGGCTAGAACTTCCAATACTATGTTGGACAAAAGTGGCAAGAGTGGGTATCTTTGTCTTGTTCCTGATCTTAGAAGAAAAGCTTTTCAGCTTTTCACCATTGAATACAATGTTAGCTAAGGCATTATGTTGTACTGTAATGTTGTATATGGCATCCATTATGTTGAGTTTCCTTCCCTTTATATCCAGTAAATTGAGAATTTTTATTATTAAAGGAGGTTGTTTTGTCAAATACTTTTTTTTTGGTATCTATTTATATAATCATATGATTCTTTTTTTTTTTAATATTGTATTTATTCGGGAGGGAGGAGTAAGATGGCAAAGGAGTAGGAGATCTAAATTTAGTCTGGTCCCAGGAATTCAGCTAGATATTCATTAAACCATTCTGAACACCTACAGACACAAGAAGAAATCAAAGAAATTAATAGCAGCAATTCTATAAACAGAAAAGCAACCACTTTCTGGAAGGTAGGTTGTATGGAGAAGTGAATCTAAGGCAATATTTTAGGAAGATAGACCATGGGAGGGAAGGGGGGGCCTCCATCAACTGACTACCAGCAAGTGATAGAGCAGTAGAGCACAAAATCAGAACTTTACAAGTCTGCTTTGTTGAAGGACATCACTCCAGTGGCTAAGTGAGGGAGGGGGGAATGGACCCTCCCTGGGACAGTGTGGTCTCAGGAATCTTGGGGTCACAGAAAGTCTGGGGGTGCCTGAGTGTGACAGAGCTCCCAAGTATCAGAGTGAGAAAGCCAGCTGCAAAGATGGAGCTGAGGAGTGGGCTCTCAGCTCGAGGTTGCCATGAACTGTGATCTGTGGAAGAGTTGGGCCACTATTCATCAAGCAGGAACCCAACAAGTGGCAAGTCTGGGGAGTCTCCCCTTCCTTCCCCAGGAGAAATGGCAAGGGAGCACACCACAAGAATTTTCTAGGTTTGGAGACTCCAAGTGGGGCCAGGTGCCAGCAATAGAAATGCTTGTTCACAGACTGAGTGAGCTCAGAGTGTGACTGGAGACCAGGGAGAGAAGAGTGATTAACTGCTTTTCCTGAGGGCTCACTGAGGAGTGGGCCCTGAGTTCGCAAGTCCTCCAGGGCCAGAGATTGGGAGTCCTCCATTTTCATTCATGTCCCCCCAAACTGTACAGAAAATATTCAGGAAACAAAAGCTATCAAGAGAAAACAGGAGTAGGTTACTTAGCCTGGCCCCTGGCAAGGGCAATTCAATTCTGCCTGGGGCAAAGACATTTGAGAATCACTGCAACAGGCTCCTGTCCCAGAAGATCAGCAGGATCATCCATCCAAGACCAAGTTTATTGATCAATGGGAACTGCAAAACTCCAGCACTATGGGAACAAAGCAAATAGAATTCATGGCTTTTTCTCCATGATTCTTTAGTCTTTCAAAGTTAATTTTTAAAATTTTCTTTCTTTTTTATTTTTCTATTTTTAAAAAAGTTTTTCTTCTTTCTTTTTGCACTGATATCAACTCCTTTTTTAAAATGCTTTTAAATTTTCATTTTGTAGTTGTATTCTATCCTTCATTTTATTTAACTATATATATATACACACACACATATGTATATATGTATATGTATATATAGATATAGATATGTATATCTATCTATCTATATCTCTCTCTATATATTTCTTTTTTCTTTCTTCAAAATTTTAGGATACAGTTTCTTCTGACAGACCAAAAAGTACCTTAAATCAATTGTATGGCTTCTTTCTAGTCTTCTACCTGAACACATCCTCTCTCTCTCTCTTTTTTTTTCTTTCTTTTTCAGATAACTTCTTATCTTATAAATTCCTTTTTTTAAATCTTTTTTTTAAAGTTTTCATCTTTACATATCCCATCCTTTTATCATATTTACCCTTATTTTTGTGTATATATAAGGTTTTTTTCCTTAAAATTTTGGGAGGCAGTTTAGTCTAACAGATCAAAATACACCCAAAATCTAATGTTTGGCTCTGTTTTATTCACCAGCCTGATCATATTCTGTTCTTGTTTTTGTTTTGTTTTTCCTTTCTATCACCCTGGTTGCAAGTCTCTTCTGATTTGTTTAGTGTATATTTTTCTGGGATTATCATTCTTCTTTTAGGATTTTCTTCTCTCATTGTTCTATTCTTCTCTGGACAAAATGACAAAAGAGGAAAAACTCACCTAAAACAAACAAAACAAAACAAAAACAAAAACAAAAAAACAAGAGGCAGTACTGACTGCCAGGGACCTAATCAATACAAACATTAGTAAAATGTTGGAACTAGAGCTCAGAATGATGATGATAAAGAAACTAACTGAGCTTGAAAAAAAGCATAGAAGATACTAGAGAATCCCTTTCTGGAGAAATAAAGGAACTAAAATCTAACCAAGTTGAAATCAAAAAGGGTATTAATGAGGTGCAATAAAAAATGGAGACTCTAACTGCTAGGATAAGTGAGGCAGAAACATAGACCAGAAAGGAACAGAGGCTATAGAGTAATAATTGTCTTACAGGCAATACAATGGCAATAAACTCATATCTTTCAATACTTACCCTGAATGTAAATGGGCTAAATGCCCCAATCAAAAGACACAGGGTATCAGGCTGGATAAAAAAAAAAAAAACAAGACCCATCAATATGCTGTCTGCAAGAGACTCAATTTAAACCCAAAGACACCTGAATATTTAAAGTATGGGGGTGGAAAATCATTTACCATGCTAATGGACATCAAAAGAAAGCTGGGTGGCAATCCTTATATCAGGAAAATTAGATTTTAAAACAAAAACTACAATAAGAGATGAGGAAGGACACAATATCATGTTTAAAGGGTCTGTCCAACAAGAAGATCTAGCAATTTTAAATATCTATGCCCTTAACATGAGAGCAGCCAATTATGCAAATGAATTAATAACAAAATCAAAGAAACACATAGACACTAATGCAATAATAATAGTGGACTTTAACACCAACCCCCCAATGAAATGGACAGATCATCCAAGCAAAAGATCAACAAGGAAATAAAGACTTTAAATGACACACTAGATCAGAGGGACTTCTCAGATATGTTCAAAACATTTAATCCCAAAGCAACATAATACATATTCTTCTCTATTGCACATGGAACATTATCCAGAATAAATCACACCCTGGGTCACAAACCAGGTCTCAACTGGTACCAAAAGTTTGGGATCACCCCTGTGTATTTTCAGATCACAATGCTTTGAAATTAGAACTCAATCACCAGAGGAAAGTTGTAAAGAACTCAAATACATGGAGATCATCCAACTAAAGAATGAATGGATCAACCAGGAAATTAAAGAGGAATTTTAAAATTCATGGAAACAAAGGAAGATGAAAACACAGTTGTTCAAAACCTTTGGGATGCAGCAAAGGTCCTAAGAAGATAGCATATAGCATTACAAGACTTTCTCAAGAAAAAAAAAAAAAATTCTCAAATACACAACCTAACCCTGCACTTACAGGAGCTGGAGAAAAAACAGCAAAGAAAGCCTAAACCTAGCAGGAGAAGAGAAATTATAAAGATCAGAGCAGAAATCAATGAAATAGAAAACAAAAGAACAGTAAACAAATCAACGAAACTAAGAGCAAGTTCTTTGAAAGAATTAATAAGATTAATAACCTCCTGGCCAGACTTCTCAAAAAAAGAGAGAAAGGACCAAATTAATAAAATAATGAATAAAAGAGGAGAGATCATAACCACTACCAAAGAAAAACAAACAATTATAAGAACATATTATGAGCAACTATATGCCAGTAATTAGAGAAATCTGGACGACTTATAGAGACATACACACTACCAAAACTGAACCAGAAAGAAATCGAAAACCTGAACAGACCCATAACTAGTAAGGAAATTGAAGTAGTCATCAAAAATTTCCCAACAAACAAGAACCCAGGGCCAGATAGCTTCCCAGGGGAATTCTACCAAACATTTAAAGAAGAATTAATACCTATTCTCCTGAAATTGTTCCTAAAAATAGAAACGGAAGGAAAACTTCCAAACTCATTTTATGAGGCCAGCATTATCTTGATCCCAAAACCAGACAAAGATCTCATCAAAAAGGAGAATTAAAGACAAATATCCCTGATGAACATGGGTGCAAAAATTCTCACCAAAATACTAGCCAATAGGATCCAGCAGTACATTCCAAGGATTATTCACTCCAACCAAGTGGGACTTATTCCTGTGTTGCATGATTGGTTCAACATCCACATATCAATGTGATACAATATATTAAATACAGAAAAACATTGAGAACCATACAATACTCTCAATAGATGCAAGAAAGCATTTGACAAAGTACAGCATCCTTTCTTGATTAAAACTCTTCACAGTGTAGGGATAGAGGGTACATACCTTAGTATCATCAAAGCCATCTATTAAAAACCCACAACAAATATTCTCAATATTCCCCTAAGGTCAAGAACACGGCAGGGATGTCCACTGTCACCACTGCTATTCAACATAGTACTAGAACTCCTAGCCTCAGCAATCAGACAACAAAAAGAAATAAAAGGCATCCAAATCAGTAAAGAAGTCAAACTCTCACTCTTTGCAGATGATACGATACTTTATGTGGAAAACCCAAAGGACTCCACTCCAAAACTTCCAGAACTGATACAGAAATTCAGTAAAGTGTCAGGGTATAAAATCAATGCACAGAAATCAGTTGCATTGCTATACACCAACAGTAAGAGAAAGAGAAACTAAGGAGTCGATCCCATTTACAATTGCACCCCAAACCATAAGATACCTAGGAATAAACCTAACCAAAAAGGCAAAGAATCTGTACTCAGAAAACTATTAAGTACTCATGAAAGAAATTGAGGAAGACACAAAGAAATGGAAAAATGTTCCATGCTCATGGATTGGAAGAACAAATATTGTGAAAATGTCTACGCCACCTAAAGCAATCTACACATTTAATGCAATCCCTATCAAAATACGATCTTTTTTTTTTCAAAGAAATGGAACAAATAATCCTAAAATTTGTATGGAGCCAGAAAAGACCCTGAATAGCCTGAGGAATATTGAAAAATAAAACCAAAGCTGGTGACATCACAATTCCAGACAAAGAAGTTCTTTATTTAAATTCTATTACAAAGATGTAATCATCAAGAAAGTATGGTACTGCCACAAAAACAGACACATAGATCAATGGAACAGAACAGAAAGCCCAGAAATGGACCCTTAACTTTATGGTCAACTAATCTTTGACAAAACAGGAAAGAATGTCAAAAGGAAGAAAGATAGTCTCTTCAACAAATGGTGTTGGGAAAATTGGACAGCCACATGCAGAAAAATGAAATTGGACCATTTGTTTACACCACGCACAAAAATAGACTCAAAATAAATGAAGGATCTAAATGTGAGGAAGGAATCTATCAAAATCCATTAGGAGAACACAAGCAGCAACCTCTTCGACCTCAGCCATAACAACTTCTTCCTAGAAACATTGCCAAAGGCAAGGGAAGCAAGGACAAAAATTAACTATTGGAACTTCATCAAGATCAAAAGCTTTTGCACAGCAAAGCAAACAGTCAACAAAACCAAAAAACAACTGACAGAATAAGAGAAGATATTTGCAAATGACATATCAGATAAAAGGCTAGTATCAAAAATCTGTAAGGAACTTATCAAACTCAACACCCAAAGAACAAATAATCCAATTGAGAATTGGGCAGAAGACATGAACAGACATTTCTACAAAGAAGACATCCAGAAGGCCAACACATGAAAAAGTGTTCCACATCACTTGGCCTCAGGGAAATTCAAATCAAGACCTCAATGAGATACCACCTCATAACAGTCAGAACAACTAAAATTAACAAGTCAGGAAATGACAAATGTTGTTGCGGTTTTGAGAAAGAGGGACCCTCCTACAGTGTGGGTAGGAATGCAAGGAGGTGTAGCCACTTTGGAAAACAATATGGAGGTTCCTCAAAAAGTTGGAAATAAAGCTATCCTATGACCCAGCAATTGTGTTACTGGGTATTTACCCCAAGGATACAAATGCAGTGATCTAAAGGGTCACATGCACCCCCCAATGTTTATAGCAGCAATGTCCACAATAGCCAAACTATGGAGAGAAACTAGATGTCCATCAACATATGAATAGATAAAGAAGATGTGGTACCTAAACACAATGGATTATTATGCAGTCACTAAAAATGCAATCTTGCCATTTGCAATGATGTGGCTAGAACTAGAGGATATTATGCTAAGTGAAATAAGTCTATCAGAGAAAGACAATTATCATATGATCTCACTCATATGGGGAATTTGAGAAACAAGACAGAGGATCATAGGGGAAGAGAGGGAAAAATGAAACAAAATGTAACCAGAGAGGGAAACAAACCATAAGAGATCTTAATCTCAGGAAACAAACTGAGGGTTGCCGGAGTGAAGAGGGAAAAGTGGGATGGAGTGGCTGGATGATGGAGACTGGGGAGGCTATGTACTATGGTGTGTTGTGAAGTTTATAAGACTTATGAATCACAGGCCTGTACCCTTGAAACAAATAATATATTATATGTTAATAAAAAACAAATAAATTAATTAAATTTTTATTCATTTTTCAGAGAGAGAGAGAGAGAGAGCACAATCAGGAGGAGTGGCAGGCAGAGGGAGAAGCAATTTCCCCACCAAGTAAGAAGCCTGATTTGGGACTTGATCCCAGGAGACTGGGATCATGACCCAAGCATAAGACAAGCACTCAATTGAAGCACTCAAATGACTGAGACACCTAGGTGTCCCTAATCACATGATTCTTATCCTTCATTTTGTTGATGTGGTAAATAATATCAATTGATTTGTGGTTGTTGAAACAACCTTAAATTCCTAGAATAAATCCTGCTTGCTCACAGTGTATGATCATTTTAATGTACTATTGAATTGTTTGCTATTATCTTTTTGACAATTATTGTAACTGTGTTTATCATAGATATTGGCTGGTAATTTTTTTTTTTTTCCTGTAGTGTCTTCCTCTAGTTTTGATATCAGTGTAATGCTGGTCTTGTAAAATGAGCTTGGAGGTATTCTTTATCTTCATTTTTTCAGAAGATTTTGAGAAGGATTGGCATTCACTCCGTTTTAATGATGGGTAGACTTTCTGGTTCTGTGTTTTCCTGTGCTAGGAGACTTTAGATTACTGATTCAATCCCTTCACTCATTTTTCTTTTAACTTTTCTATTTTTTTAAATTCAGTTTTGCAGGTTGTATATTTCTAGGAATGTATTAATTTCTTCTAGGTTGTCCAATTTGTTAGTGTATAATTGTTCATAGTCCTTTCTTATAATCCATTGTATTTCTGTGGTTAAACCATTTCATTTAGGTATACATAGTATTTGAATTCATGACTGTAGCAGTGTATTCAACTAACTGGCTGTTCATTGACACCTAGTTTGCTTCCCAATTTTTCTGCAATTATGAAAATTATTTAATAAAAATCAGTGAACATCTACTACTGCATACTTCATATGTGTTTTTATTGGAAGTCAAATTTTTGGATTACATAGTATGTACTTTCAATGATTTTTTCAATGATTATTACCTAACTTCCTTCTAAATGTGTTAATATTTACCTTCCCTAAAATAGTCTTATTTTTTTTCCCTTTGCTTTTACCAATAGTAGGATGGTAAATTTGGATACAACCTATTTTTATTTCAAGTATATTAGCTTACATAGAAAATGACCCAATATAAAGTAAAGTGTACACACACACACAGTTGTGACCCAATCTAAGAATCATATAAATCATTAAAATGTCCTCAAAACATGTTCCATTAAGCACCTGCTAAAATATACCTTAAGTCCTCATACTTTTAAGACACCTCAACTTTAGTCCATTTATAATTTGAAATTTCTACTGAAAAGTCACTGACCATTTATTTGACATGGATTAGGCTTCATGTACTTTTACATTTTAAGATATTTGCAAATGCTTTATTTTCTTACCTTGTTCCAACTGACAATAGCAACCTGGAGTCTAATCATGAGGAAAACATCAAACAAATTTCAGCAGGGAGATATTCTATAAAGTATTTGACCAGCATTCCTCAAAACTCAAGACCATCAAAAACAAGGGAAGTCAGAAACTGTTACAATCTAGAAGAGCCTAAGGAGAGATGATAATGAAATGTAATGTGGGGGTACCTGGGTTGATCAGTTGGTTAAGCAGCTGTCCTCAGCTCAGGTCATGATCCCAGGGTCCTGGGATTGAGTCCTGCATTGGGCTTCCTGCTCAGTAAGGAGTCTGTTTCTCTCTCTTCCTCTGCTGCTCTCCTCCTCTATCTCTGTGTCAAATAAATAAATAAATAAAATCTTAAAAAACAAAAAACAAAAAACAAAAACAAAACTAAGGAAAAAAAAAGTAATGTGGGATCCTGCATGGTATCTTGGAACAGAAAAAGGATATTAGTGCAAAGTAAGGAAAGCTGAATAAAATATGAACTTTACTTAACATTAATAGGTCAATATTGGTTTTCTAGTTATAACATATTTTTTAATATTAATACAATATATAACAGTAGGGAAAACTGGGCGTGAGCCATTCAGGAACCCCTGTACCACCTTTGCTACTTAAATAAATAATCTATATTATATTTTGTTTTATTCTCTGTAAATCTAAATTCTTCTAAATAAAACATTGATTTAAATAAGAAAAAAAATTGGGAAGTATGAAACTGCTTCCAGGGCACTTTGTGAGATGTACCTATTTCTATGTCACTGGAGTTCTCTCAAAAACTCCTGAAGCCTGCAAGTCTGGGGGTACATGTTGGGACTACTCTGAAGAATGTAACACTGTGCCTTTCACTCCAACTCTGTGCATTATTTTCTAACATACATTCAAAAGAAGCTGGGCTTCTACCCCAAATCCCCATCCCAAAAGACTTTTTTTTCTTTTAATATTTTTTCAGGTTGTGGACCTTGAAGAATGGAGAAGGATAAAAAGTGAATCAAAAGGGGCAAGGGAAGATTGTCCTCTGTGTTCAGAAAACTGAAACAAATCTGTCTTTCTGTGCTGGATTTATAATTACAGATTTAAAATGAACTAAGTTTTATATAACATCAAAAAATCCAAGATTAAGTCTTAAGAAATAATACAATGGCAATCATCTCTGCATCTTAATGTGTTAACAATATGTACTTTTGATTTACCTTTAAATCCATGGCATTTGCAATGTGTTTGCATTAATAGAATTACAGACTTTTCATTAAATGGTTTGTCTTTTGAAAAACTGTGCAGTAATCTTAGGTAGAAGACTTGTTTCTGAATATGACTTAGATTCCTAAATCATATTCAGAAACAAGTCATAAAAGACCATGAATCCAATAACAGTATCAAATGAACTTACCAATGGTTTTCTTTGCTATTTACTTTTAAATGCCACATTTCACTTAGCAAAAACAAAAATTCTTTTTTAAATGATGGAAAAAAATTCAAATATTTTAGTATAACTTCACTTATTTTCAGCTGTCAATCAACTTTACTTATCCTGAAACACACGTGTTTTTCTCTATGTAAAAAGAAACACTCTGACATGTAATTTTTTTTTTCAAATTTGTTTCACATTTTAAAAATACAACAGAACTTCACATAGAAAAGATAGTATGGCCAATTATTTAGTAGAAAGGAAAATTATTTTGAGATTTCAATGCACATTTCTTCCTTTAGTTTAGATAATTTTATTATACTAGTAATAGCATGCATATGTATATATTTACATCCAGACATTTATAAATCACTATGTGGTAGTTAGTTTTATGTAGCACTTTGACTGGGTCATTGAATACCTAAATATTTGCCCACACATTATTCTGGATATTTCTGTGAGGTTGTTTTTGGATGAGATTAACATTTAAATTGGTGGACTGAGTTAAACAGATTGTTCTCCTACTGTGGGTGGGCCTCATCCAATTCTGTGAAGCCCTGAATAGAACAAAAAGGTTGACCCTATTCAAGAAAGAAAAAAATCTTCTTTAAACTGTGACAATGGCTTTTTCCTGACTTTCCAATGAAAA
Source organism: Neogale vison (assembly GCF_020171115.1). Classification (NCBI taxonomy): domain Eukaryota; kingdom Metazoa; phylum Chordata; class Mammalia; order Carnivora; family Mustelidae; genus Neogale; species Neogale vison. The sequence goes on from NC_058101.1 coordinate 74,697,085, forward strand.
TAAATTTTAGGTCTTCCTGATTCTTGAGCCTGCCAGACTTCAGACTGGAACTACACCACTGGATTTCCAGTTGGCCAGTTAACAGCAGGTCTTGGGACCTGTCAGCCTGTAAATTGTGAACCAATTCTTTTATTATTATTAATTATCTATCTAACTTTTTGTCTACCTATCTATATACAGAAAGAGACAAAGACAGAAAGAGATCAAGCCAGAGAGAAATCAGAACCAATACAATGTACAAATATAGGTTTATTTTCTCTGGAGAACCCTAAAAAATACATACTGCACTTGTTAATAGGACTAGCCGGTAACATAATGACCTATAAGCAATTATTTAGGGAGCCCTAGGTACTTAAAGATTTTTTGGCTCAGGAAAGAAAGCATGAAAATGTTATTTGATCTCTCCTTTCAGTTAATCTTCTTGAATTCTGCAAGTGCAAGATATCAGCTATGGCTGATCATGGAGGAGCAAAAAAAAAAAAAAAAAAAAATGCTGTGGCTGAAATTTCAAAAGTTTAATGTAAGAGTGTATATCTCAATTCTAAAAGTATGCTTACAAGTCAATTTACTTTTAGAAAGTTCCAATCATAAGTTTCTCATCAATGATTTTGCACTATGGAAAACTAAGAATCCATTTAACATCAATTTGGACCAAACTTTGGAAGAAATAGAAAAAGAATTTATAAAGAAAGTAAATTTTGATTAATTGTTATCTTCATTGTAAGAAGAGATCTCAATTGTGTCTAAAATAATACAGTTTTCCATGGAACAAGTTGGTGTTTTAATGCCTAGAAATTCACATAAACAATATTTTACAATGCCAAGCCCAGGGAGAACCACAGCAGCAAATGAGGCATCCCAAAAGGGATTTCAACAAGACCTTGTATGGAATATTTAGCTATTGGGTCTGTCAAAAGCTGGATGCAGTGGCAAGGAGGAGGCTAAGTTTTGACCTTCAGGAGAAATACCAGGGGCACAAAGGGACCGTAACTATCTAGTTCATATTCTAAGGGGCAAAAGAATAAGCAATGAAAGTAAACTAGGGAGTGGCAAGGAAGTGGGAAAAGCTTGGATTACACTTGGCAGAAATGGCCTTTCCTCCCACATGGGGTGCTGGAGACAGTAGGTCAACTTCTCTAGCTTGTTGGGGAGTTGTACTTACTTGGTCTTTTTATTCCCTGGACTTTCTGTGACCCAGTCAGGTTTCTACACATTAGAAATACCAAGAAGAGTTTGTTTGTTTGTTTATTTGTTCTTTCCTTTTTCTTTTCCTTTTTTTGAATTATGGCATTATGAAACTTGTAGAACTTTATTCTGAGTGGTTGAATTGAACTCCTAATGAGTCACATATTTATATATAGGAAACTCAGGTGATATTGAGCTAAATGATTTTCCAAAGTAAGGAGATAGTGTAAACTCACTTCAAGTATTTATAAGGGAACAGTTGTGATTCTTTTTTTTTTTTTTTTTTTTTTTTAAGAGTTGTGATTCTGACAGTGTTTCTATCAAGCCCTAGCAGTCACCCATGCACTCTCTGGTTCACTTTACCTCTTGCTTATTACTTACAGCCTTGCTACTTGCCATCAGTGTGTTGACATCTGCTCTTAAATCAAGGATCATCTAATTAGATGAGATAGTAACTGAATCTTCATAAATTGATTTTTCTGGAAGGTTTTGCTTTCTAAGACAATTATGCTTTTAGTTTGGTAAAGGTACCTTTATCATATATCAATTCTTGGGAATTCTGCCACTATAAGAGATCTCTTAAAGCTTTACTTCCCCTAGGAAGAGTCACTTTGCTTGGAATCTTAGGTGATAAAGAGAAAAAAAAGTTTTTTTTTTTTTTTATAATGTTGAAATCAGATTGTCTTTATGCTTCTATGCAATCCATTTAATTTTCTCTCTTCCACTTACCTCACTAATTCAGAATCTGCCTACTTAACTATTTTCTGCCTGTTGTCACATAGACCCTGCCTCAATATCCTCCAAAATGTGGCTTCATGGTGTAGTTGGGGTGAGAGGCAAATAGTTATCAACAACAAAAACAAAAACATATAGGGAATCGCATATGTTTATTGTTGTTTTTGTTTTAATTTATCCTCTAACATCTTCTGCTCATAAATAAAATAATATTTTAATACCAAAACATGTAATATATAACCTCAGAATTTTTTAAAATTAAAGAATAAACTTAAATTATACAATTCTTATATATGTTCCCTTAATTCTCCGTGACTTGATAAAAAGCTTGTCATTAATTGATTTTCAAGATTATATTGGGAATCCTTCGCTTAAAGAAGAACTTTGACATTCAGAATCTTGACATTCTCACAGACTTTGAAAAAAGAACATACATTTATGTTGTTCTTAGCAGTTTCTGTCCACCCTAAGATAAATCTGCCAAATTTAGAGAGAAATGGCTCAGTGGACTTTTCTAGAACCAACTTACTGCCAAACCTCTTATATGCCAAACCTGTTGTATAATTTCATATATACATAATATAGTTTAAGATTGTCATTTATACTTTGTTTAGGAATGGAAATAAAGGGTTTCTAGGAAAACATTTTCGTAATTATCATATTTTAGAATGAGGATATACTTAAGCATTAGTTTATTTTTAAATTAGATTTTAAAAATGAAATTACACCTTGTACTGTCTTCAGTTTTTGAGTGTGTGATTTTATAGTTACAATTTGAATAGATGATGTTTGCTAAATAATATCTCATTCTCTCTTCTCTGAAACTAGTGCTTTAAATGATTTATTAGCAAGATTCTATTGTCTCTAATCAAATTAAATTCAGTACATCTTGTTCACTGCATACATTTCAGTTGAGTACATGTTCAAGTTAGTTTAGTCTGAAAAATTATTGTTTCAACCAGTATGCCACAAAAGGAAGCAGTCTGCATAAATATCTCATTGAGATATATATTCTCAATGACTAAAAATACTTCTTAAAGTTTTAGCAAATGAAGTTCTTAGTTCACTACTATTTGTAAATTAAGTAATATGTTGCAAATGCAATAACTTGCAATTTAGAATGAATTGAATTACAAACCTTAACTTCCTATTAATAATTTTTTTTAAAGATTTTATTTATTTATTTTACAGAGAGAGAGAGAGAGAGAGAGACAGACAGACACACACCACAAGTAGGCAGAGGCAGGCAGAGAGAGAGAGGGAAGCAGGCTCCTCGCCGAGCAAAGAGCCCAATGCGGGGCTTGATCCCAGGACCCTGAGATCATGACCTGAGCTGAAGGCAGAGGCTTAATCCACTGAGCCACCCAGGTGCCCCCCTATTAATAATTTTTAACTGTGTTTTCAAGTTGGACAGTGGCACTAGAAGTATTGTGAGACAATGATATCTATGCATGGGTTTATAATAATATAATTTCCTCTAAGAGTCAGATAACTCCTTTTGTAAAATAATGAGCAATTACTGCTTATAAATAGTCACTTGTTATATATTATCATTAGAACATCTGCAATTAAAATAGAACATGCAAAATATTACCAACCTTGAAAAGTGTCAATATAGAGCAATATATATTCTTTTTAGTACACAAAGTCCCCTCTGAAAATTTTTTTAAAGATTTATTTATTTTAGTGGGGGTATGGATAGAAGGAGAGGAAGAGAGAGAATCTCAAGCAGACTCCTGGCTGAGAACAGAGCCTGATATGGGCTTGATCTCACAATCCTGAGTCTATGGTCAGAGCTGAAATTAAGAGTCAGATGCTTAACCAACTGAACCACACAAGTGACCCTGAATTTTTTTTAATAGGTATATATGCTTCTGTCTGAAATAATATAGTTATCAGGTTAATGCTCATTGTTGAAATAGATGCTGTAATGTGCTCCCAAGATTCCTTCAGCTTCCAAGAATTTTGATTGCTAAAGGGTCAAAATAGCCTGTCTCCAAAAATCTTGCCCCCAATATTACATTTATGTTTTGGGAACAGCCAACTTTTTTTTTTTTTTTAAATAAACATAGAATGTATTTTTATCCCCAGGGGTACAGGTCTGTGAATCGCCAAGTTTACACACTTCTCAGCACTCACCATAACACATACCCTCCCCAATGTCCATAACCCCACCCCACTCCCAAACCCCCTCCCCCCAGTGACCCTCAGTTTGTTCTGTGAGATTAAGAGTCACTTATGGTTTGTATCCCTCCCAATCCCATCTTGTTTCACTTATTCTTCTCCTACTCCCTTAACCCCCCCATGTTGCATCTCCACTTCCTAGATCATGGAGATCATATGATAGTTGTCTTTCTCTGATTGACTTACTTCACTAAGCATGATACCCTCTAGTTCCATCCACGTCGTTGCAAATGGCAAGATTTCATTTCTTTTGATGGTTGCATAGTATTCCATTGTGTGTATATACCACATCTTCTTTATCCATTCATCTGTTAATGGACATCTAGGTTATTTCCATAGTTTGGCTATTGTAGATATTGCTGCTATAAACATTCGGGTGCACATGCCCTTTGGATCACTATGTTTGTATCTTTAGGGTAAATACCCAGTAGTGCAATTGCTGGGTCATAGGGTAGTTCTATTTTCAACATTTTGAGGAACCTCCATGCTGTTTTCCAGAGTGGTTGCACCAGCTTGCATTCCCACCAACAGTGTAGGAGGGTGGGAACAGCCAACTTTTAATGGCTGATCAATTTGTACAAAGCCCCAGCCCCTTACCTCAAGTCATGATATGTTTAAAAAAATTATCCCAATTTTGATGTCTCTATGGGATAACCCAAGACCCTTGCTGCAACTATGTCTTAGTTCAACTCCCTTCTTTGTTCAATACTACTTCTTTTACTCCCTTATGAAATTGTTAAACAATATTGGTAATGTTATGTTAATTCAACCAATGATAAACAAGGCATCGCTAATATGAGGAGACCTTGGCAGGACACATATACTAGAGTGTGAGAAATATATCATATGATGTTTCAAGGATTAGGAACAACAATGAATTTTTTAGAGATCCTTTTTTCTGTGGTGTGCTGGTACTTCTCCTTAAACATGAAAACATTATCTTTTTAAATTTCCTACCATAAAGAAGTAAGCATGATTCCTAGTAGATCTCTTTAGTTCTGAAGCAAAATATTCCACACTTCAGAATATTATTCTTCCCCATTTACTGATTAATATGGAAAACTTCCATCTTCTAGTGAGGCTCAGATAGGAAATGTCTCTGCAACAGATTCAGGCTACAATGCAAGTTGTTTTATTGTTTAGGTCACCTAAACTAGGAGACACTGAAGAATTAGAGATATTTGTGATTGAGGAGCATACATACACAACAGAGAATTATACACCATTCACAAAATGGAAGCTCATAGGCTACTCAGCTATGAGAGAAATACTCACCATAGAACATCAAGTGACTTTGCAGACAAACTTGCCTTTACAAACTGGATTCTTTGAGACCCACCAAATCATGTGGTAGGTATCATTTATCCAACAGCTCTCTATTCTAAGACAGGAGTATATTTGGAATTGGGCTGGGCCAGGGTTAGGGTTATAAGTAAATTACATAAGTGACTGAGACTTCAAGTATATCTGCCACTGTTGCACTGGCACCTGCCCTTAGCTCCCTGCTCTGGCTACATGGAAGACCATCATGGGCAGCTAATATTAAAGGTAAAAGGCCAAGGAAAATATCACAGTGTGTGGGCTTGTGGGTATGAAATGAAAATGGACTAGTTTTATACTATAAATAGGCCCTTAGTAAGTCCCATGAACTCCAGTGCATGAGAAATATACCATATAATGTTTCAGCACCACACCAATGAACTTTTTAGGCTTCTAGTGGTCTGGAATGTTCTGGTATGTTCCCTCAAACATAAAAACAAATTAAGGTATCTCATACTTCCTACCATAAGTATGCACCGGGACAGGAAACAACATGTGTTGGAGGGGATGTGGAGAAAGGGGAACCCTCTTACACTGTTGGTGGGAATGCAAGTTGGTGCAGCCTCTTTGGAGAACAGTGTGGAGATTCCTCAAGAAATTAAAAATAGAACTTCCCTATGACCCTGCAATTGCACTCCTGGGTATTTACCCCAAAGATACAGATGTAGTAAAAAGAAGGGCCATCTGTACCCCAATGTTTATAGCAGCAATGGCCACGGTCGCCAAACTGTGGAAAGAACCAAGATGCCCTTCAACGGACAAATGGATAAGGAAGATGTGGTCCATATACACTATGGAGTATTATGCCTCCATCAGAAAGGATGAATACCCAACTTTTGTAGCAACATGGACGGGACTGGAAGAGATTATGCTGAGTGAAATAAGTCAAGCAGAGAGAGTCCATTATCGTATGGTTTCACTTATTTGTGGAGCATAACAAATAGCATGGAGGACGTGGGGAGTTACAGAGGAGAAGGGAGTTGGGGGAAATTGGAAGGGGAGGTGAACCATGAGAGACTATGGACTCTGAAAAACAATCTGAGGGTTTTGAAGGGGTAGGGGGTGGGAGGTCGGGGTACCAGGTGGTGGGTATTATAGAGGGCACAGATTGCATGGAGTACTGGGTGTGGTGCAAAAATAATGAATACTGTTATGCTGAAAATAAAAATAAATGGAACTGACTACTCACAAAAAAAAAAAAAAAAAAAAAAAAAAAAAAAAGTATGCACTGTAAGCACCTTGCCTAGTAGACCTCTTTGGTTCTAAAGGTGACCCCGAATGACAGTGGTAAGGAGAAATTCTCTGAATGGGCAGGGTTTCAGGTGTTGTTCCTGGCTATTCACATTGAACAATAAGAAAAGTATCCTTAGAGAAGTGCCTGGGTGGCTCAGTCAGTTTCCTTTACTCCTTATATATATTGTTCCTAAAAATGCTTCCCCAATACATTTTTTTTTCATTGTCTATTTCCAGGCAACCTAACCACAATAACAACAACAACAAAAATTGGCTTAGAATAACTGACAATAAGATAGCAATAACTAAATTTTAAAAGAAATTGTTGGCTCAGTTGTAACCATTTACAGGAGAAGTTCAAGTTTATTAATATTGAAAATTTATATTCTTCTCATAATGATATTTGGTTTTTTTTTGAAAATGCAAAGAATCCATTGTAATTTCCATCTAAAATTAAATTATGGAATAAGACAGATAGTGAACATTATAAAGGAAACCAAAGCAATGCAATAATGTTCTAAAGAAAAAATAATAGTAATTTATTGTGTGCTTACAGGATGTATAAAAATAAAATGTATGACAATAGTAGTATAAGGTATAGGATAGGAATAATCGAGACTATTTGACTATGAAATACTTACACAAAACATAAAGTGGTATGATATAATTTGAAGGCAGACTCTGATTAAATAAGAAAATATATTTCAAACCTGAGGCAACAAATAAAAAATTAAAACAGATATAACAAGTCAACTGTGTATATAAAATATGACTATATAAAATGTACAATGAAACCAAAAGACATAAATGGTGGGATAAAAGAAAATTTGAAAACAAATGAAAGAAATAGAAAAACAGGAATATAATAGATTTAATCTGATTATGTGAATAAGCATATTAAGAATAGATAATTTAAAAACACTAATTAATAGCAAATATTGATAGGTTGAATAAGAAAAAAAAGAACCAATTATATGCTATCTATAAGAAACTCACTTTATTTTTACTTTTTTTTTTTTAAGGATTTTTATTTATTTATTTGACAGAGAGGGACACAGCAAGAGAGGGAACACAAGCAGGGGGAGTGGGAGAGGGGAAAAGCAGGCTTCCCCCAAGCGGGGAGCAAAATGTGGGGCTTGATTCCAGGACCCTGGGATCATGAGCTGAGCCGAATGCAGATGCTTAACAACTAAGCCACCCAGATGCCCCAAGAAACTTGCTTTAAACATATGTACATAGAGATACTGAAAGAAAAATGAAAACATTATACTATGTATACACCAATCAAAAGAAAGACAATTAGATATACTAATATCTGATCGATAATATTCAGAATAAGAAATGTTACTAGGGATAAAGAAGGTCATTACATAGTGATAAAGGTATTAATTCTCTGAGAAGACTTCTGAATATTTTATATGTGCATGTACTTAATAACAGAGCTATAAATTTCATGAAGCAAAAACAGAAGGAACTGAAAGGAGAAACAAAAGATGCCACAGTTAGAGCTGGAGAAAACATTCCTCTTCTATCTGTAATTGATAGAAGTAGCAGCCCCTCAATCAGTAAGGATTTAAAAGAACTTAACGATACCACTGAATGAAATAATTGAGCTTTATGGAACTTTTACATGTCAACAGTATACACATTATTTATTATTTTTTTAAGGTTTTATTTATTTATTTGATAGAGAGAGAGAGAGAGAGAACCAGCAGAGGAAGAGGGAGCAGTAGGCAGAGGAGCCAAGGGAGAGGGATGGTCAGAGGAAAAGGGAAAAGCAGATTCACCCTTGAGCAGGGAGCCCATAGGGTTCCATCCCATGACCCCAGGATTATGACCTGAGCTTATGGCAGATGCTTAACCAATAGAGCCACCCAGGTGTCCCCAAATACACATTCTTTCAAGTGAATAAGGAACATTAACTAAGGCAGAGCATATTCTTGACTTATAATAACCTGTACAAACAAAAATAATAGAAGTAATAAAAAGTAATTTTCTAATCATAACATTTAACTTTAAAATTAATAACAGGGTTATTTGGAAAATTTCCAAATATTTGAAAGTTAATCAATATACTTCCAAATACCTGTGGGTTAAAGAGCAAGTCTGAAAGGATATTAAAAAACAAAATTTGAAGTAATTGAAAATGAAAATAGAATCTACCAAATATTTGTGTAATCCAGCTAAAGTAATGCTGGGAGTAGGATTCATAGCAATGCACTTATTTTTAAAAAGAGTCTAAAAGAGCCACCTAAAATACTACCTTTAAAAGAACAAAAAATTCCTAAATTAATAAAATAGAGACCAAGTGAGATTTGAAGCAAGCAGAGGGAATCATAAAGAAAAATCAATGACACAGAAACCAAAGAAAATAAACAAACAACATAATGGAAAGCTGTCTCTTTGAAATGAGTCATAAAACCAACTGAATTTTATAGATGAGGAATTTAAGACTCAAAGGGTTAATTCATTTGCCCAAAGTACTATAGAAAAGCAGAGAGAGGACCCAAATCTCTTTCTTTTTTTTTTTTTAAGATTTAATTTATTTGACAGAGAGAGATCACAAGTAGGCAGAGAGGCAGGCAGAGAGAGAGGAGGAAGCAGGCTCCCTGCTGAGCAGAGAGCCAGATGCGGGACTTGATCCCAGGACCCTGAGATCATGACCTGAGCTGAAGGCAGCAGTTTAACCCACTGAGCCACCCAGGCGCCCCCAAATCTCTTTCTTAATCAGATATCTCCTAATCACTACTATGAGAGGTCATGTAGTTTGTCCAACAAAAATTCCAGATTCTCCACTGAAATAAGAAATTTGATAGTATTTTTGTTTGTTTCCTCCAGGTATAGATCAGATAGACATTCCAATCCCATTTGACCAAAGAATCACAAAGATATATGCCTTTAAGAAATCAGATACCAGGGTGACTAGGTGGCTCAGTGGGTTAGGCCTCTGCCTTGGGCTCAGGTCCTGATCTTAGTATCCTGGGACTGAGCCCTGCATGAAGCTCTCTGCTCAGCAGGGAGCCTGCTTCTCCTGCCTTTCTCTCTGCCAGCTGCTCTGCCTACTTGCGATCTCTCTCTCTCTGTCAAATAAATAAATAAAATCTTAAAAAAAAAAAGAAATCAGAGACACCGAATTAAAGGTTACTATGACAGAATTTCATTAACTAAGACAATTCACAATTAAAAGTTTAGTTACACAAGACTGAATAACATTCTCCCAAGTTTGGTTGTCATATAACATTTACTGAAATAAAAAAATGTACAAAGTCACTATTTTAATATAACTCAGAGTATTAAATGTGTTTCTTTAATCTGTGAGGAAATGGAAAACACTTGATCCTTCTAATTTTGTGGAGACTTCTTTCATCCACATTTAGACTAGCTTGCAGTTTCAGACCCTTAACCACTAAGAATGGAGAGTTCTGCACGTCTCTGCAATTTTTCAAAGTTCAAACTTTATGTATTGAGTCATCATTAATTTTTTATGTCTATGACTGAAGCCCAGCTTCACAAGATTCTAGAATTTGTGTTTTCTAAGTTGCACTTTACTCTACAAAATGATGATTACAACTGCATTTTAGGTCTGTGAGAGACTCTCTTGAAAGACTGTCTGGTATATCCTGTGATAAAAGTTGGGTGATGGGTGGCTTTTAGTGGAATGGGCAGATTCATGACTGAGTCTGGCCTCAAAAATAATCTTTGTGTATGTACTCATGAACTTTATAATACTCCCTAATCATTTCCTAATTTGAGTCTCATATTTTATTTTCTATCTCATGCCTAATACAGGATAAGTTATGGTGTCTTTTAGGATGGTTTTCATGGGAAAGAAGGAGAGATGATTTGTTCATATTACTGAGGAACACAGAAATAGAATTAACTTCAGGTAGAATTTGAATTCAGAGTCATAATGTCACTAGATCTCTGAGGTTTCTTTTCATCTTTTCTCTCCTCTCTATTAATCTAAGAGGGCTTTATACATAGCTCAACATAGTGGCTTCCAATAACAAAATGGAACATTATTGCAACCTTAAATCAGGGAGAGCAACAACAAAAAAGGAGTACATCATTTAGTTGATGCCTATACATGTCTAATTGTGAATATGAATTCAATTTGTTTGGATCGTGGGTTCATCCCAGAACCAATGGGTGTGGCGCCAGGGGGTTGGAATCATGTCTTTTGTCTCTATCTGGGCTGCATTTCCACAACTACACCCAGTGTTATCAGAATTCCATGAATGAGAACAGGAAAGGTTTTTGTTCCTTCATTTATTTGCCTAAAAGAAATTTGGAAGTCCCAGGAGAAAAGAATAGATCCTAAAGAAGCACAATAATTATAGAGTATAACTATATATATGAAAAAGATAGAAGAATAATTTGTGAGAATTGTTTACTTTCTTTTCTTTTTTCTTTTTTCTCTCTTTTTTTTCCTTTTTCTTTTCTTTTTTTTTCATTTCAAATCCAGGAGCACAACTTTCTTTCCATATCAAGTAGCACTCAGTGGTACATTTCATAATGACGTGCCACTTAGCAGTGCTATACTGATTAGTTTGGTAGGAAGTTATGATCAGAACAGTTCTTGTAGCTGCTCTACTTCTGTGTTTGCTGACAGGAATTCAGAGAAACCTTGCTTGCCTGATGGGAAGAAAAATGTCTTAAGGATTAAGGGGAATTTTTTATTCATGTTTTAGAGAAGACTGTAGGTTACTTGCTTAAAGAGGTTACAACGGGAAAGCTGCTACTCCGTGATAACTGAAAGAGGGAACATGTAATGCTTTGTGCTGGAACTGAGGAAAGAGTGAAGGGCTTGCCAAGAAAACGGGCTGCCCTTTGGGTATCTCAACCCAAACTCAATGTTTCCATCCAAAACCCAATGTCTTAAATCAATAACTCTGCCAATCCAGCAGAAACTGTATCTACAATTTCCCCATAGCTTTTTTCCAACACCCATATGGGCAATGTTAAATTTAATGTGACCTGTGACATGGATACTTTTTCTATTCTTACTTATCATCCATAAACAATTATAATTGCTCCCTCAGGGAATAATTCATGATATTCTTCAACAATTCACCCCTACAAATGATAGGCTGTTTTCAAGCTCAAGTCTAACACAATAAAATGCATTATAATGTGTAGTCAAAAAAGACTTGCTGAAGATTGAAATTTCATTGTTTAGTGGAAAACTATAAACCTAGATTTCAATCTCTCATTGCTTTACTATCTTTACTATCTTTAAGAACTCGAATCTCTACGAGACTTTCCTAAATGTACTTTCCCCCCCATTTTTACCCTCCTTTTAAGTTAACAAAACCTAATTTATTATAACAAACACTTCTAAGATAGACTGCCGGTTCTGTGCTTTTGGCATTTTAATTGTATATACTTGTTTATTTGGTCATTGTCACTATCTGTACCCTACAATGGTTCCCTTTGTAGTGTTGATGCAGCAGATGAAACATTATCAATGAGTTTTTAATGCTTTGTTCTTTTATTTTATTTATTTTTAAGTATTTTTATTATTTTCTAATTTTTAATTTTTTTTTTTTTTTTTTTTTTGAGAGAGAGAGAGAGAGAGAGAAAGCATGCATGCCAGCAGGGGACAGAAGTAGAGGGAGAAGAAAAGAAAGAACCTTAAGCAAGCTTCACACCCAGGACTGAGCTGGACTGGAGGAGGGTGTCCATCTCAGGACCCAAGATCATGACTTGAGAGGAAATCAAGAGTCAGAAGCTCAACGAACTGAACCATCCAGACACCCCAATGCTTTGTTCTTTTAATGTTCTGTCTTTTCAACTACAGATATAATTATTTCGGAAATAGTTGAAAAGCTGAGTTGTCAAATCTATGCAACTCTCCTGTATCAATTTGTTACATCTTATTCTTCCACCTAGTTAGAATAGATAAAGCAATGTCCCAAAAGAAAGAAAAAATAATTGAAAGAATGAAATGAGTTCAACAGAAGTACAGAAATCCTCCAACATTTATAAATTGTAGACTGCTACTTATAGTAGACACTGAAAGATGTTTATGTTTTGGTCCTATCCAAGTGTTGTTTGAAATTCTAATATAGTTTCTGCAAACATGGCACAACATTGCAAATCTTGGAAACTGAAGTAAAATCCTTAATATTTTAAAGTAGCATGTTTTGAAAGTTAGGGATGGGGTGGAGTGGGGATTGTGATATGAGAATAGATAAAAGGTTTTCCTTTACTCATGATCCTAAGAGTTGAAAACAAAGCAGTAATTTAGTGACTTGGGAACACAGACAATAGAGATATATGACCTGCCAAAATGTTCATAAGATAATTTTATTTTATTTTTAATTTTTAAAGATTTTATTCATTTATTTGAGAGAGAGGGAGAAAGCAGGAGCAGGGGGAGGGACAGAGGGAGAAGCACACTTCCCACTGAGCATGCAGCCTGACCTGGGTCTCAAACCTAGGACCCTGATCATGACCTGAGCCAGGGGCAGATATTTAACTGATTGAATCACCCAGGCACCCCTGCATAAGATAATTTTAAATACACTACATAACATTAAAGAAAAATTACATACATTACATAAATATGTAACAGATAGGTATCACAACCCAAAAACTCAAATCTAGAAGAATTACCAATTTTTTTTTTCATTTTCTTAAGGTAAATTCAAAACAAAGCCAATCCTTTTCTCTAAGGAAAAAAACTCTCCAAATTCTTTCTATAACGTTTGTGGTGTTAATCGCTTCTCTCCTTTCTGAAGATCATACAAAATCCAAAAGATCTCATAAAGTTGGAAAGATCTCTAACTGTTTTTAGAGACAACGGCAGTGTTTTAAACTAGACAACACAAGGAGAGAAGTTCTCTTGTGCGAGCAAACACACACCACAGCTTAAAAATTGGAAAGCACTGTCCTTGTTATCTTGAGAAGGATTTGGAATATATTTTGCTTCAGAAATTGTTATTATCCCATGATTGCCAATTTAATAAGGAACCTTCTTAAAATGCAACATAATATTAGGCTTATTTGGCTTTTGTATAAAATGCAAATTTCACTTTTACCAAATTACATAAACACATTCTTCCAAATAAAAATTTTCATCAGATGTTTACTATTTATTAATAAAGTCTGAAAGACACAAAAATGTTTAGTAAATTAATAATGGGATATTAATCAATCAATTTGTCTTATTGTTGTTTAGTTTTGAATATCTATGATTATGCACCATTTGGTAATTATATAAGTGCATTCTCCCTTTGGTTTACCACACACTATATTAAGCAGAGAATTCATATTACTATGGAATTGCAACATTATTTTTGTTGCTAATATATGCTTATTTAATACCACAAACATTCATTTTAAGGTTAAAATCATCACATTCTTCACTGATAGTATTCCCAATACTTAAAAATATAAAAATAAGTGTTGATTTAATCTAGCACTTTCTTTTAGTTTCCTCTTGCGGGAATTTTTTCTATATCAGACTTTCTTGTTATTTGTTTGAAATTGTCAGCTTAAAGGAAAGCTGCAATGTTCCAAATGTTCTTTATTAAAAGTAAATATCATTACTGTTTATTTGGAATCATAGAAAAATAACAATTTTTCTAAATTGAACCCATGATGGTTAACTAGTCATCCTCTTTTATCCACAGAAAGCATATTTATTAAATCTCAAAGCATTCAGGACAAAATAAAGTTGTGCCTGAGCACATTTTGGCAGCAAAGCATGCAATTTACTTAAATGTTAAGGATATTTTCGTATTGGGTCTCATCAGTGATTCCATGTTATCATTAGAGATGCCTGCCTGCAGGCCACTGTCACCATGCTCAAGAAAAAAGAAAAATAGAGTATGTCATGCATTTCTACTATTCATCTAATTTTTTTCTTATGTCTGCTTTTGTTTCTTTTTCTGGATTTCCCAATAATTATATATTTTTTGAATCCTTCATCATCTGTCCTATTGTCACTTTTGCTTCTGTACTTTTTTCTTAAAAACCTGAGAGAAATTTCTGAAATATTTTCCTTCAAATATTTAAGTTTCAACTATATATTCACTGCTTGTTCAAGTTTCATATTTCAATAATCAACATATCATTTAAAATGTTCATTAAGTATTTTATTAATTTTTTAACTTCTTGACAACCCAACCGAATGCTATTGGACCTTCAGGCTTTTTGCATTTTCTTCTGTTAAATGCAAAATGCAATAAATAATCTTTTACAGAAAATATTGTATATACACTAATTTTTCTTATGAACAATTTAAAGTTTTTGATTTATATTAAAAATTTCCTGCATGAACTTTCAGTCAAGTTATAATTCACTTAACAGAGATTAAATTTGATACAATTTTTGTGTTTGGGAATTTGTTTGCCAAAGTAAGAATGATAACATTTTGATTTGCATTTTTAAAAATACTACTGGTTTGAATAGTTTTCCTTACATTTTATGTACAGAGGAGAGTCAAAAACATCCGTAGTCTTATGGAAGAAGTTAAAAGCAGGGTCAAGGTGCACAATTATGAATTCTACTTAAAGGCTAATTCTGAGTTAATTTCTGCTTTATTGATTTTTTATAAAAATATTTAATATGATACTGTGTCCAACCAAAATTTTAATTGCTCTAAGGTTGTAATTTGCTCGGCGATTTCAAATTATCCACCTATAGGCATATATTTACATTTTCCCTGTTCCCAATTGTTTGAATTGATTATAATATATTCTGTTTATTTTATATTCTTAAATAGAACAAAACCTAAAGGATACACGGTCGGTCATATCAATCTCCACTTCTTTCTTATTATGGACCCTGTTCAGCATGGACTTTTCTGTATGAAACATAGAAAACAGCAGATCTGGGCCCTGTGCCACCCAGCCAAACCCATTGTGGATATGACAGGATTTCTCCCCCAACCCATGGCTTAGCTGCAAGTTTGTGCTCTGGAGAATCAGTCTTCCTTGATGGCTGCCTGAAAGGCTGGAGAACACACCTCAGAAGTGCAGACACTCTATGCTCACTTTGTCAGACAAAACTGACCACTGAGAACCAGGGGATAAGAAGAAGCTGGCAATTGAATACTTCTCACTTATTGTAAAGACTGTTCTGAATTAGAGTGGTCCTCCCCCTTGTAGTGATTTGTGAATTCTCAAAGAGCTTGAGCTGACTCACTACTGCACTAACTACAGGTTTCTTCCCTTTCTTTCCTAACTCCCTCTCCTCCCTTATCTCTTGCTACCTTGAGTTCATAGTCCCAGTAGGTTTTAAGGTTTACAGAGTCTGTTTCCACAGGTCCTCAGACTACAATACTTGGTCAGGTCATAATGACTCCTTTCCGTATTCCTCTACTCTTGTTCTTTAAAAACATCACCCTAAATTGACAAAATTATAACCCTGGTTAGATCCAACTCTACCTACTCCATATCTTCACTTCTGCAATTGAAAATGGTGCATAAATACCTGAAACAAACTAAATATTTAATTTAAATTCCAAATTTAATTTTAAATGTACATCCATGAACCTCATTAGGGATCATAAACCTTGTCTCTGCATCTGTTATCACCAATGAGTAGGATAAATTCTGTTCCCCCATATATCTACCAAATCCCATGTCACTCCTTTATTTATTTATAGACATTGCTTCAGCAAACTTCTCTTTATTTCCTACAATATCATTATTTTTTTCATCATTATCATTATTTTTCTTTCCCACATTATCATTATTTTTCTGATGTTCTACTTCAGCATGCAAGCATAATACTTTCATGTAGCATCTTAAAGCAACACACACTCACACACACACACACACACACACACACACACAAACTTCTTTGACCCTTTTTACGCTCTAGACATGATCTTGTTTTCTCTTTTAATGTGAAATTTCCAAAATAGTTATCTTTAGTTCCTCATCTTCCATTCTCTCTTTAATGCATTCCAATCAGGGTATATCCTCCACCATTCAACTGAAACTCATCTTGGTTAGATCAAGGATGACCTTAATGTTGCTAAATCTAATAAGTAGCTATATGTCATCATCTTTCTTGACTTAAATAACAGCAGTTCCTTGTTCTTGATATGTTGGTTTTGTTTTTGTTCTGAATGTGTTTTTTACTCTTTTTTCCTTTTGAACTGAACTCACTCATTCCTGATTATTTTCTCTAGAGTCAATGGTTGTAAAAAATGTTATATGATGATGAATCTGCAACTTATAACTCCAGCCCATGTTCCCTATTTGTTGATGTAACTTACTCTACTATCTCCTGTTAGTCATCTAATAGATATCTCTAACTCACTATGACAAAAATTGAACTATTTTTCTTCATCTTGGAAACAGCTTCATCCATATCCTTTTTCATATTTGTTGATAACAAGTCTATCAGTTTAATTGATTAATCCAAAAATTTTGGAGGCTTTCTCTGATGCCTATGAATTGAGGTGAACACTTGTTGATTCTTGCTATTCAGAATGATATGTTCTATATAGTTGCCAAAAATCACTGAACTATCTGATACCAAACCATTGTCTCTAGGGAAAGTACAGAGTGAAGTTTCTGTGAGGCTTGGTCACTGATCAAAAAATTATCTTGTTTTTTTTGTGTGTTTCTGTGTTAAGATACCTTATTTAATATATTGTGTTCACCAACATTGAACTCAGGCTAACTGCACAAAAAGTCAGTTTATGTCAAATATTACTTTCAATTTCTTCACATTAACTCTATGAGGCTTGAGCTATAATTAACTCCAAATTCCCATTTTTAATGAAGGCAAGTTAGTCTTTAGAGGCTGATATGTATAACCTCAAAAATGGGTTTTGACTGAATGCAAAAGGCAGAGGGCAAATTGTGGTACCAATCAATCAATCAATAGTAATACAATTTCAAATCTATTAAAATCAACAAATTTAAATTTGTTTAATTATTTAAATAGGTTACTAGGCTTCTTGTCTAGAGAGAAAAATGCTGATCTTTTATGACAGTTGAATCTAACCTGATTTATTTTCTCTCTTTGTTTTTGTTTTTCTCCTTCCCTTCTCCTCTTCCTTTCTTTCTTCCTTGCTTCTTTCCTTCTATCTATTTTTTAATTTGTCCACAGTGGTTAAGTACACATGCTGTAGAATCAGAGCGTTTTGGTTGTATTCTGCTATAAGTACTTCCTATTTGATCTTGGACTAATTGTTAAGTTTTCTCTATTTCAGTTTCCTAATATGCTACTTATTAGTAATAACTTCTTTAAGAGTTTGTTAGATTTCCATAATTAATGCAAATAAAGAACAGAAGCACAATCCTGGGTACATAGCAACTTCACAGTTAATGATAACTAAAACATTTTACCACAAGTAGATTTTACCACAAGGTATATATGGGTACTTGTATACATTTTATCAGTGGTATGTTGATTAAGTGATGTAAGAATTTCTACACATTAAATCAATCCTGCTTAATACTCATACTGCTTTAATTTACTGTCTTTTAATTTTTCATAATTTTTCATACTTAACTTAAATGCCCTATAAAGCAAGCTAATACAGAAAAAAGAAATAAGAAAAACTAATACAGTTTCAGAGTTTTATTGACAATTACATTTATAATAATAAAAAGTACTGAATAAACACACTGCCAAAGGATATATAGATGGTCTGCAAGCTTCTTTTTCTAAATTATTTTATGTACCTTATTTTCTTTAAATATATAAATATTTTAAAAACTTACCACTCTTCACTTCAAATTTTTCTTCAGTATAGGTAATTGCATTATGTATGTTTAAATTCAAAAATAAATTTCTCAAATACATTTAGTTGACAGGTGTTCTTTGCAAATATAATGTTGTGGCGTATTCAAAAAGAGGCAAAAGAATAATCGTCAGTGGTCCCTAAATAGTTAGCTTATATTTATATGCTCTTAGTATGTGTCAGGCACTCTACTGAAAGTTTTGCACATTCTTTCCTCTCTATTCCTGCCAAAGTTCTGTGAAATTAGTCTTGTTATTCCCACTTTACCTATTAGGTAAAAAAAAGAAGTTCAAAGAATTCAAGTAGTACTCTCAAAAGTTGCATAGCTTGAAATAGTACCAGGTCTATTTGATTTCAAAATCCATGATCTTAAGCATGATGTATACCAGCAGCCTGAGATCCCCAGAAAGCAGAGCTTATGACAAAATTATGTACTACTAATTAGAAAGCATAGAGAACATTCTAAGTTGTACATGACTGAACAACAGGCTATTCTTGTGGCATTTAATACACCAGCAGCAATGGGAAGCCATAAGATGCAAATTAGTGGTCAAAGTGACAGACACAAGCAGGGAGTGCTTGTGAAACCTCTCCAACCACACAGGGCTGTTACAGTGGTGGCTCAAGAAACATCGGTGCCCTGTGCCTCAAAATGGTGTGTAAAAGGTGTTTGATAAACCCACTTTCTATTTATACTGATAGATAACATAGTCTAAGAGTTGAGAAAACTTAGTTATGACATGTAGCTGGGATGATGACCAACATAAATTACTAGAGTGAACTACATAAACAGCAAGAAGAGTATCATACTTCTGACATTCATAACTAGCAATATAAAAGTGTTTTGAAGAATACAGGTATTCTGAAAAGAGCAGAAAATTTTATCCAGATCTTTGGTTGAAGGCCATAGTGTTATGGGAAAAATTATAAAAATTAAATTATAAAATGTTTATAATTTACCCTTCCCCTGTGTTCTAAGAAAAGTGAGAACTAAGAAAGATACACTTGCTTCCCTGGGGAGCAGTGACAATATAGGCTATCTTATTCAATTCGTGGTTCTTCAGTCCATAAATAAACCAAGTTAAAAATCTAAAAACAAAACAAAAAAACAGAAACAAAAGAGGGAATGTAGATATTTGTCTCTGTCTCATACTGTGGTTTCTTTCCTTTTTTATTTTTTAATAAAAGGGAGGGCACTAAAATCAAGGTTTAAAAAGTGAACTGAGATATATTTTACTGCTTGATTTTCTTTCAGTTAACAATATAGTGAGAAAATAAAATTGCCTATGAATCTAGGAACTATAAACGTATCATAAGCTCTCACTTTATGTTTAGACACTGGAGAATAAGCAAACTTTATAGTTAAAATATATATAGATATATAGAGTTATCCGTTACATGAGGATTTATTTATCAGTTATTTTATTGTTATTCTTCAGTGATCAGATATTTCGTTAATTGTTTGCACACAAAGGATTGCTTCTTTTTTATGTGTATAAGAATTTGCTTTCCAAATTACTGACATCAGAATTTTTGTCTTGAATTGTGCTGAACTTTTTTTGTCAAAGAATTGTCATTTTATTATTACAATCCACAAGTGTTACTTTATATTTGTCCATATTACACTCATGAAATGTGTGAGTAATATTAAAATGCAGTTCTGGAAATTTTTATTTTCTAACACCTATAAGTTACACTACTAAATAGTAAAGATTAGCTAATTAAATATTAATATTAAAGGTAAAAACATAAAGCAATAATTTGAATTTAGTGATGATCTACAATGTTAGTAAAATAAGTGTCTTCTCAGTTTTATACATACAAATAATTTATATTGTTGACTATTTTTAGTAAATGTGATTTTCAGGTTTGATTAAATTCTATTAAGAAATTCTTAGGAACTCTATATTAATTTATTTGACATATTTTATTTACTCCAAATAATAACTCTTTAGAGTAGTTATTAACATTTTAGAGTTAAAGAATTTGAGGCTCAAAAAACTTCAGTATTATTTACAAAGTTATTCAGTTAATAAATGATGGGCTAGGATCTTCCAATTCCAAATACATCATCAAATTCACAACTAAGATTAAACTGTGCTTATGTGTCGGCATTCTAGGGAACAAAATGCTTTATTCTTCTTAAGGTTATGTTTTTAGCAAGTGAAACAAATACACCCAGAAAAAAACAGTAATCACAACAAAAACCCAGTCTGTGGTCACAAAAGGAAAACTACCTGGAATGGGTGGGTTAAAGAAGGCATGCTAGTGGGGCACCTGGGTGGCTCAGGAGGTTAATCCTCTGCCTTTGGCTCAGGTCATGGTCTCAGGGTTCTGGAATTGAGGACCTGCAAGGGGTGGGGGGGGGGCGTGTCTCTGCTCAGCAGGGAGTCTGCTTCTTCCTCCTCCCTGCCTGTCTCTCTGCCTACTTGTGATCTCTCTCTCTGTCAAATAAATAAATAAAATCTCAAGAAAAGAAAAACAACAACTAGGTGTGATGCATAAACAATGAATCTTGGAACACTGAAAAAATAAAATTAAATTTAAAAATTAAGATAATTTTAATTAAATTAAAAATAAATTAAATTTAAAAATAAAATTAAATTTTAAAAAATGTTGGAAGAGACAGCATGTAGATTAGAAGCAACTAAGAAATTGCTAAACCAGCAGAAAAGAAGAGTGGGTGGAAGATTAAAAATAACATAAAGAACAATATACATTCCAGGGGGATAGAGGAGGATGTCCATGGTCATGTCATCTTCAGAAAGGAGAGAACAAGATCTTTCAAACACAGAAGTGAGCCATCAGATCTGCACTTCACTAAGACTGAGGAATGGAGGAAGCACTGGTTATAGTTCAGGGAAGAGTTATGATGCAAAACATTCCCCTTGGGGCACCTGGGTGGCTCAGTGGGTTAAAGCCTCTGCCTTTGGCTCAGGTCATGATCTCAGGATCCTGGGATCGAGCCCCACGTCGGGCTCTCTGCTCCACAGGGAACCTGCTTTTTTCCCCCTCTCTCTCTGCCTGCCTCTCTGCCTGCTTGTGATTTCTCTCTCTCTGTCAAATAAATGAAATCTTTAAAAAACAAAAACAAAACCAAAAAAAGAACAACAACAAAAAAACATTCCCCTAGTAGGGGTTGTATAAAAGTAGGCAAAAATGTATAGCATCGGGGCCTAAGATTAAGACCTTATTAGATTAATTATAATAAAAAAGCCCACAAATTATACTGTTTTACATACATTTATTTATAACATTAAATCTTATCCTCCCCAGGGATTAGGTACTTTTTTTTTTTTTTTAAAGATTTTATTTATTTATTTGACAGACAGAGATCACAGGTAGGCAGAGAGACAGGCAGAGAGAGAGGAGGAAGCAGGCTCCCTGCTGAGCAGAGAACCCGATGCGGCGCCCGATCCCGGGCTCGATCCCAGGACCCCGGGATCATGACCTGAGCTGAAGGCAGAGGCTTTAACCCACTGAGCCACCCAGGTGCCCCGGGATTAGGTACTTTTAATAGACTTTCCTTCCTGGGAAAACTGAGGCACAGGAAGTTCATGTAATTTTCCCCAGTATGCAGTTAATGAGGGAGAGAGAAAGTCTAACCCCAGCTCCAGAGGGTGTGCTCTCAATCTTATGCTTCTCTGCTTCTCTAGATGATTGGTAGCTTGGAGGCAACTGTGTCACACTCAGCAAGTCTCAGAGTTTCTTTGTACATTGGTTGCACTGAAAGTAAAAGTGAGTATAGTCATAACTACTTACCTGACCATCCTATTTATTAAGATTAGAATCTTATATTATAACCAAAATTGATATTACTAGGATGCCTAGGTGGCTCAGTTGGTTAAGTGTCTGCCTTTGGCTCAGGTCATTATCCCATAGTTCTAGGAGGGAGACCCCATCAGGCTCCCTTCTCAATGTAGAGCCTCTTTCTCCCTCTGCCCCTCAACCCAGTCTTGTGCTCTCTCTTTCTCTTTCTCAAATAAATAAATAAAATCTTTTAAAAATTAGATTTTATGAGATGGCATTTTAATGTACAGCTTTATTTAGTCACTAAAAACACATCTTGGACACCAACTACTATAAATTCATCACACTCAAGCTCTACTCATTCTAGGAAGATATTCTTTCCCTCTTTACTACCAAGTATCACTCCCTTCAAAAAATTCCTTAGTAACACAAATCTGAAACACTAAATGGCAGACCTCCTTCATCATATTAACTTTTTATAGGCATATTCTGATTTATAAACTTAATTGTAATCCCTTTAAGACCCTAAAAATAAATTTTTGTTATTGAGATCCTTAAGTAGGTATCTAATACATATTTGTTGGTAGAAAAATTCTAAACAAATTATTTTATTAAAAAGTCATTCACTGTATGGAAGAGGGAAATATCTAGTGCATCACTTGTACCTTAATGAAATTCTTTCTGTTGATGATATGCTAGTAGTTAATAGATATTACTGGCAGCTATTATTCTAACAGTATCTGTGAATACCCAATGAATATATATATACGTGTGTGTATATATATATATATATATACATACACATATATACCTATATATGTATATATATGTATCTAAACCATCTCTTATGAATGTATATATGTACCTATTTACTTCTAAAGGAAGTAAATAATAAATTTAAAAATAAGCTTATACCTCCTGCTCCTTCACATTTTCTCACATTCATACACACATGCACATATGCACCTACATGATATTTTAAGTGGAGAATAAATTATTCATATATTTATGTGCATATTATGTTCATGTTCATAATAAGATTTTTATATTTTTTATGTATATACCATCCCAATTTAGCAGGTGAGAATTCTACTACTGAATCACCCATGCGTACCAGCCCAATTTGAAGTAACCAAGGAAAACACAGCCTAACACATGGGGAAAAAATGTACAATGGATTTTTTTTAAGAATATGAAAATCCAGAGACTATAGATAAAGAGTATGGAGGTGTGATATTTGGTCTTGTGTCTGTTGTCAGGAAGAACTAAAGTGATAAGAAATCACTTGACGGTAACAGGAATGAAAGACTCCCCAACTCTCCTTGGCACAGACCAGGGACAGCAGCAGCTTCTGCCTCCAGTTTCATGTTCTAGGACAGCCCTCCTTGTACTCATTACTTGCTGCAGCACTCAGAACTTTCTTAAGTTCCAAACAAACTACACTGGTTCACACACACACAAACCATGTCTACATTTTTTATTACATGAATTATGGAATTCAGGAAAAACATTTATTTAGAACAAATTAATAAAAATTAGATGGGCTATATAAATATTTTATGTTTGTGCACTTATTATAAAAATGTTGGTATATTACTTTTTCCCCATCATGAAGTTATGCACCATAAATAATAGACTCATTGCAATGAAAAATTTTTCACTCTTTCTATGCAGAATATTTTCCAGTAATTTTACTCATCAGATATCTGATTAAAACTAGCAAGATTATAATCAGCCAGAATCTGAATCAATTACATGTGGCAACTTTGCTATATTCTCCCAGTGCATGCATAAAACTGTCATTTAACATTGAACATTTGAAGTGTTTGGAAAAGCAAGTTGCTTTTAAAAGTTAAAAAAAAAAAAAAAAGGAAGAAAGAAAGAAAGCAATCGCCTCTACTATTCTTCCTAGTAATTTGTGTATAATCAAATTCGTGTAACTTCAGCATGTGCATTTTTCTGACAACATAATGAAATTATTATGAGATAAATACTAATAGAAACAAATGTAACTCTAAGAGACATTTCCAATAAGACACATAGATACACTTGACTCTGTCATTCATAACATATTTCTTGGTTGAAATGAATTATAGAAGTTTATCATGGCATAGTACACATTTTCATAATACTTATTAGATCTAAATATGGTTCGTACATTTCAGATAATTTAAGCTTGAGAAATTTCATCTTGAACCACGTACGTCTCAATGAAGTTTAAGATTCTGGGGACATTAACCAATAAATTCTTTTAAAGTTCTACTAACTAGTTTAAATACCAAGGACCTAAAAATAATAACCTGAGAAATCAGAATCACTTATTTGGTATTTTTTTTAACTATTTGTGATACTAAGATAAATACATAAACTATGTTGATCTACTGTTTCTTTGGGAAAAAATGATACTAAATTCTGATACTGCTTTTATTTTTTTCTTTCCCGAGTTGGCTCAATTCAATACAACAAATATTTATTTAGTATATTAGCATATTTATAACCCAGGGACTTTTATTTCAAGGGGGAGTTCATAAAACTCGGGATGACACGCTTACATGTGAGTCAGAAATTACAAGGCTGTGCACAATATCACACTGTCAATCTCAGGTTGACATGCAGCTGCACCTGCATGCAGATGGGTACACACCACGTGCACACACACACACACACACACAGAGGCATCAGCTGTAACAAATATCTACAAGTATCTAACTCCAGAAATAACCTTACGTCATTTATTCTGTAAATTATTTTAAGCTAAGCTACTGCCAAGGCCACAAATTAGAAATATATTATGTTTACACATTTTTATCTTTTTCAAACTTCTATCTTCTTCTGGAACATGGTATAGTATTAATAAATCAATAAATACATGATGCATAAATAATATTATGTTTTCTCACCAGATTTTTTAAACTCACGATTCTGTGTTTTTGAGAGTATCTGATATTTCCATCTGTTACTGCATGTTTGTACAGTGACTCTAATGAAAGACAACTCAGAAATTAGCTCTCTCTTTTTTAAACTAATTCATAACATATTGGTAGTTTCACATTTTTTAAAAAAAGATGTTACCTGTGAGAAATAAAAGCATACAATTTAAAATCAAAACTTAGAAACTGTGAATATCTATTGAATTATCATACTGGCACATGGAAAATCTGTTCTCTCATTTTGTAAATGTTGTATGAACAGAAAAAAAAATAATTACCAACCCTGAATGATCAATAGATTTACTTGTATTCCTTTTATCAAATACCCTGAACAGAAGGTCTTTTGGCAAATACTTCATTTTTATATGGAAATAGTACTCTCTGTTTCTGGAGAGTTCTGAATTTGTATCCCTAACTCACCAACTAGCTTGCTGTCTTGGCATAATTTTTGAGAGCAGCCCCTTTCACTCTGAAGTGTACCCTGAATTACAAATGAAGTGCACAGTCACTTTACTGACATAGAATGTACGAATAGTAGTGCATGATTATTGCTCTTGTATAGCCTTGGGGAGGATAACAGCAAGCCTGGAGAAGGGATTCTTAAGATTTTAGCGGTCCTGGAAAATTTCAGAGAGTTGATGTTACCTTGCTGTTTCTTAAATCAAAAGAATATTGAGAGAAGAGGAAATAAGTAAAAAGTGACTTAGGAATTAAATGAGAAAAAGCACATGTATTCAAATGACCACTTGGCAAGAAATAAGTATAACATTGGGACCAGGGCAAAAAGAAGCTTGAAATTTCATGAGGCCAGATAATAAAGTGTGCTTATCTAAGCAATATGTCCTGCATTCTGAAAGTTACAAGAAACCATTGGAAGATTTTAGTCAGTGTTGCAGTACAGGCAGTATATCCTATTGGTTCCATTCCCCAAACCTCTCTGATTATCAGAGTGCTAATAAAGTGCTCTCTACCACGTGCTAATAAAACCTCGGTGCCAGCCACACTATCACTGTCACCCAGACCACTGCAGCAGCCTACAACAGGCCCTTTCCCCTCTGCTCCTGGCTTACAGAGCAGCTTGAGTCCTGATTGTAACAAGCAAAACATTTTGATAGACGACTACTAACAGTTAAAATGGTAACTCTTAACTGTGTGATGGGCTTCTTGTCAACCTCTCCAACTTCATTTCCCTCCCCTACTCTACCTCTTTTATTTTCCTCACAGCTCTTAGTACTACATGATAACATCAGTTTGAAAGTGTGTTTAGGGGCGCCTGGGTGGCTCAGTGAGTTAAGCCGCTGCCTTCGGCTCAGGTCATGATCTCAGGGTCCTGGGAACGAGTCCCGCATCGGGCTCTCTGCTCAGCAGGGAGCCTGCTTCCTCCTCTCTCTCTCTGCCTGCCTCTCTGCCTAGTTGTGATCTCTCTCTGTCAAATAAATAAATAAAATCTTTAAAAAAAAATTATAAAGTGTGTTTAGTAATTCATTCTCCAAAAAAAAAACTACTAAGAGAAGAATCTTACATCATTCATCATGGTAGCCCTAATGTGTAAAATTCTGGAATGTCATAAAAATCCAAAAAAACAGAAGATACTGGATTAGCTATTTAAGTTTCACAATATCATTGCCACTTTAATGATGAAAGAAGATTGCTAAACATAATTTAAAGACTTTCTATATGTTTTTAACATTTATAAATTTCCATAAACATGGCTTATGCGTTTAATGATAAATCAGATATAAGACTCTTACGTGGATCAACCTTTATCCGTTTCTGCTAGTATTTCTTGTCCTAACATTGTATGATATGTGTGTGTTTGTGCTTCTGTTTGAGAAACAGACCGAAGATCAAATTTGAAAGTTTTGTAATGAAAACTATATATAAATGTGATTTTTAATAATTTCAGGCATGAAGGTAAAAAGAAAACACTAAGTTATTTTATATTTTAAGTATGCAATACAGTATATCTTTATAATGATGAATACTTAGTTTTACATTAGTAAATCTATAATGGATACACCCACAGAAATTTATTCCTGAATTTGTTATTTAGACATGATAATCCATGTCTCAAGTCATAGATTTTTTAAGAAAAACAAAGGAATTTATATAAAAAATCATAAACCATTTTTGTCTTTTATTCAATAATTCTCATTCTAATAATTCATTTTTAAATCACTGAAAATGTACAAAAATATCTTGCTCAAATATATATGTTATAAGTGTAATTTTAATTTTATTAAATGATGAAAGAAAAATCTTTAAATTTCTTAAAATAGAAAGGAAAAAAAAGCAGAAAGGTTAAATGTACTATAACACACTTAATAATTAAATATTACAGATATATAATACAAGGATGGAAGTTTTTTAATAATGAAATAGGAAAATATACACATGTATATATGTGCATATGTTTATATTTTAATATGTGTTTATACATATCCATTTTATGTCTATCTAGAGAGAAAGAAAAATGAAACCGGAAAATAAATCTACCAAGATGTCTATAATATGCATGTTTTAACCTCTCTGGAACATGGATTCCTTTCACATTCAATGAGTTTTACAATCGCTGACAGCTAGTTGGAGTCATGACATAGACGTGTGAAAATCTCCCTTAGCACCTTCTGGAGTAAAATCACAAAACTGTCAACATCAAAGCTGCTAAATTTTCATGGAGTATGACTTTATGATTAGAGCAAGGGTAATTTTTTTTTTTTCCTTTCATGCATTTACCCAAATTTTTCAAACAATTTGTGTGCCTTTTATAAAGAGAATAAATATTAATAAACCTTATAAAAATAGAACATAATCACAGAAATCACATAAACATAACAGTAAGTTAAATTTTGAAAAATAAAAAGGGGAGAAAAGAACTATACTAAAATATTATCTTCTTTCATGTTTTTGAGAAAATTAATTATAGATCATAAATAGGATTTTAAGTGAAAATATCAATAAACTTGCCAGGTTCAAATTCTAAGCAACCCTTAACTATCTACGACCCTGGTCACACCACCAGTACTCTCTATTCATTTTTTTCTTCTGTGAATTAAAGAGATACTCACCTAGTTAGTTTTGAGGAAGTTTGTAAATTTGAGGAAGTTTGTAATTTCAATCTCAGATATGAAGGTTTTTCAAGATCCCAATTTTATAGACAACCAGGTAATTTCTTTTGTCTTATACAACATTTGTGATATACACACCACATATGTGTATATATATATATATACAATATATATGTGTGTGTGTATATATATACACATACACACACACACACACACACATATCACATTTGTGGTATAGATATACCACAAATATTGTATAAGACAAAAGAAATAACCTGGGTATCTATAAAATAAATATAATATTTGAAAAAGTTATAATACCTGCTTGAAAAGGATTCCAAGGTCATCCAGATTCCGGCAGTTAATTAGTGCCGTGTGGTCCTTACATCAGGAAAAGCCAGGTTTCCTTACAGATTTTTGTGGGATAACTTAGGTAACATAAAATTTATCTATTATCAATGTACACTTAAATGCTTTTTACTGAATTTGCAGAGTTATAAAAATATCACCATATTTTTTTGTGTGTGGTTTAAATGTGTTTTAAATATCTTAGAACATTTCCTTCACTACAAAAATCTCCCCCCTGTCCCTGTGCAGTCAATCTCCATTCATTCTCTAAGATCAGGGCAACCATCGATTTGCTTTCTAGCTCTGTAAATGTGCTTTTCCTTCATATTCCATATATAGAAAGACTCATACAATATGTGGCTTCTTTCATTAGATAATATTTTTTTACTGTGTTCCTTTCTAGAAGTTTTATAGTTTCAGGTTTTATATTTAAGTCTATAGTAATTTTTTAAAATCTTTGTTTATAGTGTGAGGAAATGGTCTGACATATTATTATTATTAATTATTATTATTATTTGATTTGAGTATCCAATTTCTGGGGGCACTTTTATTGAGAACCAATTGGTCATAAGGGTGTAGTTTATTTTCAGACTCTCAGTCTTATTGCATTAACCTATTTGGCTAATCTTGCATCAATACAACACTATAATGATTACTATGGTTTTCTAGTAAGTTTTAAAATCAGGTACTGCATGCCCCAACTTTGTTATCCCCTCCACCAAAAAATTTGGATGCTTTGGTCCTTTGCATTTCCACTTAAATTTTAGTAAAATTTTGAGAGAATGTATACAAGTATGCACTGAAAATAAACATCAGTTGCTTTCACTTGTTCTCATCAGGTAGTATAGATTTGTTTCTATTTTCTCTCAGAATTATAACTGTAATCTGACTTTTGTATCTGTCATTTCAGTGAACCCACTCTTGTAAGACAATTAACTAAAATGTAAATAAATTTTATGGTGTTTTATGACTATTCATTTTTTTCATCTTTAATCAAAATGTACACATATAATTCTCTACTTTTTCTAGGAGTTAAATATCTTCTTAAGTTTATGGACCCTACCTTGATAGAAATCTCCATAATTCTGAGAAAAAAATTGTCTTCTTTCTAGACTCCTATTTCTAGACCTCCTCCCAACCCAAAAAGTGCATGTTCTAAAACTTAGTTCTTGAAATGCTTCTTTTGGCTTTACTGAAGAGTTGTGCTGAATGTGTATTTTAGCTAAATGGTAAACACCCGAGGGTAAGAGTGGTAAAAAGCTGAGGACAAGGCTTATTCTGTCATACCTATGAAGTCCTGCAATTATATTTTAAAAATTATTGATGGAATATTATTATTTTAAAAATTTATTAAAGTAATTTTAAAATGTGACATTATAGTATAAAAACAAAAAGATAATTATTGGGGTTGCCAGCTGCTAGATAATTCCTGTTATCATTATATTACATAATTTCAATGCTAAATAGAGTTGAATTTTTTTTAACTTTTTTTATTTATTTGAGAGGGAGAGAGAGATAAGTTCAAGCAGACTCTACCCTGAACACAGACTTGGATGCAGGGCTTGATCTCAGAACCCTGAGATCACAAGGGGAGATCACAGCCTGAGCCAAAACCGAAATTTGGACACTAAACTGACTGAGTCACCCAGGCAATCAGGAGTTGATTTTTTTTTTTAAGATTTTATTTATTTATTTATTTATTTACTTATCAGAGAGAGAGTGAGAGTGCACAAGCAGGCAGAGCAGCAGGCAGAGGCAAAGAGAGAAGCAGGCTCCCTGCTGAGCAAGGAGCCTGATGTGGGACTCAATCTGGGACCCTGGGATCATGACCTAAGCGAAAGGCAAATTTTTAATCGACTGAGCCCCCCAGGAGTCCCTAGAGTTTACTTTTAATTGAGATTGGTGAAGAAGTAAGATTTGGAGGCTAGCTCTGACAAGATACAGTACTGCTCATGAGTTTCCAACAAACTGAGAAACATTTTTCCTCTTTAATGCTATGTACTATTTTAAGAAGCAGATTCAAGAGAGCTTCGTAAGACATTTTGTTGTATTATATTGTCAATATTGTATATTATAAAATGAAATACTTTAGGGCTTAAAATAATTTTAAACTACCTTAAAATTTAATCTTACCTTATTCAACTGGGCACAAAAGATGTTTTTAAAACTTGGATCAAGAATGTGCTAATTGGAGGAGGAGGAGTCAAGATGGTGGAGAGGTAGCAGGCTGAGACTACATCAGGTAGCAGGAGATCAGCTAGATAGCTTATTTAAACATTTGCAAACACCTACAAATCCAATGGGAGATCGAAGAGAAGAAAAGCAATTCTAGCAACAGAAAATCAACCACTTTCTGAAATGTAGGACTGGCGGAGAAGTGAATCCAAAGTGAAGGGAAGATAGACCACGGGGGGAGGGGCCGGCTCCTGGCAAGTGGCAGAGCAACAGAGCACAAAATCGGGACTTTTAAAAGTCTGTTCCGCTGAGGGACATCGCTCCAGAGGCTCAACAAGGGTGAAGCCTACACGAGGTCAGCGTGGCCCCAGGTCCCGCAGGGTCAAAGAAGGATCGGGGGTGTCTGAGTATGCAGAGGTTGCAGGTATTAGAGCAGGAAAGTTGGCTACAGAGACAGGGCTGAGGAGTGAGCTCTCAGCTCAGGGTTACCTTGAACCAGTCACAGGATGGGTGAGCTTGGAGCACAGCCTGAGGCCAGGGAGACGGGAGTGATTGGGCGCTATTCTCTGAGGGCACACTGAGGAGTGGCGCCCCGAGCTCTCAGCTCCTCCAGGCTTGAGACCGGGAGGCCGTCATTTTCATAGCTGTCCTCCAGAACTCTATGGAAAGCATTCAGGGAACAAAAGCTCCTGAAAGCAAACCTGAGCAGATTACTCAGCCCAGCCCCTGGTAAGGGCGGTGCAATTCTGCGTGGGGCAAAGGCACTTGAGAATCACTACAACAGGCCCCTCCCCTAGAAGATCAACAAGAAATCCAGTCAGGACCAAGTTCACCTACCAAGGAGTGCAGTTTCAATACCAAGGAGAGCAGCAGAATTCCAGAGGAGGAGAAAGCAAAGCATGGAACTCATGGCTTTCTCCCCATGATTCTTTAGTCTTGCACTTAATTTAATTTTTTTTTTCAATTTTTTTCTTCTTCTGCTGATTTTTTAAACTTTTACCCTTTTCTTCTTTAACATTTTTAACTACTTTATCTAATATATATGTAACTTTTCTTTTTTATATTTTTTCTTTATATGTTTTCTTTTTTTAATTGATTTTTTTTTTCCTGAACCTATTCTTATCCCCTTTCTCCCCCTCAAAATTTGGGGTATCTTCTGATTTGGTTAAAGCATATTTTCCTGGGGTCTTTGCCACACTTTTAGTATTTTACTTGCTCCTTCATATACTCTTATCTGGACAAAATTACAAGGCAGAAAAATTCACCACAAAAAAAAGAACAAGAGGTAGTACCGAAGGCTAAGGACCTAATCAATAAAGACATTGGTAATATGTCAGATATAGAGTTCAGAATGATGATTCTCAAGGTTCTAGCCGGGCTTGAAAAAGGCATGGAAGGTATTAGAGAACCCTCTCTGGAGATATAAAAGCCCTTTCTGGAGAAATAAAAGAACTAAAATCTAACCAAGTTGAAATCAAAAAAGCTATTAATGAAGTGCAATAAAAAATGGAGGCTCTCACTGCTAGGATAAATGAGGCAAAATAAAGGATTGGTGATACAGAAGACTAACTGACAGAGAATAAAGAAGCTGAGTAAAAGAGGGACAAACAGCTACTGGACCATGATGGGAGAATTTGAGAGATAAGTGACACCATAAGAAGAAACAACATTAGAATAATTGGGATTCCAGAAGAAGAAGAGAGGGGGGAGCAGAAGGTATACTGGAGAGAATTATTGGAGAGAATTTCCCCAATATGGCAAAGGGAACAAGCATCAAACTCCAGAAGGTAGAGAACCCCCCTCAAAATCAACAAGAATAGTTCCAGACCCCATCACCTAATAGTAAAATTGACAAGTCTTAGTGACAAAGAGAAAATCTTGAAAGCAGACCGGGAAAAGAAGTCTGTAACATACAGTGGTAAAAATATTAGATTGGCAGCAGACTTATCCACAGAGACCTGGCAGGCCAGAAAGAACTGGCATGATATATTCAAAGCACCAAATGAGAAAAACATGCAGCAAGAATACTATATCCAGCTAGGCTATCATTGAAAATAGAAGGAGAGATAAAAAGCTTCCAGGACAAACAAAAACTGAAAGAATTTGCAAACACCAAACCAGCTCTACAGGAAATATTGAAAGGGTCCTCTAAGCAAAGAGAGAGACTAATAGTAGTAGATCAGAAAGAAACAGAGACAATATACAGTGACAGTCAACTTACAGGCAATACAATGGCACTAAATTCATATCTCTCAATAGTTACCCTGAATGTTAATGGACTAAATGCCCCAATCAAAAGACACAGGGTATCAGAATGGATAAAAAAATGAAACCCATCAATATGTTGCCTACAGGAAACTCATTTTAGACCCAAAGACAC
Organism: Neogale vison; assembly: GCF_020171115.1. Lineage (NCBI taxonomy): Eukaryota > Metazoa > Chordata > Mammalia > Carnivora > Mustelidae > Neogale > Neogale vison. The sequence goes on from NC_058101.1 coordinate 74,730,106, forward strand.
CTCCAGATTTAAAGTGAGCAGGTGGAAAACAATGTATCATGCTAATGAACATCAGAAGAAAGCAGGAGTGGCAATCCTTATGTCAGATAAATTAGATTTTAAACCAAAGTCTATAATAAGAGATGAGGAAGGACACTATATCATACTCAAGGAGTCTGTCCAACAAGAAGATCTAACAATTGTAAATATCTATGTCCCTAATGTGGGAGCAGCCAACTATATAAATCAATTAATAACAAAATCAAAGACACACATTGACAATAATACAATAATAGTAGGGGACTTTAACACTCCCCTCACTGAAATGGACAGATCATCCAAGCAAAAGATCAACAAGAAAATTAAGTCCTTAAATGACACACTGGACCAGATAGACATCACAGGTATATTCAGAACCTTTCATCCCAAAGCAACAGAATATACATTCTTCTCTAGTGTACATGGAACATTCTCCAGAATAGATCCCATCCTGGGTCCTAAATCAGGTCTCAACCAGTATCAAAAGATTGGGATCATTCCCTCCATATTTTCAGACCACAATGCTCTGAAGCCAGAACTCAATCACAAGAGGAAATTTGGAAAGAACACAAATATATGCAGACTAAACAGCATCCTTCTAAAGAATGAATGGGTCAACCAGGAAATTAAGGAAGAATTGAAAAAATCCATGGAAACAAAGGATCATGAAAACACAGTGGTCCAAATCTGTGGGACACGGCAAAGGAAGTTCTGAGAGGAAAATATATAGCGGTACAAGCCTTTCTCAAGAAACAAGAAAGGTCTCAGGTACACAACCTAACCCTACACCTTAAGGAGCTGGAGTAAGAACAAGAAAGAAACCTTAAACCCAGCAGGAGAAGAGAAATCATAAAGATCAGAGCAGAGATCAATGAAATAGAAACCCAAAAAAACAATAGAACAAATCTATGAAACTAGGAGCTGGTTCTTTGAAAGAATTAGTAAGATTGATAAACCCCTGGCCAGAATTATCAAAAAGAAAAGAGAAATGACCCAAATAAATAAAATCAAGAATGAAAGAGGAGAGATCAAAACTAACACCAAAGAAATACAGACAATTATAAGAACATACTATGAGCAACTCTACGCCAACAAATTCGACAATCTAGAAGAAATGGATACATTTCTAGAGACATATAAATGACCACAACTGAAGCAGGAAGAAATAGAAAACCTGAACAGACCCGTAACCAGTAAGGAGATTGAAAGTCATCAAAAATCTCCAAACAAACAAAAGCCCCGGGCCAGACGGCTTCCCAGGGGAATTCTAACAAACATTTAAAGAAGAACTAATTCCTATTCTCCTGAAACTGTTAGAAAAAATAGAAATGGAAGGAAAACTTACAAACTCATTTTATGAGGCCAGCATCACCTTGATCCCAAAACCAGACAAGGATCCCATCAAAAAAGAGAGCTACAGACCAATATCCTTGATGAGCAGAGATGCGAAAATTCTCACCAGAATACTAGCCAATAGGATTCAACAGTATATTAAAAGGATTATACACCACAACTAAGTGGGATTTATTCCAGCGCTGCAAACTTGGTTCAACATCCACAAATCAATGTGATACAACACGTTAATAAAAGAAAGAACAAGAACCATATGATACTCTCAATAGATGCTGAAAAAGCATTTGACAAAGTACAGCATCCCTTTCTTATCAAAACTCTTCAAAGTGTAGGGATAGAGGGCATATACCTCAATATTATCAAAGCCATCTATGAAAAACCCACCTCAAATATCATTCTTAATGGAGAAAAACTGAAAGCTTTTCCGCTAAGGTCAGAAACATGGCAGGGATGTCTATTATCACCACTGCTATTCAACATCATACTAGAAGTCCTAGCTTCAACAATCAGAGAACAAAAGGAAGTTAAAGGCATCCAAATCAGCAAAGAAGAAGTCAAACTATCACTCTTCGCAGATGATATGATACTATATGTGGAAAACCCAAAAGACTCCACTCCAATACTGTTAGAACTTGTAAAGGAATTCAGTAAGGTGTCAGGATATAAAATCAATGCACAGAAATCAGTTGCATTTCTCTACACCCACAAGACAGAAGAAAGATAAATTAAGGAGTCAATCCCATTTATAATTGCACCCAAAACTATAAGATACCTAGGAATAAACCTAACCAAAGAGGCAAAGAATCTGTACTCAAAAAACTATAAAGTATTCATGAAAGAAATTGAGGAAGACACAAATAAACAGAAAAATGTTCCATGCTCATGGATTGGAAGTACAAATACTGTGAAAATGTCTATGCTACCTAAAGCAATCTACACATTTAATGCAATTCCTATCAAAATGCCATCCATTTTTTTCAAAGAAATGGAACAAATAATCCTAAAATTTATATGGAACCAGAAAAGACCTCAAATAGCCAAAGGGATCAAGAAAAAGAAAGCCAAAGTTGGTGGCATCACAATTCCGGACTTCAAGTTCCATTACAAAGCTGTCATCATCGAGACAGCATGGTACTGGCACACAAACAGACAAATAGATCAATGGAACAGAATAGAGAGCCCAAAAATAGACCCTCAACTCTATGGTCAACTAATCTTTGACAAAGCAGGAAAAAATGTCCAATTAAAAAAAAGACAGCCTCTTCAACAAATGGTGTTGGGAAAATTGAAAAATGAATCTGGACAATTTCCTTATACCACACACGAATATAGACTCAAAATGGATGAAGGACTTCAATGTGAGTAAGGAATCCATCAAAATCCTTGAAGAGAACACAGGCAGCAACCTCTTCAACCTCAGCCACACAGCAACTTCTTCCTAGGAACATTGCCAAAGGCAAGGGAAGCAAGGGCAAAAATGAACTATTGGGACTTCATCAAGATCAATGGCTTTTGCACAGCAAAGGAAACACTTAATAAAACCAAAAGACAACTGACAGAATGGGAGAAAATATTTGCAAATGACCTATCAGATAAAGGGATAGTGTCCAAAATCTATAAAGAACTTAGCAAACTCAATACCCAAAGAACAACTAATTCAATCAAGAAATGGGTAGAAGACATGTACAGACATTTCTGCAAAGAAGACATCCAGATGGTTAACAGACACATGAAAAAATGCTTCACATCTCTTGGCATCAGGGAATTACAAATTAAAACCACAATGAGATATCACCTCACACCAGTCAGAACGGCTAAAATTAACAAGTCAGGAAATGACAGATGCTGGTGAGGATGCAGAGAAAGGGGAACCCTCCTACACTGTTTTTGGGAAAGCAAGCTGGTGCAACCACTTCAGAAAACAGCATGGAGTTTCCTCAAAAAGTTGAAAATAGAACTACCCTATGACCCAGCAATTGCAATACTGGGTATTTACCCGAAAGATACAAACGTAGTGATCTGAAGGGGCACGTGTACCTGACTGTTTATAGCAGCAATGTCTACAATAGCCAAACTATGGAAAGAACCTAGCTTTCCATCAACAGATGAATGGGTAAAGAAGATGTGGTATATATACACAATGGAATACTATGCAGCCATCAAAAAAATGAAATCTTGCCATTTGCGACGACGTGGATAGAACTAGAGGGTATCATGCTTAGTGAAATAAGTCAATCAGAGAAAGACGACTATCATATGATCTCCCCGATAAAGGAAGTGGAGATGAAACATGGGGGGTTAAAGGGATAGGAGAAGAATATGTGGAACAAGATGGGATTGGGAGGGAGACAAACCATAAGTGACTCTTAATCTCACAAAAGAAACTGAAGTTTGCTCCAGGGAGGGGGGTTGGGAAAGGGGGATGGGGTTATGGACATTGGGGATGGTATGTGCTATGGTGAGTGCTGTGAAGTGTGTAAACCTGGAGATTCACAGACCTGTACCCCGGGGATAAAAATACATTATATGTTCATTAAATAAATAAATAAATTTAAATTAAAAAAAAAAAATCAGCAAGAAAATAAAGGCCTTAAATGACACACTGGATTAGATGGACATCACATATGTAAAAAAAAAAAAAAAAAAAAAAGGATGTGCTAATTGAACAATGTATTTGGCTTTGAGATAATATAACATGGAATTTCCAGCTCTACCTCAAATATTTTTCATAGATTTCAACTTCAGTGTATTTTGAAAAAACTTAAAAAAAAAAAAAACCTGATTTTTCACTGGAGCCTCGAAAAAGAACACAATCTGGATTAGACCTTAACCTTAGCCTAGTAAGACCTGTCAAACTTCTGATCTACAGAGTTGTAAGATAATGCATTTATGTTGTTTTAAACCTCTGAGTTTGCGGCAATTTGTTCCAGCATCAATGGAGAAATAAAACAGATTTTGGTATCTAGACATCAGATACTACTATAACAGATATAAATAAACACATTGAAGTGGCTTTGAAAGTGGGGAATGGGGAATAGGCAGGAAGATTAGTGACGAGTATGAGAGGATAAACCTCGATTGCCTTGAATACAACATTAGTAAAAATATGACGGTTAACTCTGCTGGTAACATAGTTCGAAATGAGGTATGTTACAAAGTATGTATCTTCTTAAAGAACACCTAAATTATCATGACCAGACTGTTAGTAGAAACAGGAACTTTAAAGACACTGGTGGTGATGGTCCATATGGAAATGAGCTAGATGTCAATGGAAATTAGAGGAAAGAAAATTCTTGTTTTATAGTAGCAGAAAGCTAAGCTGAACTGTGACTTTTAGTTATATGAAATGCAAATTTTGTAAACAGTGAACTTGTAAATTGAGTGGAAGAATTTTCCAAGCAGATTGTTTAAGGTTTGCTGGTTCAAATAAGATATGGGAGGAATAAATATATATGTGTAAAATATATATGTGTGTAAAATATATATATGTGTAAAATATATATATGTGTAATATATATATATATAATTTAGAGGACAGAGAACAAGGCAATAATTGTTAGGCAAAAATGGAACTGGTGCTTGATGTTGATTTAAGAAATTCTTACTCTTATCCAGATTAAAAAACTTGCTATAATTAAGAGATTCACTGTCAGACAAGCATGATTTGGAGACTAGGCCAAATGTGTGGACAAGCAACCTCTAGCTAGTTTCTCAGAAAGACCAAAAGACCAAAAGAGCAAAGCAATCAGTCATACACAGGGCTTTTTGAATAGATTAGTCATGTGATTCAAGGATCCTTTCAGCCATCCCAGCAGAGTTAGGAACAGAGAAGGGATTATCCAGAAAAGATCTGTAGGCGAGCCTGCTATCTAGTGGATTGAATCTTTGTGAGAGAATCAGGCGTTCTTGAGAAAAGAACGTGTCAGTCTCTCAAAATTCTATTGGCTAGAAGTAGACTGATAAAACTACTCAACTTAAATCACTTGCTACCCTTCAAAAAGAAAAAAAGGAAGAATGACTGTGAGGGTGGAACTGTAGCTCACTGGAAGGAGCCATGAACCTAGAGGTTATGAAATATTGAGTATTATTTCCAGGTCTTGAAGATTGGTTGGAGATTGACAGAATGAAATAAAAATTTTCTTATGGCTTTTTTATTTTAAAGTAATTTATCTTTGTTAAATTTTATAATTCATCACATTATATTGTTGTTGTTGTTGTTTTAAAGATTTTATTTATTTATTTGACAGAGAGAGAGCACAAGTAGGCAGAGAAGCAGGCAGGGAGAGAGAGGAGGAAGCAGGTTCCCTGCCAAGCAGAGAGCCTGATGCGGGACTCGATCCCAGGACCATGAGATCATGACCTGAGCCAAAGGCAGAGGCTTAACCCACTGAGCCACCCAGGCACCCATATTGTTAAAATATGTTTGGATGTATTTAATGTGAATAATCAGAGGGTTTAATTCAAATACATGCGTTGAGATTGTTCAACTTGGTAGTAATAATAATTGTTTACTGGTTTTTAAAGTAATCTTAATGTTTCTGATTCTTAATGATGTAAATATATTAAAAATCTTCATTCACCTTTACACTTCGCATTCTCCAAACTTTGTCAACAAACACATAAATGCAAATTAAATACTTTTAGAACCACCAAGAAATTAGATGTCATTTTAATAATCAAACCACCAATGGATAAGAGCAGCCATTCTCAGTGAGAAGTCCATATACCTTTATGGATCTAAAAAACAATTTAAGAGGTTCTGTAAGGATGAAACTTGTTTCTTGAACATGGTAAGATGAATTTGCCATTTTCAGTGTGGTAACATTTGCATTAATTTTTCAAAATCTGTGATAGTTAATACTGCTGTCATTTCAGCATGAGTCTAGTCAGTGGCATCAAACTGCACATATATAGATATATAGAACAGACCATCAATCCCATCCACTTCCACCCCAATTCTTCCCTAACTTTTGTGTCCAATACTTATCACTCTCAACTCCTAGCAACAGCTGATCTGTTTCCAGCTCATATAGTTTTGCCTTGTCAGAATGTCATATAAATTCTATTATATAATAAAATCTGATCACATGTTCAGATTTTGTAGTCTTTAGTGTTTGTTCTCTTTCATTTAACATAATGGGTTTGAGATTTATCTAGGTTGCTATGTATATCAAGAGTAACTTCTTTTTGCTACTGACTAGCATTCAATTTTGTGGATTTCTTCAATTTATTCATCTGTTCGCCAGCTGAAAGAAACTTGGATTAGATCCATTTGGGGGTAGCTACAAATAACGACACTGTAAACATCTCGTATAGGATTTTCTGTGATCAAAACTATTCATTTTATTTTGTAAAAAACTTCTGAGTGAGAGTGTTTAATCTTATGTTAAACCTTATGAAATCTTCAAAATATTTTCCAACATAGCTGTACTGTTATGCATTTCCCTCAAGCATTATATGGGTGCTCTGATTGCTATGTATCTTTGCTAATATAGAATTAAAAGTTTTATAAGTTTTATTTTTCTATTAACATTTTAACCATTCAAATATTTGTGTAAAATATCTTATTGTCATTTTGATATTGAGCATCTTGTTATGTTCTTTTTTCTTAACTGTACATCTTCTTTGTTAAGAATTTATTCTATCTATTTGCCAATTTTTTTTAATTTTTAATTTTTTATAAGTATATAATGTATTTTTATCCCCAGGGGTACAGGTCTGTGAATCGCCAGGTTTACACATTTCACAGCACTCACCATAGCACATACCCTCCCCAATGTCCATAACCCAAACCCCCTCTCCCAACCCTCCTCCCCCCAGCAATCTTCAGTTTGTTTTGTGAGATTAAGAGTCACTTATGGTTTGTCTCCCTCTCAATCTCGTTTCATTTATTCTTCTCCTACCCCTTTAAGTCCCCCCATGTTGCATCTCCACTTCCTCATATCAGGGAGATCATATGATAGTTGTCTTTCTCTGATTGACTTATTTCACTAAGCATGATACCCTCTAGTTCCAACCACAGCGTCGCAAATTATTTGCCAATTTTTAACTGGACTTTCTTTTCTTATACTTAAGTCTTGAAAGCTCTTTATATATCCTCTGTCAGTCTGTGGCTTGGCTTTTCATATCTTTAATGGCTTTAATCAAAGAGCATTTAAATTTAATGAAATTGAACTTATTACTTTTTTTTTTTTTTCTTTTGAAGATAGTACTATTGGTACTGGTTCTAAGAAATCTTTTCATAAGTAAGAATAAAAAAAAATACCTCCTACATTTTCTTCTAAACTATTTATGCTTTTAGGCTTAATATCTATGCTTCAGGGGGTGCCTGGGTGGCTCAGTGGGTTAAGCCGCTGCCTTCAGCTCAGGTCATGATCTCAGGGTCCTGGGATCGAGTCCCACATCGGGCTCTCTGCTCAGCAGGGAGCCTGCTTCCTCCTCTCTCTCTCTGCCTGCCTCTCTGCCTACTTGTAATCTCTCTCTGTCAAATAAATAAATAAAATCTTTAAAAAAAATATATCTATGCCTCAGTCCATTTTTAGTTATTTTTTGTGATTTGGGTATGACAAAGATTTCTTACACACAATACCAAAAACATGACCCATAAAAGAAAAATTGATAAATTTGACCACACAAAAGTTAAAGCATGCTGTTTTTTGATAGACAGTTTAAAAAGAAAAATCAGGGCACCTGGGTGACTTGGTTAAGTGACCATCTTTGGCTCACGTCATGATCCCTGGGTCCTGAGATGGAGTCCCACATCAGGCTCTCCTTGCTCTTCAGGGAACCTGTCTCTCCCTCCCCTCTACCTGCCACCCTCTCTGCTTGTGCACTCTCTTTCTCTCTCCCTGTAAAATAAATAAATAAATATTTTTAAAAAATTTAAATAAATAAAAAGAAAAATCAAACATTGCACAGACTTGGAGAAAATATTTACATATTACATATCTGATAAAGGACTTGTAATCAGAATATGTAAAAAAGAACAATAAGAAAATGAACAGCCCAATTTAAAAAAAAAAATACATGTTTGAATAGGCCAGTCACCAAAGACATACCAATGGCAAATAAGCACATGAAAAGATTCTCAATATTATCAGTCACTAGTGACATTCAAATGAAAACATGACCAGATACCACTCACACTTTTTAGAATACCTAAAATTAAAATTATGTAAAATTAAAACTGAACATACCAAATGTTGGTGAGGATGTAGAAAAACTCAACCATTGTATACAGTTAATAGGAATGTAAGATGGTAACACCACCTTGAAAAACTGGCTGTTTCTCAAAGAATTAAAAATGCATTACCATACTCTCTAGGCATTTGCAAATTAAAAAGAAAACTTATGTGCACAAAAGGACTTGACCATTAATATTCATAGCAGCTCTGTTTTTTTTTTAACAGCCAGTTTGGGAAACAATCTCATTGTCAATCAACAGGAAAATGTATACACAAGCTGTGGTATAACCATACAATGAAGTACTATACAGAAAGTCAGAAACAGTACATATTTTGTGACCCCATTTATATAAATTTCTAGAATATACAAACTCTATAGAAACATAAAACAGATCTGCAGTTACTTGATAATGCTGATTCAAGGCATAGGAAGGTTCAGTATGGAGGGATTGCAAAGACTTACACATAACATTTTCAGGGTGAGAAATATGTTCACACCTCAATTGTGATGGTCTCAAAACTTATCAAATTATACACTTTTAATATACATTTACTGTTTGACAATTAAACCTCAGTAAATGTGATTTAAAATGGAATACAAACAATAAATCACACTTACTATGTCTTTGTTGTCCACTCTTAAACAACGCTTACTACAACAGGCTAGAACTCCTATTAAAAATGAGTCAGATGATATGTGAATTTGTTTAACAACCTCCAGCTAGTTCTCATATTATTCAAAGTCCTTCAATGGTCTAAATTTGCTGCATCATTTGTTCTTAATGTACTGACCAGTAGAGAAATTTATGGGGTTATTTTTTTGTTACCAGTGATTGTGGAAATCAACTGGCCCTAGTAGGATACTACCTGTTCTACAATGTTTAGGGAAGTCCCACAAAATGATTTATCTCATTTTACCCATAATATTTGAATTTTTCTGCTAGGCATTCAATAAGATAAAAAATCTTGAACCTAAACCTAAACTCTATTTTTGGATAACCACTAAGTTTTTTCAATTGGTTTTAACATAAAATAAATGCTTTAAGAATGCAGACTTCATGAAAATATAAGAAGGTCGTGTATTTGTTTTGTTTAGAATTTTCCCAGGTTTTTAACCATTTCAAAAGAATTACATCACAGAAAATAACTCGAGATATCTGAAGTATTTCAATCACCAATGCAAAAGACCTGTATCAGTTCTGTATTTATATCTGTCACATTCACACTTATTCCGCCGAGAGGTGCACATACCTGATTGTAGCACCACATCTCTTTTCTTTAAGCATAGGCTACACAGAGTGACTTCTTTCCAAAAGGTGCAGTATACAAATGGAGAAAAAATAGCAACTTTACAGTGGATAACATGAGAACACTAGGTCATCCAGATGATAAAAATTAATATCAACAGTGATAAGTGGTATTGATTGCATGTACCTTTGATATGGTATAACTGAGAATGGCATTTTACCTCTGTGATTTTCCTTCCCCAAACCCATAAGCCCTAACATTGAGAAAAACAAACAAAAAACAACAGGCAACCCAAATTTAAGGAAAGTCTATAAAATACCTTATCAGTGTTCCTTCAAACTGTCAAGGTCATCAAAAAGTCTAACAAAATGTCAGAGTCTATAAAACCCTACAGAAACATGATGACTGCAGTGAAAAAAAAATTATTGAATGTTGAGTGGGATCACAGAACAAAGAAAGAGAATTTAATATTACTAAGATAAGTTTTGAAGTTATCAGAAATTTATTTGCATACTTTTTCCTCAAGTCTTGATCAAAATATGTCATTTTATTCTTTGACAGAACATAATGTATTTAGGGGCACCTGGGTGGCTCAGTTGGTTAAGCAACTGCCTTCCACTCAGGTCATGATCCTGGAGTCCAAGGTTCGAGTCCCACATTGGGTTCCGTGCTCAATGGGGAGTCTGCTTCTCCCTCTGACCCTCCCCCCTTGCATTCATGCTCTCTCTCTCTCATCCTCTCTGTTAAAAAAAATTGTATTTTTAGTTCAAAATACTTTTTTTTTTTTGCTATTATGACTTACACAATTCACCCTTGATGCTGACTTTCTTCTGTAGTAGACATATTATTGGAAGACTATTACTTCTCTTGCATTACAAACACCTCACAGCCGAAATATTTAAAATAAACCAAATAATTACATATTTCAAACACACCAAAGTAAAAACAGTGCAGAAGAAATTTGGGACATTATTTTATTCTACTTTGTATAATTCTGAAGTGTTCTTATATTTCTTCATAGATTAAAAATCCTTTGTTAAAATTTATACATTGATTTGTTGCTGTTTTCAGCAAAGGCACAAAGAAACTTGGGGTACAAGAATAAATAGGTTATTTCCATATGTAGGTTCAACACTACATAGGTAAAGTAATCTTATACCTTTCTGTGGGATAATTGAGTGAAAGTTGTCACAAAGGCATGCATGCAAGCATACCAACATGTATAAATATACATAATTCTAAACACTCACTATGCCTTAATCTGAATAATAATCTGATGCTGACTATGAGATTACATGAGTTTGTTCCTTTGTGTGTATGTGTTTTGGATATCCCCAAATGCTAGGACTTGGGACAATTATAACCTGTGGAACCACAAGAATACATCTACATTCTACCTTGATTTCTATTGTGGACAGCAGGTGAGCCAGTTTTCCTGATCTGCATGTAAAGAAAACTTGAATAATGGCACTTAAATATAGAGGAGTTCATGGATACATTGTCCAGAAGGCAATCCAACAAAAGAAAGAGGGAAATAATAAATTACCAATATCAAAAAAGAATGGTGCTGGACATCTTTACAGATCCAGAGACTTTAAATGACAATAGGAAATATCATGATCTGCTCTACATACATAAATTCAACCACTTGAAACAATGAAAGGATTTCTTAAAAAAAAAAGAAACTACCAAAACTCTCCCAAAATGAAACAGAAAATAATTATACAGTAATCATTAAGCATGTTAAATTCATCACTAAAAAAAATTTTGAGACATAAATCTCTGGACTGAGAGGGTATCACCAGAGAACTCTAACAAACGTTTAAGAAAGAAACCACTGGGCGCCTGGGTGCTCAGCAGTTTAAGCCTCTGCCTTCAGCTCAGGTCATGATCTCAGGGTCCTGAGATCAAGCCCCACACCGGGCTCTCTGCTCCACAGGAAGCCTGCTTCTGCCTGCCTCTCTGCCTACTTGTGATCTCTGTCTGTCAAATAAATAAAAATTAAAAAAAAGAAAGAAACCATTAATTCTATACAGTATCTTCCAGAAGTTTGAGCTTTTTTTCATGAACACATTTGCAAAACTTCTCAACAAAGTATTATAAGCAAACCCAATCAATTAATATGAAAATGAATAATGTGCTACAAGTTTTGACAAGAAATGAATGGTTCAATATTCAAAATTTATACATGCAATCAACACTATTACTAGCATTTAGAAAAAATATAAAATTATATCAACTTTGATAAAAGAAGAAAAAGCATTTATCTGTATTAAACATACATTTATGGTAAAATGTTTCCAAAAATAGATACAGAAAGGAACTTTTTTTAACCTGAAAAAGTGTGTTCACAGAAAACTTATAGCTAACATTACATTTAATAGTGAAAGGTTAAATTATTTCATCTTAAGTTTGGGAAAAAACATTGATATCCTTTCACTACTTCTATCCAACACGATACAAAAAAAGTCCTATCAAGTATAAAAGGGAAGAAAAATAAGTAAAAATTATCCATATAAGAAAGGAAGAAACAAAACTGTTCTTATTTACAGACAATATGATTGTATATTGTGAAAATATTAAGTAATTTAACAAATATTTTAGAACTAATAAGTGAGTTGAGCATAGCCTCAAGAAGACTTACATAAATGAAACAATCAGGGGTGCCTAGATGGCTCAGTTGGTTAAATGTCTGCCTTTGAGCCAAATCATGATCCCATGCTCCCGGGATTGAGTCCCACACTGGGTTCCCTGCTCAGGGGGAAACCTGCTTCTCCCTCTCCCTGCTTCTCTCCATATTCATGCTCTCTCTCTGTGTCTCCCTCAAATAAATAAATAAAACTAAAAAAAAAAAAAAAAAGAAACAGTCATATATCATGTTCATGGAAGATTCCATATAGTTAAGATGTTAATTCTCAAATTGTCCAGTAGATTTAATGAGTTTTCAATCCAAATTTTAAAAGGTTTTGTAGATTTTAACAAGCTGATACTAAAATCTGTATTTAAGGGCAAAGGAAATAGTTAAAACAATTTTGAAAAAGAAAAATAAAATCACACTAACCAATTTTAAGTGTTACTATAATTCCACAGTGATAAAGATATTAAAAGTTTGGCCAAAAAAAAAAAAAAACAGTACAGAAAATAGAGTCCTGAGATAGACCTATACAAATATAGTAATTTAGTTTTACAAAGATGCAAATCAAATAAATAGAAAATGATAATATTTAAATAATACTTAGCTATGAAAAGTATTAAAGTACTGATACTTAAAATAACAGATGAATCTGAAATGCATTATGCTGAGTAAAAGGAATCATTCTCAATGTGTTACATACTATTTGATTCTATTTTTATGATTTTCTCTATAAATACTGTAATGGAGAACAGATTAGTGGTTGACATGAGTTAAGCATGGGAATAGGGTTTAACAATAAAAGGATACATTAGAGAGATTTGGGGATTAATAGACCTGGTTTGTATCATCACTTGATGGCAGTTACATGAATTTAAATATGTGTTAAGTTTATAGGCCTATACACACACACAACAACAACACCACAAAATCCAACTTTATGATAATTAAAAAAATTAAAAATAAAAAGATTGTTTCAATGGGAGAAGTAGATTGGGCTAAAATATATAATTGAAAGTAAGGATATTATTTTTACTATAGTAATTTCTACACTACATTTCTATTATAGTAGTAAACTCAATAGAGTTTACAGAGCCTATAACAACAAAGCTTAATTTATCTTTGTTTGCATTTCAACCATGCACTGACAAGGAGCTCAATCTCTTCTCTTACTCATGACAATATATTCTCCTTGGCTACCATTCACATTTGTTAAGGATAAAAACAAGAGACTGCAGAAAACTGATCAGCTAGCCACCCAGATGAAGTATCTGGAATTTCCTATGCTATATGTGAAGTTGCTTTGTATATCTGCAGTGGTAGGAGTCAAACTCTATCATATTACTACCAATTTAGTTGTATGTACAGTACATATGTCTCTGCATTATCTTTTTAATTTACATTTGTTATAAAGCTTTTACTTTTGGTGATGTTGAGGGAAAGGATTTGGTGTGTTTTTCTACTTTCTAATTTGCTTTTGTCCTTAAGGATCCCTTAATTTCAAAATTCTTCTTTTTTTCCATTCACTTCTACATGTCTATACATTATTGTTCCTTTTCTTTTTCTGCCTAATCTTCCAGAGGCAATTGATACTTATGACTTCCAACTCAATTATTATAATTGTTCAAATGTTTTCTCTTTTTTTTTTTTTTCCTACTGAGATCTACCAGGTCTCAAACTTGTTTTCAGTGGGGTTTTTTTCATGTTGAAAACAAATTTTTCTTTCTGGGGTGATTTTACCTAAGCCCCATCTACCTGAAGCTCTTGTACCCACTCCCCTTTTCTTTTGTCATGCAATCTCTGGATTCCATGCCATCTTGACTCAGGGCTTTGGTATAAGCCATCCACTGAAATATCATGTTTATTTCTCTCCCTATACATAAATTGAGGATTACAGTAATCTTTATCTCCTGATATGTTGAGATATGGGCTATGTTTTGTTTTATTTGCTTTCCTCACTAATCTGTATAGTTTTATGGATGATATGCAGAGAAACTAAGATATAGCAAATTTCAGAATGACCTAGAAGGCAAAGACATAACATTTTTATTGGAGCAGAATTCTTGTTCATTTTAAGAAGTTTAAAAAATATAAAAATGAAAAGTAAAATCAACTATAGAAATGAATGTGAATATTTTTATGCTTAGTCAGTGTTTTATGGCAAAATACACAGATGTAAATATATTTTTCATAGCTTTTATCATGTCATATAACTTTTGCATATTTTTCTCTTAATGCTATATTTTTATAATATTCCTATGTTGTAATATTTTTCAGCATGCTTTTCCATAGTATTTTACCAAATGTTTCCTAGAAATATTACTCATCATACATTGCTCCACATCAATAAGTTTTGTACACTATCTAAAAGTATTTTTAATGTTATTATAAAACAAACACAGAATACCACAATGTGTAAAGATTTATGCCCAAGTTCAATAGGTAGTTAATACTGCTTTTCTTAGTAGCCAAAGTAGCTATTTGTTTTTAAAAAAGTATTTTTATTTATTTATTTGACACAGAGAGAGAGATCACAAGTAGGCTGAGAGATAGGCAGAGAAAGAGAAGGGGAAGCAGGCTCCGGGCTGAACAGAAAGCCTGATGAAGGGCTCGATACCAGGACTTGAGATCATGACCTGAGCCAAAGGCAGAGGCTTACCACACTGAGCCACCCAGGTACCCCCAAAATAGCTATTTTTATTATTAAGAGATGGTAACTTACCTTGTTGGTCATTAACAAGTTATGGCCATGGAATGGATTATTTTACAAAAAACATTTTTAAATACCTTTGAAAAATCTAGGAAAAAGCCCATAAAACTGCAACAATTAACACTGCTGTGAAATTTTAAGAATGGATAAATTCTTCTCAGTTGATAGTTTCATTATGCCATCTGTTCAATCTATTTTTCAAACAATCTGTTTTAATACATTACTAAATATGTCTCCAAAACTCATACCCTACCCTCAGTGAGACAAAGGAGATTTCTTAGTATGAAAACAATTTTGTTACCACTTTATTAATTTAAATTCAGAATATAGCAATTAGCTTGGGCCTGGGAAAATTTATATTCTTACTACCTTTAAGTAAATAGCCAACAGTGTTTATTTACCACTTTGTTTTCACTGTTTGAAGAATCTTTTTCTGTTATATTTCATTTTCTGTGAGTATTCTATTTTTTGCACTAAGCAATAATATCTAAGTCACAGTTCTGCTTTCCAAATTTCACTGGAGAGGATGTTTTCAGAAAAGCTCTGACACTGGTACACTGGAACACGGGACAAAGAGATAAATCACGTTCCTTTCCTACATGAATCTGTGCCTAATGGAAATCCTGGGCAGCACATATCTTGAATTACTAGAATATGATCTCTCAAGAAACTCCCTCTGCTTTTATTTTCTGAGACAGGACTTAAGAAAATTAGTATCATTTCTTCCTTAAATGTTTGGTAAAATTCATCAGGGACTCTATCTGGCCCTGATATTTTCTTTTTGAGGAGGTTATTACTTACTGATTCAATTACTTTAAAAATATAGTCCTATTCATATTTTCTACTTATCATTGTGTTAATTTTGGCAGTTTTTGTCCTTCAAAGAATTGATCCTTTTAATTTAAGGTATCTAGTTTGTGGACATGGAGTGTCCATGATATCCCTTTTTTTATAATCTTTCTAGTGTCCACTGAATCTGTAGCAACAGCCTCTCTTTCATTTCTGATATCGACAATTTGTGTCTTATCCCTTTCTACTTGGAAAACCTGGTGGAAGTTCAAATTTCCTCACATATGATAGTCTGCTGACTCCAATCTTAGACCCTTTTTTATAGAAATATTTTGGAATTATATGGTTTAAATGAAGTATAAATATTAGTACTTAACAAACTTTCTGTCCCTTCCTTTTCCTCCCTTTCTTTTCTACTCATTACTTTCCCAGCTCCTTATAATTAGTCTTATTTATGCCTCCTCACTGAAGACACAATTCATTCAATTTCCTAAGATATTCATGGCTGACAATGCTTGTGCTCAAGCTCCTCTAGACCCTCCATTCAGTGGGGTTGGGAATTAGTCACGCTTTCAGAGACTGGTTTTCTTGCCTCCTGTCAGACTTCTTTTGTCATGAAATAATAAAATATGTTCTGCTATTTTAATATCAATTCCAAGCATCACTGTAAGCAGCAATTTCAATAGCTCAAATACTTTCAATAGCCTAGTCCAGGGTTACCTTTTATGAGTTCAACAAAGGAGAAATATGTACTTTTAGTGGGGTTTTATATTTATTCATCAATAGTGGAAGTGTAGAGGGGATTATGCTTTCTTTGCTTGTCTATGTGATTTAACCAAAGTCAAGCCACCTACTAGAATTCATGAGTCCCTTCAGGCCAGGGTAGTGTGGGCATTATAGGGACAGTGGACTCACTTCTGCAATTTAAACTTAATACAATACCTTTCATTTACCCATTCTATTTGGCATCTTGTAAATACAGAGTTTTTGTTCTTTTGTTTTTGTTTTAGGATTTTTCCTCCCCTACTTCTTTCCAAATTAACACCTGTGTTAAGAGGGAAAATTTCCAGCCTCCACTGCAAAGAGAAAGGCTTTAGATCCATGTATCTGTCCTTTTTCTGTTCTAATGGTCTTTGGTAATTTCTGTAACAAAGTATCATATTAAATACTAGGCCCCTTGCCAGCTTTAACTGGCTAGCTCTTGCTCAGAGGCACTGCTGGTCTTCTGTGATACAGTCACAATGTCTATTGTATTTATGGCTTAGGTCATCCCATCCCTACATTTTCAGTCACTTTACCCATTCCTGCAGTAAAGGACCCTTACAATGGCAGGTCCACTGACTCTCTCTGTCTCCTAGAGGGACCACACAGGAAAAGCTCTAATCTAAATTACAGGGGCTTAGAAAATAATGGACATAATCCCTGGTGGCACATGTCTCTGTTGTGTCTGCTCCAGATTAATGTAAAAACACATTAAAAACCAGTCTTCTCACAGAATCCAAAATGACAATTGGGAAAATATCTACTGTCCTATTTCATTCAGGCAGCCATCGCAAAATATCATAGGTTGTGTTTAAGTAACAATGTATTTCCTCACCATTCTGAGACTGGAAGTCCAAGATCAGGGTATCCAATCCAAGGTTGATTTCTCCTGAAGCCTCTTTCCTTAACTTATAAATCGTCTCCCTTTTGCTGCCTCTAGATTGTGGTAGATGGTTTTTCCCCTGTGTAAGTGCGCACCTGGTGTCTGTGTGTCCAAATTTTCTCTTCTTATAAAGTCACCAGTGAGATTGGTGCCACCCTAATGATCTCATTTTAGTTTAAATGTCTCTTTAAAGGTCTCCTGTTCAGATAGGTCACATACTGAAGTACTGATTAGGACTTGTATATGAACTTGGGGGAACACAATGTAGCGCTTAACATCTATGTATGTATGTATCTACCGATCATCTATCTATCATCTACCAATCCCTCCATCCACCTATCATCTATCTAATCACTTCTATTCTATCCCAACTACGGGTGTTTTTATCTAAAAAGCAACTTTTCCTTTCCCCTACCCCCATTCTTTTCCTTGTCTTACTCTAACACACTAGATTTTTAAAAATCCCCATTTTCCTCTTCTTGATTTCCTGTGTCATACAGCCTCCTCTTTCTAGTCACTAGACAGAAGAATTTAAAATATATACTGACAATATTATTGTACTTATGTATCTCACAAATAAAATACCATATATATTAAAACATATACATTTATACTTATATATAATAGTCCTTGTATTTATAAGATATTTCTGATACTTTTTGAAATAATATAAATAGTGGAAAACAAATATATTAGCAATCTACAAAACATAGTAAACTGCAGATATAAATTATAAGTAAGCAAGAAAGTGGTATTTTAAAACTTTTTGGTGCTTTTAACCTTTTTAAATCCCCAACAATTCTTTGCTTTATAATATGAAAAAACACGATAGATTATATCAAATAATTCTTCAAATCTCAAGAGGAATTACACATTTTCCCATTGAGTAGATAAATGTTCATCTTAATCTCCTGGGTATGGTTTCCTATCATAATCTCCACTTTTCCTACATCTCAATGGTATCTTTAAACATAGTTTAAAGTTTTTAATATACTGTGAATTTCAGTAATTGAGTTTGCCTCAAACACTGAATTACATTATGTGAGAGTATGTACAAGGAGGATTAAAAATAACAAAGAGGATTTTAAATACATAAAGCTATCAGATCTAACTCTACCTCAGAATTTTCATCTTTATTGTTAAGTTGTTAATATTGTGCAAATGCCTTAAACTGAGTGTAGCTTAATAAGAAAAATATTCTCATCCTGTTAAGGATAAAATTAATTCAGCTTAAATCATAGCAGATTCATTTAAATAAGAATAATTTTTACTATAAACTTAGAGAAAATACAGTTTCAAAATGGGTAAGGTTTGGAATTCAGACTAATAGTAAAAGAAATCAAAAAGACTTCACCCAAGAAGACAGATTGAAGACACAGCAATCATCCAAATCGCAGTAAAAATTTCTATGTAAAACATTTTTAATATCATATTATCAAACATTCCTAGAATTTACATAACAATTTAAATGTACCTAAACCAGAAAAGATGCAAAATCATACAGATTACTTATTCTTTACCCATTTCTAAAATACAGAGTTGTCATAATTGGGTAGTGGGACTCAAATAAGTCGATCACAGTAGGTAGTTTAACAAAAGATAAGAGTTTTCAGCATCTTATTAATGACCAACAAGGAATCCTTTGTGCTAAGGTGTGTTATATGCAACTCTTATTGCAGCAGAGATTTATATCAATAGATAGATAAATAAATAGGCAGATAATGGATAAGTAGGTAAGTAGGCAGTAAAACATAGGTAGGTAACAAATGGTTAGATAGATAAATATGTAAGAAAAAACTGAAGAAATATATTCTTTGAAGATGTCTTAGGAATCAGTATTTAAAAATCCTAAACATTTAAATGTGTGAAAGGGATAAGGGGAAATAGCCAGGTACTGATTTTTGTTCCCCCATGTTTGGAAATTAGTATAGTTTTCACTCTTGTAGAAAGATTAGAATGAGTATATAAAGACTAAAATTGGTCACAATAACATTTCCAGAGACCTGTTTCTCAAGTCCCTAGTTCTGTTAAGAATACTTTCTTTCAAGTAATTTTTTTCCGATAATGTGAGGGCTATTAATTTATATATGACCACTTTCCCCTAAATTTATCATTTCTTTTTTCACAGAACTACTAGTAGTTTCCTTAATCACATAGCACTTTTTTTAATAGTGAAATAAATGGGTTTTATATTTTCTGATGGAATAGCTAGCATCCATAAAAAAAGGCAAGGAAAGAATGTCTGTCTACTGTTCCTTTGGGGCAAATACACAGATTGTCGCTAGCAAACATGTGCTCTCCAGGCTTCCTGAAATATTGATTGCAGTAATGGGTTTTTAACTGATGTGTCATTTTTCCAGAAGACAAATTAAAGATCTCAAGAACAAGACTGACTAATCTCTGTATAGGTGTTCTGGAGACTACTGTTGGGAGGTGTCTTATGGCAAGAAGAAAACTTCAGAGGAGTATAGAGGTCTTCCAAATCTTATTAAAGCAGGGACTTTAGCAATCAGTTGTACTCCTCAACACCATATCCTGGGAAATTCCCTGGTTGCTGCCTCCTCTACTTTCAAGCTAAATCCAACAATTCACACTCCTCTTTATCTCTTTCCCAATCTTGCATTTATTTAGTAGAGCCTACATGCCCAGCATGAGGTTTTTTTCCCCCTCCCCTTCATCTCTTAAAACTACTTTCCATTTTCTCTTAAAACATGATTTTATAAAATGTGTTGTTATATTAAGACTTTATTTTATTCAGAGCAGTTTTAGGTTCCCCCAAATTGAAGAAAATGCACAGAGGTTTCCCATACAATCCCTGCCCCACACATGTACAGCCTCTCCCATTATCAATATCCCTCATGTGTGGCACATTTGTTATAACTGGTGAACCTACATTGACATATCATAATCACCCAAAGCTCTTGTTTACATTTTGATTCATTCTTGTTGTTGTATATGTTAGCTACGGATTTGGGTAAGTGTATAATACCATGTATCCATTATTATGATATAAAACAGAGCATTTTCACTGCCCTAAAATCCTCTCTGCTCCACCTATTCATCCTTCTCTTCCCTCTGCCCACCTGCAACCCCTAATCTTTTTTATTGTCTCCATTGTATTTGCCTTTTCCAGAATTTCAGAGCTGGAATCATGCTCCTTTATAAAAAATCAATCAACTATATTATGTGGGTCTCCTTCTGTCTCTCTATTTTATTCCAATGATCAATTTCCTGTTCTTTTTTTCCACCAATTTCATGCTTCTTTAAGTACTGCAGATTATAGAAAGCCTTGAAAGTCAGGTAGTGTCATTCTTTAACTTTGTTCTTCAATATGTTATTGGCTATTCTGAGTCTTTGACTCCCCATATGAACTTTAGAATTAGTTCGTCCATATCCACAAAATTACTTACTGAGATTTTTGACTGGGATTGAATTGAAACTATAGATCATGACGGGAAGAGTGAACATACTGACAATATGGAGTCTTCCTGTACAAAACATGAACCATCTCTGCATTTATTTAGTTTTTCTTTTATATTGTTCACCAGCGCTTTATAGTTTTCCTCATATGAATCTTATACAAATTCTGTTAGACTTATAACTACTTCATTTTTTGAGTGCAAATGTAAATGGCATTGTGTTTTTATTTTCAAATTGTACTCATTCAACTACCTGTTCTAACCGGTAGTTAAACTGTTGTTTAACTACTACTACTATGTATCTACTTGCTGATAGATAGGAAAGTAATTGGCTTTTGTACAGTAAGGTATACTCTCCAACATTATTATAATCACTTCTTAGTTTTAGGAATTTTTTGCCAATTATTTCAGCTTTTTTACCAGATTACATGTCCTCTACAAAAATAATCTCATTTTTTCCTTTCTAATCTATATATCCTGTATTTCCTTTTCCTGTTTACTGAATTAGCTAAAACTTCCAGAATAAGATTTTAAAAGAAAGGTGAAAGGAGACCTCCTTACCTTGTTCTGACCTTAATGGCACATTTTTGAATTTGTCATTAAGTATGATGTTAGCTGCAGTGTTTTGTTTTGTTTTTTAAGATTTTATTTACTTATTTGTCAGAGATATAGAGAGAGTACAGGCAGGCAGAGTGGCAGGCAGAGGCAGAAGGAGAAGCAGGCTCCCTGTAGAGCAAGGAGTCTGATGTGGGATTCCATCTCAGGACCCTGGGATCATGACCTGAGTTGAAGGCAGCTGCTTAACGGACCCAGGCATCCCAGCTGCAGTGTTTTTGTAGATACTCCTTACTAAGCTGAGGATGTTTGGCTCTATTTCTAGTTTACTGAGTTTTTTTTTTTTGTTGTTGTTATTGTTGTTTTGTTTTGTTTTGTTTTTTAAATAAATGGTGGTTGAATTTTAGCAAATACTTCTTCTGCATCTATTGATATGATCATGTGATTTTGCTTTTTTGGCTCACTGACGGATTGAATTAATTGGCTTTTGAACTTGTAAACCTGCCTTGCATACCTGGGATAAATCCCATTTGGTTGTGGTGTATAATTATTTTTATACATTGTTAGATCCAACTAATATTTTGTTGAGGCATCTTGATCATAATAGATATTGGTCTGTAGTTCTCTTGTAGTAACTTTGTTGGGTTTTTTTATAGGTGATGCTGGTCACAAAGAATGATTTAGGAAGTACTCCCTTTACTTCCATTCTCCAAAAAACATTGTATAGAATTGATATGACTTGTTCCTTAAGTTTGTTTTAAAGATTTTATTTATTTATTTGAGACACAGAGAGCACAAGCAAATGAAGCAGCAGGCAGAGAAAGAGGGAGAAACAGGCTCCCTGCTGCGTAGGGAGCCCAGTGTAGGCCTTGATCCCAGGACCCTGGGATCATGACTTGAGTTGCAGGCTGACGTTTAACCTACTGAGTCACACAGGTGCCCCATTCCTTGAGTTTTTGGTGTAATTCATCAGTGAAACCACGTGGGCCTGGTGCATCCATTTTAGAAGGTTGTTAAATATTAATTCAATTTCTTCAATAGATATAGGGCTATTCAGATCATCTATTTTTCTTGTGCAAATTTTGGCAAATTATATCTCTTTAATGGGATTGGCCAAAGGTGCATGTGTGCTGAGTTGGTTAATTTTCTGCCTCCGGCTCAGATCATGATCCTGGAGTCCCAGGACCAAGTCCCACATGAGGCTCTGCTTAGGGGGGAGTCTGTTTCTCCATCTAATCCTCTCTCCTGTCATGATCACTCTCTTTCTCAAATAAATAAATAAAATCTTTAAAAAAATAAAGACATTGGCTTATTCATCTAGGTTGCCAATCTTCTAGATGTAGTGTTGTTCATAGTATCCCTTTATTATACTTTAAATGTTTATGGGGTCTGTAGTGATGTCGCTTCTTTCTTTCTGATATTTACAATTTGTGTGCTTCTTTTTTCTTTTAGCCTGGCTAAAGACTTATCAATTTATTTTATTTTTCAAAGAAACAGTTTTGGGGTTTGTTAATTTAATCTACTGATTTCCTGTTTTAAATTCTATTGATTTCTGCTCTAATTATTAGCATTTATTTTCTTCTTCCCTATACACACTGCTCTAGCTGCATCCCACAAGCTAAATAAGTAAAGCTGATAAATTCTTTATTCATTTTTATTTAGAAAAAAATAAACTTTTTAAATTTTGCTTGAGATTTCTTCTTTGAGCTATATATTAAAGGGACACTTGGCTGATATTGCAGGTTCAGTTCCAGATCACTGCAATAAAGCAAATCTCACAAAAAGTGAGTCAAATGAAGTTTTTAGTTTCCCAGTGTATATAAAAGCTGTGTTTATGCCATATTATAGTCTATTAAGTGTGCAACAACGGTATGTCTAAAAAAGTACATACGTTAATTAAAAAATAATTTTTTTGCTAAAAAGTGCTAACCCTCTGAGCATTCAGTGAGTCATAATCACTGATAACAGATCATCATAACAAATATAATAATAATGAAAATGTTTAAAATACTGTAAAAATTATGAAAATTGGATAGAGAGACATGTAGTAAGCAAATGGTGTTGGAAAAATAACACTCATAGACTTGCTTGATGGAGAGTTGTCACACACCTTCATTTTGTAAAAAAATGCATTATCTATGAAGTTCAATAAAATAAAGCAGAATAAAATGATGTATGTCTACATTTAGAAGTGTGCTAGTTAGTCTCCACATTTTGTGGGATTTTCCTGTTATTTATTATTGGTTTCTATTTTAATTCCATTTGATCTGAGAGTAGATGTGGTAGGATTTATTTTCTTTTAAATTTTAAATTTGTGTTTTATGGACAAAAATGTGGTTGACACTGATCAATGTGAAGCTTGAAAAGAATGTTTTTAATGATGTTGTAGGATTTAGTCTATAGATGTCAATTACAATCAGCTGATTAATGGTACTGTGATTAACTATGCCCTTACTAATATTCTGGGTGCTGGATCTGTCCATTTCTGAGAGAGGGCTCTGGAAGTCTCCAGCTAAAATAGTGGATTCATCTATTTTTCTTTGTAGTTCTATTAGTTTTTGCCTCCCACAGTTTGATGCTCTCTTGTTAGACATATACACATTAAGAATTGTTATGTCTTCTTGGGGGAATTGACCTCTTTGTAATTACATAATGTCTTCTTTAACTGTAACAAATTTATCTTTGAAATCTGCTGTCTGAAATTAATGTACCTATTTCAGCTTTCTTTTGCTATGTATTAGCATAGTATATTTTCTCCATCCACTTACTTTTAATTTATATGCCTCTTTATATTTAAAATATTTTTCTTGTTGACATAATGCAATTGGGTTCTTTCTTTTTATTATTCACTCTAAGAATCTTTCCCATTTAAATGGTGGATTTGGACTATTGTTTTGCAGTGATTATTGATATATTTAGGCTCATATCTACCATACTTGTTATCGTTTTTTTATTTGATGCTCTTATATTGTTTCTATTCTTATCTTCCACTCTTTTTCTCCCTTTTGTGGTTTTAAATAAGGATTTTATAGAATTCCATTTTTTCTCATTTCTTGGAATATAGCACATATTTTTTGTGTTTGCCTGAAGATTTGCAATAAATAATTTACAGTTAAATTAAGTCCACTTTCAAATGACAGTATACCACTTCATCAGTAGTGTGAGTATGCTATTATAAAATAAACCTAATTCTTTCTTCTTGTTCTTTGTATCATTGCTGTAATTCTTTTCACTTATAAAGAAGCTAGACAGCATATATGGTATATGCATAAGCATACACACTGGAATACATTATTGGTGTTATTATTTTGAAAAATTTATTTGTTGAATCAATTAAGCATAAGAAAAAAGTTTTTATTTTATTCTCACTCATTCCTTTTTTGATTCTCTTCCTTTATGTAGATCTGGGTTTCTGACCCATATTATTTTCATTTTCTCTAAAAAAATTTTTTAGAGACAATACCTCTCCACATTATTCAGATTCTGAATTATCTTTCCATAATTAAGTTAATTTATGTACACTGGCTTGTACTTCACAGAAAAGAATCTATCTTTAGGTTACATATAGGAATGGATAT
Source organism: Neogale vison (assembly GCF_020171115.1). NCBI lineage: Eukaryota > Metazoa > Chordata > Mammalia > Carnivora > Mustelidae > Neogale > Neogale vison. The sequence continues at coordinate 74,755,237 of NC_058101.1, forward strand.
AATTTGCAAATGTTACAAAGTTAGTTCTAAATCTCAGATAATCTCTCCCACAAATTGCAAATACTCACTTACTATTCAATGAAAAAAAAGACCAGGGGCGCCTGGGTGGCTCAGTGGGTTAGGCCGTTGCCTTCAGCTCAGGTCATGATCTCAGGGTCCTGGGATCGAGTCCCGCATCGGGCTCTCTGCTCAGCAGGGAGCCTGCTTCCCTTCCTCTCTCTCTCTGCCTGCCTCTCCGTCTACTTGTGATTTCTCTCTGTCAAATAAATAAATAAAATCTTTAAAAATAAATAAATAAATAAAGACCAAAACCAAATGTTTAGGCCTATCACTGTTTGAGATTCTGGTAGCTAACTAATCCCTGAAAGAGCAGTAAGCCATGATTATTGGAAAGCTCAGAACACTAGCCAGCCTTAATTGCAAAACATTTAACAGAGGGCCACAAATTTTGTTTTCCTAAGAAGAGCTAGAATTTATAGGTATCATTTGGTAATGAATTGAAATGGCATTACTTAGTATGAGTGTTGCACAGAAACTCCAGGTCACCTCTTCCTGAACCATTATTTTGCATAAGCTTCCACTATCATAGCATGGTCCTGCTCTCCAGGTTTATAGGCAGTCACTAAGGAATACTAGCCTCTTTCCTTCTGTAATTTGTTGGCATGTCCATGACCATCCTGCAGCCAGTGGCTCCAAATAGGTATTTCAGGGACAGCCATACACCCCAATTGTTAAACTTCTTTAAAGTAGGCAATCCAATCTTGTTTTTTCTAACCATGTATTTTTGTGCAAACACATTGGAATCCATGGCTTTCAAATTAGTCAAAATCTGACCTGAGAAAACTTGCTGAAATTCAAAAGCATCAATATCAGTTAATCCTGCCTTCTCTAGAACGTCTGGAATAGCATATGTTGTTTGAATAAAAGTTGATCTTTTGGATCCTGAGATACTTACACAAAATCCCTAAAAAATGACCTCCATTTATAACCCATGGCCAGAGCTTTTTCATCTGCCATAATCAACACTGCTGATTCACCATCGGTCAGGAAAAAAGAGTTTGCAGCTGTCGTTATACCACAGGGCTTGATGAATACAGGTTTTTGTTTGGCCATCTGCTCCAGGCAGAAAGGATGAGCATAATTATCTTTGGTAACTGTATCTTTTCTTGGTACTTTTTAGGATACAACATGGGAAAGGAGTCCTTCACCCTGTGTCTTTAGGGTCAGGCTGTGGAAACAAAGTACATACTCAGAAAAAGCCAAGGCAGTGACCAGTTGGTATGCAGAGTGACCATCGTCTCACCAGAGGGTGCTCAAGTGGTGAGAAATTCAATCTGAATTTAGAGGTTAAAGACAGTGACTGACCCAGAGTCTTGGCCTTACTGAGATCAAGAATCATTTTCCTCACCTTGCTTGAATGACAAATAGAGATGTCCAACTCTACACCACCTCCCACAACTGAATCACACTGGCCAGAAACAATCAAGCCAACATCTATGGCCCTGGCTTAGCTGACAGAGATGCAAGCTAGTATGAGCAGGATTCTTGTCAAAGAAGCCAGCTCCAAGGGCAGCCTCTCTACCACATTGCTTGTTTTCACTTCTTGTATAATTGTGCCAAAGATGATATCATCAACAACTTGGTTTGGAACACTGGTATGATGCATCAAACCCAAAAGTGCTCTTCTAGCCTAATCATGCAGCATCACATCTTTATGTGAAGTGCCTGGTAGCAAAGGAGTGCAAACAAAATCCACCACCAGGTATTCTTTATACGTATTGGGGTTTGACTAAAGTCGTCTTGGATATGGATGCCTGGGGCAGCTCATAGCTGGGAGGAACAGCTCAGAGTTCCTGAAGAAAATGTTAGGGCTTTTTTTTTTTTTTTTTTTTTTTTTAAAGTAGGAAAATTTTTGAATGTGTAAGTCAAGATGGAAGTAATATTGAAATCCTCTCACCTTAGTTTCCGCCATCCAGGGTCCTGCTGGGGTAAAGGTCCAGAGCCCAGTGACAGGACTCAAAAGGACCAAGAGCCTGTTGGCCTAAAAAGGACACCTCCCACCCGCCAGAGTCTTCTAGGGTTCTGGGTCCTTGAGGGCTGCCCTTTGACTGCCTGTCTAAAAACTTCAGCATCCCTCCACAGGCTTCCTTCCTTCCACTGGAGAAAGAGTCCTTTAGGCCGTGTTACCCGGAAAGGAGGAGCAGGATGAAGAGGTCGGCGAACCACTTGACATCAGGGGTTTTAGTCAGGAAGTGCTCCGGAGCCTGGCTGTACTGTGCGGCCGGACAAAAACCCTCTGTGGGCAGCCTCAACTTGAGGCGTTTGAACTCCCGTGCTCTTTGGGTGGAACTAGTCAGCTTCTTCAGCGTCTCAAGGATGCTCCTCTGCTCAGGGGAGGCCGGCTGAGGGCACCCCAGAGTCCTGGGCAGAAGGCCTGTGGAGACCCAGGGGTCCCCAAACCATGCCCCTTGTGTAAACAACTGGCTAACGTTTCTTGCCAGACAAATCTCCTGGCCACTATTGCTGTCAGCTTTTGTTTGTGTGAGCAAGTGTTTATTTCTCCTTCACCTTTGAAGGATAATTCCATAGGGTACAGAATTCTAGTTTGGTAGGTGTTTTTTTGTTTGTTTTGTTTTGTTTTCTCCTTTAAACATTTAAAACTTTCACTCTATTCTGTTCTTGCATGGTTTTTGAGAGGTTGGATGTAATTTTCATCTTTGTTCCCCTTTGGGTGAGGTGCTTTTTTGTTTCCTAGGACTTCATTCAGGATTTTTTTCTTTACCTTTGATTTTCTGTAGATTGAAAATGATGTGCCTGGGTATAGGTGTTTTGTTTGTCTGTTTTTGTTTTTGGCATTTATCCTAATTGATTTTCTCTGAAACTGTAGATCTGTGGGTTGGTATCCAACATTAATATGGGGAGATTCTCAGTCATTCCTGTTTCTTCTTTTCCTTTTTTCCTAAAGTTTTAGTTAGCAAGTTTCCTGGAGTATGTAAAAATGGTTCCTGCCTTCCTCTATTCCCCCCAAAGAACACCCAGATAATTTTTCTCTGGTATTTACTATGAAAGCCTGATAGACTTCACTGAAGTGAACCTTGACAGAGTTGTGGAGGCCCTTCTCATGACTGGGGTCCCTGGGAGCTTTGAAGTCTCAGACTTGTGCACACCGAGTCTCCAGCAATTCTTCAGTTATAGTTCCAGTTTCCTACCTCTCCCTTCCCACTGAGGTTCTCATGGTAGTTTCATCTCAGTATCCTAAGATTCCTTGTGTTCTGTCTGGGGGGCAGTGGTTTACCCTATGCCCTCCCCTCTTTTAGGGATTAAGGAACAGTTTATTTTTCAGTTTGTTTATCCTTTTAGTTCATAGAACAGCATGACAACTTTTAAGATTGTTATTTACAGAACAAGAAACTGGACCTAAATATGTCAGTTTAACATATAATCACTTGCTCATGATTTAATACCTATATAACAAGATCTGCATCCCTTCCTTGCGAGAGATATTGTGGCGCTGCACCAATATTTCCTAAGCCAGAAGTCTAAAGTCATTCTGGACACTCAGTCCTCCTATTTCCTGTCTCATAAGAGAACAGAAAGCACTAGGAGAAATTGGTTTTTAGGGTTTTTCTTTCTCTGCTTCCAGCTGTGAAACAATGACCTTTACCCTTTTCTCCGTTTTTATGGTCTGCTTAGAAACTGAGTATATAAATATCTCTTGTTCTCAGAAGCTCACTGGTGAATAGCTTAACGTGTGTGTGTGTGTGTGTGTGTGTGTGTGTGTGTGTATGGAGTGGAGAGGGGCATAGAGCAGGAAGGTTAAGTTATTCTTGTATTATAAATCTTTACACTTGATTCTCAGCTCTCGACCCCTTGCTACTCTTAAAATTATGGATCAGATTAATAACAATTATTTTTTTCTCTTATCTTTAAATAGCTTAGAAGTAGACTTTTTAAATAATGAAAGGTTGAACTGCTTTTTCATTGGGGGCAAGACAAAGGTGAGAAGAGAGAAATTCTGAGCACGTTTGTTTAGTCAAACTTAATGATTCTGTGATTTCACAAAGGTCAAAACCTATAGTCTCCATGAAACAATGCCTCAAAATATTATAACAAAGCCTGTCATAGTCTGCTATTTTGTTGTCTCAAAGTGTACTAAAAAGTAGTTAGGATCAGGTACCAATTACTAAAGAAAGCTTGTTTGTTAAAGAATAGGTAAATAGTTTAGTCTATTTACATGATGGTGGTGAATAAGTATAACATCACTATATATAGCTAGAACAATCATTTAATTTTGGTGTTGTAGAATATATTTCTTGTTTTCATTGTGAAAGTTTAATTTTTAAAACAATTTTTTGCATATCTTTTTGTCTCTTCTAGAGAAATTAAACATTATTGTTTCTGCCTTATTGATTTGCAAAAAGTAGTCCTAGCCAATAGCTCTGCACACTCACCAGTGTCCTGTCTATTATTTGCTAGACTTCAGGGATCATTTTATGCATTTATCACCCTGTAGTGTTATTCAGCATAATGCTATGACAATATTTGTATAGCATACAGAGACCTAAAGAACCCTAGGTGGTGTTTTTCACTCTGATTGATTTGGGGTATATAATGGCTCTTCAATGGATAAAAAACAAGAAAGTAATTTTGCTTAATCAAATAGCTTAGTGATCCCTATCTTTCTTTTTTTTTTATATATTTCTTTATAGGAAAAGAAAGGAAGTTCAGGGGATTTTTCAGTGATATCTATTCACTTAATCCTTTACCAAATAAGCTTCTAAAAATCAAGGAACTGATTCTTCCCCCTCCCAGTACACACTTTTTATTTAAACACATGTCAATAAGTTACTCTAACAGAAAAAAACAATGTGAACTCAAGTATAGAAAGATGTATATATGTGTGATCCTTGTCTAGATGCATAGGATCATAATTTAGAAAATAGAAATGATACTGCATATTGAAGTTATACATTATAACTTCACTGAGCTAAATACCAGAAACATTTTCATATTTTCATTAAAATGCCTGCTACCATACAGCATTACTATGAAGCTGTTTTAAAATTTATTAAGTTAAGCTATTGTTGAACTATATGCTATTTCTAAATTCTCATAATCACAACAGTGTTTCAGTGAATGTCATTTTATTTAATTTTATTACTAACTTCTTAGGAATAAAGTTATAGAAGAGAGATTTTTGCCAATGAGTCATTTTATATTTTTTGGCACAGTCACCAGTCTTGTTATTAACATTGTATTTGATAATTATTTTTGCAAAAGACAAATATAACAATGATGTTCTCATTTGAATTATTTTTATTAAATTCAAAAAAAATAAATTTAATATGGTTAGATGTTATATTTTTATCCATTTAAGTTTTGTATACTTGGGGCACCTAGTTGGCTCAGTGGATTAAGCCTCTGCCTTTACCTCAGGTCATGATCTCAAGGCCCTGGGATGGAGGCTTCTGTCAAGCTCTCTGCTTGACCAGGAGCTTGCTTCCCGCTCTCTCTCTGCCTGACTCTCTGCCTACTTGTGATCTCTCTCCCTCTCTGTCAAATAAATAAATAAAATATTCAAAAAAATATTTATATATTCATTACCTTTCCCCAGTTTCAACTGGAACATTCATTATCTTGTTTTGTTTTTTAACATTTTTATTTATCTATTTATTTGACAGAGAGAGAGAGGGAGGGAGAGCTAATGGGGGGAGCAGCAGCCAGAGGAGAGGGAGAAGCAGGCTCCCCACTGAGAAGGGAGCTTGATCCGGGTCTCAATTCCAGGACCCTGAGATCATGACCCGAGCTAAAGGCAGCTGCTTAACCAACTGAGCCACCCAGGCACCCCTCATTCATTGTTTTTATATAACTTCAATTATTTTCATAGTCTGCTAGATATGAGACAAGTAGTATCCTTCATATTCCTTTTGCTTTTTATTCTTCTGTTAAATTTTATTTCACACTGAAAACTTAACATATTGATTTCTATCAACTATTTTTAATAGTACACTTTTATTAACATTTAATTTGATAGCCCCTTTCTGTCCCAAGACCGAGTACATGCATATTGTAATTTATATTTTCTGTTGTTTACCTTTAGAGTTATTTCTTTTATTTTTAAATTTTGCCCCTTTAAAATGTTTGAAATGTACACTGCTGTATAATGTAAGGTAGAGCTTATTTTGAAAGTTCATTTGTCTGTTTTTTTTCTAGTAATTTCAAAGACTCCCTTGATTAATCTTTAATTATAAATATATATTTACTTTTTTCTACCAAATTAATGCTTTCAAATTATTTTATAAAATCTCTTTGCATTTTTAATGGAATATTATTAAATATTTACATTTTTATGGTAATTATTATCTTTGTCTTTTTTTATATTATCAAATCTTTTATATTTCAGTAAAATTTATATAAGAATTTTCTAGCTTTTTTGTTTTTTAAAGTTGTATTATAAACTTTATATTTTTATATCCAGGGTAGAATCTGTATTTTCCATTTGTTTGATTATGCCATATTATTTTCCACTTATTTTGATATAGAATATTATTTTTCCTCATTTGTCATTGATGTCATTAATTATATAAAGTTACTTTTGAATTGTTACCTAACCTTGTTTTCCTGTAATAAACTAAAGTTGATTACATTTAATAAGATATATGATATGGATTTAATTCTTTATAAGATTTCTACTTGAATTTTAATAAATTCGTGTAAGTTGTAGATTTCATATTATGATAATATTTTCCAGGTTTGATATCAATTTTGAACATAATATGAAAAGCTTTTTGTTTTTTCTAAGTTGTGCTTATGAAATGTTAATTAAATGTTTCTTTAAGGGGAGCCTGGGTGGATAAGTCGGCTAAGTGTCTGCCTTTGGTTCAGGTCATGATCCTAGGGTCCTGGGATTGGGCCCTACATTGAGTTCATTGCTCAGTGGGGAGCCTGTTTCTCCCTCTCTCTGCTTGCTGCTCCCTCTGCCTGTGCTCATTCTATCTCTCCGTCAAATAAATGAATAAAATCTTTTAAAAATGAGTAAATAAATAAATAGATAAATGTTTCTTCAGATGTTGAAATAGTTTGCTTTGGGGTACCTGGGGGGCTCATTGGTTAAATAGCTGCTTCAGCTCAAGTCATGATCCCGTGGTCCTGAGACGATGTCCCACATCAGGCTCCCTGCTCCCTGGGGAGTCTGCTTCTGCTTTTCCCTCTCCATCTGCCCCTCCCTACTTGTGCTCTCTCTCCCATTCATTCTCTCTCTTAAATAAATAAATAAAATCTTAAAAGGAATGTTGAAGTAGTATGTTTTTAAAATTGGCTGGTAATCACCTTTAATTTTAATAATATTTCTAAAAACTTACTCCTAATTTTATTATTTCTTATTCTATTTATTTTTTAAGCTCTCCTTGAGACAATATAATTTATTGATTTCCATCTTATATAAAACAACCCACTCTTTTCAGCATTTATTAGTATATAATTATGAAGAAAACTTATTCTTAATTGAAACTACTTATAATTCTGTCAGGCCCATTTGGGTTCTAGAAACAACATATTCACACATAGTAATACTGCTTCAGTCCATATAGCAGGTGAGGAGGAAGACAACTAACTTTGAGTGGAATCTTGAGCAGAAAAGTGTTATTTTCTTTATTATGCTACATAAAGGTTTGTACTTTTTACTGCCCTGAAATTTCAAACAAACAGAAATTAATTTTTTAAGATTATACTTATATGTTGGAAAGAGAGAGAGAGAGAGAGAGAATGTACAAGCAGGTGGAGCAGTTGGCAGAGAGAGAAGCAAGCTCCCCTCTGAGCAAGTAGGCCGATGCAGGACCAAACAGAACTTAACTTTTAAAATGAATTCTATAGCTCATCTCTCTCTTTTTTAAAAATTAATTTTGCTCTCATTTATTATTATTTTCCTTTGTTTTCATTAAATTCATTAATTAGCTTTCTAACTTACTGAGTCTAATATCCATTTTTAATATTTTATATAGTAATGGAATATTTTATGTTAATTTTTATCTGCTTACAAAGTATGTTGTAATATGTTTTGCAATATGTTTTGAATGCAGTATGTTTTGAAATTAGTGTTGAAATTAGTATGAAATTTTGAAATTAGTATGAAATTAGTATGCAATATGTTTTGAAATTAGTGTTCATATTAATATTTTCAAGAGTCCTTTTCTTTGACCCAAGTATTTCAAGAAAGTGTTTTTGATAAGTGTTTTATTAATTTAAATCTTCAGAAATACTTCTATTAATACTTTTATTAATTTAAATCTTCAGAAATACTTCTGACCCAAGTATTTCAAGAAAGTGTTTTTGATAAGTGTTTTATTAATTTAAATCTTCAAACAAAATTCTTCTTAAATTGATTTAATTAAATATAGATTTAATGTGATCATAAATTTAAATAGGAGCTGTTTTCATTTTTAATATAAGTAAGTTGACTTTATAATGTTTAGTCTTCCAAGGTCAGCTTCTTCAAAGAAGAAGACACAAACACAGGTTTTGGTCTGCAAAAGATTTATTGAGGGAAAGTCCTTTTTTAAAAATTTATTTTTAAGTAATTTCTGCACTCAAACTTACAACCCCAAATCAAGAATCACATACTCTACTTACTGACTGATCCAGCCAGGCCTCCAGGAGGGAAATGTCTTTAAATGTTGAAGGGGAACAAGCTCATGACGCTGGGGAGATGTAGATCTGACATTGTAAAGGAAGGCGAGATAAAAAAAAAAGTGAGAAAGAAGAAATTCAGAATGTAACATAGCTCTGTGAACATTTTGGGCAAAATGAGGAGTCTTCAAACCACAGTTATCCCCCATTGGAAGAATGCTACATCTTGCAGGAATGGGCCTTCCTTGCTCCCATTACCATGCTCAGTCATCATTCACCGGATGCTGGCTAAGAAAGTGTGGCCTCAGCGAATATATGATTTCAACACCCAAAAAGTGGCTGCTGGAACATTTTCATGGCCACCACAGCCCATCATGCTTTTAGTTGCACGAATCTACTCTTTTATGTAGATTTATGCAGCAGCTCCCTGATTTCCATGACCTTTCTTTCCAAAAAGAAACTTAGAAGAGGGAGCTAGCCAAACATACTATATCCTTTTTTGCTACATTTAATTTCTGTGTTGCAACTGGTATTTTTTCTCTTCCTCCTACACTATTTATCCAAAATTCCTCTCATCTTCAGACATGAATTTACTGGATTTTGGTAGCTCGCTTGGTACTGTGACCCAAATATTCATTTGTGATGTCTGAGCCCTTGGTAATCATGTCTTTTTTCAGACCAAGTTCGTTGTCTTTGTCCATTTACAGTTACAATGGGTAAGTGAGTACAGGAAATACCAGAATGGATCACCTGGGTTCCATACATGTTGCTTCCTGCTGTCACTGTGTTAAGGCACCAAAATAATGGTGATTTTTCTTCTCATCTATTGGATACAAAAGTGTTCATGGACACAAAAAGTCTAGAGACCTTTGCATTGTAAGAGTGTGCCCTTTTTAGGGACCAAGACCTCCAATCCTTCAAGGCCCATAATTGTGGGAACAGGAAGCACAATTTCCCTCAATTGGTAATTAGGAATGACAGTAAGTAGGGCCTCCTCTGCTTCTACCCCTTGTTTTCTTAATCCATACATCATTGTTTTTAAAGATAAAACACTATATAAATGTCTTTAACCCATATATTGCACTCTAAAAAATAGCATCCTATTCTTCAGACTGCTCATTCTAAGATGAACTTCAGTTGTGTCTTTAGAAGCTTTTTATATTAAGCTGGCTGCTTTTGGATGATGCAGTATGTACGATGTAGTTGACACTTCAGACATAGGTCCACTCCCACAAATTCTTTGATATGAAGTGAATCACTTGATCATATTCTACATTTTATGGGATTTTATCCAGTAGAGGTAGATGAAGCAATCCACAAGACCTTGGATAATCCCTTTAATGGAGACTTTACTGAAAAGAAAGGTAAATGTTTAATCCAGAAGAGGAATCTATACTTCTGAAGACAAACCACAGAGACTTTCAGGATGAAAAGAAATCAAAGTGGTCACCTTACCATCAAGAGGCCATTGGTCTCCTTGAGGAACAGTGCTATATTGGAGGCTTGGCATTGATCTCCATTTCTTACAAGTTGGACATTCAAAGGTACCAGTGGCTAGATTCACACTGATAACTGAGAGTTCATGCTGTTGGTCCCATATGTCACTGTGTCTCTGTGTACACTCCACCAGTTTAGTAGAGGACAGCAAGAAAGACTGGTTATCAGCAACTGTCTTAAGTAATTTTGTCTACTTTGGGGCACCTGGGTTGCTCAGTCATTGGGCATCTGCCTTCGGCTTAGGTCATGATCCTAGGGTCCTGGAATCAAGTCCTGCATTGGGCTCTCTGCTTGGTGGGAGCCTGCTTCTCCCTCTCCCTCTCCTTTAACCATTCTTCCTGCTGGTGCTCTTCCTCTCTCTCTCTCTGTCAAATACATAAATAAAATCTTTTTTTTTTAAAGTAATTTTGTCTATTTAGTTGTTCAGTGCCTCTTTTCTAGTGAGCATTAACCTATAATGCAAAAATTTTCATTCTATGTGCCCACTCCTGTATTTTCAGCCATGTTACTCTTATCCAGACTTATATATGTGTGTGTACAAATATATATATATGTGTGTGTGTGTATGTGTATATATATATATATATATATATATATATATATTCTTAACTCAAGTCACTTTTCTTTTCTTATGAAATATATAAACAGATGCATTGCTTGCAGCTCTGAAACACTGATTACTTTACCCCTTTATTGTCATTTAACATCTTGCTGAAGTGGGACTGAAGTAGACCTGAGAGCAATTTTCATCTTTTACACATGTTCTGAGATGGACAACTAATAAAACCAAGTTCAGCTCTTCTCCTCCTCCTTCAACTGATTGAACAGGACCTCCTGTTTTTCAATACAGCCAAAAGCACAAACTCAGGGTCATTGATGTAATTGTGCTGGATGACAGGAGAGTCATCTCAAAACTTATGTACAATAATCTGGAAATGCTTAAATATTATGCTTGCTGGAGCACAGTTACTTGAATGATCATAGGTCCCTTTGAAGGAGGGACTAGTCATTAGATTTTACATTTGCAGTATTGCTGTGGATATCTTCCTCCAGGGACACAGATACCTCTCCAATTCATGGGCCCTGATTCTACAGTCTGAGACCTTAATGAGGGATCATAGTTTTATATTTATATTGCTGCTTTTAGTCTACTGTTCCTATGTTCTTTTCTCTTACTAGATTCTTGTTGGCTGCATGCTTATCTTATTGTGGGGACTCCATTCATGCTTTATCAACCATTTCCATGACACTCTGTGAGCAAGCTTGTATGTCTTTATGGTGACTAAGGCCTGCTAGTTCCAGCAGTCAGGCTTTCATTACCCAAGCTTCTATTACTTTGGTGACCCTGTCATTCCTGTGAATACTAATAATTCCACCTGTCTGAATTTCTCTTTTTCTGCCATCCTAGTCCTCAGAGGAATTCTACCACTGAACTTCTTAATAGTGATGGAGTATTTTGCATTTGGGCCTCCTTTGGAACCTAACCTTCTAGTGGTTTATTTGGGCTGACACAGTATTTACACATTAGCATTCCCACATCCCTCAGCCTTTTATTGTTTTTTTCATTTCACTAACTTCAGACATCTTTTTTTTCTAGGCTTCTAAAGACCACTCTGATGGAGAGTTTTCCCCATTCACAGGTATACCTGCCAAATGTCCCAAAGAAGTGTGAGTACCCCCCAAATCAATGAATTCTTGCTTAATCTAGTCTTACATTTGGCCCCTCTTGAAACAGTGTTCTTAAAATTCAATTCATTCATGTTTCCCAGGTTTGATCAGGAACATGTTAGGTAATCCTTGTAGCTTTTTGGGTAAATAATGTTTATCCTGCATGATCAGACCCAGCTTGTCCTGAGCAGTCCTGTGATGGGATTTAACCCTACCTGTTGTCTTAGCAGTTAGGAGAAGAGGTGAGGAATCTTTAGGAAGTAACCTGTTGACTAAACAGAGAGAGATTTTCCAGTGTCTACCAATACTGGATGTGTTCTAGCTCTTACTAAGCAAGAATGCATCACCTTTACAAGTTCTGAGGCTCAGAGGGAACCTTAAAAACAAAACATCCTTTAAAGATTATTTATTTATTTATTTGACAGAGAGAGAGATCACAAGTAGGCAGAGAGGCAGGCAGAGAGAGAGAGGAGGAAGCAGGCTCCCTGCTGAGCAGAGAGCCCGACGCGGGACTCGATCCCAGGACCCTGAGATCACGACCTGAGCCGAAGGCAGCGGCTTAGCCCAACCTTACAGATTTCTTCATTTCATGTTTCAGGATACCGGTAATTCCCAACCACAGCCTAATCACAGCATGACTGATGTGCTTTAGTTGAACATTTAAATTCCATGTGTGAATGTCTCTGGAATCCCATGTCTCTAACTTTCAGGTACTCAGTCTTTTGCTCTGCTCTGTGTGCTTTTACTACTGGAGTTATGAGGCCTCGTATGTATGTTAGAACTATTAATATACTTTAACAGGCATCAATTCGACATGAAGAATAATCAGTGAATTCCACTGTACTTGTCTCACACTACCCGCCATATCTTTCAAAATGCCCCAAATATTGCATCTGAAGGAGCATTTAGGCTTTTTATCATTAAGGGTAAAAGAGAGGGAAGGGAACTGGGTAAGAAGAGATGAAGACTGTAGCTGGATGAGCCTCATGTCTCGCAGGAAGAGTCTGCATTAGGACCACAACTGTGCCTATTCACTGGTGGGGAGAAACCTTTGGAAAGGGTGACCATCGTGTACAAGGGGTGACGGACAGGCAGCAGGAGGGACCACCAGTCAATTCTGCTCTCTGTGGCAGTAGATATGAAAAGCATATTTTCATGGTTGCCATAGATACTGCCTAATATGCAATGAAAATTTATTTAAATTAGAGTGTCTCCATTCTTCCAGAGCCTTTAATTTTCTCCAATTAAAGACATTCTGGGGAGGCCCTGCTAGGCTTTTCTCTACATACTTTCTGCTTTCTTTTGAAACAAGTTTGAGGTTTCCCTTTGTGCTCTTTTAAAACCTTGACTTACCAGGGCAAACTTCCTGGAAGCTTGGGGTAGGAAGTGCTGGCCTTTTTTGATTTTTACATTGATAGAGAAACAGATTTTTTTTCTTCTTATTTTCTTTGATCATTTAGTTCTGGCTTTGGAAAGGAAGTTAGAGGGCATGCCCATGTTTTCATCTTCCTCAGAGGTTCCCCTGATTCCTGTTGAATCCACCAGCTTATTCAATCTATGTGTCTCACTGGATGATGGATCTTGTTCTTGCCCACATCCATATAAATGTAAATGAATAAGGTCTTTGAACTGAGAAGTTGCTTTATTTTAGGTAAAGTATCTGCTCGGCAATAGGTAAGATGGTTGAAAAATAAATGAACATTGTTTTTCAGAAAGATATCATAAGTGTGGATCAGTAGAATCATCCTTCTATGTTTTTCACAGCTATGTGTTTTTTAGGATAACTTTTAAATATTTGGGCTAATTAATTAAATTTGGAGTTATCTTTTTAGAAATTTAATGTGATCAAACTAAATTCTTAAAGTATTAATTCATCTTTCAAGAAGCACATTGTTTATCCATGCATTAGAAAGACCCAAAAGAAGGACACAGAGAAGTCATTTTATACTGAAGCCACTGGAATTGAAACAATCACAAAAGTATGAATTTTTTTAAAAATGGTTACACATATTTTTCCGATGATATTTAGCTTAAAGCATGTTAATATATAGTCACTGGCAAGTGTTTTCAAGTGAAACCAAGGAATTTTTATTAAAAATATGTCTATAGATTGGTGTTCTCCCCATATTTATAATCAAATGTGGTATCAGTGATTGCTATTTTTTAATTGAGGTGAAAAATTAAGGAGAAGAAATAAAACAAAACCAAAAATTAAAAGAAATTAACTCATCATTAAATTTAATACTTTTTTAAAAAAGATTTTATTTATTTATTTGGCACAGAGAAAGAGAGATCACAAGTAGGCAGAGAAGCAGGCAGAGAGAGAGGAGGAAGCAAGCTCCCTGCTGAGCAGAGAGCCCGATGCAGGCCTCGATCCCAGGACCCTGAGAACATGACCTGAGCTGAAGGCAGAGGCTTAACCCACTGAGCCACCCAGGCGCCCTGGTACATATTTTTTAAAAATTTTATCATTTCTTCCATTATTTTAGAGTTTCATTAACCACAGTTAATTTAACAACATTTTATCTTTATATTATTTTTAAAAAATATTTTATTAATTTATTTGTCAGAGATAGAGTAAGCAAAAGCAAGAGGAGAAGCAGGCGAAAAGAAACAGACTCCCCGCCAAGAAGAGAGACCGACACCAGGACTCCATACCAGGACTCTGGGATCATAACCTGAGCTGAAGGCAGACACTTAATAGACTGAGCCACCCAGGTGCTCCTTTCCTGTTCATTTTAGAGTTATATTAGTCATAAACACTGAAGCTTTGGTGCATTTGAAAAATTATTTTCATGAATATATAAATCCATAAAAAGCTTGAACTTAAAGTTCTAATTATTAAAATACATGTGTTGTTTCACGTGGGGGTACTAAGCAGAATTATAATTACAAGTATTTGTGGAAACCAAAGTAGTTATTTGGATAAATTTAACAAATATACATGATATTTAGAAATAATTTAAAGTTCAAATGTCACTGAAACAGTTCTTTAAGAATTCATAAGCATTTATTTCCTAAAGGAAAAATACATGGGAAACTTGCTTTTCCATGTTTGAGAAAATAAACTTCTCAGGGGTGCCTGGGTGTTTCAGTTGATTGAATGTCTAGCTCTTGGTTTCAGCTCAGGTAATGATCTCCTGGGTCTTGAGACTGAGCCCCACATCAGGCTCCATGCTCAAGGTGGAGTTTGCTGGAGATTTTCTCCCTCTGCCCTCCTGCCACTTGCACTTTCATGTTCTCTCTCAAATAAATAATCTTTAAACAAACAAAAAAATCTCACTTATTCAAGTTATTGCAGAAAGTCCAAGGAGAAAATCTCCCTAAACAAACAAACAAACAAACAAACTTGAAATAAAGAATTTGATTATGCAGTTCTGATTGTTTAGAAAGGAACAAAAATTATTTCCATTCAGTAAGATAGCCTATTTTCTAGTTATTCAGATTATTATGATAAAGCTGTTAATATTGAGAAATCTGAACTGGAGCGATTATAATAGACATGTTTGACCACAGAAGGAGCTGAAACTAAACAGGAAAATAAAAGGGACAAACAGGACAGTATTCTTAACAAATGCAAAACCAATTTTTAAATAGCATATGCAAAATTCAAGTACAGTGGACCCTTGAAAAATGCAGTTAACACATATTTTATTATATGTATTATATACAGTATTCTTACAATAAAGTAGCTAGAGAAAAGAAAACATTATTAAGAAAATCATAACAAAGAAAATATATTTACAGTACTGTAATTGTATTTACTGAAAAAAAATCCATGCATAAGTGGATCATGCAGTTCAAACCCATTCAAGGATCAACTGTACTCTCTAATGTTTTATGTTAATTTTTAGATTTATTTCCTAGGCAGATAATTATTGCTATTAACTAATGAGATACATTACATTTCTAAATCAATTTCTAAATGTATATGAATTTTTTCTGAAAGTATCTCTTTCTTTCATCTATGTTTCTTCATCTCTTTGTCATTAAGAGTAATTATGTAACCATTAAGTACAATTATATAGCTGAAGGTGCCTAACAAACTGTATTTAATGGTTACATAATTTCACTGTCAAATATACAGAAATTAAATCGCTTATTTCTTTAAGTGTTTCTAGACACTACTATGCATTTTTTCCTTGTGGAGAATGTTGATGTAGCACATCATCATATTGCTTAAAAATAAGCCATAAAAATAAAGCCCTGAAAATGTAAAAATTGCATGTTCAGTAGAAGTTCCCCTAATCAACTAATTAAGCAACTTGCTGGATTCTGACCTATTTCCTTCATTCTCTCTATGATATTTGCTAATGGGCATGTCTTTGGAACACTAATAACTATTAAGTTACTTACTTAGAGATCTTGGCACTTGTAGTTACAATGAGTTGAGTGCCTACCAAGAGTCCACAGAAGTTATTCTCAATTAACTCATGCCAGTTAAAACTGTGAAAGGTAATTAGCTAATTTAATTAAATGCTATATAATTTGCTGATATCTATGTGCCAAAGAAAATCTGTGTGTGTATATGTGTGTGTTTACATGAAAAGTATGTCTAATGCTTTAGAAAGACTCAGTAAAAGGAAATTGATTTTAAAATCCTGTTAAGGAGGTCTGGGTGGCTCCGTCAGTTAAGTGTCTGCTTCTCCCTCTCCCTCTGTCTCTCCCCTCAGCTCGTACACTCTCTTTTTCAAATAACTAAATCAGCATCTTTAAAAAAATGAACAGGAAAACAAACTAGTAAGTAAAATAGTAAATAAACTTCATTATCTACTTTCATCACAATTTTGTTGTCTTTATAGCTACTATGTCATCTCTAAGATGAGGATGCTCAGTACACTGGGCATAAGCAAAACTAGTAAAATTGTTCCATGTGATATCAGAGTGTGCTTTTCTGGACCTCTGCTACTGATCTGCCAAGAATTTTAGATTAGCTGCTTCAATTTTATTACTATGTTGTTGGAGATGTTTCACCTGTGCCCCTCACTGTCTTCTTGTACTACCTTCTTTGTAAACTAACAAGCCATTAACAATGGGGATAGAAAGCTGTGTTCATCTTATGAAATTATTTCCAAACTAGGTTTTCTTTTCTTTCTTTCTTTCTTTTTTTTTTAAATTTTTTTATTTATTTACAGACAGAGATCACAAATGGGCAGAGAGGCAAGCAGGGGGTGGGTGGGGGAGAAGCAGGCTCCCTGCTGAGCAGAGATCCCAAGACCCTGAGATCATGACCCGAGCCAAAGGCAGAGGCTTAACCCACTGAGCCATCCAGGTGCCCCAACACTAGGTTTTCAAAAATCCTAAAAGCATACTTTGCTTTCTAAAGAATATTGGTTTCTTTCTTCTTTTCTTCCCTTTCTCCCTCCTTTCCTTCTTTCTGTTCCTTTCCTCTCCTTTCTTCTCTTTCTTTCCCTCTCCTTCTCTCTCCTTTCCTCCCCTTCCTTCTCCTTCCCTCATTCTCCTTCCTTCCTCTTTCTTTTTCTTTCTTTCTTCCTTTCTCTCTCTCTTTCTTTTTTGTAATACCATATTACTGAATACCTCTTTTCTTTAAGGTACAAAAATTTAACACCTGCAACTCATATATAGGATGCAGTAAAAATTTAACATTTCAAAACTATGGCTCTGAATATGGTGTTTTATGACTTTGAGGTACTACTACCTGGCTACTGAGTTCAGACTCCTTTCACAGGAAAAGGCAAGAAACCCCATAGAGAAACCCCATAGAGAGAGTAATTATGTCCTCTATAAATAACATCCAAAAGCTATTTTCTTAGAATATTTTCTGGGTGAAATGAATAATTTTTTTTACAATTCAGCAGGTTGGTTGTTTACTCAGATATGAAAAGCAGATTTTACAGACTTTTCCAAGTCTAAGTATGAACAAGTGTTCTGTTAAGAGAATAAATGACCACCAAGTATTAAATGTGGGATAAAAATCCTATACATATAGCTGAGGACAAGAGTAAGTGATCAACCAATGCCCAAAATAGGTGTTTTCATACTGTTCTCCCTCAGTACACTCTTGCAGTCAAACATTGTGAACCTACTGTCTACAACATGCTTTAGAGACTAGCATCTTACCTTCCCTTGGCCATTGTTCTTTCCAACATGAATAAATTGCAGAGGCCAAGAAGACACACTTACCTAGAACCTATTGTTCCCCACCCCCCTCTTTCACTGTGGAACTTAGACCTGGAACCAACTCTAGTACCTCTGTAGTCCTTTTCCTCAAGGCTACACAAGGGTGATTTACTTCTGTTACGCTCATCACCCAAAAGCCTTGGCTTTTGTTGTTGACTAAGGTGCTGTGAATGGAGCGTGAACTTGAGGGCTAAGATGTTCTTCTTAGTGAGAGAAGGAGAAAGAGAAAGTGGTACATTGGATGCCTACATTTGTACTTTTGATTTGGCTCTGTAAATACTGATGTCATAGGTGGGCTAATTTTGTTAACTTCTTGAAGGACAAAAACCAAACAAAACAAAATCCTTAATTATCTTTATATCCCAAGGCCTAGTTTTTTTTGTTAATGTTCTAAAGGTAGGCTTACTACAACCTGAAAAACTAGCAAACTTACCATTCTTAGGCAAGATCTGTCCTGTAGACTTTTTATGTTAGGTCTGCATAATATTTAAATTTTATTTTGAATAAATATTTACTCTTTGGGAAATTATACACTATAATCTGGCTTCTTAGAGAAAAAAGTCTGAAACCAATGGGCCCAGCCACATTTCCACGTAGTATCTACAAAGAACAGTGTTTTGTTTTGTTTTTTTCTCATTCCCAGTGGATCGTGTGTTATTTACCCAGTTTGCCATGTTTCAGAGAATCCTGTGTTTTCTCTTAACAAAAATTTCAATCTTGTCAGTCATCTGCCTGGCCCCTATAGGAATTTGAATATATCTATATTCAAATCTATATTCACATCCATATTTACATCTATATTACATATTCACATCTATAGTAAACATGCACAAAAATAATGAGTAATCAAAGTATATAGGATAACATTAAGTCAGTATCAAAATTATTATAATTTAATAAATTATTTAATGTAATTTAAATTCATAGGCCAGTATTAAAATTCTGACCATCTCAAAATTGCTATTAAAACTCTCCTGTGAAAAAGGGATTGATTTTCACAAATGAACTTGCAGTAACTCTATCTGTGAAGTTTAATCTAATTCTTAAATTTTGTGACAAATTGTCCATAAGCTCATTAGTCTTAAACAACTCCTGAATGTTAAATATTCCTCTTTGAGGCTCCTAATCAGATAATTTTGGAAAGAGAAACCTTTGAAAATGTCTGCTTTGTATCTGAAATCAATTTTCTCTAGTTTGAATTTTCTAGTTCTCTGAAAAAGAACTTTATGGAATGATGTCATAAGTATGCTTTTGCTTTTCCTTTTCAAAATACCACTTTACCCCATTGAACTGCAAATTTAATTGTTAATATATTTCTTATCAGCCCCAAATTCTAGGTAATTTATGACAGAACCATATGCTAGATACTTTGTTATACATGTCTTTATATTTAATATTTCAGTTATCAAGTTACCTTTGGATGCATTATTTGATATCCCTAATTACAAATGAAATAGTGTACTTTTATATTACATCATTTATTTGAAGAAATAGTTTTCTAATAATGCTATGAAATATGTAATCATTCATTAAGCATGGCATTTGTATTATAGCTGTGACTATGGATAGGAAAGGAAGTAATGCAAAGGGGAGATATTTCAAAATAAATAATAAAGTCATTTTGTTCTCTGTGTGGTAAGATGAAATCAAAGAGGATGCCTAGTTTTTACAGCTGGAGTTAAACTTTTCCCTTATGAACTCCTTCTTTAAATTCCCTTCCCAATGCCATCAAATAAGTCTTACAAATATACTACTGATTTCAGAGAAAAAAAAAACATTATATTCTAGTTGAATTATGATCAGAGGAGATAAGCTAAATACAATTAGGGCCTATATCTAAATATAGACTTTATTCAGATATTTTGTAAAACCTCAGCTATGCATCGTCAGTGGCTGGATTCTGCAGTATTAGATTTGAAAACTATTTATTGGTCATATATGGTAATATTTCATGCAACTCTCTACTGTACTCTAGGTACAGAAAATTTGCTTAATGTGGAGAATCCTAAACATCTTCTTGCCCTTCCCACCTTTATGTATTTCCCTTGTCTGTCTAACAGTAGCATTACCCTCCTGCTTGGACAGCTGTAGCACAGACCGGTGCTAACAGCCTGTTTTCTGGGTTGGGAGCTTCATGCTGCATTGAAGCCACAGTCTGTCAGTGGTTCTCCCAAAAGATTCAAGGATGTTATTGATCTGGTTTGCCTTCATGTTATCTTTCAGTTCTTGATTTGACTTGACTTTTAGTGAATCAGTTAAAAGCTTACTGCTGAGGCATGAGAATTCGGTGACAGCTTTCAGTGCTGTACCCCTTATGAAGAGATTTGGCTGCATGTAAGATACGGTTTAGTTGTCAGTCCTTAGCACGCAACTGACACCTTAAAATGATCCATAATCTGTTACAGGATTACTCATGTGAGAGCTGCTACATGGACTGTACAGCCTGTTGGGATGTCAGTGTCAATACTGCACTCTGTACATAGGTATCTAACAATAAGTGGCCTTGTGATTTAGGAGACAAGGGCCAGAAAAATGACACATCTGGAGAGCAAAAGTACTGTAAAAATCAGGCTAAAACTAATGACATAACCATCGGCAGGTTTGCCTTTTCCAAAGAGATAGTGTATGAACAAATTATGTACAAGACTTAGTGAAATACTTAATTAGTTACCATTGTAAATTAAATTTGGAATATAGAGAAATATGTAATCTAATTACAGTTTGGGGGTATGATAAAGATGTGCTGCTATAAATGTATGGTGGGATATACGAAACCTATTTTTCTGTTGTTTCCTAGGAATAATTCTAGAAGATATAAAATATTTTCAGAGATTACAATGGCTAGCTATTTAAGCCCAACATAAGGTTATTGTGAATTAGTTCAGTTGGTGGAAGTATTGAAATTAATATTATGTAGCTTGGGAGACTTTGGGATTTACTACGAGCAATGCACAGTCTTTGGTATTATCAAGATGGTATCTAGGGCTGCTACTAAGTCTCCTAGGTGGCTGAGAGTCCAGCAAAATTTTTGAATGTCTCTATCTATATATAAACAATTATATTTAAAAACTGTTTTTGCAAAATTCATAGGACTATGTGAGCTATTGTGATCTGTTAGTGAGGATTTAGAAGAATGGTAGAAGACAAAAAAATGGTAGAAGACTTTCTTTGCTTTTTTTTTTTTTAAGATTTATTTATTGTATTTTAGAGAGAGAGAGAAAAAGCATGAACAGAAGAGGCAGAGAGAGAGGGAGAGAGAAACTCAAGCAGACTCTGTGCTGAGCTATATTAAGTGTGGAGTCCAGTGTGGCGCTCAATCTCATGACCCTGAGAACATGACCTAAATCAAAACAGTCAGATGTTCAATCAACTTCACCACTTATTTGGCCAATAGAAATGGTTCTAACGTATTTATCACCCAGCTAGTACACATGAAGAGTCTTCTTAATGCCTGTGCACCATCTTTTCTTTATTGTCAGCTGTGCCATATCTGGTTAATTTCATATCTCTCAGCAAGAAATAAAGGCAACAGTGTTGTTACCAATCATTTCATCATGATTCTTCAGGACCTGTTGTATTTAAACTGTAGATTTGCTAATGTTAATTATGTTATCACTTTTTTTGTTTGTTTGTTTCCCCAGAAGATATGCTCAAGTCCTAAACCCTAATAAATGTGACCGTATTCAGAAGTAGTCTATGTAAATATCCAAGTTAGGTTGAGGTCATACTGGATTAAGGTGAACCCTAATTAATGACAGAGGGAGATTTGGCCAAACACTCAGAAGATGCAGGGGAGAAAATATCATGTGAAAATGAAAGCAAATATTTGATTGGTATGTCTACAAACCCAGGAATGCCAAGTAGCCAGCAACAACCAGAAGCTATGAGAGAAGTTTGGAACTAATTCACCCTCTGAGGCTCCAGAAGGAATCAGCCTTGTTAATACCTAAATTTGGAACTTCTGTCATCCAGAAGGATGAGAAAATAAAATCCTATTGTTTTAAAGCCACACACTTTGTGGTAATTTGTTATGGCATATCTAGGAAATTAATACACTTGTGAACTACATCGTCTAACATGTGACCTGTGAATGCTGGCTTTCAATGATCCTCTTAAGGATTGATACTGTGATTTGTTAATGATGACTACAAATGTGAGTCTTACCCAGAGTATCCAGGAAACAATAAATAACTTATTTTTTATCCTGTTAAATTTACTGTTTGTAATTTTATAGCATAAATATAGAACAGCACATCTTCCAACCATGTCTTCTTTTGAACTTATAATTATTGCATCCTTAAAGATGATCTCTCTTAATATTGATGGCACGCCTGGCTTTCATCAGTGAGGAGGATAGGCAAAAGACCTGTGAGTTATGTATGAATTGAAGTCCAAATAGCAAAAGGAATGCATTCTCTTTTTGAGCATGACTTAAGACTAACCCAAGACAACATAGCACCACCACATCAATTGGAGGAAATTGAGGCTATCAGCTGGAAGGAACTTTTAGTGGTGTAGAGTAACAATTGCAAAAGCCCTTGCAGAAGATACTGAAAAATATAAAACACAGAATCTGTAGAAGAATGGGGTAAATTTTACAAGTGCCTACAATAAGGGCGGCAAAAGATAAAAGATGTGTTTATCCACAGGTGCTGTTAACTGAAATTGGCCCATGTCTGGTAAATAACAAGAGCCTTACACCTTCCAACCTAAGGGTAGTACTGAAAGTATCTTTTGGGAAATGTTTGTTGTGAATATTACCTAGCATTCATTTATTTTCTTCTTCATCCTAACAGATAGCATGCAGTTCAATGTCTAAGTGGAGACTATATTTTCAGCTACAGGGTTGTAGGTTTTGGTCTAAGGATAACCAACCCCAAGAAATTGGTTCTGTCAGGCAATACAATGTAATTTTAGCCATTTATAGTCTCTTGCTAAATGTAAATAAGACTATGGTTGTTACTGGCAGCCATCCTAGAACCTTAAAGAAAAACTACTTTATGAAAAATTGACAATATGGGAAGCAGAAGAAAAAGAGAACTTGAATTTTAAATGGTGAAATTGGACTTCTAAATGAATTACTATAAAGCCAGCACTAGCTCTGTATTTCAATGTCCCTATTTATTCCAAGTATTGTTTGGGTAGTACAAAGTTATCTGATTGACAATCTTATGAAGGGAAGTTGAAGAAGGGTATCATTCGGGGAATGGTGATCACTTAAAATATTATTACTGTTATTTGGGTTAGGGTTTGGACCATATAATAGAAACTGTGGTATTGGAGAAATCAATTCAAGCAATGTATTATAAAAACTTGATATTTTATTTTTATTTATTTTTAAAAATTTAATTAATTTAATTTTGTTTGTTTGTTTGTTTTTAAATTTTTTATTTTTTTATAAACATATATTTTTATCCTCAGGGGTACAGGTCTGTGAATCGCCAGGTTTACACACTTCACAGCACTCACCAAAGCACATACCCTCCCCAGTGTCCATAACCCTACCCCCCTTCTCCCAACCCCCCTCCCCCCAGCAACCCTCAGTTTGTTTTGTGAGATTAAGAGTCACTTATGGTTTGTCTCCCTCCCAATCCCATCTTGTTTCATTTATTCTTCTCCTACCCACTTAGGCCCCCATGTTGCATCACCCTTCCTCATATCAGGGAGATCATATGATAGTTGTCTTTCTCCGCTTGACTTATTTCGCTAAGCATGATATGCTCTAGTTCCATCCACATTGTCGCAAATGGCAAGATTTCATTTCTTTTGATGGCTGCATAGTATTCCATTGTGTATATATACCACCTCTTCTTTATCCATTCATCTGTTGATGGACATCTAGGTTCTTTCCATAGTTTGGCTATTGTGGACATTGCTGCTATAAACAACCGGGTGCACGTGCCCCTTCGGATCACTACGTTTGTATCTTTAGGGTAAATACCCAGTAGTGCAATTGCTGGGTCATAGGGCAGTTCTATTTTCAACATTTTGAGGAACCTCCATGCTGTATTCCAGAGTGGTTGCACCAGCTTGCATTCCCACCAACAGTGTAGGAGAGTTCCCCTTTCTCCGCATCCTCGCCAGCATCTGTCATTTCCTGACATGTTGATTTTAGCCATTCTGACTGGTGTGAGGTGATATCTCATTGTGGTTTTGATTTGTATTTCCCTGATGCCGAGTGATATGGAGCACTTTTTCATGTGTCTGTTGGTCATCTGGATGTCTTCTTTGCAGAAATGTCTGCTCATGTCCTCTGCCCATTTCTTGATTGGATTATTTGTTCTTTGGCTGTCATCATCAAGACAGCATGGTACTGGCACAAAAACAGACACATAGATCAATGGAACAGAATAGAGAGCCCAGAAATAGACCCTCAACTCTATGGTCAACTAATCTTTGACAAAGCAGGAAAGAATGTCCAATGGAAAAAAAGACAGCCTCTTCAATAAATGGTGTTGGGAAAATTGGACAGCCACATGCAGAAAAATGAAATTGGACCATTTCCTTATACCACACACAAAAATAGACTCAAAATGGATAAAGGACCTCAATGTGAGAAAGGAATCCATCAAAATCTTTGAGGAGAACACAGGCAGCAACCTCTTCGACCTCAGCCGCAGCAACATTTTCCTAGGAACATCGCCAAAGGCAAGGGAAGCAAGGGCAAAAATGAACTATTGGGATTTCATCAAGATCAAAATCTTTTGCACAGCAAAGGAAACAGTTAACAAAATCAAAAGGCAACTGACAGAATGGGAGAAGATATTTGCAAACGACATATCAGATAAAGGACTAGTGTCCAAAATCTATAAAGAACTTAGCAAACTCAACACCCAAATAACAAATAATTGTTTGTTTGTTTTTAAGTGTTTTTTTTTTTAAGATTTTATTTATTTTATTTGACAGATAGAGATCACAAGTAGGGAGAGAGGCAGGCAGAGAGAGAGGGAGGAGGAAGCAGGCTCCCTGCTGAGCAGAGAGCCCGATGCGGGGCTCGATCCCAGGACCCTGGGATCATGATCGGAGCCGAAGGCAGAGGCTTTAACCCACTGAGCCACTTAGGCGCCCCTTGTTTTTAAGTTTTATTTTATTTTATTTTTTTCAGTGTTCCAAAATTCTTTGTTTATGAACCACACCCAGTGCTCCATGCAATCCATGCCTTCCTTAATATCCACCACCAGGCTCACCCAATCCCTCACCCCCTTCCCTCCAAAACCCTCAGTTTGTTTCTCACAGTCCACAGTCTTTTATGGTTTGTCTTCCCCTCCAATTTCCCCCAACTCACTTCTCCTCTCCATCTCCCCATATCCTCCGTGTTATTCCTTATGCTCCACAAGTAAGTGAAACCATATGATAATTAACTCTCTGTGTTTGACTTATTTCACACAGAATAATCTCTTTCAGTACTGTCCATGTTGATACAAAAGTTGGGTATTCATCCTTTCTGATGGAGGCATAATACTCCATTGTATATATGGACCATATCTTCTTTATCCATTTGTCATTGAAGGGCATCTTGGTTCTTCCCACAGTTTGGCGACTGTGGCTATTGCTTCTGTGAACATTGGGGTATAGATAGCCCTTCCTTTCACTAAATCTGAATCTTTGGGGTAAATACCCAGTAGTGCAATTGCAGGATCATATTTTTAATTTATTTAGGAATCTCCACACTGTTTTCCAAAGTGGCTGCAGCAACTTGCACTTCTACTAAGAGTATAAGAAGGTTCCTCTTTCTCCACATTCTCTCCAACACTTGTTTTTGTTGTCTTGTTAATTTTGGCCATTCTAACTGGTATAAGGTCATATATCAATGTGGTTTTGATTTGAATCTCCCTGATGGCTAGTGATAATGAACATTTTTTCATGTGTCTGTTAGACGTTTGTATGTCTTCTTTGGAGAAGTTTCTGATCATGTCTTCTAACCAATTTTTGAGATGATTAACTGTTTCATGTGTATTGAGTTTGAAGGGTTATTTATAGATCTTGGATTTTCTCATGTGTTTAGTTTGAATAGTTATTTATAAGTCTTGGATATCAGCCCTTTGTCTGTAGTGTCATTTGTGAATATCTTCTCCCATTCCATGGGTTGCCTCTTTGTTTTGTTGACTGTTTCCTTTGCTGTGCAGAGGCTTTTGATCTTGATGAAGTCTCAAAAGTCCATTGTTGCTTTTGTTTCCTTTGCCTTTGGAGACATGTCTTGAAAGAAGTTGCTGTGGGTGATGTCAAAGAGGTTACTGCCTATTCTTCTCTAGGAATTTGATAGATTCCTGCCTCATGTAATAGTGGGGGATCTTAACATGCCGCTCTCAGTAATAGATCATACAAACAGAAAATCAATAAATAAACAAGAGCATTGAATGACATATTGGACCAGATGTACCTCATAGATATATACAGAACATTCCACCCTAAAACAACAGAATACTCATTCTTCTTGAGAGCATATGGAACATTCTTTAGAATAGACCACATACTGGGTCACAAATCAGGATTCAACGGATACCAAAAGACTGAAATTATTCCCTGCATATTCTCAGACCACAATGCTTTGAAACTGGAGCTCAACCACAAGAGAAAGTTTGGAAAGAATTCAAACACTTGGAAGCTAAAGGCCACCCTGCTTAAGAATGCTTGGATCCTGTTTTGTTAATTCTGGCCATTCTAACTGGTGTAAGGTGATATCTCAATGTGGTTTTAATTTGAATCTCCCTGAGGGCTAATGATGATGAGCATTTTTTCATGTGTCTGATAGCCATTTGTATGTCTTGATTGGAGAAGTGTCTGTTCATATCTTCTGCCCATTTTTTGATGTGTTTGCCTGTTTCGTGTGGGTTGAGTTTGAGGAGTTCATTATAGATCCTGGATATCAACCTTTTGTCTGTACTGTCATTTGCAAATATCTTCTCCCATTCTGTGGGTTGCCTCTTTGTTTTTTTGACTGTTTCCTTTGCTGTGCAGAAGCTTTTGATTTTGATGAAGTCCCAAAAGTTTATTTTCGCTTTTGTTTCCTTTGTCTTTGGAGACGTATCTTGAAAGAAGTTGCTGTGGCTGATATCAAAGAGATTACTGCCTATGTTCTCCTCTAGGATTCTGATGGATTCCTGTGTCACATTGAGGTCTTTTATCCATTTTGAGTTGATCTTTGTGTACAGTGTAAGAGAATGGTCGAGTTTCATTCTTCTACATATAGCTGTCCAGTTTTCCCAGCACCATTTATTGAAGAGACTGTCTTTTTTCCACTGTATATTTTTTTCTGTTTTGTCAAAGATTAATTGACCATAGAGTTGAGGGTCCATATCTGGGCTCTCTACTCTGTTCCACTGGTCTATGTGTCTGTTTTTATGCCAGTACCATGCTGTCCAGTTAGAATGGCCAAAATTAACAAAACAGGAAACAACATGTGTTGGAGAGGATGTGGAGAAAGGGGAACCCTCTTACACTGTTGGTGGGAATGCAAGTTGGTGCAGCCTCTTTGGAGAACAGTGTGGAGATTCCTCAAGAAATTAAAAATAGAGCTTCCCTATGACCCTGCAATTGCACTCCTGGGTATTTACCCCAAAGATACAGATGTCGTGAAAAGAAGGGCCATCTGTACCCCAATGTTTATAGCAGCAATGGCCACAGTCGCCAAACTATGGAAAGAACCAAGATGCCCTTCAACGGATGAATGGATAAGGAAGATGTGGGCCATATACACTATGGAGTATTATGCCTCCATCAGAAAGGATGAATACCCAACTTTTGTAGCAACATGGACGGGACTGGAAGAGATTATGCTGAGTGAAATAAGTCAAGCAGAGAGAGTCAATTATCATATGGTTTCACTTATTTGTGGAGCATAACAAATAGCATGGAGGACAAGGGGCGTTAGAGAGGAGTAGGGAATTTGGGTAAATTGGAAGGGGAGGTGAACCATGAGAGACTGTGGACTCTGAAAAACAGTCTGAGGGGTTTGAAGTGGCAGGGGGGTGGGAGGTTGGGGTACCAGGTGGTGGGTATTATAGAGGGCATGGCTTGCATGGAGCACTGGGTGTGGTGAAAAAATAATGAATACTGTTTTTCTGAAAATAAATAAATTGGAAAAAAAAAGAATGAGAAATAAAAAGATGCTTCTGTCAGGTAATAAAACATATTTCTCTAATAAAAAAAAAAAAGAATGCTTGGATCAACCACAAAAACAAAGAAGGACTTAAACAATTCATGGAAACCAAAGAGAATGAAGACATTCATTCCCAAACCTATGGGATATGGCAAAGGTGGTCCTCAGGGGGAAATACATAGTCATCCAAACCTCCCTCAAAAAAACTGAAAAATCCAGAATACACCAGCTCCCTTTACACCTTAAAGAACTGGAGATCCAACAAAGATTAAGCCATCCCCACATACAAGAAGGGAAATAATCAAGATTAGAGCAAAGATCAATCAGATAGAAACTAGAGATACAGTAGAACACATCAATGAAACTAGAAGCTGGTTTTGTTTTGAAAGAATCAATAAGATAACTAAATTATTGGCCAAACTAATCCAAAAGAAAAAAGAGAGACCCAAATTAATAAAATTATGAAGGAAAAAGGAGAGATCACTACTAACACCAAAGGAATAGAAACAATCATCAGAAATTATTATCAATAGTTATATACCAATAAGTAAAGCAAACTAGGTGCAATGGATGCATTCCTGATAACTATAAACTTCCAAAACTGAATCAGAAAGAAATTGTCAGCCTGAATAGACCGATATCTAGTAATGACATTGAAGCAATGATCAAAAACCTCCCAAGAAACAAGACCCCAGGACCTGACAGATTCCCTGGAGAATTCTACCAAACATTCAAAGAAGAAATAATACCCATTCTCCTGAAACTGTTTCGAAAAGTAAAAACAGAAGGAAAACTTCCAAATTCTTTTTATGAAGCCAGCATTACCCTGATCCCCAAACCAGGCAAAGACCCCACCAAAAAGGAGAATTTCAGACCAACATCCGTGATGAATATGGATGCGAAGATTCTCAGCAAGATCCAAGCTAATAGGATCTAACAGTACATTAAAAAGATTATCCACCCTGACCAGGTGGCATTTATCCATGGAATGCAAGGGTGGTTCAACATTTGCAAATCAATCAATGTGATAGAACAAATAAATAAGGGAAGAGAGAAGAATCATATGGTCTTCTCAATTGGTTCAGAAAAAAAACATTTGAAAAAATACAGCATCCTTTCCGATTAAAACTCTTCAGAGTATAGGGACAGAGGGAACATTACTCAACTTCATAAAATCCATCTAAAAAACCCAGAGTGAATATCATTCTCAATGGGGAAAAGCTGACAGCCTTCCCTTTGAGATCAGGAACAGGACAAGGATATTTACTCTCACCACTGTTGTTCAACATAGTACTAGATTTCCTAGCAACAGCAATCAGACAACAAAAAGAAACAAAAATATTCAAATTGACAAAGAAGAAGTCAAATTCTCTCTCTTTGCAGATGACATGATGCTTTATATAGAAAACCCAAAAGACTCCACCCCCAAACTACTAGAACTCATAGAGCAATTCAGTAATGTGGTGGGATACAAAATCAATGAACAGAAATCAGTTGCTTTCTTATACACTTTCTTATACAGAATAAGAATGCTTCCCTTATAAAGAAAGGGAAATGAGAAAATTGATTCCCTTTACTATAGCACCAGGAACCATAAGATACCTGGGAATAAACCTAACCAAAGAGGTAAAGGATCTGTACTCAAGGAACTACAGAACACATATGAAAGAAACTGAAGAAGACACAAAAAGATGGAAGAGCATTCCATGCTCATGGATCAGAAGAATAAACATTGCTAAAATGTCTATACTGCCTAGAGCCATCTATACTTTCAATGCCATCCTGATCAAAATTCCACTGCATTTTTCAAAAAGCTGGAACAAACAATCCTAAAATTTGTATGGAACCAGAAGAGACCCCAAATTGCTAAGAATATGTTGAAAAAGAAAAACAAAACTGGGGGCATCACGTTGCTTGATTTCAAGCTTTACTACAAAGCTGTGATCACCAAGACAGCATCTTACTGGAACAAAAACAGACGCAGAGACCAGACAAAATAGGAACAAATATCCAGTGGAAAAAAGACAGTCTCTTCAATAAATGGTGCTGGGAAAATTGGACAGCTACGTGTAGAAGAATGAAACTCGACCATTCTCTTACACCATACACATAGATGAAAACTTGATAGTTTAAAATGATCCTTAATCTGTTACAGGATTATTCATGTGAAAACTCCTACATGGTAACTATACAGCCTGTTGAGATGTCCATGTTAATACTGTACACTGTACATAGGTATCTAAGAATAAGTTTATTGTGATTTAGAGAACAAGGTCTAAAAAACGACACTTTAAGAAAGCAAAACAATGATAAAAAATTAGACTAAACAAATGGTAGTACCATCTGCCAGCAAAAACAATGTTGCCTACATCTGTTGTGTCAGTCACTGAGTAAGACACTTCCATTATTTTATCTTAATTATTCCTCTCTGAAATACTATCTGGGAAGACATTTTACAGATGAATAATCTGAGACACACTGAGTTTAAGCAAGTTGAAGAAATCATACACCTAATAACTGAGAGAGCTCAAATTCGATCCCAAATCTATTTGGTTTCTAAAGATCATGTTCTTTCCATCATGGAATGTTTTGAAGAAATGAAAAGATTAGCTTTGAAAATATGGCTAATCATATCAAGCATTATATTTTGTGTTTTAATCATTATATTTTTTATCACCAATCTCAAATCTGCAGTGCATGTATACTGAGCACCAAGTGAGAGCAGTTAATTATTTATCCATTTGTTTCTTAATATTTCTACTGTCAAGCAAAGAGCTAATGCAAACATCTGGTACCCTTAAAATCAAGTTAAATGCTTGACTTATTTCACTCAGCATAATCTCTTCCAGTCCCGTCCGTGTTGCTACAAAAGTTGGGGACAAGGGGCGTTAGAGAGGAGTAGGGAATTTGGGTAAATTGGAAGGGGAGGTGAACCATGAGAGACTATGGACTCTGAAAAACAGTCTGAGGGGTTTGAAGTGGCAGGGGGGTGGGAGGTTAGGGTACCAGGTGGTGGGTATTATAGAGGGCACGGCTTGCATGGAGCACTGGGTGTGGTGAAAAAATAATGAATACTGTTTTTCTGAAAATAAATAAATTGGAAAAAAAATCAAGTTAAATGTTCCAATATCATTTTTTGAAATATGGATTTGCTGAATTACACAGAGGTCCTGCAATAATTAAACTCCAAACTAACATTTTCTTCTGAATTTATGAAATGTACAAGTGTTTTGGGTCATTTTGGTAAAATGGGTGTGTGTGTGTGTGTGTGTGTGTGTGTGTGTGTGTGTATGTATGCGTGTGAGACAGGGAGACAGGGATAGAGATAGAGACAGAGATTGGTGTAACCAAAGAACTCTCTTATTCAGCAGAAAGCAGCTAGCATACTGACTATGCCATATTGGCTTCTTGATATTTTCTGGGGTTGTTAAACCACCCATATCTTCCCAGCCCTGGGGTCACTTATGGTATTTTCACTTTAACAGATGATATTGCCTCTAGGTCCTGAGACATGAGACTCAAAGACTAAAGAGATGTGGTTGTTACTCTAGCACCTAGTCCACCCTCTTGAACCTCAGTTTTTCCAGATTCAGAAAGTGTTTTCTTGACTGTTTTTTTTTGTTTGTTTGTTTGTTTTTGTGGTTTTTTTTTTTTTTTTTTTGCTGTGCAGAAGCTTTTGATTTTGATGAAGTCCCAAAAGTTTATTTTCTCTTTTTTTTTTCCTTTGCCTTTAGAGACATATCTTGAAAGAAGTTGCTGTGGCTGATATCGATGAGATTACTGCCTATGTTCTCCTCTAGAATTCGGATGGATTCCTGTCTCACGTTGAGGTCTTTTATCCATTTTGAGTTTATCTTTGTGTAAAGATAAAGTATAAGTAAAAGAGAATGGTCGAGTTTCATTCTACAGCTACATATAGCTGCCCAGTTTTCCCAGCACCATTTATTGAAAAGACTGTCTTTTTTCCTGTATATTTTTTCCTGCTGGGCCCTCTACTCTGTTCCACTGGTCTATGTGTCTGTTTTTATGCCCGTACCATGCTGTCTTGGTGATCACAGCTTTGTAGTAAAGCTTGAAATCAGGTAACTGATGCCCCCAGTTTTATTTTTGTTTTTCAACATTTCCTTAGCGATTCAGGGTCTCTTCTGATTCCATACAAATTTTTGGATTATTTTCTCCAGCTCTTTGAAGAATACTGGTGGAATTTTGATTGGAATGGCATTAAAAGTATAGATTGCTCTAGGCAGTATAGACATTTTAACAATGTTTATTCTTCCGATCCAAGAGCATGGAATGGTCTTCCATCTTTTTGTGTCTTCTTCAGTTTCTTTCATGAGTGTTATGTAGTTCCTAAAGTACAGATCCTTTACCTCTTTGGTTAAGTTTATTCCCAGATATCTTATGGTTCTTGGTGTTATAGTAAATGGAATCGATTCTCTAATTGCCCTTTCTGTATTTTCATTGTTAGTGTATAAGAAAGCCACTGACTTCTGTACATTGACTTTGTATCCTGCCACGTTACTGAATTGCTCTATGAGTTCTAGTAGTTTGGGGGTGGAGTCTTTTGGGTTTTCCATATAAAGAATCATGTCATCTGCGAAGAGAGAGCATTTGACTTCTTCATTGCCAATTTGGATACCTTTTATTTCTCTTTGTTGTCTGATTGCTGTTGCTAGGACTTCTAATACTATGTTGAACAAGAGTGGTCAAAGTGGGCATCCTTGTCATGTTCCTGATCTCAACGGGAAGGCTGCAAGCTTTTTCCCATTGAGGATGATATTTGCTGTGGATCTTTCATAGATAGATTTGATTGATTTCTTCTCTGTGAACTGTCTTCATATAACACATAAATTTCTATAGAATTTCTCTCCTTCTAGTGAACACTCTGTTTTCTGCTCTTTGTCTAGAGCAGGGGCTTGTAAACTCTTTTTCTAAAGAGCCAGATGCTAGATATATTAGGCTTTATTGGCCAGATGTTCACTGTCACGACTATTCAACTATGCCATTGTAGTGTGAAAGGAGCCATAGAAAATATGAATGGATATAGTTCTATTCTAATAAAACTTTATTTACAAAAGCAGGTGGTCAAAGAAGTTGGGCCCATGAGTTATAGTTTTAGAGTATCACTATATTTTTTGTCTTTTATTTTTAACTGTAAGTATATTCATCTTTGACTTACCTTGAAATAAAATTTCAGGATTACAAAAACCAAAGAAATCAAATTGTCTTGACATAAAATATTCAAGAAAAAATATTCAGAAATATATATATACTTCTTCTGTTGACTAGTTATTCAACTGACTTTCAAACACTATCCTCATCATATTCCTTTTACCCCTACTCTCTATACACAGAGAGTAACACACACACACACATGCACCCCAATCTGATATGAATTGCTGTCTCAGTTTGATTCACAACCATCCCTGCAATGACATAATATTATGCCACTGTGCCTTTTTCTACCATTTTTGCTTCCTGAAATGTCCATCCAGACTTTACATACATAAATGCTGTTCATACTTCAACAATTAAATGTGTAGAATTAGAATGATCATGACTATTGTTTTCCTAAGTACTGCAATCCTTGGTGATATTTATCTTAATATGGTATTTATTTTCTGTGACAAGTAATTTATGATGTGTGTGTGTGTGTGTGTGTCTGTGTGTGTGTTTCTAATTCTGGTCTAGGATGTGAGGTATCAAGAATGATAAGTTCCAAATTTCTGCCCATGTAAAGTTTATAGTCTGGTAGGGGAGACAGTCATTTGAGTACTTTTTTTTCCTCATGTCTTCTTGCTTTTATTAAACAGTATTGTATGGTATAACATTTCTTCTCTTTAAGATTATAATGTACATGAAGATAGAAACCTGTTCTGTTTTATACACATCTCACAATAACTACAGTTAACACTCAAAAACAAAATGATGAGTAAAATTAAAAGGTTAATTTTTTTAAATTAACTTTATTTGATTTTTTCTTTTTTTATTATGTTCAGTTAACCAGCATATAGTAACATCCCAAGTTTTTGTTGTAGTGTTCAATGATTCATTAGTTGCATATAACACCCAGTGTTTATCCCAGCACATGCCCTCCTTAATACACATCACCCAGTTACCCCATCCCCTAACCCCCCCTCCTTTCTGTAATCCTCAGTTTGTTTCCCAGAGTCCAGAGTTTCTCATAGTTTGTCTCCCTCTCTGATTTCTTCCCATTCAGTTTTCACTCCCTTCACCATGGTCTTCCACTCTATTCTTTATATTCCGCGTATGAGCGAAATCATATGATAATTGTCTTTTACTGCTCGATTTATTTTTATTTTTTTTTAAGATTTTATTTATTTATTTGAGAGAGAGAGACAGTGAGA
Source organism: Neogale vison (assembly GCF_020171115.1). Lineage (NCBI taxonomy): Eukaryota > Metazoa > Chordata > Mammalia > Carnivora > Mustelidae > Neogale > Neogale vison. The sequence goes on from NC_058101.1 coordinate 74,789,635, forward strand.
GAGAGCACGAGCGAGGAGAAGGTCAGAGAGTGAAGCAGACTCCCCATGGAGCTGGGAGCCTGATGCGGGACTCGATCCCGGGACTCCAGGATCACGCCCTGAGCCGAAGGCAGTCGTCCAACCAACTGAGCCACCCAGGTGTCCCTCGATTTATTTAACTTAGCATAATCTCCTCCAGTTCCATCCATGTCGATGCAAATGGTGAGTATTCATCTTTTCTGATGGCTGAGTAATATTCCATTGTATTTATGAACCACACCTTATTTTTTTTTTTTTGACCAAACTCAGAGAAACATTTTATTTAGTAGATGACCAGTTAATTAGGAAAGGATGTTAACTCAGGAACAGCCAGATGGAAGAGATGTGCAGAACAAGGGAGGGGAAAGGGCTCAGAGCCCCAGACCTTATTTATTTATTTATTTATTTATTTATTTTTTTTAAGATTTTATTTTATTTATTTGAGAGAGAGAGACAGTGAGAGAGAGAATGAGCGAGGAGAAGGTCAGAGAGCGAAGCAGACTCCCCATGGAGCTGGGAGCCTGATGCGGGACTCGATCCCGGGACTCCAGGATCACGCCCTGAGCCGGAGGCAGTCGTTTAACCAACTGCGCCACCCAGGCGTCCCCAGACCTTATTTATTGATTTGTCAGCTGAAAGGCAACTTAGATCCTTCCACAGTTAGGCTATTGTTGACATTGCTTCTCTGACCATTGGGGTGCATGTGTCCCTTATTTTCACTACATCTATATCTTTGGGGTAAATACCCAGTAGTGCAATTGCTGGGTCATAGGGTAGCTCTATTTTTAACATCTTGAGGTACCTCCATACTGTTTTCCAGAGTGAATGCACCAGTTTGAATTCCCACCAACAGTATAAGAGGGTTCCCCTTTCTCCACAACCTCGTTATTCTAATTTACCACATTTCCCCAATTGCTTTGTTTGTAAGATACTGTGAGTCTTAACAACTGCAAGTTACTCCTTTAGTTTCCTCAAAAGTTAGAGTTTCAATGAAGAGTGAACCACATTGACCCTGATGTAAGGGAGCAGTGGTGCAGGTTGAGTGAAGGGTCAGTAAGCTAAGAAAAAGGTGTGGGCTGACTGAAAAGAGACTCTCTTTTAAGTTGCTGGTTTTCTGATAGTTGGGGGGAAAACAAGCCTTTCTGTGATAAAACCATTGCTAAATCAGACTGAGAGAGAGAGAGAAATTGATTGATACGAACTTTTTTTCCTTGATTTCTTTCCTCTATACATGTGACATGAATATTCAGAGAAAATATGCAACCATAGACCTAATGTGGGTCACTTACAAGAGGATTCACACTCCTTCTCTTTAAACCTTAGTGTCTAATTGTGAAATTAGATTTTTAATTTCTAAATCAAGTGAAAAAATGTGTCAAAATTATATGTAGGTTGGAAAGAGCTTAATTCTAAATTACATGAATATTTTTATGAAGGTGTGCTTCTCACTTTGTCTTATGATTATTTTGACATAAGTCTACTGCCTAATTTGCTTTCAACATAATGATGATGGCATGAGCCCAGTGTTTAATTAAGACCTATCTTCTGATAGCTAATGGTTGAATTTGATACCTTTTTGCTATATCCTAACATGGTTGAGATTTTGTCAAGGTTTTGGCTGAGATCCAGTTATCACAGCTGTTCTTATATGATCACTGCTTTGAGAAAACTGTTTTTCCCACCTCTAAATACCTATTTTAAATGTAATTTTGCTGTGAGAACTTCTTTTATCCTTTCCTACGTATAAATACTTTCCTTTTGGGGAAATTCTTAACTTTGGCTACTAAATGCTATTCATAATTATTACTCATCTGTGATATCATTAGTAAGTAAATCACCAAAAACTCCAAATTGAAGTATTACAGTGAAGGTAGTATTGTTAGATTAAAGTAGAGAAGCTTCTAAACCAAAGGAGCAGCACATATCATGAACATATGATAATATGATTAAGTTGGTATAAACATTAAATTCATGTCTTCATACCATTTTATTCTTTTACTCTTTTAGACAAGATATAAACCTCATATTGAAATAGGAAGGCAAGTCTACATTATCCTGAATGTGTGTTTTCTTTTTAAAATGAATAGTTAGCATTTATTTATATGTTAAAAAGGAAATGCTCCCTCTTCTCCATAGTGTCCTTAAGTTATGCTTTCTAATTTTAGATACTGGGTTTATTCAGAAGTAGGACATATAGAATGTGATTTTAAGGTCCTAGAGTGGAAGCATAAACAAAATGGGTTTTTGTTGGAGTAGCACGTAAGGGTAATGGAATAAATCCAGGGTTTAAGTGTGACATTGCACAACTAGTTTAAATATAGTTTTCCATTGGAACATATGTAGTTTTACATTAGATTAAACATACTTATGGGCCTCTGGGTGGCTCAGTCAGTTAAATATCTGCCTTTGGCTCAGGTCATGATCCCAGGGCTTTGGGATGGAGCCCCTCCACCCCCAGAACCAATGTAGTTCAGAGCAGGGAGCCTACTTCCCTCTCTCTCTCTGTCCCATCCCTGTTCTTGCACATAGTCCCTCTCTCTTTCTCTCTAGGTCAAATAAATAAATAAAATCTTTAAATATACTTATGTAATTACTGTGATCACTACTTATGGGATTGTGATTATGTAAACTCTATAAACTCCAAGAAAGATCTGGGTTCTGAATTGTATGCAGTTGAATTTTGTATTCTGACCTTGCTAAACTCACCTCTATATCATGTGCCGCAGTGCTCATAGAAGCGATGCTGTAACAGAATTGCGAATATGACAGTAGCACCAACTACTTCTCGTTTGATCCATTATGTCTCATTTTACCTTTTATTACTCCAATTTTGAGTCTTGATTAACTCTGTCTCCTCTTCTGCTTAGACAGTCTTAGTTGGAATACCGATTCTTTTTTGCAGTTCTTTCAACTTTCAACTTTGTCCCCTCCAATTTGAATGATATCTGATTTTACCAATCCTGGGTGTCCACTGGGTGTTAAAACCATTAGTTATCACAGCAATCTGTGTCAAAGCCCATGTTTGTAGTTTTGAGGTATAGTATTATTAACCTTTGCAGAGAGCTAATAGTAACATATAATTAACTGTGAACTTGGAGGGTGTGTATATATATATATATATATATATATATATATATTTGTTTTTTTTCCTAAGAAGTGTGTCCTAAGTGGCAATGTCACCTTATCTTGGGTTCCCAATAATCTTTTTTCTTTCCTGATGATTCAATTAATACACTTCCCTAAAACAAACTTATATCCCAATTTTGATCCCTTTTATAGCCAGTTATCTAAAAGTGATGCTATATCTAGGAATGTTAAAGAATACTTTCTTTCCTTTATTGGTTATTAAAAGTCTAAATATAAAGGATTTCAAACATAAAGGGCTGACTTTGTAGGTGTGAGGCCCATCCATGCAGTTGCACATGGCCCCACACTGACAGGTAACCACATGTGGGATAATGCTCTTCTGTCTTTGTCTTGAAGTTCTTAACAATTTTTAAAGCAATTTCTTTTTTCACTGGGCTTGACAAATTATGTACCCAGCTTGCTTTTGAAGTTTGGCAGAGACAGTAAGAAATCTTCTCATAGGTGATTTGGGATATTAATTAAGGAGAGAAAAACTCTCAGAATAAAGGGAAAGCTTTAATTCAATACATACTAAGTGCATACTTTTTGGCAGATACTATTCTCAGAACTGCAGATATGGTAGTCAAGCAGACAAGCAAAATCCTTGTGTTATGGAGCTTGTGTACTAGAGAGAAAACAGATAATAAGCAAATAAAGAGACTAATACATAGTATGGAAGGCAGTAAGAACCAGGAAAAAAAATAAAGTATAAAAGGAATGAAGAGGGGCGCCTGGGTGGCTCAGTGGGTTAAAGCCTCTGCCTTCGGCTGAGGTCATGATCCCAGGGTCTTGAGATTGAGCCCTGCATCAGGCTCTCTGCTCAGCACGGAGCCTGCTTCCTCCTCTCTGCCTGCTTCTCTGCCTACTTGTGATCTCTGTCTGTCAAATATAAATAAAATCTTTAAAAAAAAAAATGAACGAAGAAAGAGAGGAGGGAAAGACCACCCAGCAGAACAAGATGGGATAGAATTGTAGCGTCAGCCACCCTGTCTGCTAAAATTATCTCTGCTTTAGGCCAAACATACTCTCTTCTGTAACCCTTTCATATGGAAGGAGATGATTAGTCCATCATTTAGGTGAGAAAATGGAATTGGTGGGAGGTTTCTCTGTGAATTTATTGAAATCAAATGTGTAGTTTATTAAAATTGGTCTCTAGCTCAGAATAAATTTTTTACTTCAGCAAATTATGGAGGTGGGGGCACCTATCGCCTATTTCTGCCAACTTAATTGTTTTTGTCCTAAGAGAAGCACATCCAGAGAGGTGATGGGTCTTGGTATTTTTAACAGATACATGATAACTTTGCAAATATATTTGAAGATTTAGAAGAACATCTGAGTCAAAATAAAGGATGATCAATTTTCCAAGCCATTTTTCACTTTTAAAAGATGAAGTACTGAAGACTAATCTTATGATATTATATATTTTTAAAATATTATATCACTTAGGAATATATGCTATTTTTATTGTGCAGATACATTATGTATGTGCCAAGTTAATGTACAGGTAATGAAATTAGGTCGCGAAGGGACAAGAACAGTTGTCATTGCAACATTCTATCCATATCACCTAATTATAGAATCTTCACTAAAATTAACTAAACTCTTTCCAATATAAAATAAATGGTATTTCACACATTCTCGCAACTTAGGCAAGTATATTATCAACATGCTTTAAGAGCTAACCATTACAGACCCAGGAAATGGAATTAACTTTGGTAAGGTTATTTAGTAAGTAGGTAAGCTGGTAAATGTGTGGATGTTCGAAAGATTTAACTGGGACACCTGGATGGCTCCGTTGGTTAAACAGCTGCCTTCAGCTCAGGTCATGATCCCAGCGTCCTGGGATCGAGTCCCACATCAGGCTCCTTGCTCGGCAGGGAACCTGCTTCTCCCTCTGCCTCTGTCTGCCATTCTGTCCGCCTGTGCTCACTCTCTCTCCCTCTCTCTCTCTGACAAATAAATAAAATCTTTAAAAAAAAAAGATTTAACTGCCTTATTCACATCAAAAACCTGTTTATACAACCTTGGCATCCTTAAAGTTTATATATAGAATTCATTTTAATAGAATTGTCCATCACCAATCAATGGTTGAATTGTGTGAAGTTATAAATCTGTTCATACTAACTACAGTATTATCAGAAGTAGTCATCATTACTTAAAAACAGGCTTCATTAAACACCATTGCTTTTGGCTGGACTTTGTGCCACTGCCATAGTTTATTAAATAGATACAGTCACCTCTGTGTATTAGATAGTTGTTGTTATGTGGATTAGATACCCTTCTATCTGTCTTTAATTTTCTCTATTTTTTAGGTCCTTTTGCATTTCTTTTTTGCCTTGTATTTTTTTAAAAAAGTAATCTGTATTTTCAAATTTCTACTACTTTTTAAATTTTCTTAAAAGATTTATTTATTTATTTTTAGAGTTAGCAGGATGGGGGAAGGGGGCAGAGAAAGAGAGAATCTCAAGGAGACTCCCTGCTAAGCACAGAGCGTGACGTAGGGCTCTATCTCATAACCCTGAGATCATAACCTGAGGCGAAACCAAGAGTTGAACAGATGCTTAACCAACTGCACCACACAGGCACCCCTACTTTTTAAATTTTTAAACCTCTTTTCAATAGGATTTGAAGCATAGTATATTAATTTGCATTTATTTTATTACTTTTCAGTGTTCTAAAATTCATTGTTTATGCGCCATACCGTGCAATACATGCCCTCCATAATACCCACCACCAAGCTCACCCAACCCTTCCCCGCCTCCCCTCCGAAACCCTCAGTTTATAATTTGCATTTTTATTTATTCTGGTTAGGTTTATGTTGTTTACATTGCATTCAAGCATCTCAACCACCTAAACTAATAAAAATGTTGGGTAGTTTTATTATTACATTTGATATAAAATTAATTGCCATAATTACCATATTACCATTAAATGTAAAATATGTGTTGTTTAACATCGGAAGCATTTAGCTAAAAATGACTGTTATAAAGTATTACAATAAGGTTTGAAATTCATAGGATTTAGTAACATCAATTTAAAGCTAGAAATATGAAAATTAAAATGTTAACATTTTTCTTTGTTTTTAGTCTATTTTAAATTTTTAAACTACTTTGGCAAACAAAAAACCTAACAGTTCAGATAAGTGGGGGATATGATAAAATATTACTTGCAACATATATAAAATCATTGAAAATATAACTTTTCCTGGGTTGCCTGGGTGACTCAGTTAGTTAAGCATCTGATTCTTGCTTTTGTCTCAGGTCATCATCTCATGGGCTGTGGGAGCATGGGGCTCTGTCCTCAGTGGGGAGTCTGCTTGAAGATTTTCTCCCTCTGTATCTCCCCCACTCATCTCTCTCTCTCAAATAAATGGATGAGTCTTAAAAAAAAAAAAAAAAAAAAGAAAGAAAAAGAAAAGAAAACAAAGGAAAATATAACTTTTCCTGTCCAGGTATACCATAACTACATACTTCACTCATATTTGTAACAATGGTTAAAAACAGTGGTTCATGTTGGTAACTTTGTTGCAGTTGTTGTTTCAGGTTTTTATTTAAATTCGTTAGTTAACATATAGTGTAATGTTAGTTTCAGGTGTAGAATTTAGTGATTCATCACTTACATGTAACACCCAGTGCACATTATTATAAGTGCCCTCCTTAATACCCATCACCCATAGAGCCCATCCTTCACCCACCTCCCCCCCCAGTAACCCTCAGTTTGTTCCCTTTAGTTAAAATCTGTTTCCTGTTTTGCCTTTTTTCCTATCCCCAAGTTTTATTGCTTAAATTCTATATATGAGTGAAATTATATTGTATTTGTCTTTCTCTAACTTATTTTTCTTAGCATAATATACTCTAGATCCACCCACAAGATTGCAAATGACAAAATTTCATTCTTGGTGTAATAATTCATTGTGTATATAGACCACAGATTCTTTATCCATTCATCAGTTGATGGACATTTGGGCTTTTTCCATAATTTGGTTATTGTTGATAATGTTGCTACATAAACATCAGAGGGATTGTGCCTCTTCAGATCAGTAATTTTGTATCCTTTGGGTAAATACCTAGTAGTGCAATTGCTCAATCATAGGGTAGTTCTATTTTTAACTCTTTGAGGCACATCCATACTGTTTTCCAGAGTTACTGCACCAGTTTTCATTCATCAGGTGGTAACCAGCCTTTCATTGGGAAAGTGACTCTTCTACCATAAAGAGAGCCATGGCTACTGCTTGAGACTCTGATCTTAAAAAATTTTTTTAAAAATGTATTTATTCATCAAGATACAGAAATTTTTCAGTACATGTTTGTAATAAATTGTGTACCTGCTCTTCCTTGAGTCCCTTTCATATCCTATGTGCATACTGGAAAATTCATCAGTCTGCCATAAAACAAATAAGCAAACATCACAGTAACAACAAGAAGAGAAACTTTTATGGCTAGAAAATCCAGGACAGAGTAACTGATAACAAATCCAAGTGTTTCTGTCTAGTCTTTATACAACATGCCTACTCAATGCCAAACCCTGCCTTGGGGATAGGGATAAAATTGTGACACAGATATGTCTTCCCCATCCCTAACATACTAATCACACAGAGTGGAGATACATATTCCTGTTCTCCCCTCTCGTAGGAGCACATTTAAAAATTTAGATGAGGAAAACATGGGACTATCAAGGGACTGAAATAAATTCACTGATAGTTTCTGGATTATAGAAGGTAAAGGATACTAGTTTAATAGGCAAGGTTGGAGAGATAAGAAGGGACCAGGCCATGATGGCACTTGTAAATCAGGTTTATAAGTGTAGACTTACTCCTAAAAGGAAATGGAAGACTTTGAAAAGTTACAGAGAAGGGCTATACTCAAATGAATGCCTCTCCTGTTAAGCAACTGGTTAGACATAAACTACCATATTACAATAAAAAGAGATCACTGGAGAAAAGGTAAGTTTGAGAGATGATGAGTTTAGATGTGCAGATCTTGAATATGATGTTTCTTTTTTTTTCTTATTTATGTATTTAATAACATATAATGTACTATTAGCCCCAGGAGTACAGGTCTGTGAATCGCCAGATTTATATAATTCACAGCACTCACCATAGCACATACCTTCCCCAATGTCCATAACCCAACCACTCTCTCCCTACCACCCTACCCCTGGCAAACCTTTGTTTTGTGAGATTAAGTGTCTCTTATGGTTTGTCTCCCTCCCGATCCCATCTTGTTTCATTAATTCCTTTCCTACCCTCCCAAATCCTCCATGCTGCCTCTCAATTTCCTCATATCGGGGAGATCATATGATAATTATCTTTCTCTAATTGACTTATTTTGCTAAACACAATGCCCCTTAGTTCCATCCACATCATTGTAAATGGCAAGATTTCATTTCTTTTTATGACTGCATAGTATTCCATTGTATATATATACCACCTCTTCTTCATCCATTTCTCTGTTGATGGACATCTAGATTCTTTCCATGGTTTGGCTATTGTGTCCACAATAGCTATAAACATTCGGGTGCACGTGCCCCTTCAGATCACTACATTTTATCTTTAGGGTAAATACCCAGTAATGCAATAGCTGGGTCATAGGGTAGCTCTATTTTCAACTTTTTGAAGAACCGCCATGCTGTTTTTCAGAGTGGTTGTACTAGCTTTCATTCCCACCAAGAGTGTAGGAGGGTTCCCCTTTCTCTGCATCCTCACCAACATCTGTCATTTCCTGACTTGTTAATTTTAACTATTCTGACTGGTGTGAGATGGTATCTCATTGTGGTTTTGATTTGTATTTCCCAGATGCGGAGTGATGTGGAGCACTTTTTCATATCCGTTGGCCACCTAGATGTCTTCTTTGCAGAAATGTTTGTTCATATCCTCTGCCCATTTCTTGATTGGATTATTTGTTCTTTGGGTGTTGAGTTTGATAAGTTCTTTTTAGATTTTGGATACTACCACTTTATCTGATATGTCATTTGCAAATATCTTCTCCCATTCTGTCAGTTGTCTTTTGGTTTTGTTAACTGTTTCCTTTGTTGTGCAAAAGCTTTTGATCTTGATGAAATCCCAGTATTTCATTTTTGCTCTTGCTTCCCTTGCCTTTGGCGATGTTCCTAGTAAGAAGTTGCTGTGGCTGAGGTTGAGAAGGTTACTGCCTGTGTTCTCTTCAAGGATTTGGGTGGATTCCTATCTCACATTGAGGTCCTTCATCCATTTTGAGTCTATTTTTGTGTATGGTGTAAGGAAATGGTCCAGTTTCATTTTTCTGCATGTGGCTGCCAATTTTCCCAACGCCATTTGTGGAAGAGGCTGTCTTTTTTCAATTGGGCATTCTTTCCTACTTTGTCAAGGATTAGTTGACCATAGAGTTGAGGGTCTATTTCTGGGCTTTCTATTCTGTTCCATTGATCTATGTGTCTGTTTTTGTGCCAGTACCATACTGTCTTGATGATGACAGCTTTGTAATAGAGTTGAGGTCTGGAATTGTGTTGCCACCAACTTTGGTTTTCGTTTTCAACATTCCTCTGGCTATTCGAGGTCTTTTCTGGTTTCATATAAATTTTAGGATTATTTGTTCCATTTCTTTGAAAAAAAAAAGATGGTATTTTGATAGGAATTGCATTAAACACGTAGATTGCTTTAGGTAGCGTAGACGTATTCACAATATTTGTTCTTTCAATCCATGAGCATGGAACATTTTTCCATTTCTTTGTGTCTTCCTCAATTTCTTTCATGAGTACTTTATAGTTTTCTGAGTACCGATTCTTTGCCTCTTTGGTTAGGTTGATTCCAAGGTATCTTAAGGTTTGGGGTGCAATTGTAAATGGGATTGACTCCTTAATTTATCTTTCTTCTGTCTTGTTGTTGGTGTAGAGAAATGCAACTGATTTCTGTGCATTGATTTTATATCCTGATACTTTACTGAATCCCTGTACAAGTTCTAGCAGTTTTGGAGTGGAGTCTTTTGGGTTTTCCACATATAGTATCATATCATCTGCAAAGAGTGATAGTTTGACTTCTTTGCCAATTTGGATGCCTTTAATTTCTTTTTGTTGTCTGATTGCTGAGGCTAGGACTTCTAGTACTATGTTGAATAGCAATGGTGATAGCGGACATCCCTACCATGTTCCTGACCTTATCAGAAAAGCTCTCAGTTTTTCTCCACTGAGAATGATATTTGCTGTGTGTTTTTCATAGATGGCTTTGATGATATTAAGGTATGTACCCTCTATCCCTACACTTTGAAGAGTTTTGATCAAGAAAGGATGCTGTACTTTGTCAAATACTTTTTCAGCATCTACTGAGAGAATCATATGGTTCTTGGTCTTTCTTTTATTAATGTATTGTATCACATTGATTGATTTGTAGATGTTGAACCAATCTTGCAGTCCTGGAATAAATTCCACTTGGTTGTGGTGAATAATCCCTTTAATGTACTGTTGGATCCTATTGGCTAGTATTTTGATGAGAATTTTTGCATCTGTGTTCATCAAGGATATTGGTCTCTAATTCTCTTTTTTGATGGTATCCTTGTCTGGTTTTGGGATCAAGGTGATGCTGGCCTCATAAAATGAGTTTGGAAGTTTTCCTTCCATTTCTATTTTTTTGAACAGTTTCAGGAGAGTAGGAATTAATTCTTCTTTAAATGTTTGGTAGAATTCCCCTGGGAAGCCACCTGGCCCTGGACTTTTGTTTGTTTGGAGATTTTTGATAACTGTTCCAATCTCCTTTCTGGTTATGGATCTGTTCAGGTTTTCTATTTCTTCCTGGTTCAGTTGTGATAGTTTATATGTCTCTAGGAATGCATCCATTTTTCAGGATTGTCAAATTTGCTGGTGTATGTTTACTCATAATCTGTTCTTACAATTGTTTGTATTTCTTTGGTGTTAGTTGTGATCTCTCCTCTTTCATTCATGATTTTATTTATTTGGGTCCTTACTCTTTTCTTTTTGGTAAGTTGGGACAGGGGTTTATCAATCTTATTAATTCTTTCAAAGAACTAGCTCCTGGTTTTGTTGTTTTGTTCTATGTTTTTTGGTTTCTATTTCATCGATTTCTGCTCTGATCTTTATTATTTCTTTTCTCCTGCTGGGTTTAGAATTTCTTTGTTGTTCTATTTCCAGCTCCTTTAGGTGTAGAGTTAGGTTGTATATTTGAGAATTTTCTTGTTTCATGAGAAAGACTTGTATTGCTATATATTTTCCTTTCAGGACTGCCTTTGCTGTGTCCTACAGATTTTGAACCATTGTGTTTTCATTATCATTTGTTTCCATGAATTTTTTCAGTTCTTCTTTAATTTCCTGGTTGACCCATTCATTCTTTAGAAGGATGCTTTTTAGCCTCCATGTATTTGGGTTATTTCCAAATTTCCTCTTGTGATTGAGTTCTAGCTTCAGAGCATTGTGGTCTGAAAATATGCAGGGCATGATCCCAATCTCTTGGTACCAGTTGAGACCTGATTTAGGACCGAGGATGGGATCTATTCTGGAGAATGTTCCATGTGCACTAGAGAGGAAATGTGTATTCTGTTGCTTTGATATGGAATGTTCTGAATATAACTGTGATGTCCATCTGGTCCAGTGTGTCATTTAAGGCTTTTATTTCCTTTTTGATCTTTTGCTTGGATGATCTGACCATTTTGGTGAGGGGGTGTTAAAGTCCCCTATAATCATTTTATTATGGTTGATGTGTTTCTTTGATTTTGTTATTAATTGGTTTATATAGTTGGCTGCTCCCATGTTATGGGCATAGATATTGAAAATTTTTAGATCTTCTTGTTGGACAGACCCTTTGAGTATGATATAGTGTCCTTCCTCATCTCTTTAGTCTTTGGCTTAAAATCTAATTGACCTGATATAAGGATTGCCACCCCAGCTTTCTTCTGATGTCCATTAGCATGGTACATTGTTTTCCACCTCCTCACTTTAAATCTGGAGTGTCTTTTGGTCTAAAATGAGTTTCTTGTAGACAGTGTATTGATGGGTTTTATTTATTTATTTTTTTTATCCATTCTGATACCCTGTGTCTTTTGATTGGGGCATTTAGCCCATTAACATTCAGGATAACTATTGAGAGATATGAATTTAGTGCCATTGTATTGCCTATATGGCGATTGTTACTATATATTGTCTCTGTTCCTTTCTGGTCTATTTTAAGGCTCTTTGTGTGCTTAGAAAGCCCCTTTCACTATTTACTGTAGGGCTGGTTTGGTGTTTACAAATTCTTTTAGTTTTTGTTTGTCCTAGAAGCTTTTTATCTCTCCTTCTATTTTCAGTGATAGCCTACCCTGATATAGTATTCTTGGCTGCTTGTTTTTCATGTTTTGTGCTTTGAATATATCATACCAGTTCTTTCTGGCCTGCCAGGTCACTGTGGATAAGTCTGCTGCCAATCTAATATTTTTACCATTATATGTTACAGACTTCTTTTCCTGGGCTCTTTTCAGGATTTTCTCTTTGACCCTAAGACTTGTAAGTTTTACTATTAGATGACAGGGTGTGGACCTATTCTTACTGATTTTGAGGGGGGTTCTCTGTGCCTCCTGGATTTTGATGCTTGTTCCCTTTGCCATATTAGGGAAATTCTCTACAATAATTCACTCTGATATACCTTCTGCTCCCCTCTCTCTTTCTTCTTGTTCGGGAATCCCAATTATTCTAATGTTTCATCTTATGGTATTACTTATCTCTCGAATTCTCCCCTCATGGTCCGGTACTTGTTTGTCTCTCTTTTGTTCAGCTTCTTTATTCTTTATTCAGTCATTTGGTCTTCTATATCACTAATTCTCTTCTGCCTCATGTATACTAGCAGTAAGAACCTCCATTTTTTATTGCACCTCATTAATAGCTTTTTTTATTTCAGCTTGGTTAGATTTTAATTATTTCATTTCTCCAGAAAGGGCTTCTATTTCTCCAGATAGGATTTCTCTTATATCTTCCGTGCCTTTTTCAAGCCCAGCTAACACCTTGAGAATCATCATTCTGAAGTCTAGATCTGACATATTACCAATGTCCATATTGATTAGGTCCCTATCCTTTGGTACTGCCTCTTGTTCTCTTTCTTGTGGTGAGTTTTTCTGCCTTTTCATTTTATCCAGATAAGAATATATGAAGGAGAGAATAAAATACTAAAAGGGTGGCAAAGACCCCAGAAAAATGTGTGTTAATCAAATCAGAAAGGACCCCAAATCATGGGGAGAAGAAAGGGGGTAAAAAGAAGAGTAAAAACAATGAAGGGATGGAATATGACTATAAAGATGAAAATTTTAAAAATAATTCTAAAAAAGAGTTGATAAGTTGGTTGGGAAAAGAAAGAAAAAGAAAGTGTAGAGAATTTGTTCAGGCAGGAGACTAAAACAAAGCCCTATGCTAGATTAGGGTATATTTTGATCTATTAGAAGTAGTTGTATCCCAAAATTTTTTAGAAGAGAAAACCCTATGTGTATACAAAAAATAAAGTTATGTATAATGAAGGATAAAATAATAATAATGGAGTTTCAAAAAGATTTTTTTATGAAAGGTATTGTTAATATAAACTACGTTAAAAATGTTAAAAGCAGAAAGAGTAAATGTTTAAAAATTTAGAATAAGAAAAAAAAATTTTTAAAATTAATTAACTTTGCAAGACTAAAGAATCATGGGGAGAAAGACATGAATTCCATGCTTTGCTTTCTCCTCCTCTGGAATTCCACTGTTCTCTTGATAAGTGAGCTTGGTATTGGCTGCATTTCTTAATGACCTTCTTGGGAGGGGCCTGTTGTAATGATTCTGAAGTGTCTTTGTCCAAAGGGAATTTCACCACCCTTGCCAGGGGCCAGGCTAAGTAATCTGCTTGAGTTTGCTCTCGGGAACTTTTGTTCCCTGAATGCTTTCCATAGATCTCTGGAGTATGGTAACGAAAATGGCAGCCTCCCAATCTCCAGCCCAGAGAAACTGAGAGCTTGGGGCCCCACTCCTCAGTTCACTTTCTGAGAAAAGTGCTCAATCACTTCTGCATCCCTGGCCTCTGGCCACACTCTGAGCTCACCCAGCCTGTGACCAAGCATCTCTGTCTCTGGCACACAGCCCCACTTGGAGTCTCCAAACCCAGCAGATCCCTGCCGCTCTTCCAGGGGTGTTTACCTGGATCTGCTACTTGTGGGGTCCCTGCTCAAAGAGCAGTGGTCTGAATGTGCCATGGATCACAGTTTAAGGTAACCCTGAGTTGAAAGCTTACTCCTCTCTTCTGTCTTTGTAGCCAGCTTCCCTGCTCTAATACCTGCGAGCTCTGTCATGCTCATACACCCCCAATCCTTCTGTGACCCCGTGGGACCTGAGACCATGCTATCCCTGCAAGGCCTCCTCCCCTGCTTAGCCTCTGGAGCAATGTCCCTTAGTGGAGCAGACTCTTAAAAGTTCTGATTCTGTGTTCCATTGCTCCACCACTTGCTGGGCACTGGTCCTTCCTGCTGTAGTCTATCTTCCCATTGCTTTGGATTCATTTCTCTGCCAGTCCTACCTTTTAGAAAGTGGTTGATTTTCTCTTCCTAGAACTGCTCTTCTTCTCTTTGATCTCCTGTTGGATTTGTAGGTGTTCAGAATGATTTGATAAACTATCTATCTGATCTCCTGCTACTTGATGTTTTCTCAGCCTGCTACTCTTCTGTGATCTTGACCATGATGTTTCTGAAAGACACTCATACATACATGTATAGTAGGCAGCTGAATATATACCTTTAGCAAATGAGAGTGGCTCAATTTGAGATAGCTTTGTAGTTTCATAGAAAATAAAAGGAGTGATAAAAAAAAGTGATTTAAACATCACCTATATGTAAATAAAAAAGGAAAATACCTTCAGTGAATTGGGTTAAACAAGTTAAATGATTTGGAGCCCATATTCAGTGAAATTATAGGGGCAGAAAACTAATAGCAATCACATGAAGAAGAAAGGGAGGCAGTGAGTTTAATAAGTTATTTCAAGAAACTTAACTTTATTCTGGAAAAGAGAAAGAAAGAACTATATGATGATTGGGTTAATGGAAGGCTTCTTTAAGAAAAAAGTTTTAGTACTTGAATAAGGATGGAAAATAACCAGAAGGAAGGGGATTTTTTTTCCCTTTCATTTCTTCTTTGTCTAAATGCAACAATCTTGAGGATACCCATAAAGATTATGTAGGTTTTCTCCACATATGTGTTAGAAAAATAGTTAGACTTTTGTTCTGATCTTGTTTAGTCTGAAAAAAAGATATATCCTGATCAGATCCAAATGTATTTCCTAAAGAAATGTGAAGAATGATCTTAATTTCAGTATACATTAGGGAAGAAGTAAAGGAGAGCTAACTGTACCTTGAGACTCTTAATGAGAGGATATCCTGGCCTCCAGCAATTTCTTGCCTCTGACCTGCTAGAATCTTCCTTTACATATTATTTATATTCTCCCTGAATTCTCAGTCTCTGCCAGGGTTGTGTAGTAAAGGCATCTCTAATAATCTGTCCTTGCTAGTTCTTTTCTGTTTCTCTAAAAGGTAAAACTTGTGGCTCTCAGAAATGGTCTTCCTGCCAAAGTTGGGCCAGAAAGAAAGAAAACAAAAGGGAGAGGATCAGGGAAGAGATACCATACTGTTATTCCAAGTCAGAAATTGAATTTTTTAAGTCCCATGATATGACTATTTATGTTCACTCTCCCCTTTAAAAAAAAAAAAAAAAACTAGATAAGAAAATATTTTTTAAAATTAGGTATGAATAAAATTCACATAAAGTGTAAATATATTTTAACTTAAAAGAAGGATCAAAGGGGCACCTGGGTGTCTCAGTGGGTTAAGCCTCTGCCTTCAGCTCAGGTCTTGATCTCAGGGTCCTGGGTTCAAGTTCCTACATCAGGCTCTCTGCTCAGTAGAGAGTCTGCTTTCCCCTCTCTCTCTGCCTGCCTCTCTACCTACTTGTGATTTCTCTTACTGTGTGTCAAATAAATAAAGTCTTAAAAAAAAAGATAAAAAAATCTTAGTTCATTATTTTCCCAAGGAAATTTATTATCTAATCCATTTAAATAAGAAGTGTTGGCAAAAATAGTTAAATACGTATAACCAGTTCAATTCAAAGCCATCAAGACTTCTGTTACAACTCCAAAAAATTATAGTTTTTTGTTAGTTATAGGCTATAGTTTAGTCTATAAACTATTAAAAATGCTTTGGAAGTGTAAATTAAAGATGACAACATGGAACTGTACTGTTGATACAACTCTTTTTTAATTATAAAACTAAGCAAGACCATACAAAATTTAAGAACTTTATGAAATATATTAAAAATTTGCTAAGGAATAGAACTTTGAGTGAGTTTATGTCCAACAGAGGTTGATAAACATAGGAAAAAAAAAACAGAGTATAAAAATAGTGTAGTCTTTATAGGTGTCCATTGTAAATACTCAATTCTGTCATGGTAGCTTAAATGCAGACATATACAAAAGGATGGGGTGGATATGTTCTGATAAAACTTTACTTATAAAACAAGCTGAAGACTGGGTTTGCCCCAACGGCTATAGGTTGTGATTCCTATACTAATGCTAAAAGATGCTAAAAACATATAGATGATGAATATTGTACCTAAATAAAAGTCATTATATAGCAGTATTTTGCACAAATATATGTCAGCGGCACTCTTTTGGTATCTCCAGCCATCAAAAAATCATTATGAGACAAATACGAAGAAAATTTAATAAACACATTTTCCTTCTTTTTTATTCAGGCAAATTTTGGTGCTTTCTTGAGATATTTCTTCTCTCTATACAAAAATTAGGGTTTATATTTTATTGGAGGAAAGCAAGGCAGACTGGATTTCCAACTGCAGTTAAACAGATTTTCAATCAGATTGGAAGCTAGCTGAGTCTTCTCTTGAGCACAGACTTTTAGAAATCTGGTTTCAGTCAATTATTTAAAAATGCTTAAATTCTTAATTGTTTGTTAACAACCATGTTAGGAGTGAGGATTCATAATAAGACAGAATCTTCATTACCAATTGCTCATAGATAAATAAAGTCTTCTATTGTGATATGAGAAGAGCTACAATAAAGAGATGTATAGGACGCTATGTTAATTTGAAAAAAGAAATCACCTCAAAATAACAAGGAAACTGCAGGATATTAATTTTCAGGTAACTACTTAGAAAGCATAAAGTTTTCATTACCAAAATAGAGTGTTCCACTATTTTCCCCTTGAATTTTTCAAAGACCATGACAAAAGGTTATAGTCAAAATGCCCAATTTCCACAACGAAACTAAAGGATTACAATGATGGGATCAGCTCACTATATCTATTACTTCTTTTTTGGCGGGGGGGGGGGAAGAAGAGGGAATCAAGGTTTCATTTTATTATTTTTTTATTTAAATTCAGTATCTATTTCTTCTACCTGTGAATAAGTTGCTTCATAGTTCAATCCAATGGAAATGCATGGTATTTTTCTTTTATTTTATGAATCTCGTACTTAGTTGGCTGCACACTCCACTCCATTCTTCCAAGAGGCTAATCTCACTCTTTCATTGTTTAGGTCAGAAAAGTGTGCCAAATACTTGGGTTCTCAAAGATGTAGTTCTTGGTAATTTGATACTTCACTCCACAAATGCAGAAAGCTTCCAGAGGAATGGGCTCAAAGGGGTTCTGGAGTTTATTAACTCATAGACTCAGAACAACTGAACTTTTCCTACCCACCAAGTATCTACTTTTAAGTATTTGTCAGCTTTTAAGTATTTGGCAGGTTTTCTTTTAGACGTCCATAAAACAAATGGTGTGATTACATTGTGTTTTCCCAAATATAAAAATATTCACTTAAATTTGTCATTCTTAAGTAAGCTACATATTATTTTTTCAAAGTGTCCTGTTTCATTTTGCTTTAAGAAAAAGATACCCTCAATGAACCAGCACTTTCTTAACAGAACAGAAGATAATCAAAACCTAAGTAGACCACATATGTACAAATAATCCTAGGTATGCTATTCAGCTACATGAATATTTATCATTCATTAGGAAAAAATGCCATAAATGTATGATCTGTCCTAATATCTTCATTAAGATATTCTTTTTCTTTTAAATTGGGGGTATGGCAAGACTTTTTAACTGATACTCAGAATGAAAGAAGCAACTGTCTTGAATGATGTCTTAATGTGACTAATATCTTCATTATCAGAATCTAGAATGCAGCAAAGGCTACCTCCCCCTAAATCAGAAAGCTTAGCTATATTTTGCTATAGCCTAACATTTATGCTTGCTACCTTTGAAGTCATAGCCTTCATGACAGAAATGAAAAAGTAGACTTGGAACTTGGTCATACTAAAATGATGAATTTACTGATATGCTACAGTGGCTATTTGCAACAGAGTTGCACTATTAGAGCCAAAATACTGGAGTCAAGTTCAAGACCCAATGTTCATGTTTCATGGTTAAGACATCTTCATGTGCAAAGAGCTTCCTGCTTTCCTGCCCCCAAACTTACTCTCCACCTCAAGAGTATCCAAGGGGGAGTTGTCTAATATTAGAGGTGTGTGATGCAATTTATGTTACATTTTATCCCTTCATTACCATCTCTTTCTCAAAGGGAAACATACAGTTTGGTAGCTGTAGAGAGAGGGGTGTCTTAGTTTAGAGACTAAATGATCTTTGGCATATGTCCATAAGATAGAATATGGGTATTATAGCTTAGGTAAAAACAAAACAAAACAAAAAAAACAAATAACAACAACAAAACAGTGATCAGTAAATGTGTCCTGGGGCACCTGGATGGCTCAGTTGCTTAAGCAAATACCTTTAGCTCAGGTCATGACCCTGGAGTCCTGGGATTGGGTCCCACATCATGCTCCCAGCTCCGCAGGGAGTCTGTTTCTCCTTCTGACCCTCTCCCCTCTCATGCTCTCTCTCTCTCTCTCTCTCATTCTCTCTCAAATAAATAAATAAAATCTTTAAAAATAAATACATACATACATACATACATACATAGATGTGTTCTAGTTTTACCAGCTTTGGAGATGGTAATCAGAGGTACATGGTGAATATCTTTCAGAATCCTTCACTCTCCTTTCATATTTAGACAGCTGAAGCACAGGATTGCTATAGGAGGATATGGTCAAGTTACAGGACTATCTTTTTTTTTTTTAAACATTTTATTTATTCATTTGATAGAGAGAGATCACAAGTGGGCAGAGAGGCAGGCAGAGAGAGAGGAGGAAGCAGGCTCTCCACAGAGCAGAGAGCCAGATGCGGGGCTCGATTCCAGCACCCTGGGATCATGACCTGAGCCGAAGGCAGAGGCCTTAACCCACTGAGCCACCCAGGCGCCCCACAGGGCTATCTTTAATGAAAGACCAAAAGCCCCAAATTTGGATGATCTAGCTCAGGGCATGTCCCTTAAACAACTGAGAAAATTCTCAAGAGATTTGCTTGTGAATTCATTCACCCTCATTGACCTGTACTTTTCTTCATAGAATGAATTCTACTTCCACCTGAAATCCCTAACTAGTTTTGATGATTAAGCTTTCTTTATGGATGGCCCCTAAATGAAGTGTAAATGAGCTTCCCAGAATTTTGATAGAGAGCTAATAGATAAATACAATGCCTAATAGTGTATTTTCATTAGGTAATTACGCATGCACTTGGATATTTCCTCCATTCACAACATCTATGTTGTTATCCTACATGAAAACATCTGGTTTTACCTTCAACCTAGAATACCTAACTTGGGAGTCTTCAAGCCATGCATCTTTTAAAGCAGCTTACACAAGTAAGGATCAAGTTTTCGCACTATGATACTTTGTTCCCAAGTGAAAGGAATAACACACCACAGCTGGAAACTGAAGAAATAGAATGAAGGAATAATGAAATAACCACAGAAGTACAATATGAATTCATGTAAAATATGAAAACCGTAACATAAAAAATAATATGAATTCATCTAAAACGTGATACTACTGAACTAAATTTCAGTTTCATGTATTCATCATCAACAGTATATTGAATACTATAAATTCGGCACTGTACAATAGGCTATCTAGGTATAGTGGTAACTATTTCATCCTTTCTTGGAGACACTTGCTGCAAGGAAAGGGAGAAAGCCCCAGAGGAGACTGCAATATTTGCTGCAACAGTATAAACACAAGAAGGTACAAGAATACCTTATTCTCCCAGGAAGGATTTACTAAAGGATTGGAGACCTTAACTTTTTAGTAATCAGATAGGACATGCCTTCTTCATTCCAAGAAAGGAAAATGTGGGAAAAAAAATGGCTAAGATTGCTACTTTTGTAAAAGTCTTCTGAAAGAAATGGGAAAACAAGAAAATAGATGTTCTTTTCCTATATATGTGGGGCTTATGATGATCAAATTAGAGTAAGCATAGAACTTTGTCTTCTGATAGCCAGATAATATAACTCCCATCACTTTTTATGTGAAAACAGAACAAAACAAACAAACAAAACATGTGCAGAGAAGCAATGGGGAACATTCAAACTACTATGGAGACTGAAGACAAAAGTGGCATTGGAATGGGGCAACGAAAATTGAGCTAGAGGCTCAATAAACACCATTGCCTGGGTACTGCCGTAACTCTGATATTTCAGTCCTATAAATCAATCCATTTAATTTGCTTAAGAAAATTGAGATTTTTTCTTTTTCTTTTAAATTGAGGGTATGACAAGACTTTTTAACTCATACTCAGAATGATAAATGCAACTCTCTTGAATCATGTCTTAAATGTCGTTAAAGATTTTTATGTCAAAATGTGTCAGATGCATTTGTATCAGGTTACATATTAGTGTTATATATGTGAATAAGCTCTGGATGTATGATTGCACACTAGTAGTCTCAGAAAATAAACACAATGAGACGCTGTGCCAATTTATTTCACTTCTTAGATCATTGAATTCTCTTTTCCTCACATTGAAATATTACTTGTATTGGTCACTGGCAAAGGCAATCTGCCTAACTAGATGGGCCAGAAATCTAATCTGGTGTGACAAAGGAAAGAGACCCATAATTGGCTATGTAATTCTAGGGTGGAACTGTTATCAATGTTAAGCAATTGATGTTCTCAGAATAACATTATATACTATGCAGTGATTACAACTACTCTGGGGAATCACTGAATTTTCTCTAATCTTTTAGTGGGTTATAAAAATTAACAGAAACTTTTGGTAACTCTTATTGTACTTGCACATGATGACCATCTGAGTTTAGCTTCCTTGGTGCAAAATGCTCCTAAACAAAGCTGTTTTCATCTTATTGTGGAAAATATCCATCTTTAAACACAACATGACTGTTATTTCCCTTTAATAATAAAGACTATTAACTTAGATCATGTCAAAGTCTCATGTCTGAAATGCCTTCCAGGTGGGGTTCCTTGCTTTGTTGACCTCAGCTTATATTATCTCTACTTTGTGGTCTAGTGAACCTTCAGAAACCACCAGTATTTTTCTTTCAATTACTGTTTCTAATACACTTTTATACTCATCCTAATTTACCAGAAAACCGAACATTTCGAGGTATGGAGAAATTGAGATTATATAGCTGAAACTTTAAAGAAACTCTTAACTAGGCCATATACAGAGTTACATAGTAATCACTTCCTGGCTTGCATCTAGGGAAATGATGAAATTTAGCCCAAACTTGGAAATGTCACTCTTAGTAAGAGATTGTGTTATACTACTGTTTATTTCTGGTCTTGCGTTCCTCTAGTATGTCACATGTGTCCTTCCTAAAGCTTCTCAGAAAATTGGCTCATTCTGTATGATTTGGCAGACAGAAAGACGCAAATGAGACAGTTCTTGATATGCCCATGTTCACCATGTGCTTACAATTAAACTATACTCTTCAGCATAGATGGATTTGCAGAAAACAAATTTCCACACAATATTCTGGATAACTTTGTAACTCTAACATTTAAAATATCCAAAAGGCATTAATTCTTTATGATATCTCAAAATAGAAAATAACATTACAGCAGGACATAAAAGATTTCCATGGCTATGTAAGATTTCTAATGTAGCAGTGACCAGATAATTTGAAATACCCTAACAAAATGAGAATTCTGATACTACTACTAATAGTAAGGTATATTAACACACATTCACTTTTTATCAGGCACTGTGTTAAGTGCATCACATACAATAAATTTTAATCTTTTCAACAAAACTTGCACATTTGAGATATCATTATCCTCTTTTTAAGGGTGAGGAGTTTGAGACTCATGTAAGTCATTTGCCAAAGATCACATATGTGGTAAAGAAAGCACTAGGGCCTCAAATCCAGTTTTGTTTCTTTTAAAACAACTGGGGGATGGGCATTAAGGAGGACGCATGATGGAATGAACACTGGATCTTATTCACAACTAATGAATCATTGACCTTTACATCAAAAACTAATGATGTACTGTATGTTGGCTAATTGAATTTAAATTAAAAAAATAAAAAAAACAACCAACAAAACCTAAACAAACAAACAAAATATGCCTTTTAAATAATAGCACCAAGCACAGCTTCACAGTATTGGTTTGATTAAAAATTTTCTGTCACAAAATATGTCATGGACAAAAAGTAGCTATCTCCTGAGAAATAACTTTCTCTTGATTTAAAAAGAAATGGTGGGTATATCAGGACCCCAGAGGAGACAATAGAGATACTCTGTATCTATATTATACTCTAATAACAGAAGTCGAAGTTTAGGATTGACAAAGACACTACCCACCAATTAACCAAATTATTTTTTCCCAAGCAATAAACTAGAACCATGATGTATGTCATGTGTAAGATAGTTTCAGTTTTTTTCTTTTTTTTTTAACAAAACAAATTATTAGCTATTAAAAACATTTCCTATTGTCCAGGGATTATAAATGTAATAATACTAGTTCTATGTAATAAAAAGTAATCCCAATAGCTCAGGCTTGTGTCTAGGAATTCATTTGAAAATATTCAAATGGTAGATGTATTCTGGACAGAAATTTAGTATGGATTTCAAAGGACTTCAAAATAAAATTAGCTCACCATTCTTATACATCAGAGCTTAATCAGCCTTACAAGTTAAAGAAAACTTTTACCACAGACAAAGGTTATTTTGACAAAGCCAATTTAAGGTCCAAGTAGGTCTTGATTTACAGAAAGAACGGTTGGTCCCTAGTGAGTCTAGGGATAATTAACATCTGACTTAAGGAACCATTGGGAATGACTTGGAATGCTTTAATTGGTCCACTTTACTTGCCTGCAGGCTTTTCTGTTGTGGGGATGATTTAAATCTCTTCTTGCTTTCAGCTAAATCTCAGCATGTCTCAGATTTCTAAAGCTACCTTTATCATTTGAGACCCTGAGGAAAAAACGAATTGTAATTCAGTTTTTATCTTACTTCATGGAGAACCGTAAGTGTTTCTATAATATTAAAAGGAGAGATGATTAAGAAGGCAGGATTCTATCACAAAATAAAGGCAAATAAGTAGGAATGGATCTTTGGGTGTCCACTAATAGACATTACCTACTTTCATGTAAAATGTATCAGGTGAGTATACAATTTAAAAGAGTGATAAAGGATTAGTTCACAAAATCACTGAGGAGACAAACCGAGATACACCGAATCAGTATAAAGCCACGCATTTGCTCAAACCTATCAGTATTTGTCACTCCTATAGTAAAATGAGACATAAAATAACTGAATGTTAACTGTATCACTTATATGTTTGTGTTGTTGCTTACTTTGAATGAAACCCATGGGAGGGTGGTTATGAAAAATAATGATATCCATTAAGAGTGAAGATCTAATTGAAGGCATTATCAAATATGGTTACACTTGCAACTGGACCACCATGGAAATAGAAATAAATATGCAGATGATCAAAACCAGTCTGCCTTTCAATGAACCATTAAGGCACATTATCCTAGCTGTCAAAATTTTTTCTATTTATGTTGAGTGTTCATCTTTGCTAAGTGGTAGATGGTAGAATTACTCTATTTTTTTAAGATTGTATTTTTATAAATTTAGAAAGGTGAAATTTTGCTCTCTGGAAGGTTTTTGTGTTAGTTTGATCTCTTTCTTCTTTTGTTATAAATTGTACTATCCTAATTTCAGAGTATTATATTGTATAACAAAGCACATATATTACACTATTTTTTAATTTAATTTAATTTTTTTCAATGTTCCAAAATTCATTGTTTATGTGCCACACCCAGTGCTCCATGCAATATGTACCCTCCTTAATACCCACCACCAGGGAAACCCGACCCCCACCCCTCTTCCCCTCCAAACCCCTCAGTTT
This sequence comes from Neogale vison, assembly GCF_020171115.1. NCBI lineage: Eukaryota > Metazoa > Chordata > Mammalia > Carnivora > Mustelidae > Neogale > Neogale vison. The sequence goes on from NC_058101.1 coordinate 74,814,024, forward strand.
GTTTCTCACAGTCCACAGTCTCTCATGGTTTGTCTCCCCCTCCGATTTCCCCCAACTCACTTACCCTCTCCTCCTCCCCATATCCTCTGTGTTATTCCTTATGCTCCACAAATTAGTGAAAACATATGGTAATTGACTCCCTCTGCTTGACTTATTTCACTCAGCATAATCTCTTCTAGTCCTGGCCATGTTGATACGAAAGTTGGGTATTCATCCTTTCTGATGGAGACATAATACTCTATTGGATATATGGACCATATCTTCTTTATCTATTAGTCTGTTACAGAATTATTGAATATATATGTATTCAATACTTGCTTTATTTTAACATATGCAGATGTAAATTTTAATGTAAATTCCTTTCATCTAAATGCTAAATCATTATTATGAAGAAGAGAGTTCTTAATTTGGTTTTGAGCTTTGTAGTTGTAGGTAACATGTTCAGAAAATAAATTTTTAAAACCTCTTAGGCAGATAAAAATGAACAGCAACATATTTTTTTCCTTTTTTTTTTGTTATTTTTACTACACACACACTTTAATAAGAGTTTCAATAGTTCCATTATGTATAGATAGAAATGTCAGAGTGAGTAGAAAGTGGAATCCCGCTGTCATTGAGAGTACTTGAATCTCTAATTCTGAATGAGTTATCTGAGAGTTGCCAGTAAGTATAAAGGAAAATTCTTGTCAATCTGGCACTTAATTGGATGTACTTCATTTTATTTGTAATCTCTGGAGAAAAGCCATCTCAAACAGTGGACCCATAACATTTATAATTAAGATAGGGTACCTCAAGCTTTGCTTTCATTTACACTAGGCAGAATTACTCTTAAGATTCATATAAACACATGACGTTAATACGAAATATATGTAACAAAAATAAGTGTAACGTGAATATATACGATGTTGTGTTTTAGTTAAAGGTTTATCCTAAATTCTTGTTGTTCCTCAGTATTGATTTCACAAATTTTCAAAATTATTCTTTGTTGTATCATATTTTGAGTATGGTGAAGTGTTATTTTGATATTAGTAAGTATCATAAAATGTTACTATTAAAAACCTAAAGTATGATGGGAGATTGAGTACATGTTCCTAAATTGCCCACATGGAGATTCATCATCAAATAATCAAGTGGTTATGAAACAAGAAAAAGATTGACATAAGAAACCAGAAAGCAACAGTGCCACTATGCTACATGTTTAAAGATATCTCAGTCAGCAAAGTTTAGATAAAAGCAGGTGAATGAAAGGGAAAATACAGCACATGACCCGCCACAAATCACTTGTAAACTGATAGTGCACCTCACAATTTGAGTGTAAGGACTAGACTGTGTCAGATAAGTCAGTAGTTTTCTAGCAATGTTTCTCTGTAATCCATGAGGCCATGTTGAATAGATACCCCAGTGTACATGATTAGTCTAGGCTGCTGCTTAAATTTGGCATCTGGGCTAGGTAAAGTGACTGTGAACTGACTTGCTGCTTTTCAGCCAGTATTTCTATGCCAGGTGATGACATAGTCCATGCTAATAATTTGATTATTGTTAAATCTCTCTAACCAAATAGGTCACAGTGAATCTAAATGTTCTCCTTTATTACAACTTGAAAGAAGAGATGAAGGTTTTCCACAATCTCTGGCAGAACCTACCTCAGAGCACAATATGAAAGTTAATACTTCTTTCTGTTAAACATGAGACAAAGAAAAAAAATTAACATAAGAAAAAATGTTGCATTTCAAAAGAAGGAAAATAATATGAAGAAACAGACAACTCCCTATGACAAAGAATTATAATGAAAGTCAAGAGGGATGCCTGGGTGGGTCAGTCAGGTGAGCATCTAACTGCTGGTTCTGCCCAGGTCATGATCTCAGGGTTGTGAGATGGAGCCCTAGGTTCAACTCCACACTCAGGGGGCAGTCTGCTGGAGATTCTCTTTTGTATCCTCTCCCTCTGCCCCTCCCCTGCCTGCTCACACTCTATCCTTCTCTCTAAAATAAATAAATTAATATTTTTTTAAAACAATGAAAGTCAAAAAAGTATATAGAAAATGTAGAATTTGGTTTATTTATATTTTTTATTGTAAATTTTTATTTTTGTATAAATTATAAATATAATATATAGTATTTTGTATAAATTTTGTATAAATTATAAATATAAATATATATTATATAATTTTATTGTAAAATTATATTTTACTTCTAAAAGATTTACTATGTGTCAGGTGCTATTCCAAGGGTAATGTAAATATTAATATTTAATCACTATAATAAATTCTGTTATCATCCTCTTTTCACAGATTTGATGCTTAGGAAAAAACAAAAACAAGTTTTATGCAAAAAATTAGAGGTGCATACGCAAAGAGAGAGGAATATGAGATTGGAAAAGAACCATGGGTCCTGGGATAATATATAATGCATAGTAGAAGCTTCCAACGAATATTTGTTGTGTGAATTTTGTTTAATTTGAAATCAGATTTCTGATTTTTAAAAAGTATATAAGATTAGATCATTCAGACAAAAGATTAGTGCCAAATAATAAAAATACCTTAAAATTTTTCCATTTAATTAAAAATAAGCAATAGAGGTAAAAGTGAAAATAACAAAATAAGCATGGGTGAAATAGTAAGTTTATAGTAGTATTATAAATAGAATTTCAGAACGAAAAATTGAAGATGAGTGATACTGTAAAAATAAGATAAAAAAGTTGAAGAAAATTTATTTTTTAATTTAAGCATTCATGATTTACTAAGTTAAATTGATAATGATGATGGTGATCATAATGTGCATTGAGCTAATAATAATCATTGTTTCAAAGCGCTCTATATCTATAAACTCATTTAATGTTCACAATATTAACCCTATTCAACCCTGTTAAAAGAATACTGTTATTACCCACAATTTTGAGAGCCAGAAATTGGAGAGCAGGATGAAAGTTTGAGCCTATATTCAAACCCACAGAGCTTTCCCCTCTGTCCTTCACTCTGATCACCTCCATGCAGATTCTGTTGTTGAAAGGAGATCCACATCTTGGTAAAGTAAGTACAGTTAAAGAGTAAAATAACAACAAAAAAATCTTCACTTATTCACATAGAAATATAAAAAATAAACACTACCAAAAAAACCCACAACAATTCAGTGCTTAATAAGTATACACAAGCATTGTTAAAGACAAAAATAAATGCCAAAAATACTGAATCATTTCCACAGAATTATGAGTAAAACAGATTGTGATTCCAACTTTTATATCTAGACATAAGAAGTCTCAAAAAATATACTTCTTGGAAAGAAAGAATAATTCAAAGACATTTGGAGACAGATGAGATAAATCAAAATAAACTATTCAAAAATATGAAATTTGTTTAAAGAAACAATAGTTAATAGGAAAATCATAAAAACTCTAAATAGAGTCATATATTGCTTAGTATATATACATTCGTATATATCTGTAAATAAATATTAGACACAAGTTACACTATTAACTTACTTATTTTTAATAATACTTACTGAGAAAGCTAGGTATTAGGTCCTAAAGATTCAGCAATGACCAAAACAGATATATCCTTGTTCTTGTGTAGCTTGTTTTAAGTGAGGGTAGAATGACACACACACACAAAAATAATAATAATAAAATAAATAAATAAATAAATAAACAAATCAGCTTTTGATGAATGACATTAACTGAAAGAGTAAGAGAATAAAAAGTGAGGGCAATAAGAGAAAGTCTTTCTGTTAGGGAGATCTTTGAACGAGAGGAAGTGAGGGAATAAGACTTAGAGCTTTCTAGAGGATGATCTTCCAAGAAGAAGGGACAGCAAATATAAAGGTCTTGGAGTTGAAGAATGCCTGGCTGGTTTCAAGAAAGTTAAGTGAGTGAAGGAAGTGAGTTAGGTTATAGGGTCAGAAACAACCAGATTTTTAGGTCAGGGGTTGGTAAAATACAAATCTATGGGTCAAGTTCTGCCACCACCTCTTTTTGGAACAAATTTATTATTGAAACAGAGACACATCCATTCATTTATTCATATTGTCCATGGCTGCTTTCACCCAGAATGGCAGAGCTGAGTGGTGCCATATTGTGCTTACTGCCCAAAAGCTGAAAATAGATTCTAAGCAGAAAAGTGGTATTATCAGATTTATAAGAAACATTTTTGATGCCATTGAGTAAATGGACTTTTTTGAGGCAAGGGATGGAGAAAGGGAGTTCTTGGTAGTTTGTTTGCATAACTGGAGAAGAAGTTGCACTACATAATAGTAGTTATTTCACTAATTAATATTATAGAGATTAAAAAATAACATCTAGTCCTGGTAAAATTTCTATGAACAAAAAATTTCTAATCAAGACCATACCTATTCAGAATGTGAAAAATATGTGTTTAAGTTGTAGTAATAAAAGGTAAAAATAGAAAAAAAATCCCAAGTATTTAATAATAGGAATTGATTAAATAAATCCAGTACAACTGTATAATGGAACTTGCTACTCATTAAGATATCATGTTTTCCAAGAATACCAAATGTTCTTGGTGAACCTATTTAGGATATATTGTTATGAGAGAAAGCAGCCTTCAAGATACTGCACCAAGGCATCATGTTACCTGATTTCAAGCTTTATTACAAAGCTGTGATCACCAAGACAGCATGGTACTGGCATAAAAACAGAAACATAGACCAGTGGAACAGAGTAGAGAGCCCAGATATGGACCCTCAACTCTATGGTCAATTAATTTTCGACAAAACAGAAAAAAATATACAGTGGAAAAAAGACAGTCTCTTCAATAAATGGTGCTGGGAAAACTGGACAGCTATATGTAGAAGAATGAAACTCGACCATTCTCTTACACCGTACACAAAGATAAACTCAAAATGGATAAAAGACCTCAATGTGACACAGGAATCCATCAGAATCCTAGAGGAGAACATAGGCAGTAATCTCTTCGATATCAGCCACAGCAACTTCTTTCAAGATACGTCTCCAAAGGCAAAGGAAACAAAAGCGAAAATAAACTTTTGGGACTTCATCAAAATCAAAAGCTTCTGCACAGCAAAGGAAACAGTCAAAAAAACAAAGAGGCAACCCACGGAATGGGAGAAGATATTTGCAAATGACAGTACAGACAAAAGGTTGATATCCAGGATCTATAATGAACTCCTCAAACTCAACACACACGAAACAGACAAACACATCAAAAAATGGGCAGAAGATATGAACAGACACTTCTCCAATCAAGACATACAAATGGCTATCAGACACATGAAAAAATGTTCATCATTAGCCCTCAGGGAGATTCAAATTAAAACCACATTGAGATACCACCTTACACCAGTTAGAATGGCCAAAATTAACAAAACAGGAAACAACATGTGTTGGAAAGGATGTGGAGAAAGGGGAACCCTCTTCCACTGTTGGTGGGAATGCAAGTTGGTGCAGCCTCTTTGGAGAACAGTGTGGAGATTCCTCAAGAAATTAAAAAATAGAGCTTCCCTATCACCCTGCAATTGCACTCCTGGGTATTTACCCCAAAGATACAGATGTAGTGAAAAGAAGGGCCATCTGTACCCCAATGTTTATAGCAGCAATGACCACGGTCGCCAAACTGTGGAAAGAACCAAGATGCCCTTCAGTGGATGAATGGATAAGAAGATGTGGTCCATATACACACATGGAGTATTATGCCTCCATCCGCAAGGATGAATACCCAACTTTTGTAGCAACATGGACGGGACTGGAAGAGATTATGCTGAGTGAAATAAGTCAAGCAGAGAGAGTCAATTATCATATGGTTTCACTTATTTGTGGAGCATAACAAATAGCATGGAGGACAAGGGGTGTTAGAGAGGAGAAGGGAGTTGGGGTAAGGAGAAGGGGAGGTGAACCACGAGAGACTATGGACTCTGAAAAACAATCTGAGGGGTTTGAAGTGGTGGGGGGGAGAGAGGTTGGGGTACCAGGTGGTGGGTATTATAGAGGGCATGGATTGCATGGAGCACTGCGTGTGGTGAAAAAATAATTAATACTGTTTTTCTGAAAATAAATAAATTGAAAAAAAAAGATACTGCGCCAAATATGCTTCCTTTTCTACATAAGAATATATTTTAATGATTTTTAACAAATATTAACAGTCTATTTCTCTGGCTTAGAGGTTTAGAAAATAGGTAGATAGAGAGATGAGAGGGAGATTTTTAAAATATTTTCAATATAGTTCATTTATAATTGATTAAAAATGTTTAAAGTTAAATAAGATAGCTTTCTGAATTTTTGCTTAATTCTAATAATAAAACACTTTCACTTGCAGTCAAGATGTTTGCTGAACATGTAAAGTTATATTCTTCTGGCCCCCTTCAATTTCCTCTACATTATTTTAGAAAATATAGACAAGAAAATTCATAGCCTATGAATTATTTTAATTCCTTATTAATTGTAATTATGTATCTAATTATTGTAATTACATATCTAATCACATGTAGTAGACAGATAGATGAATTAGTCACATAAGAAAAAAAGAAAATTACTACATAAAAATGTCATTATATGGAAATTATCTTAGTAGGATGTACCCCTTACCTATAAATAACATTTTAGTCACTCAGAAATCATTGTTTCTTTCCTTCCTTCTTTCCTTCTTTCCTTCCCTTTTCTTTTTCTTTTTGTCCATCCATCCTTCTTTCCTTCCATCCATTTTCTCTTTTTCTTTCTCTTTCCTTTTGTATAGAGAATAAGGTAGATGCTGTGATTATATGGAGTAAGATATAATCCCTATCTTTGCAATCCAGCTGTAAACACTGTAAACACATTACAATTACATTCAATTGTAATGAAAATGTCAACAAGCCGCTATAGAAAAATAGAAAACGGATATTGGGAAATAAATGGTAGACAGAGTAGGAGGGTGATCAGAGTAGAAATATACTCATAAAAAGAGACCCACCAAAGAATTTTACCAAAGACATGAAATTTTACCAAAGACATGAAATTGCAGAATGTATTTTGAGTCCTGTATGTAATTTGTTGTGGTGTGGAAGCCGGATAGTGTTGGAATTATGGGAAAGAGAGTGGAAATGAGTCTGGAGCTGAAGTTTTTTACTTTGTTGTTGTTTTTGTTGTTGTTGTCGTCTTACAAACAGAAAAAAAATAGAAAAACTGTGTTTTAGTTGCCTGATTTTGGTGGTGATGTGAAGCATAACTACAGAGAGAAACTAGAAGTAAGAAATTAGAAGGCAAGAATCCATGCAGATGATTAGATCCTCGTCAGATGAAAGGAGGAGAATGAGCGATGTTTTAGAAGGTTTAATTATAATGATGTATAATACATATTTGATGACTATATGATTATAGATAATACATAATCTGTGTGTGTGTGTGTGTGTATCTTTATATATAGATGAGAGCTAGAAAAAGAAACTTCTAATTTAAACTGCTGGAAAGATACCAATGTCATCTTGAATTAAAAGTACAGTTGCCATGAGATAGTTGGTGTCTTTCAAGTGACCCTTAATGTTAAGGGTCTGTTATTGTACTTAGTTCATGGCGAATACAATAGAAAAAAGAACATAGCTATGAACTCTCATAAATCAAGGAGAAAACATTTTATCCTGCTAGAAAGGAACTGTAACATTCTAAATCACTGCTACATTCTCATTATCTAGCATAAAATGTTTTCCATGAACAAATGAATGAATGAAATATTTTTGACTGAACTTCTGATAGACTGCAAAAAGCTAGATAATGAATTATTTGCAATGACATCTCTGACATGATATAGAAAAACAAAAGTGTGATAGTGGAGATGGACCATACTATAAAACTTGGAGGACAATGCCAGTGGTAGATATTATTGTCCTCTGGCCCATTTGCAAGACAGAAATTTCCTATTGGGATTGTGAAAAGGCAAAAGGTAGAGTATACCTAACACAGAGTATCAGTGATCTTACTTTTAGAATTTTATTTTAAAATGCTGGTCTGACCACTAAAGGGATCAATTTTGAGATTTGTAAAAAAATAAACTAAAAAGTCAAACAGAAAATTAAAAAAAAATTTTAATTATGACTAGTGGAAATGAATGGTGACCTCCTATACCACAAGAGATAATGAGTTTTGAGATTTTTTTTTTTAATTTCAAAAATAGTACTCCTATGAAAACGTTTTTTAAGTGTGTGGCTTTCTTTAATGTGCTTGTGTTAAATGTTATATAAATTATCAGTGTTAAATGGTGTACAAATGATCATGGTCTTCAAGTTGAAGGTGATAAGATACAGGAGAGGGAGAGGGACAAATTTTTTTTCTAAAGTAAAAAAAATTATAATTAAGAAATTTTGAATGAGCTAAAAAGCAAACGTGATTTTCTTGTGTGTTCTCAGTGCAAAAAGGTATCTTGAGAAAGTTACTTTATTACTTTTTTCTGCTATGTGTAAGTCAAGGGAAAAATTAATAATTCCAAGGAAATGAATTAAATAATTATAGTAGCATGATACTCTGAAAAGAGAAATGAAAGAAATCTAAAATACTGTATTCAGATATTTGGACCAAAGTTTAGAATGAAAGAATTTAATACAGTGATTTTAATTCCAAGCTAACTGGGATGACATTTAAATAAACACAGCAATTGGGATAGATATATAATAATTGCATAATAATTTAACTGTGCTTGCCTATGATGTTTACTAGATTATTTTTCAGCTTCTTTGCTGACAGAACAATCCTTACTGTGTGCCAGGCACCATTCTAAATATTGGGAATAGTGTGGTAAAGGAAACACCAACTTCCTCCCCTCCTGAAGCTTATAGTCCTGATAAGACTAGTTGAGGGAATCAGTAAGTTCCTGTTAATGTGCTAGGGAGGGTCTCCTCCTGAAGCTTATAGTCCTGATAAGACTAGTTGAGGGAATCAGTAAGTTCCTGTTAATGTGCTAGGGAGGGTCTCCTGAGCTCTTTGATAGGAAATTACTGGCTTAGTTCCTGTGCCAGCAAATAATGCTGTTAATCCTTCTACACACTTTTGCCATTCTTAATGAAGATTAATTTATTGCAACATGTGTCTTTGCACATTCTAGGTACTTTAAAACTCCAAGTCTCAGATGAAAACAAGAATAAAATCTTGAACATATTCTAAGTTCTTATGGAAATGGGTTAGCCTACTGCCTGGATTTGGAATCGTATTAGGAATTTAACATTTCACAACAGAATGTCAATTCAGCTGTCTGAGTATCTGAAATGTAAAACATATGGATCGTTTTATCAACAACAGAAAATATTGGCATTTCAGACATTCATTAAAAATGTCAATCATAAATTAACTGTGATGCCAAAAACTTGCTTGAGACATCTGATATTTGAGAGATAGAATCTAAAAGATATATGAAGAATCCGTTTCTCTAGTCAGGCAATCAAGAAACTGAAGCTCAGATTTTCATTTAGTTCTCCAAATTACATGACTTGAAGGAACACAGTTTGCTCTTTCCCTTACACCATTATGCCCATGCTTTTAGAGAATAAAATTTGATGGTTTAATGGTTGCATTCATTTATTCATAAATATATATAGATTTATTGCTTATCATTATGCCAACTCTATAAAGGACATATGAGATAATAAGCTTTTTTACATAACAAAAATGTATTGTAGGCAAGAGTCTTAGCTCTTACTTAACATGAGTTTAAATCCCTCATTTCTTGCAAATAAGTTACACCGTCTTAGGCAAATTTATTAAATCTCAAAACATTGATGTTCTTATTTGTGAAATAAAGATTAATAACATGGACTGTTTCATAGTGCTCCACAGCAATATGAAATAAAAAAGATATTAAAAGGTCTTAGCATTGCACTCGATGCCTGGTTAGTTGCTATTATGATTATGGTCATTAAGTTCTTATTGTTGTTAAGAATACCCTTTTGTTTTGTCTTGTTTTACTTTTTATTTTGGGATAATTATAGATTAACATGTAGTTTTAAGAAATAAGTCAGACCAGTTCCATATAAACTTCACCCACTTTTTTTCCAATCTCAGTTTCTTGCATTAATTTTATAATATTAAAAGTAAGAAATACACATTGTTAAATCATTGGCATTATTCAGATTTCACCGGTTTTTTAAATATTTATTTGTGTGTGGGATGTGGGTGTGTGGGGTTGTATCTTGTAAAATTTTATCATAAATTTTTGTAACCATTACCATAGTCAAGATACAGGATAGTTTCATCATAAGGATTGCCCATGCTCCCCTATTATACTAGTAACTACTTCTCTCCCTCCTTCTGCCCCTTTTTAATACCTGATAACCACTTCTCTCTTCTCCTTCTCTAGAATTCTGTGCTTTTTAATGACGTCATGTGGATGCAAGCATACATAACCTTTTGAGGTTATTTTTTAAATTACTCAGCAAAATTCTTAAAAGATCCATCCAAATTCTCATATGTCTGAATAGTTTGTTCCTTTTTTTTTAAGACCGAGTATTAATCCATGGTATGGATGAATCAAAGTATATTTATTTATCCAGAGAAATAATTTAGTTGTTTACAGATTTGGCCTAATAAAAATAATGTTGCAGGGACGCCTGGGTGGCTCAGTTGGTTAAGCAGCTGCTTTCAGCTCAGTTCATGATCCCAGCATCCTGGGATCGAGTCCCGCATCTGGCTCCTTGCTCAGCAGGAAGCCTGCTTCTCCCTCTGCCTCTGCCTGCCATTCTGTCTGCCTGTGCTCGCTCTCTCTTCCTCTCTCTCTCTGACAAATAAATAAATAAATAAATAAATAAAATCTTTAAAAAAAAATAATGTTGCAGTGGGCATCTATATACAGGTTTTTGGTTGAACGTAAGTTTTCATTTCTCTGGAATAAACACCAAAGAGTATGACTTCTTGGTCATATGGTAAGAGAATGTTTAGTTTTTTAAGAAACTGTCATACCTTCTCCAGAATTGATGTCTTATTTTACATTCTTACCAGCGATGTATGAGGGATTTAGTTCTTCCACATCCTTGATGGCATATTATGTGGTCACTATCTTTTCTTTTAGTCATTCTTTTTTTTTTAAATTTTAAGATTGTATTTATTTATTTGACAGAGAGAGATACAGTGAGAGAGAGAACACAAGCAGCGGAGAGAAGCAGGACTCCCGCTGAGCAGGGAGCCGGATGCGGAGCTCAATCCCAGGACCCTGGGATCACGAACAGAGCTTTAGGCAGACGCTTAACGACTGAACCACCCAGGCACCCCATTTTTTAGTCATTCTTATTGGTGTGCATTAAATAGTATTGTGGTTTTAATTTGTGTTTTACTTATGACTAAAAATATTTAACATATTCTCATGTGCCTGTGTGATATCTCTATACTCTCTTAAATGACCTGTTTTCTGTCCATTTTCTAATTGGATCATTTGTGTTTCCATTGTTCATTAAAAACCTATTACCCTATTCAATTCTATATAAAATTCTGATCTTTGATATGTGGCTTGTAATTTTCTTTCTCAGTTTGTAGCTTGATTTTCACCCTTTTTACAAAATCCTTTAATTTTAATGAAGTCCAGTTCATCCAATTTTTTCCCCTATAGATTATGCTTGTAGTAATAAGTTTAAGAACATGCCACCTAGCCTTATGTCCCAACAATTTATTAATTGTGTATTTTTCTAAAGTTTTTAGTTTTTTTTTTTATTTTGCATGTAAGTCTTAATTCATTTTGAGTTAATATGTATATCAAAAGTATTAAAATTTTATTGAGTTTCTTCCCCCCTTCGTTCCTTCCTTATTTCCTTCCTTTCTTTTCACCTTTGAATGTTCAATTGCTTCAAGATTATTCATTGAAAATGCTGTATTTCTTCTATTGAATTGCTTTTAGATTTTTATCAATCTCAGTTAGGCACATATTCAGTCTATATGTCAGTTCTCTGTATGGTTTCAATGTGTCTCTCTTCCTCCACCTTCACACAGTCACTATATAGTAAGACCTAACAATAGATTAAGAGTGATTCATCAACACTTCATTCCTACTTGTCAAAACTTCTTTTTTTTTACACTCTTCTAGATCTTGTGTCTTCCTCCATAAATTTTTAGATAAGCTTGTCTAGGCTATAAAAATATTTGCTGGGATTTTGATAGGAATTGCATTAAACCTCTAGGTTAATTTGGAAAGGATTGATATGTTTTTATATGTGGCATCTTCAAGCCACAAATATGGTTTGTCTTTATATTTATTTAGGTCTTCTTTGGTTTCTTTCATCAGAATTTTGTCATTTTTAAGATGCAAATCCTGGAGTTGCTTTGTTAGATTTATACCTAAGCATTTCATTTTCTTTAAAACAACTATAAATGATTTTGTTTTTAATTTTTTAGTTTGTACATGTTTATTTTTAATGTATAGAAATGTGATTCATTTTTATATATTGATTTTACAAACTTTCTGAACTTACTGCTAAATTTTAAAAGTTTTTTATAAAATATGGGCAGTTTTATTTCTTCCTTACCAATCAATGTGCCTTTTATTTCCTTCTCTTGACTAAAGTACTAGCTAGAACTTTCAGCAGTATGTTGAATAAAAATGGTCAAAGTAAATATGCTTGCTTTGTTCCTGAATATTGTGGGAAAGTGTTCAGTCTTTCGCCATTAAGTGTGATGTTAGGTGTAGATTTTTTGTGGATACTCTTTAATCAAGTGAAAGAAGTATAACAGTTTTCTGGGACTGACATAACAAAGTACCACAAACTGGGTGGTTTAAACAACAGAAATTTATTTCCTTACAATTCTGGAGACTAGAAGTCCAAGATCAAGGCCTCTGTCCTTGACTTGGAGATGACAATTTTCTCTTTGTGTGTTCACCTGGTCTTTCCTCTGTATTGTTTGTATTTTAATCTCCCCTTTCTGTGAAGACACCAGACACATTGGATTAGGGCTCACCCCAATGACCTGATTTAACCTTACTTATCTCTTCAGAGACCCTATACCAAATAATCACATTCTAAGTTACTGGGGGCTAGGACTTCAACATATAAATTTGTGTGATGTGAGGAGACACAACTTAGACCATATAAGGAGGTTCATGTCAAATCCTCACTTTTTTGTTAAGGTTTTAATATAGATGAGTGTTAAGTTTTGTCAAATGTGTTTTTTCTGGATTAGTTGACATGATTGTTTAATTTTCCTTTCAAACCAACTGGTGTGGTAGATTACAGCAAATTATTTTTTAATGTTGAACTAATCTTGCATTCTTGGTATAAATTCCATTTAGTCATGGCATATAATTCTTTTCACACATTGTTAGATTTAATTTGCTAATTTTTAATTGAGAATTTTTACATCTAAGTTCAATGAGAGATATTAGTCTATTATTTTCTTTCCTTTTTTTTTGTATTCTGTCTACTTTTGGTAAGAGAATATGAGTAGACTCATAGAATAAGTATTCCCCTGTCTTCTATTTTTTAGCGGACAATGCATAAAATCTTATTTGACAAATTCTCCAGTGAAATCATCTGGGCCAAAGAATTTCTGGGAGCTTTTCAATTAAAAATTCAATTTATTTAGTGGTTTTACTACTATTCAGATTATCTATTTTATCTGGTTGAGCTTTAGAATTGTGTTATCCTGAGGCCATATCTTCTAAATTGTATAATTTATGAGCGTAAAAGTTACTCAGAATAATTCCTTTGATGTCAGCATGGTCTGTAATGGATGTTCCTGGTTTTATTCTGAATATTGGTAATTTTAGTCTTCTCTCTTTTTATCTGTGTCCATTTTCTCAAGGGTTTTTTTTTTTTTAATTCTTTTTTTTTTGAGACTCTTCTTCTGATTTTATTGATTTTTCTATTGTTTCCTCTTTTAATTTTTTTATTTTTGTCTTAATATTTATTATTTCCTTTACTTAACTTGTTTTGTATTTATTTTACACTAAAAATTTTTCTTGAATGTAAAAAGCAATATGGATTGTCGATGTGACACTTTTCTTTGTTTCTAATGTAAGCAGTTCTAATTATAGCCTGGTTGGTCTCTGATCTCCCTTCACCCCAGTTTTATTGAGGTATAATTGATATATAGCACTGTGTAAGTTTAAGGGGTACATCAAAATGATTTTGACTTACATACATTGTGAAATGGTTACTATAATGAGTTGGTTAGCATCCATCATCTCCTATAGATAAAAAAAAAAAGAAAGAAAATGACAGGAAAAAAAAATGTATTTTTCTCCCTGTAATGTGAACTTTAAAATCTAGTGTCAACATCTTTTGTTTATTTATACTGAGTTTTTCCTTTTTATGTTCCATGTTGTTATTGAGCAATCAGTTAATGTATGTAATAACCTTATATTGTCAGCTATTATAAAATTTACTTCCAGCATTATATATTTTTTCCATTACTGGTTGCAAAAAAAAAAAAGTATTATAAATAAAAGGGTAGGATACAACCATCTTATTTCTAGCTTTAATTTTTTAATGGTATGTGTCACAGTGATAGAATAGGTTTTGTTGTATGTTATAGAATGAAACTGTTTCTAAAAAGAAAAATGTGATGATTCTGTCAGAAACCATGTATGAGTTTTAGACTGCCATCCCCTTTTAGTAGAATCTTTTACAACTTCTATGTTTTATGTTTGTTTTTTTTTTTTCAATTAAAAAAAAAGCTTTCTAATATAATCCCAGATTTCCAGTGACATCCTCACAAACTTGAGAATGCATAAGGTGACTTGTATTGGTGATTATGTTGATCACATAGAAGTGAAAACACTTAAGCCCAGGGCCACTTCAGTTTATCTTGATTTGATACACAGACAAATAATTGGCTGGATGGTGTAGAAACTGATCAGGATCAGGACCAACATTTTCCTATTGATTTTTTACCAGGAATTGAGTGTCATTGTGTTTGCGAGTGTGTTTGTGCCATCATCCCCATAATTTAGAAACTTAGTTTTAAAGTAGTGGAATTTATTGCTACACCAATCCTCCATCTTCCTCTTCTCAGACCTCATCTCCTAGGTGATTTGGAATGAATTTTGAGTTCTACTGAATCCTTTTCATAGTTATTTGAAACAATGCTGCTACCCTGTACTTAAATTTTTGTCAGTCAGAAGATAGCCTATTTACTTGGAATGTTCAATAAATACTTGGTAGCTATTGCAGTTTAAGTTTTTAATCTATAACTATATTTGTATGTATGTAATTGTCAGGCTCTGAGTGGGTGCTTGTGTGGCAATAACTGAAAGGGAAAGAAATCTAGTTCTTATTTTCATAATTTTTTGTACCTACAACTGATTTTTAAGAACACTGAGGCTTGCGTCAAAACCTCTTGAACTGTAGAAACTGAAAAATAAAATTAAGCTGTGTAATACTTCTCATAGAGTTTATAATGCTGTGTTAAAATTTTTGGACAATTAGAATAAAACATAAAATGACAATATGATTTGTGGTTATCTGTAACATCAACTGCCCAAAAACTGTTACTAATAATCAGCAAGAGATGAATACCAGTTCTTGGATACTTAACTCCACATCAGGAACTAAGCCAGAAATTTGCTGTGAATATCCATTGTTTACTCATTAAATTTTGTTCATTCATTGAGAGGTTCTGTATGAGGTGTGAAGGTGAATGAGGTTTATTAGTTATCTATTGTTACATGAAAAATGACCCCAAAACTCAATGGCTTAAAAAAACTGAGCATTCACTATTCATAATTTTTGTAAGGAATCTGGATGTGATTTATCTAGGACCTCTGCTTTGAGGTGTCCCAAAAGGCTGCAGCCATAGTATAGTGATGGTTTCATCTGGAGATATTATTGGGAAAGGATCTGCTTCTAGGCTCAAGCATGTGGATACAGGATTCATTTTCTTACTAGCTGTTGGTTAAGGGTCTATATTAGTTTCTTGCCATGAAGGCCTCTCTTTAACATAGATGAAAGCATGGCAGTTGGATTTTCTCAGGGTGAGTGAAGAAGAGAGCAAGACTGAAGTCTCCCTTATTTTCTAATCTAATCTTAGAGATGTTATCCTTTCTCTTTTTCTTCATTCTATTCAGGTCACCAGGTTTAGTTTGCTTTCAAGGGGAGGAGATTATACAAGGGCATGATAGAAATGAGGCAGGGATTATTGGGGATCATATTAGATGACCATAAGGGTATTATTATTTGTGTGTGCACAAATTATTTTCCTTAAAAACCCATTGGATTTTTTTCTTCACTTGTGATTAAAGAAAGTACCTATAAATGAAACAGAAGATAGACATATCCTTAAAATGATGCTGTTTTGTCAATGCAGGCAGCTATGGTGGAATGGAAAACTAATGATACAAAAGGAGACAATTAATAAATGTTAATGGTACAGATGCACATTCTCACTTTTGAAGTAGCAAGACAATTAAGTATTTTAAAATATCAAGAGATCCTATCAGCACTTAAAACTATATTTAAAATTCAACAGAAGACAGCCAAGCCTTAAATTTCTGATCTATTCATAATTTTGATGACCCTGATTTTGTACTGTTGGGATACTAGATATATAGTTACCATTTTTGTCTTTATACCACATTGTTGAACAATGTGAAGTCAACATTAGATCAAAAAAATAAAATAGCTTTACATAAAATGAATGGGGATTATTCCCTTGATAAAATCACATTTACATACGTTAGAGGATCAAGGTGATATGTTGACTAGTTTTTTGTTTTTGTTTTGTTGCTATTTATTGTTGTTAGATAAAGCATAACACTTTTCTCCTGAAAAGGTTACTGCTTTTAGTTTAATTAATTGGAATGTCAGTTTACTTTATTATCAAAATAATTTGTTTACAGAGTCCACTAAGATAGAATATAACTCTTATTATAAACATCAGCTGGTTGTGATAACTTCTTTCTTTCTACAGTTTCAGATTTTAGAACTCAGTATTACATCCTATCGATTTTTTGGTAAAATCTCTTATTGTTGCTGTATGCAATATTGAACCATTGAATCCCTTCCCTGTTGTGGAATTAGATGTGTAACCATTGTCTCATAATGAATATGCTGTCTAACAATGGACTCCTTTATAAACACAACAATAACGTTTTGAATTTCATCATTATGAAAGATTAGAAATGTACAATTTAATTCCCAGGGTTTTAGCGTTAATGCGATACTAGCTAAAATATTTACATTTTCAGTGCCAGTTTAATTAAGCATATTCATTGTCTTGAATCAAAACATAATTTGCACTGGGTTTAAATATTTCAGCATTATGTTTGTACAGAGTTTGAACACTGTCACAAAGGGTCTTTGGAGTTAATTTTAAACTCTAGCAAATGAGTCATTTTAAGCTAACCCAAGCTTCTTGGTGCATTGCAACACAGCTTTACACTTCCTGACAAATTGAATTCCAGCCAGGTGTCAGTCTTTAGAATCCCCAAGGTTTATCTCTGCCCTTTCTGCTCTGACATATGCTTTTGACATACCCAGAAAATTGTGTGATAGAAACCTGTGGAGTGGTAATACCCTCTACAGCAGGGGTCAGCTGTAAAGAACCATTAATGAGGCCTCCCATAAACAAACTGTTCTGAACAGTGACAATGGCAGAGGAAACAAAAAGAGATATGATCTACTCTTACATATTGCATACAGTGCAAGGCTCTCATAACCCAGTCTTCATACTGTTTTTCCAAAAAGTGAAAGCAAGCTGACTTGTTTGGCCTAGATCTCCCAAGAAAAAAATTATTTGACCTTCTTTGAATTTTTATTTTTTCCTCTCAATTTGAAAAGCATCCGATATTTACTTTTGTGCGGCCTCACAATGGGTATATCATCTACTGTCTGTCTTCATTAAAAATGTATGTCACTCTTCTAAGACATGTACCCAAACTACTAGAAACTGAAATCAGTTAATATTTATGTAACTTGTAATAAACATTTCTTTGTGGCTCCTACCCCATAGGTTAATCGGGAGTGAGAATAATAACGAAGAGAAAAGGAGTAAAATGAGGTTGGATGTTCAAGCAATCCATTCTTCTTAAAGTGAAATCTGTTGAAAATGTAATGCTTTGTTTCAGAGAAGCACTTAGGTCATATTATTCAAATTAATTTGTGAAGAAAAAACCAGAATATCTTGGTACATAAAGCAGGAAAAATATGGGCTATGACTAGATGACCCAGATTATCATCTGGTAGTGTCTAGTAACTTCATTTTTTAGATGTGATAGTTGATGATTATTTCTCAATAGTATATTTGCGTGACATTTAATGTTTTGTTTATTTATATGTAAATACCCTCTAAATAATTATTTCATTAATTTACAAGAAACGGTCATTTTAGTAACAAGGTGGAACTGAATAAGTGAGTAAGTAGTTTGAAAACATTTTAGCATGTTGTAATATGCTTCAAATTTCTTGACTCTGACATAAATTTTCTCAAGTTTATTGTGTAAAAATAGTACATACATACTTTTTTAAAAAACACATCATAGATGAAGACATAGTTCAAGTTATTACATTCAATTTAAAATGAACTAAGAAAAAGCCTCTTCTGCCTTTTGTGAAATACACTTAAAAACATTATAGTTGTGTATATGTATAACATGTTTACATTTTTCTCACTGACCCTAATATGAATAAATGAAATAAAATATGGTGAAGTAAAATAGAAGATTAATGCATAAGTCACCACAAAATGAAATGTTAACTTGTAGAATAGAACTACTCAGACTCCTCACTCTTCCTCCTTCCCACATCACAAGTCTTTTTGATTACTCTAGTCTGCCTTTCTAGTCTAAACTCAAGTTTAAAGACTGGATTTAAAAAATGTCCTTTTGTAGACCATCTTCCTTGTTCCCCACCCTAAGTCTAGGATGATAATACCCGTGAGCCTGAGAGGATATATTATTGTGACAAGTGTGTTTGCATGCACCTGTTTCTGTGTATCTGTGTGTGTGTGAATGCCATCATTCCAACTGCTCTGTACATGACTTAAATAAAGGAACAATATCTTAGAAATTTCTCCCTTAAAGAAAATATCACATTATTATTTGTAATTTTTACAATTCCTCAGAAGGTTCCAAAAGTCTTGCTTGCTTTGATTAGATGTATTTTGAATAGATGTGGAACAGTCTTGGCCTTCTTTCTAAGTTTCTCTGATTACCAATAATAGCAGCTATTGGATAACTGAATAGTATTAGAGATTCATCTGAGGATGTGCAACAGTTTTTCTCTGACAAAACAAACTTTTTTGTGTGTGTGCTTCACGAAAAACTAAGCCCAATTATCATGTGAACTCTTTGGCTCATATATCTGGAATTTTCTTCTCCAATTAATTTCTCTGTATCTCTACAACTAGTTAATATGCTATGGAAGAAAAGGAAAGGAAATTATTACTTTACTATTCTCATGTGAATTTTTCCTTTGAGAATGTCTGTAAACACAGTGACAGAGGTTAAGAAACTTTGAGAAGGTTTCCATTTACGGTTATGTTGGTTTTATAGGGTTCAGTTGTAAAAGTTAACGTTAGCCAGTTACTTCCCTTTAATCAAACCCAGAGTAGCTACTAAATGACATAGAGAAGAGTTATTTTTAATCCCTGTCTGTAACAACTACCTGCATCAGGTTGGGCAATTTGTGTGCCATTAGGATCTTTTCTTTTTTTTTTAAAAGATTTTATTTTTTTATTTGACAGACAGAGATCACAAGTAGGCAGAGAGGCAGGCAGAGAGAGAGAGGGAGGAAGCAGGTTCCTCGCTGAGCAGAGAGCCCGATGTGGCGCTCGATCCCAGGACCCTGGGATCAGGACCTGAGCAGAAGGCAGAGGCTTAACCCACTGAGCCACCCAGGCGCCCTGCCATCAGGATCTTAACTCATTTAGAATTAAAATATGTCAGGTGGAACATAAGAAAGAATCAATGGAATTTTGTCCTTTTAAGCTTTTATTATTTTTTAAGATTTTACTTATTTATCTATTTGTCAGAGAAAGAGAGGAGAGAGAACACCAGCAGGGGGAGTGGCAGGCAGAGGGAGAAGCAGTCTCCCTGCTGGACAAAGAGCTAGATGTGGAACTGAATCCCAGGATACTGGGATTCATGACCTGAGCTGAAGGCAAACACTTAACCAACTGTGACATCCAGGCATTTCCCCTTCACATTTTAACCAAGTAGTGGAGTCATAGGGAAATTTAAAATAACTTTAAACTCAAGATGAAGTTAAAGTCTTAGGAAAACTATGTGAGAAAAATAAGGCTATAAATTATATTTTGAGAATTATCTCACCTCGTGGTGAGATAGCCACAAATAATCTGATCTCTTTTTCTATGAGGTTTTCTTTCCCTTTCCCTTTCCCTTTCCTTTCCTTCTTAGATTCTACATTTAAGTGAGGTCATACAATATTTGCCTTCCTCTAACATTTCACTCAGAGTAATACCTTCAAGGTCTATCCATGTTGTTGCAAATACTTAGATTTCTTCATTTTTTTAAGTGGCTGAATATTATTCTGAATAATATTCTGTTACATACACATACACCACAGCTTCTTTATGCATTAATCTATAAATGGACATTTAAGTTGTTTTCATATATTAGTTTTTGTAAATAATTCTGCTATGGACATGGGGATACACATGCCTTTTTGATTTAGTGTTTTCATTTCCTTTGGATTTATTCCCAAAAGTGGAATTGCTGGATCATGTGGTAGTTCAATTTTTCATTTTTTGAGGAAACTCCATACTGTTCTCTTTTTTTTTTTAAGTTTTTTTTTTTTTTTTTTTAATTTATTTGACCCAAGAAAGAGATCACAAGTAGGCAGAGAGGCAGGCAGAGAGAGACGGTGGGAAGCAGGTTCCCTGCTGAGCAGAGAGCCTGATGCAGGGCTCAATCCCAGGAACTTGAGACCAAGACCTGAGCCAAAGGCAGAGGCTTAACCCACTGAACCACCTAGTCACTCTCCTTACTGTTTTCCTTAGTGGCTGTACAATCTCCTCAACAGTCACAGAGGGTCCCTTTTCTTCAAATTCATTCCAGCATTTTTATCACTTTGTCTTTTTGATAATAGCCATTCCGACAGACATGAGAGGATATCTTATTGGTTTTAATTTGTATTTCTCTAATGACTAGAGATATTGAGCATCTTTTCATGTACCTGTTGGCCATTTGTATAACTCCTTTGGAAAAATGTCTGTTAAGGTCATTTGCCCTGGTTTTAATTAAATGATATATATATATTTTTTCTTTTTTTGCTACTGAGTTATATGACTTTTTAAATATATTTTGGCTACTAACTCCTTATCAAATACATAATTTATATATTTTTTTCCCATTGCATTGGTTGTTTTTTCACTTTGCTGTGCATTAGCTTTTAGTTTGATAGAGTCCCATTTGTTTCATTTTTACTTTTTGTTTCTTTTACTTTAGGTATGATTAAAAAAAAAAATCATTACCAAGATCCATGTCAAGAAGCTTTTTTCTTATGTTCTCTTTTAGGAGTTATATAGCTTCAGGTCTTTCATGTAAGTGTCTAATCCCTTTCAGGTCAATTTTTCTGAGTGTTATAAGATCCAAAGTCTTATTTTTAAATATTGGAATAGCTTTTAACTAAATGTGGCAAGCACAGGGGTCATCAAACACAAAAAACACACAGAGGTCACTTCAGTTTTTCTTCATCTTTTGGTTTGTGTTTCATCACCCTTTGTTAACCTGATTCATTTCCTCTGAACATTTGTATATAAACATTCACCTGAACTTCAGATGTTCAACTTGT
Organism: Neogale vison; assembly: GCF_020171115.1. NCBI lineage: Eukaryota > Metazoa > Chordata > Mammalia > Carnivora > Mustelidae > Neogale > Neogale vison. The sequence goes on from NC_058101.1 coordinate 74,835,680, forward strand.
CCTTTCTATGAACAGCAGTAAATGAAAGTTATATTGACATGAAATATATGGAGATCGTTATAGTAATAATGGGATGGAAGGAGATACTAGTATTATTATTCAACATGTGAATGATTAAATAACATTTAAAACGTTTATAACATTTAAAAGATTGATTAATTTTTATTTTTATCATATATTGAAGTTATTTAGTTATAATTTTGCCTCTACCTTTACAGTGAAATCAACTGTATACATAGGAACAGGAACAGATTCAAAGGAATCTGTTTTATTGTTTATGTACTTGCATTTTCTGATATTTGTCAAAGTACAAAATCCCTAAGTGAATAATTCCATAGAACTAATAAAAATACAGATTACTTAAATTATTTGCTATGTTGCTTTGCATTAGTAATAACTCCTGACATACATATACATATTTATACTCATTTATACTCATGAATTAAAATGTTTTTTGAAAGTCTATAGGAAATGCACTAATATTTGAACTGCAACCAACTTAGAAAGTGCATTAAACTCAATGAGTCTTTAGGCTGACATTATTCTGAGATGACATATCTCACAAGATTTAAGAATTTTATTCTCTCTGACATTAAGTTGAAGCTCTCATTCAGAATTTGTAAGATTACAGTCCAAACAAATGACCTAGTATTTTTATTCTTTTTTCACAATATGGTTTGTATTATATTTAGTATATGTACTTCCAAGGCTTTCTCTATCTTTCAGAAACAAGATAGACTGCCAATCTTTCCTCCTTGAGTTGTAGATCTAGAAGTGAAGCAATAAAGGCTTTTAAAAAGAAACGCTTATTCTCTGATAACTGTTCTAAAGGTGTACCTTTTACTCTGGGGAAAATGGCAAGTCAACCTCTCCATGATCCTTTCTCCAGCAATGACAGATCACAGGGTTTTGGACTTTGTTCATGAAGACTTATCCTAAATTTTGGAGAAATAACAAGAATCTTAAAATCATAAATATATTTTAACTCAGTGATCTCTTTCTGACAACTTATTCTAAGATATGAATTAAAAACATATGAAATGCTTTATATTGTGTGGGAATATAAATTGGTGTAGCCCCTATGGAAAATAGCATAGAGGTTCCTCAAAAACTTAGAAGAACTATCATACAATCCAGTAATCTCACTTCTTGGTATATATCCAAAGGAAATGAAAACAGAGTATCAAAGAGATGTCTCTACCCCCATGTTTACTGCAGCATATTTGCAAAAGCAAGATATAGAAAAAAACTTTAATATCCATTCATGGATGAATGGGAATGGATTAAAAAATGTTAATGCATATCTACATATGTGTGTATCATATATGTATGTGTATATATATACACATATTCACATATATATTCATACATATATACTTATACATACACATACATATATATGTATTCACATTTTTCAAAAATATGAATATAAATAAACGTACACACAATGGAATATTAGTCAAGAGAAAGAAGGTAATTCTGGCATTTGTGACAACAGATGAATCCTGAGGACATTATACTAAGTGAAATAAGCCAGAGAAAGGTAAATAAATACTGCAGGGTATCATATATGGAAATTAAAAAAAAATAAACTCATAGAAACAGAGAGTAGAAAGTTGTTGGCAAGGGCTGGTGGGGGAAGTGATTAGGGAAATAGAAGTTGGTAAAAGGGTACAAAATTTCAGCTAGAAGATGAATGAGGTCTAAAGATCTAATGTAAAAGCATGGTGATTATAGTTGACAATGCTCTGTCAAAATTTGCCAAGAGAATAGAACTTATATTTTCAGCAAAAAGAAAAGATAGATGAGGTGATTAATATGTTAATTAACTAGATGATGGCAACCCTTTCACAAGGTATATGTATATCAAATCACCGCAATGAACAATTTAAATATCATGCAATTTTATTGGTCAATTTTACCTCAGTAAGCTCGAAAAAAAATGTTTTACAAGACCATTTACCCATTATTTATAGTAAAAACATTAAATTATTCACCCCAAATTAATGGAGCATTATGGTTGAACTAAAATGTTTGTGGAGACTTTCAAATATAATGAAAAATGCTTGGCATAATACCCTCTAGTTCCATCCATGTCATTCCAAATGGTCAGATTTCATTTCTTTTTGATGGATGAGTATTATTCTATTGTATATACATACCACTTCTTTATCCATTCATCAGTTTATGGACATCAGGGTTCTTTCCATATTTTGGCTATCATAGACATTGCTGCTATAAACATTGGGGTATAGGTGCCTCTTCAAATCACTATGTTTGTATCCTTTGGATAAATACCTGGTAGTGCAATTGCTGGGTCATAGGTTAGCTATATTTATAACTCTTTGAGGAAACTCCATACCGTCTTCCAGAGTGGCTATACCAGCTTTCATTCCCAGTCAGAGAAAGACAATTATCATATGATTTTACTTATATGTGGAATTTAAAAAAAAACAGATGATCACAGGGGAAAGTAGGGAAAAATAAAATAAGATGAAATCAGAGAGGGAGGTAAACCATAAGAGACTCAACTCTAGAAAACAAACTGAGGGTTGCTGAAGGGGAGGTGGGTGGGGGGTGGATAACTAGGTGATGGGCATTAAGGAGGGGACTTGAAGTAATGCACATTGGGTGTTATATGCAACTGATGAATCACTAAGTTCTATCTCTGAAACTAATAACATATTAAATGTTAATTAATTGAATTTGATTAAAATTTTTTAAAATGCTATGTTCAATTTGATTCAATTTATTAGTATGAACATTTGAAAATATAATTGGTTTCTTAAAGCAAAAATTAATATTGACATTTGCTTTCTACTTAATGTAAGACACAAAACTGTTATTTGGATTATTTACAATTTGTTTCCTGAATCATGATCAAGAAAGGATATTTTCAGAAGAATCTTTACCACTTAATTCAGGGAAAATTAAAATATAGATAGCATATAAAATATAAGAATCCTAAAAAATTTTCAAATTTTTTCCAGCCCTCAGAATGTCATCAATAATGATTTTTTTTTAAATTCTAAGTTTAGAAAAATGTTATGTTATTATAAGAGTAGAGCATGTTTAAATTGATGTTGTATATAAAAATGGAAGACTGATGTTCTGCTTGCTTCAGGAGATTTGGTTGTTCAATGTTTTAGGATATAGAAATATACAAAAAGACTTAAGAGAAGATGGAAGTAATAGATGAGAGAGAGACAGAGAACTTGAGAAAGAAGGACAAAAGAGGAGAGGAAAAAATATGTATATATAGCAACATCAAAAAAAAAAAAGAAAGAAAAAAATAATGCTTTTCTTATCAAAGATTTAAGTACCATATAGAGAATGAAATATATTTGGGGAAAATGTAGGAGTTTGCTTTGTTAAAGGAAAATTAAATTTTAAGCAAGTGTTCAAAAAAAGTCTTTCTGATGAGGCAATCTATTTGATTAAGGATTCAGGGATAGAAACATTAAAGCTAGGTGGTTCAAAGCACTCGGGCTATTGCAGAGTGGCTTTGCTCTGAAAGCAAGCACAGAAATTATTTGATGAATCCTTTCCTGCTCCAATGTCTACAATTCATGTTTCAAATAAAAGTCAGGAAACATACCAGGATCTTTATTTTCGAAAAACACGTGGAATACAAATTATGTTAGCTTAATTTTTTTTAATGCTTGATTACTATTTTCCTCTCAATTTTTATGTTTCCTGTTGTCTTATCAGAATGGAGAGTTTCTATTTGTTAAAAAACGAGAAGAACTTGTTTTAGGTGTGACAAATTTGAGGAAAATAAGAATCTGTCAAAGGACTGTATTATCACACAATCAGGGGTGGGGATGATGTAGCATAAATTCATCAGTGTGATTCACTGCCAGTGTATAATAGGACAGCACCTTAAAAACTTCACACACTGCTAAGCCTTTTCTGGCAAAATAAGGAATTAGATGAACAAATGGCTACTTTCTCAGCAACTCTAGGATACTTAGGTGTTAATGTTTCTAAATGAAAGGAGTTTAAGTGCCACAGCTATTTTAGGGACATGGGTGTTGAAAAAAGCCAGTGTATTATTAGCACTTACATGACTCACTTTTAATATAGCTAGTAATTAAGCAAGACTTGCTTTGGGGTTTTCCTTTTTTAAAAATCAGTTCATATTTTGGCTTCTAAAACTAAATTCTTTGTTTCTTGGAGTCCCAGAAAATACAATTTTTTTGTTACTGTAAAAGAATAGAGGGGTACCTCTATTAGTTATGAATAGGGCACATTTGGGTGGCCTAAAATTCTCATAATTTAGAAGTCCAGAAGATGGAGAGAGAAAATAAAACAACAAAAAATGTTTTGAAAAAAATAGTGAAATTTTTCCAAATTTGGCATAAATTACTATCTAGAGTTGAAAGGAGCAAAGTGAGTGTGAAACAAAATAAGTAGAAAGAAAACCAAGCTTAGGGGAGCCTGGGTAGTTCAGTGGGTTAAGTCGCTGCCTTCGGCTCAGGTCATCATCTCGGGGTCCTGGAATCGAGTCCCACATCCGGCTCTCTGCTCAGCAGGGAGCCTGCTTCCTCCTCTCTCTCTGCCTGCCTCTCTCTGCCTACCTGTGATCTCTCTGTCCAATAAATAAATAAAATATTTTTTTAAAAAAGAATAGAATACTGGAACATTAATCAAAGTGTCAGTGATGTTTTCCCCTTACAAATGCCGTAAGAAATGTATTGCATTATTACCAGATAAGACCCCCTGAAAAATATCAGTATTATTTGGTTTTTAATAAATACAGGGATCTAAATAAAATTTTATCGATGCATTATTTTAAATTATTGTATAAATACTTTAATAATCCTGATTTTAAAATGTAAGGACTGCGTTATGACCTCAGGTAGGACTTTATCAGTTTTTGTATTTTTTAATAAGGAATCACATCAACTTTTAGGTGCTAATCATTTAACCAGTAGGTGGCAGCATAGCTCTTTGGTTGCTTGGAAGACATGTTCCTAAATTTAAAGTAGTTGAAAGAATACTTTCCGGTAATTCAAGAAAAGTTTTTCTGTGTATTTCATATGTTTCTTTTATTTTAACACCATATTCATGAGTGTGTATATCATAGTTTTACAGAATATTAGTAATCTGCCTTTTCAAATAGATTCTGTAATATATATGCTATATTTACAATATAATTTTCATTTTTAAGTCACAATGTTTTAGAGCATAAAGGGACATTTCTAAATCTTCTACTTCACCGGTATCATTTTATAGATTAAAAAACATAAACTCCCAGAAAGATGAAGTGATGTGTCCAAGTTCAACCACAGGTAGTTTCAGAAATCAATTCATTTTCCTTTCTCAGTAAATGGCAGAATTTTTACCTGGCCACTAACATGCTTAATCTAATAACAACATTAGACAATGTGCCTAGTCAATGTCAGCTGATAGGGCAATTTCAAATAATGAGATGTCATTTTAGTAACTGCTGGTCTCTGATCTTTCAGAATTTTTGTGATTGTTCTTCAGAATATATCTAAGTGTTAAGCCAACGTGGTCACCGTGGGAAGGCCAAGAGGCCCTACACAGACTACCCCTCCTTTATCTTCTGGATTTCCCTCTTGCTCCTCTCTCTGGAGCTCAGTGCACTCCCAAGACACAGCCTTGGGCTGTTCAAAAGCTGCTGAACATGTTCCAGACAGGGCCCAAGCTTCCGTATTCACTAAAACACTGGTCACAGATATTTTCAAAAACTGCTTGCTCGTCTTTAGGTCTCTGCACAGATGTCACCATTGCAGCAGAAGTACATGAAGTTCCTGATCATCTTAAAATTGCAACAATGGCTCCCTTGTCATTTTTTCTATTCATATTCTCTGTTTTATTCAGTAGTTCTTTCAGCTACTTTAAGTTGGAGATCATTTCTTTTAAGCAATCGATCTACCAAAAAACTATGAAGTTGCCAACAAAAAACAAACACTATCTATTACTTACTTGTTTATTTATTAGTTATTTTATTGTGATTTATCCCACTAGAATGTAAGCATAAAGAGGCTCCAGATTTTGGCTATTTTACTTCCTTCTGTATCACCAACATCTAGAATTGTCCCCGGCAGATAGAAATAGATCAGTAAATTGAATGTTGATTTTGTTCCTTTCAGTAAAGGCTGTGGGGGGGTCTTTTGAGGAAAGTTGTAAACAAAAGAGAATGCTACTTTTTAAGGTCTGATTAGCATAGAGCTTAACTCCTTAGTTATTTGTAGTTCACATGAAATGCTATAGGCCTTGTTTTTTCAAATTCTTACATCTTTGTTAGTAATTGATAACTAGTGCAAGTAAAAATAAATAAAAACATGAATAGTGTATAGAATCTTCTTGGTGTATTTCTGTTCCTTATTCAATTTTTTGTTCTTCTTTTTCTATTTTTTTACAATTATATAATAAAGTACATGAGGTCACACTAATGAAGACTGATCTTGGAACGTTCACAATCTTAAGTTTAGATACAGAAAAATAAAATATAGAATTTGCTTTTAATCTTGGGTCACAATATTGACCTTGACAATTTTATTAATGTGCTTCCCAGCCTAAGGTAAGCAACTCAGCAAGTTTTGTGTGCAAACCTTTATATGGTTAGAGTATTGATTAATAGAGGAAGGCTTATTTTCATATCTAATCACATAGCATTGGTATCTTCTAGCTTTGTGACTGTGAACCACCTCACCTAGACTACAAATCAGTGAGAAGTGATGTCAGAAGAGATAACGCTAATCACATGTGGGGCATTTTTCTTATGAAAAAAATATTTACCCAGGGTTCTAACACTCAGTTAGTAGAGATAATTTTATTACATGGAATACCATCTTACAAATACCTGTGGGCATCAGATCCTTTGTTTGGGGATTATTCAAGACTCATAAATGTAAAGTGCTATAATTTATAGTGAGAAAAATATGTTAAGCAAGCCAAATCAGTTCACATTAAACTCATACTACATTTATTCATTTAAATTCAAGGATATCAATTTTTTATTGTGAAAGAATAAAATTTTATGTTCTCACAAACCACCTATGAGCACATTAATTTCTCCAATAATGGGCTTATTTTATCATGCTATCACTGAAAAAGGACTAATAAGAACTCTCATTATCAGAAACATAAAGTTAAACATATATTTCTTCATTTAAATCATGAGCAATTGATGGCGAGCCTGGGTGGTTCAATTGGTTAAGCATCTCCTTCAGCTTGGGACATGATCCCTGGGTTCTGGGATAGAGTCTAGCATAAGGCTTCCTGCTCTGCGGGGAACCTTCTTCTCTCTCTTCCTCTGTCTCTTCCCTCCTTGCTTCTGCTCTCTTTATGCATCAAATAAATAAATAAAATATTTTTAAAATAAATAAAAAATCATGAGCAGTTGATATTGTTCACTATAAACTGTTTTTCTTAAAAAAAGGAAGATGAAAAAGTGAATCAATGAGAAGATAGGCTATTTTATTTCCATATGTAGACATGGTCAGGTCCTTCAGAAAATAAAACAGGGGGATGAGAAATGAAGAGTTATCAAAATCTCTAAATCACTCTTACCTTGAAATGAGATCTGGATACCATATACAGAAATGGAATTAACCACTAGTCAGTGTCTAAGGATGTAGAAGAAATGTGACGCAAAAACTAAAAATGGTAACAATATCAAAAATCTCATTTTTATCTATAACTTAAAAAATAAAATGAATTTGCAAAGAAACTATTTGCATGACAGAAGCGTATAATTTATGTGGTTGTGTTTACTATGTGAATGGTCAGATGGCATATTGTCACTTTAAATGTTTTAGAGGAAAGAAAGGTCTGTCTGGGTAAATTAGCCATACAATGAGGAAAATAGCCAATAAGCCACCTGTAGTTTTGTTTGTGCAACAATAGCATAAACATATAGTTGATGACTCTGATTTTAGATAGCACAATCTGTAATACCTCTAAGCATAAAATGGATATCCATCCATAGATAGAATCCTTCAGTCCCAGTGATGCAGTGTTTCCTGGCACTAGGAAATGGCAAAATGCTTAAATGGCACTAGGACTCTGCATGATAGCAGTCACACAGAAAACATGTCAGCCTATTTTGAAAATTTAAAATATGGGCCCTAGAAAGAATATTACAAGTTTTCCTCATGAAGTAAAAATAATATATTTTTTAGATTAAAATATATTCTATTATGATTATTCCATATTAAAATTATTATTAGACATTATATTTTTGAATAAATGTAGATACAAAATTAATTAAAGAAATAAATATTTTCACTGTCACAATTGATGCCATTACTGTCAATTTGTATGAAGTTGTACAATACCCAGAATCCCTCAGAACATAGTTTTGCATACTAACTGAGAAATGGAGAACACAAAGTGATGTGTGTTAACTATAACATTTGTTTCAATGTTTGTAGATTGCAAAGATGAATGGAAACGAGAATAAACAAATACATGATTTGTGATAAAGAAAAAAAAAGAAATGACTATTCTCATATCATTTTTCAAAACATTATCTACCATGCTGCTGTATTACATTCCATTGCTATCAATGTAGCATTTATCTCTTTTATACTAATGATTTGTTAATCTTTCCCCAGTGGACTGTTGAGTTCCTTGGGTAATGAAACTGTGGCTTTTTGCCATTTTTTGTAGTTCAAGTTGCTAAGACAGTGGCTGGCATAGGTAATCAATAAATATTTATTAAATGGATTATAAATACTATGCAATTTTCCCCTTTTAAAGCTTTTTGGATTGTATAAATACTATTAATACTATACTATAACCATTCATAAGCTATTTTAATGTATGTGATATAGTTATAAACTTTTATAGAAATAATTTTCATGTATCTGGTGTTTTTCTTTATATTTTTCCACTCTTTATTTTTAATGGGAATACAAAAGAAAATGAAGCCATTTTATCAAGCCATGCAATTTCAAAGGCTTCTTTACACTGATTTTGATAAACATGTATGAGAAAAATATTAAAATACTAAGAACTATCTCAGTATATTTTGAGAAAATGATTTATAGTATCAAGCTTTACTCCATTTTAAAAAGTTCTTTCTAACCAGCAGGCAAAGACTTCTAAAATCAAGTTTGGTCCTTTCTGATACATTTCATATTTGAATCAAAATATGTCTTTACTTTTATGTTCCTTGCTAAAAATAACACCAAGATAAAAATGCTTTTTCTTTCTCCATTTTTTTTTCCTAGAGAAGACCCTTTGTCATCATCTTTCTATGTAATATCCAGAACTCTAAAATCTGAGTGTGTAAATGATCACATTTCTTACCCATATTATTTGTTTAAAGTAAGATCTTTTTTTTTCTCAGAAAAATAAGTGAAGAAACAGTGTTGGTTTGTTTTTTTATGTTTTGAGAAAATAAAAAAAAAACAAAACAGAGTATATACTTATACCATTACACTACTATTGTGTTGTTAAACTACTTTTAAATACCTATGTGCTTTTGGGTAAATTGGAAGGGGAGATTAACCATGAGAGACTATGGACTCTGAAAGACAATCTGAGGGGTTTGAAGTGGCGGGGGGGTGGGAGGTTGGGGTACCAGGTGGTGGGTATTATAGAGGGCACAGCTTGCATGGAGCACTGGGTATGGTGAAAAAATAATGAATACTGTTTTTCTGAAAATAAATAAATTGGGAAAAAAAATAAAATTGCTATTACTGAAAAAAAAAATGAATGAGGAAGTCAGACTTCTTGTTAAAATTGTTGTAAGGCATCTCCTCTTTCTAAATTATTTTCAGCGTGAGTACAGATGTATTTGTGGGCCTTACAGGGCATTGTCTCACAGATCAGCATCTGCATGTTTTAGGGATCTATCCTGGGCTCCCTTAATTATCCAGGTATACAAGGAACCTAAAGGCCTCATGTTGTCTGTTCTGTAGTGTTTGGCCACCTGGTACTGGATTGCAATTTTCTGTGGATGCATCAGGCATATGCACTTATCTTTCCAATTTTACTAGGTAGATAAAATTTAACATCAAATATTATACAGTTAGCTAAGGATCTTAGAAGAAAATAAATCATATTATATAGGGAAAGTTTATGTATTTTTAATACACTTAAAAAGCAACAAAAGTAAAAGTTATGGATGTGCAAAATCATGCTATGTTTCTGATAATAACTTACAGATTTTCCACTCTAAATGTTAATATGGCCTTTAATGAATATGGTTTGATGCACTGTCTTTATGGTCTTCTTCAACCTCTCCATTGCTTTCACTTTTTGCTAATTCTCTCTTGTTTCTTCATTTCAACCTATATCTTCCTTGAATTTGTACCTGACTTATGATGTGATTATGTCTCAACAAACACATCATAAGGTGAACATATCATGAGGTGAAAATTGCATTTATTACACCTAAATCTAACAAACATCATGGCTTAGCCTCCCCTACCTTAAATGTGCTTGGAACTCTTAGAGCTCTGCAGTTGGGCAAAATCATCTAACACGAAGCCCTTTTTGATTGTAAAGTATCAAATATCTCATGTAATTTATTGAATACTGTAGTGAAAGGTTGTAGGAGTACAGAATGATTGTTAAGTGTATAGGTTGTTTACCCTTGTGATTGCATAGTTGACTGGGGAATTGCAGCTCACAGCTGCTGCCCAGCAGCATGAGAGTTTTTGTAGGGCATATTGTTGGTCCAGGGAAAGATTAAAAATTCAGAATTCGACGTATACTTTCTATTGAATGTATATTGCTTTTGTACCATTGAAAGTAGAAAAATTGTAAAGTGAACTATTGTTAAGTTAGGTCTATCTGTTACCACCTAGAGGGAAGGCATTCAAAGCAATCATTCATCATACTGTTCTTAGTTTTACTGCAAAACTCAAGAAATTCTAGAAATTAAGCAAGTGTTTTATACATTATAATACCATCTTCCTTAAAGAAATTTAAAGTTCTGTGTTTCTTGAAAGTGTTTTGGATATACAGTACATGCTCAAACACATTAATTCCGGGGTGCCTGGGTGGCTCAGTGGGCTAAGCCTCTGCCTTCGGCTCAGGTCACGATCTCAGGGTCCTGGGATGGAGTTCCGCATCAGGCTCTCTGCTCAGCAGGGAGCCTGCTTCCTCCTCTCTCTCTGCCTACTTGTGAACGCTCTCTGTCAAATAAATAAAATCTTAAAAAACAAAACAAAACATTAATTCCTTTTTCACTTGTTTAAAATTTAAATTCAATTAATTAACATATACTATATTATTATCTTCAGAGGTAGCATTCAATGATTTATCAGTTGTATATAACACCCAGTGCTCATAACATCATGTGCCCTCCTTAATGCCCATCATCCTATTTTCCCGTCGTCCCCAACCCAAACATTAACTAATTTTTATTTTTTATTTTTATTTCTTTTAAAGATTTTATTTATTTATTTGACAGAGATCACAAGTAGGCAGAGAAACAGACTGAGAGAAATAGGAGGAAGCAGGCTCCTCACTGAGCATAGAGCCCGATGCTGGACTCCATCCCAGGACTCGGGGGTCATGACCTGAGCCGAAGGCAGGGGCTTTAACCCACTGAGCCACCCAGACGCCCATTAACTAATTTTTAAATCATCGTAATCTTTAACCTCATCTCATCTAAACTGACTTGTTTTGATAACATACATTAATATTCATAAAATATTATTAACCAGTAAGGTTTATAGCTAATACATAAGGTATTCAAGGCTTACCAAGAACTATTGAAAGATAAAAGAACTCTTCCAGATCTTCTTAGGAAACAAAATTAATTGAAACTATAGCATGTTAACAGAACTGTTTTGGGACTAAAACAGTTAATGTACTATGGAGGAAAAGAAAAATCATCAATGCTTTGTGTCCTTAAAATACAAGTGCTTAAATAAGTATTTGGGCTATGTCTTCTCAGTGTACAGCCTAGTAGCTGATTTTATTGTTTTATTTTTCCCCCTCTATTTTTTAAAAGATAAATTTACTTAGCCATTTCATCTCTTTATTTGGCATTGCATGGGTGATTGATTGATGGTTAGTGACATCGCATAAATCGCAGCTTATGTCAAACTGGGGCAAATGGAAATGGAAAGAATCTTGTCATCATTACTTGACCTTTACTTTAATGCAGCTCTTATCAGACTGCCACTTAGTTTTGGGACTATACTGAGAAATGCAGTGCTTGCCCTCAAATTATATTTTAAAAAGGCAGGGGAGCACTCTGTTAGCAAACTTAATGTTGTCCTATGATTCATGGTTATTCTTATACCATTGTGTCTATTTATCCTTTTCTATGACTTCTCCATCTAAAATAATGATTTTCACATTACTAGGGTATAAGTGGAGGAATATAGCTTGACTTACTGTTGGTTAAAATAGTAGGAAATGGCTAGAAAACAACCAATATGATATAAAAATGATTTGCCAGTTAGCCCAATCTGAAAAAGCGTGTTTTACCTTTTCACAAATGCTTCATTTTTCACATATAAAAATGTAATTGTAATTAGATTCATTCATTTGTTTTCAAAAAATTAAAATGCATTGACTCATTGCAATGTATTAGGAAAAGGGAAGTCATCACTGGGATAATTTTGTGGGCAGGAGATTGTTAGAATATTTAACAAATATAAATATATTTAGGTTAAATTATTTATGATAGTAATAGTAGATGCCATATTTGAATAGTGACTTTTAAAAAGGTAAATCTGGGCCTCTGAGTGGTTTAGTCTGTTAAGCTTCTGCCTTTGGCTCAGGATATGATATCAGTGTTCTGATTTAGGGTGACTGTGCAGGGCTCTAACTTAGTGCAGAGCCTGTTTGTCCCTCTCCCTCTGCCTCTGCTCCTCTAACTGTTTGTGCTCTGCTTCTCTCAAATAAATAAAGTCTTTCACAAAATAATAAAATAGGGGCACCTGGGTGGCTCAGTTGGCTTAGGTCGTGATTCCAGGATCCTGGGATTGAGTCCTGCATCTAGCTCCCTGCTCCATGGGAAGCCTGCTTCCACTCCCCCTACTTGTGTTCCCTCTCTTGCTGTGTCTTTCTCTGTCAAATAAATAAATAAAATCTTAACAATAATAATAATAATAATAAAATAAGTAAAAAGTTAAATCTAAGCTAAAGCACATGATCCTTATCTGGAAGCATTAAATTATTTGTGAATGAAATATTTGTCCAACATTATTTTTATACAGATATATAATACTTTATATTTGCTGAAACATTTTTTTTTCAAAATTGTTATCTTTCTTTTATATCAGTTTATCTTCAGAGAGACAAAACTAGAAATTTTTGTGTAAAATTGAATAATTCAGAATTTTATTAATAGTCACTGTCTGCTAAAAGGAACCATACTTGTTTTTTCAGTTTAGGCAGTAAATGATTGTAATTTTGAGAAAATGAGACCAAACAAGGTAAACCCCACATGAACTCAGGCTTTCTGGCTGGGTAGACTTTCTCAACCACAGAAAGTTCAATTCCAGCCAGGATATAGCAACCTCAGAGAGTCGAGGAAGAATATTGGAAGTCAGGGCAGGTACTACCCTTCTCTAGGGATAAGAAAATAGAACAGGGAAGTGTCAAATCATCAGGGCAGTCCCCATGTTTTGGTGACTAAAGGGCAATTTGTGCATGTCCAAATGAGACTGTTAGAATGCCAGTAGAGGGCCAAGAGCTAAGAAAAACACCAGAGACTGAAATGCTGTAAGACATTGCAGTTCCAGCCCTACCTGATGATAGAGACCTCCGGGAACTCCTTATACCATCAGTTGAAAGATAAGAATATGTCTTTGATATGAGCCAAACCCTGGGAGTAAGGAAAAAACTAAAATATATATAATCTAAAAAAGAATAAAACCAAGTCTGAGAGTCTAGAAATAATGTGTCAGTAATTTAACTGCCTACTAGAACAAATAAACTTAAACATCCTTAAGGTGTTGTAGGCTCATTGCAACATATCATCCGTAACATTCATCATATAAGAAAACAATGACTGGATCTAAAAGGAACAATAATTTATAACCCACAATTTAAAAATTAACAAGCGTGCGAAGAGGCAAGAACATAACCAATAATCGGGAGAAAAAAACAATCAACAGAAACAGAAAAAGAAATCATCACGAAGACTATAGAATTAGCACAGGGAAGTTAAAATAGCTGTGGTAATTTTATTACCTATGTTCAGGACTGTATGACGGATAAAGATATAGATATAAAAAATTACTCAAACTATAAGAGTTAAAAAAAAAAACATGAAAAATAAAATGAAAAAATATGTCCAATTTGATTAAGAGCAGATTGGACACCCCATAAGATTAGCAAAGATGCAAAGAGTTAAAAGACTCACCAAAAGAAAAGAATTTCATATTTCCTATGAGGTATGATCAAGAAATTCAACATTTGTGTAATTTCAATACAGCAATTTGGAAAGTCAAGATAACAAATTAAATAACGGCAGCTGAATTTCAAATTTGATGGCAAGTTTTTATTTACAGATACAGGAAGCTCTACAAATTCTAAGCAGAAAAAAAAAAAAAAAACAAGAAAGAAACTACACTAGGAATACCATAATCAAACTGATGAAATGTGTAATAAGGCAAAGTCTTCCACCAGAAATTAGAAGTATGACTTACAAAGGAATTAAAGTAAGAATGACAGGCTTTTCACCAGAAACCATAGAAATCGAAAAATAAAGGAGTGCTATTTTTAAATTGACAAAAGAAAGCTCATTGGCCTATATTCCTATACCAACAAAAATACTTTTCAAAAATAAAGGTAAAAGGATTGCTTTCTTCATAAGAACATGGGAAGTTCTACTGACCTGTTTGCAGTGAAATTGGTGAAAAGTATTTTTTTTAAAAATAACCACTTAAAGATTCTGGAAGTAGTCCTGGGGCAAATAGAAAATATAGAAACATCTTTTCAAGAAAATCTACAAAAAATTTAGAGTGAAAAGCAAAAGTTGGGGCTCCTGGGTGGCACAGTTGGCTAAGCATCTGCCTTTGGCTCAGGTTGTGATCCCAGGGTACTGAAATCGAGCCCCACATCAGGCTTCAAGCCTGCTTGTCCCTCTCCCACTACCCTCCCTATCTCACTGGGTCTCTCTCGTCAAATAAATAAAATCTTTAAAAAAAAATCTTAAAAAATAAAAGAAAAGCAAATGTTTGTGGTATTTGAACCAAGACTACTCCTTTCCTTCCCTTTCCTAACTCAGTAAGAAACATTCCATTCCAGACTGCAGCAGGCGAGAAATGGGTCTCCCTTGTTTTCCCAGCTTCCAGCCACAGGGCTTTATTCCTAGGAGAAATGGGACTTCAGTATTTTTCATCCAGCCCCCAGACACCTGTTGTTGAGGCTAAATCATGTGCAAATGCAATCTAGGGTGAAGGGCTTTCTTCTGCACAAACTCCACTCATGGAATAGAAGCTCTACTTGGAGTCTGCATGCTGAGAATACTGTGACCCTCACAACTCTTCTTCCAGGTTTTGAAGTAGTAGATCTACACCACAGAGGCAGCCTAGGATTCTCCCAAGCTATTGCCGGCCCCTCCCCTGAGTGCTCAGCTCCTACAGCAAAGATATCACCCAGAGAGTTGTTTTCTTTTTTGCCATCCCCAACTCCAGATTTCTGATTCAGATATTTAGTCCTTGGGGAAAAGCAAGATCTAAAACAGCTATTTCTTGTGGCACCTGGGTGGCTCAGTTGGTTAAGCATCTGTGTTCAGCTTAGGTCAGGAACCTAGAGTCCTGGGATGGAACCTTGGGTCAATCTTCCTCTTTAGTGGGGAGCCTGTTTCTCCCTCTCCCATTCTCCCTGCTTGTGCTCTTTTCATACTCTCTCTCAAATAAAAAAATAAATAAATAAAAATTAAAAATTAAAAATAAAGCAAAACGACAACAACAAAAAACTATTAAAAACAATAATAAAACAAAGAAAAAAAGAAACCAGATAGTTCCTAATCTCTTCCCAAAGAAACCCAATTCTTTTGCAATAGAGTATAAAAAGTTTAAACCTAGGGCCACTCACAACACCAGTTGAGATTTTAATGAAAAACAACTGACAAAGATTGCTAGTTCTTTTTTTTTACCATTTTTTTTTAAATTTTTAATTTTTAATTTTTTATAAACATATAATATATTTTTATCCCCAGGGGTACAGGTCTGTGAATCGCCAGGTTTACACACTTCAGAGCACTCACCAAAGCACATACCCTCCCCAAGGTCCATAATCCCACCCCCCTTCTCTCATCCCCCCTCCCCCCAGCAACCCTCAGTTTGTTTTGTGAGATTAAGAGTCACTTATGGTTTGTCTCCCTCCCAATCCCATCTTCATTTATTCTTCTCCTACCCCCTTAAGCCCCCACGTTGCATCACCACTTCCTCATATCAGGAAGATCATATGAGAGTTGTCTTTCTTCGCTTGACTTATTTCGCTAAGCATGATACGCTCTAGTTCCATCCACGTTGTCGCAAATGGCAAGATTTCATTTCTTTTGATGGCTGCATAGCATTCCATTGTGTATATATACCACATCTTCTTTATCCATTCATCTGTGGATGGACATCTAGGTTCTTTTCATAGTTTGGCTATTGTGGACATTGCTGCTATAAACAACCGGGTGCACGTGCCCCTTCGGATCACTACGTTTGTATCTTTAGGGTAAATACCCAGTAGTGCAATTGCTGGGTCATAGGGCAGTTCTATTTTCAACATTTTGAGGAACCTCCATGCTGTTTTCCAGAGTGGTTGCACCAGCTTGCATTCCCACCAACAGTGTAGGAGGGTTCCCCTTTCTCTGCATCCTCACCAGCATCTGTCATTTCCTGACTTGTTAATTTTAGCCATTCTGACTGGTGTGAGGTGATATCTCATTGTGGTTTTGATTTGTATTTCTCTGATGCCGAGTGATATGGAGCACTTTTTCATGTGTTTCACTTTTTCTGTTGACCATCTGGATGTCTTCTTTGCAGAAATGTCTGTTCATGTCCTCTGCCCATTTCTTGATTGGATTATTTGTTCTTTGCAAAGTTGGCGGCATCACAATTCCGGACTTCAAGCTCTATTACAAAGCTGTCATCATCCAAGACAGCATGGTACTGGCACAAAAACAGACACATAGATCAATGGAACAGAATAGAGGGCCCAGAAATAGACCCTCAACTCTATGGTCAACTAATCTTCGACAAAGCAGGAAAGAATGTCCAATGGAAAAAAAGACAGCCTCTTCAATAAATGGTGTTGGGAAAATTGGACAGCCACATGCAGAAAAATGAAATTGGACCATTTTCTTACACCACACACGAAAATAGACTCAAAATGGATGAAGGACCTCAATGTGAGAAAGGAATCCATCAAACTCCTTGAGGAGAACACAGGCAGCAACCTCTTCAACCTCAATCGCAGCAACATCTTCCTAGGAACATCGCCAAAGGCAAGGGAAGCAAGGGCAAAAATGAATTATTGGGATTTTATCAAGACCAAAAGCTTTTGCACAGCAAAAGAAACAATTAACAAAACCAAAAGACAACTGACAGAATGGGAGAAGATATTTGCAAACGACATATCAGATAAAGGATTAGTGTCCAAAATCTATAAAGAACTTAGCAGAGATTGCTGGTTCTAATGAAGATACAGATTATTCTGTAAACCCACTAGTTTGCAGGAGAAAATGGAAATAAGACAGCTAAGAGGAGCACTTGGAACAAATATGGGATGGTAACCTCAGAAAATAGTCCCTCAAAGGAAATAAATTTGACTGGATCTAATCAACTTATGAAGAGTAATTTTGTTCCAGGACCTTACTGGAAATAATAGACAAATTGGCCAGCTAGGCAATTAGTGGAATTTGAATGATAGGTGTGGGCAGAGAAAGATAGAGGAGAACCCTACCAGGGACCCTGCCATGCCATATTGACTGGAGGCACACTGAAAGTTGTGACTCTTTAAGGAGCAACATCAGAGGCCTAACACTATGGGGGTAGAAGACATGGAAAGACTTCAGTAAAACAATCCAGCCAGTCACTAAGAAAAATAAGTAAATTATGGTAATAAGTTCAGAAGGAAAAACAGTATCCAGAAAATACCCATAGTTCCTACCATGTATCTAAAATGTCCACTTTCCAACAACAAAATTGGGACAGGCAAAGACAGGAAAGTGTGACCCATACAATGAGGAAAAAAAGCAGGTGAGAGAAACTACCTGTGAGAGAGAGCAAGATGTCACAAATTTAACAAAAAAGATTGCAAAGTACTCATTAAAAGCATATTCACAAAAGAAAAGTATGATTAAAGAAGTAAAGGAAGGTATGACAATAGTGTTACATCTAGTAAAGAATACAAGTAAAGAAATAAAAATTATAAAAGAGAATTAAATGTATACTCTAGAGTTGAAAATTTCAATAACTGAAATTAAAAAAAAATATTCACTGGAGAGGCTCAACAGTAGATTTGAACTGGTAAAATAAATAATTAACATATTTGAAATTAAATTTGTTAAGAATATTCAAGCCATAGAATAAAGAGGGAAAAAAATGAAGAAAAATGAAGAGCCTTAAAGAACAGTAGGGCACCAACATATGTGTAAAGGGAGCATCATAGAGGAGAGAGAAAAAGGTATTCAAAGTAGTAATGGTTTAAAACTCTCCAGATTTATTGAAAAACAATAACCTACACATCCAAAAGGCCCCACAAATTCTCAGTAGGATCAAAATAAAGAGACTTGCAAAGATGTTGTAGAAAAATTGCTGATAGTAAAAGACAAGGGGAAAATTTTGAAAACAGCAAGAGAAATATAGCATATCAGTTCCACAAGAATCCCATTAAGATTAATAGCTGACTTCTGAGCAGGAAAAACCTGAGGTCAGAAGGCAGGGAGATAATGTATTTAAAATTCTCTCTCTCTCTCTCTCTCTCTCTCACACACACACACACACACACACACACAACTGTTGACCAAGAATCCTATATCCAGCAAATCTATCATTTAAAAATTAAGATGAAATAAAGAATTTCACAGATCAATAAAAAATGAGAGAATTGTAGCTAGCAGATGAATAGTAAAGGAAGTGCTTCAGGCTGAAAGCAAATGGTTCCACACAGTAATACTAATGAACATGAACAAACAGCATCAGTAAAGGTAATTATGTAATTATAAAGACAATTTAATAACATATTTTTCTCCTGCTAACTAATTTAAAAACCAATTAAATTTCAAAAATGGATTTTTTAAGGTATATTTCAAAAGATAAGATTATGACATTTAATCTGTTTTTATTCATCAAAATGAACACAAAATCTTAGATATGTACAGACCTAATTGCTTCAAAATATATAAAAGAAAATGATAGAACTCCAAGGACAAATACAAAAGTCCTCTCATTAACTGAAAGAGTAGATAGATTATCTGTAATTATATAGATATTTGAGCAACACTGTCATCCAAACCCAGCAAATTGATTACTCCACCCAATAATAGCAAATCATGTGTTCTTTTCAAGTATATGTTAGATAGTCCCTGAGATAGATTATATTCTGTACAATACAAAATCTTAATCAAAAGTAGTGAAATTATGCAAAGTATGAACTCTGACTACAACATAATTATATTAAAAGTCAGTAATGAAAAAAATTAGAAAATCACCAAATATGTGGAAATTAAATAACACAATTCTAATTAACCCATGGGCACTGGAGCCACACAAAGAAAATTAGAAAATATTTATAAATAAATTAAAATGAAAATATAACATATAATAATTAGTGAGATGCAGCTAAAACGGTTCTTAGGGGGAAATCATATTAAAATGGTTACTTAAAAAAATTCAAATTAATTATCTTAGCTTCCACCTAAAGAAATTTAGAAAAAGTGAATATCAAAGTCTATCCATCCTTTATAGAAAGACTAAAATAAGAAATATCAGAGTAGAAATCAATGAAATAGAAAACAAGGATTAAATGAGGGACCTGTTTTTTTTAAGATCAGTAAACTTGATAAAGTTTTCACCTCTCTGATCCAATAGAAATAATGAAAGAGACATCACTACAGATCTTATACCCATTAAAGATATAAGGAGGGACTACTATGACTAACTTTATGCCAATATATTTGATGGGTGACATAGAGAAACTCCTTGAAAGATCAATTTACCAGAATTCATCCAAGAAGAAATAGATACCCAAATAACTCTGTATCTATTTTTTTTAATTGCATTAATAATTTAAAATGGTTTCACAAAGAAAATTCTAGGTCTAGATACACTGAATGATGAATTCAACCAAAGGTTTAAAAAAATATATATATTGTGTGCATATATATGTATATTAATAGTTTCATAAAACATATTCAGAAAATAGAAAAGCAAACACTTCTCACCTCATGAACACAGATGCAAAATTCTTTTTTTTTAAGACTTTATTTATTTATTTGACAGACAGAGATCACAGTAGGCAGAGAAGCAGGCAGAGAGAGAGGAGGAAGCAGGCTCCCTGCTGAGCAGAGAGCCCGATGTGGGGCTTGATCCCAGGACCCTGAGATCATGACCTGAGCCAAAGGCAGAGGCTTTAACCCACTGAGCCACCCAGGCGCCCCCAGATGCAAAATTCTTAAACACAGTTTAGCAAATGTAAACCAGCCATTTATATAAAAGGAATGCCTCTCATGACCAGTATTATCCTAGGAATACAAGGTTTGTGTAAATTTGCAATCAATGTAATTCACAATATAAAGAGATTAGAAAATAATATGTGTGTGTGTATGTATATGATCATATACATATGATCATCTCAGTAGATGCAGTAAAAGCATTTGAAAAAGTCAACATACATTCATAATAAAAACACTCAGCTGGAGGTGCCTGGGTGACTCAGATGGTTAAGCCTCTGTCTTTGGCTCAGATCATGATCTCTGGGTCCTGGGATCACAAACCATGTCAGGCTCCCAGCTCAGTGAGAAGTCTGTTTCTCCCTCTCCCTCTGCCATTCCCCCCTGCTCATGCTCTCTCTCTCTCTCTCTGAATCTCTCTGTCTTAAATGAATAAAAAAAAACAAAAACAAACAAACAAACAAAAAAACAAAACTTTAACAATAAATAACAACAAAAAACCTCAGCCAACTGGAAGAACAAAAGAACTTCCTCAACTTGATAAAAAGTACCTATAAAAAACTTACAGCTAGAATGATATTTAATGTGAAAGACTAAATGCTTTTCCTTTAATATCAGAGGGGGAAAAGAGGTATTTTTCACTTAAGACTGTCTAATAAAATGTGCTCGAAATCTTGACGTTTGTTTCACTTAGTACTGTGTATTTAACTAATATTAATATTTTCATTATTATGCAATGAAAAGAACACAAAACTAGTTCTAACCACTACATAGGTGATCCAAACCAATTTAGTTAATCATTTTGATTCAGTTTAGGAAAGACACTAAAGAAAGGAAAGAAGGTTTTTCTTTCTTTTTTTTTTTTTTAATTGCCCCCAGGGATTGAGTTTTGTGTTTATATACTAGAAGTTTTCTCAGACTTTTATTTCTATACACTTTGTTTAAATTTTTATATTCTAGTATTACATAGTTCTTTGAAGAATATTCATGCTCAACATTATGTGTAATTCTAGATCACATTCCATTTAGATCTGGTCACTTTTCTGTCCATTCCTTAGATCTTAACATAAGGAAGAGAAAGAGAAGAAAATGAAACCCAGAAATCAAAAAATGAGTGGACAGTAATCTAATTTACAGATTAATCAGATGAAAGTAAAGATATAATTGAACCAGAAAGTTCTAACTGCTCAGTGAGAATTCAGCAAATGAGCACTAGGTTCCTGGAAGAGATGAGGTTTCAGAAATGTTATGAGGGATCAAGTGGCAGATTCTGTGATGTTTCACCCAGATACCCTCTCTAGCCTCAAGGCACCCATCCTCCAGCTGCCAAACATATAATCTTGATAGCTGATAGTTCACAGCTGTATTCCTCTCTGTAAATCACTTTAATCTCAGGAAGCAACTTCACTCAAGGTTATTCATCTTGCCAGGAGTGACCAGAAGATTGGCTGATGTGGGGGTACAAAGGCCTGGTCCTCTGACTAAATTTGGAACCATCCTGAAGGGCCATCCCATATACAGAGCTTCATGTGGGATTCGCTGAAGTCTTAGTTGCACAGCTTTGCAATAGTCCCCCTGTCTAGTCCCACTTTCCTCACATCCTGACAGGTCTGTCTCTGAAGAGTATTCCCCAGTAAGCATTCTGCACAGAGCTCCCAGTTTCAAAATCTGTTTTCAGATGTAAAATCTGTTTCCAATGTAAAATGAATGAGCACTGAAGAGATGCACGCAGGAGAGTGGCTTTTCAGGTACATAGTGCTATTTTTGAAAGGACTAACTTCTCAGTGGATTCAGCAGTGGACATAAGAGGGTGTGACTGAGGTGCGTGAAATGGGTGGGATCACCAGAAAAATAGCGGAACTGCTAAATTTAAGTAATAAACACTTTTTATGAAAAACGTTTCTCAGAAATTCACTTCAAATCACTAAATAGGAAGTAAAGTTAGCTTGCAAAAATCATTTATTTAAAAAAGAAAGTGGAACAGAATAATTTTACAATTTGACACCTAGATTCTGTGACTGCCAAGTATATCCTGGCAATATTGGTACTGAAGCCAGGGCAAATTTAGAGTGCCAATGGGAAAAGCTGGTGCCAAGCTAATGCTGAAAATTGCTTAAACTGAACTAATGCCAATTTGCTTTTGCATCATAATAAGGCAGAGAGAATGCTAAAATTAAACTTTTACACGATAAACATTTTTGGTGTCCACATCTTATTATTTGTGAACTTGTCATCTCTCTTTCCTAGTCTATCCTCCCTGTGTATCTATTGGGAATGATTCCAACCACCTAGTTTCTAAAACAAGAAATCTGGGAGCCAGTATAGAATCCTACTCACTGTAATCCTTACAGGCCTTACCTACATCACGCCCAGGCAGGCTGCTACCTCTTTATTAACATTTGAATTCATTCTTTTTTTTTTTTTTTCCCAATTTATTTATTTTCAGAAAAACAGTATTCATTATTTTTTCACCTCACCCAGTGCTCCATGCAACCTGTGCCCTCTGTAATACCCACCACCTGGTACCCCAACTGAATTCATTCTTAATCTCTCCCCAACTCCACTGTTAATTTTGTGATTCTGGTCATCAGTATTGATCAGATTACTTCACGACTTTCTTACAGTTGGTGTCTTCCAAACCAATCACAAAATTGTTCAAATGTTCAAAGAAAGAATATTCTGATTGCAAATATAATCATGCTATTCTTCTGTAATATGGTCAGTGGCCTCTATTTTTAAGACACATCTCAGACTCCCTAGCATAGCCTAGAAGGTACTCTGTGTATATATTACCTTTCCAGGAATTTTTTTTCTCATCAAATCTTTTATTTTATTTTATTTTATTTATTTGAGAAGGAGATAACAAGCAGGGGGAGCAGCAGGCAGAGGGAGAGGGAGAAACAGTTTCCCCATTGAGCAGGGAATGAAATGCTGGGTTCAATCCCAGGCCTCATTTTATCAAATCTTATGGTTCAACTGTATTACATTACTTCAAGTTCCCTAAACTTTGGGCTTACTCACATGAAAACTTCTCTTTCTAAAAAAATCTACTTCAGGTTTCAAAATTTAACATCTTTAAGAAAGCGGTTTGCAAAAAATTTTAATTAGCTCCCATTTTTGAAAAGAATTGAGTATGAATGGCTTTACTGGGGACATGTACCCCAGCTGAACTTGAGAACCCCTGATTTTTATATTGGGGCAAACTGCTTAGACTTATTAGTATTTCTCCTGCAATGCTCTATTCCTCTGATGCACCCGTTCAAACTTCTCTGTGTTAGTCTTATTTAAGTCTCCCTTTTCTTAAGGGCTCCTCCAAGTCTCTTTAAAATTCTTTTTATAATAGCACTTACAAATTAGTTTCTTCACTTATTGCTTTCATTTTTCTCTGTATTTACATTTTAAACATAAGAATGTGATCCATCTCATGAACAAAACATTTGATAATTCCAACCAGTATTTTCTTTTACCTTTTTTTTTTTTTTTTTTTTTGTGAAGTTTTATTTATGGGAGCACCTGGGGAGCTCACTAGGTTAAGTGTCTGCCTTCAGCTCAGGTCATAATTTATTCCCTGCTCAGCAGGGAATCCTGCTTCTCCTTCTCCCTCTGCCTATCTCTCCCCCTTCTTGTGTTTGCTCACTCTCTCTGTCAAATAAATAAATAAGTAAAATCTTTAAAAAGAAAAATTTTATTTATGTAAGTAATCTCCACACCCACTGTGGGGCTCACCTTTATGACCTTGAGATTGAAAGTTTCACACTTCTCTGAATAAACCACCCGAGCACCCTTCCCATTTTTTCTTTATATTTTCATATCAAGCCCATCTGTATGGCATCTTATTGTAAGTTATTGTAAAATGACTTAGACCTAAAACAGGTAAGTCAGTATCATTAGTTCTTAAGTGGCAGTGAGTTTGTCTTGCAGGCAACATTTGCAATGCCTGGAGACATTTTTGGTAGCCTGAATGAGGTAGTGGGGAGCAAGGCAGTACCACTGGCATCTGATGGATAGAGACCAGGGACACTGCTAAGTATGCTGCATAGAACAGTCCCCATTGAAAAGGATCATTCATCCCAGTACGCCAGCAGTGCTGAGGTTGAGAAACCCTCATCTGTACAGAAACACATGTTTCGTAGGCTCAGGAATCAAATTGTCTGGGTTATAATCTTAGCTTCACTTGGGAAGTATCTGAGTGACCTTGAGCAGGTACATGAATTTCTTTTATCAAATGGAAGTAATGTTGCATACATCAAAGGATTATCATGAGAATTGAATTAAATGCTTAGAAAGCACTTGTATATAGATAACAATTAAAATGTTAATTATTATTATTGTCATAGATTATAAAGAAAGCATTATTCCTTGTGGATGCATGTGATTTTTCAATAACAAAACTGTTAATTATGCCAGAATTCACTTGACTCATTGCAATATTCATTTATGTCTGATTATGATTTCTTTCCTTTTCAAATACCACTTAAATTAGCCAAACGGTGATACTAAGTATGTTTTGTTTAATTTCTCTACTCTCTAGCCACACTATCACCAGGTCTATATTGTTAGTGTTTTAGTCACAAAACAAAGAAAAAATGTACCAAATAGACTAGTGTTTGCAGAAGACAAAGATGACATTTAATTTGAGGTAGACTGTCAACTGGAGATAGTTGTCTTATTTCTGACAAGTATCTTGAGCTTGTGGAGCTTTTAAACAGGAACTACACTCTAAATTCCCAAACAAAGAAAACTTTTGATTCCTTTTTGGTTAAAATATCCAAAAAATCAGAGTGCCTATCCGGAGTATTTTCGATATAATTCCCATCTTATTTCTCCAGTAGTAATAAAGGTCTTGTAAAAAGATACAATTTTGCTAGCAAATGATTGTATTTTCTGATATGAACAAATAAACTGTTAGAAAACAAATAATTTGGCATTCACACAAGTAGTTACTCAGTTAATATAAATTTAGAGTTGAAGTGCCCCTTCCTGCAAACAGTGTACAATATGACATCTTCTAGTAAGCTTTTTGAAAAAAAAATTTTTTTGGCTATTGACACTGGATACCAAAAAGAAAAAAAAATGGTTTGGAACTCTTAATAAAAATGCAATTCATCACATTTTATGATGTTCTTTTTTTCTTTACAGTGAACAGAAACAGAACCATCACTTTGTTTTGAGTGAAGCTGATTGAGGCTCATGTGGGAAAAATGTAGGTCATTTCTCAACCCATAATAGACTGCATTTTGATTTAAAGATGATTTACCCCACTGGAAAAGAACCATCTTGTTTTAAAAGTGATATGTGTTAGACTAGAATATTTTTTTGGGAAACTTTAGATGGCAGGTAAAAAATTCACAAGACCATCTACTATATTAGATAAATATGGCTAGATGTTTGGTATGATAAATTTTTCATCATTAATATTGATTTTCCAAGACTACAGTACTTTATAGACACATAAAACAAATGGAGATATGACATTTGAAAGAAGGACAAGAAAAAGAATAAACAATTTAATTTCTTTTTTCATCCTGACTTCACTATATTAACACATGAATTTATTTCTCCTACCTCCTTAAACCACACAACAATTAAAAGATTACTTGCTCTGGGGCACCTGGGTGGCTCAGTGGGTTAAGCCTCTGCCTTTGGCTCAGGTCATGGCCTCAGGGTCCAGGGATTTAGCCCCCCATTGGGGTCTCTGCACAGCGTCTGCTTCCCCCCCCCCGCCTGCCTCCCTGCCTACTTGTGATCTCTCCCTCTCTCTCTGTAAACAAAAAAAAAAAATCACTTGCTCTGAGGAAAGCTGTTTCTCAGATTCTAGGGGGACATTTAGGCAGCCTAAGGAGGCCCACCTAAGATAAACTGAGGATTTTTGTGAATGATTAGCCACTGAGGTCGTGGGGTCTTCTGCCAACAGTCGTGTAAGTTAAAATCAGATTCTCCAGCCCCAGTCAAGATGACCACAGCACTGGTGAACATCTAGACCACTACCAGAGAAACACACTGAGCCAAAACTCAGTTAAGCTATTTCTGAATTTTTGACCTCAGAGAAACTTGAGATGATAAATTTTTACTGTTTTAACATGTTAAAAATTGAAAAAGTTTTTTCATGGTAATAGTTACTTAATAGAGGACTAAAAGGAGAAAGTACATCACAGCAGATGGACACTGGTAACATAATTTAAAAGCTGGAAGGCAAATAGACAAGTGATGCAAGACAGAATATAGGTGGAATTGAAGACAGACAGATAATTGAAAATCAACCAAAATAGAACTTTGAATCCAGAATGTCCTCTTCCACTTATAACCAAACCAAACCAAAGCATTATCTTTTGTCATTTTGGTAGAGGACAGATTGCTCACTCTTGTAGAGATAGTAGATTCTGGTACATGAGGCATGGCTGTGGAACGGAGTGCCAGACTCAAATGAAGTTGATAAAATGGGAGTGTTCTGGGTGATCATCAAAAATCCAGCCTCAGTATCCTGATGGTCTCCCAGAATTCTTTTTAAAATTAGAGTTGTACCTTCTACTTCCCAAAAGACATAATTTAATGATTCCTTCCTTTAATCAGCACAAGAGAAAGAACACTCAGCGGAATGTGGAATGTAGAAACACAGTGAATAATACATATAGTGAAATAAATGGTGTTGGCGGTTGGATCACTATACTGTGATCCACACTGTGGTAGGAAGGATTCTTAAATGGCTCCTGATTACCCACAGCCTTAGGGAATTCCCATGGGAAGGACCTGTGAATACGATGGTGTATCACTCCACTTATAAGGTTAAGGTGGAAGCATTTTGAAGATGTCTCTAAGGTGTCTAACCAGTTGCCTGAGTTAATAAAAAAGGAGATTATCCTGGGACCCTAACCTAAACAGATGAGCCCTTCAAAGAGACTACAGGCCACAGCAGATGTGCTCCTTCTGGCCCTGAAGCGGCATACTGCTGTGTTGCGGGGAGAGCTATGTTATTAGGACCTATGGGCAGATTTTAGGATCTGAAAGCAACCCTTGGCTAGCAGCCAGCAAGAGAACGTGACCCTCAGTGCTATAACCATGAGAATTTATACAATCAAACAACCTGAATGAGCTTGGAAATAGATTCTTCCTTACTCAAGCCTCTGGCTGAGAATGCAGTCTGGCCAACACTTTCATTTCTGCCTTGTGAAATCCTGGGCAGAAAAGCTGTCTGAGCCTTGCTCACCTACAGAACTGTGAGATTTTATATATATATATATATTTTAAGCCACAAAGTCTGTGGTAATTTCCTATGTCACACGAAGAAACAGAAACTAATATACACACTGTTGGATGAATTCTTCCAATTCAAACAGAACTGCCATTTAACACATTGCCTCTTTTTAACATGTCTAGGTAACCAAAATAATTAGACTGAGGAAAAACATTAATCATAGACAATGAAGTATTTCTTTTCAGAAATGAAGGACATGAGTTTCCACATTAATAGGCCCATTGGGTGTCCAGGAAAAATGAAAAATACTCAAAGTACAACTACATTATAAAATCTCAGAACACAGTGGATAAAGATAAGATCAAGCTGAACTGTGTTAGATTTTTAATAATACATGCAAGTTAGAAGATGAGTAATACCTTCCTATACCAAGAATAAGCAGTACCCTTCTCCCTTGAGTTCTGTCAAAGCCAAATAAGCATACTATATTATGGTAAAACAAATGATTTGTTTTATAGACATACATCTTCTCAAAATATTATCTCCCATGCACTTATGGAAACTTCTGGAAGCTGTGCTCTCTAAAAGTCTAGAGATAACACCAAGAAAAAGAAGACTTTGCTTCCCAGAAAATAGAGGCCCTAGAGTTAGTTTTAGGAAAAGGAAGTCCCAGGAAGAGTTGTATAGCAGCATGAAGAACAGCAGAACAATGGGGGTGGGTGCAAAAGGGAAACTGTAGGGTAAAGGTCACCTTGAAAATAATGAATGGGTAGGCATTTTGGCTGATTTGGGCATACAGAAAACGTCACTGAGAGATTTTAGTATCTAATGGACTGTTCCAGAAAAAGAAGTATTTATAAAAAACAACACAGGGCACCTGGGTGGCTCAGTGGGTTAAGCCTCGGCCTTCAGCTCAGGTCACGATCCCGGGATCTTGGAATCCAGCCCAGCATCCTGCTCTCTGCTCAGCAGGGAGCCTGCTTCCCCCTCTCTCTCTGCCTGCCTGTAATCTCTCTCTCTCTCTCCCTCTCTGGCAAATACATAAATAAAATATTAAAAAGAAAAGAAAAAGAAAACAATACAAATTTGGGATTCCGGGGTGGCTCAGTCAGTTAAGCATCTGCCTTCAGCTCATGTCATGATCCCAAGCTCCTGCAACTGAGTCCCCGATTGGGCTCCCTGCTCAGTGGGGAGCTTGCTTATCTCTCTGCCTGCTGCTCCCCCTTTTTTACTCTCTTTCTCTGACAAATAAAATGAATAAAGTCTTTTAAAAAGAAAAGAATACAAATTTTTTAAATAGGGGTATTCATTTCAGAAGAGCTAAGTTTCTTGAAGATGCTTACTTATATAGAATACTTGGCTTAGCACTGGCTAATAATTATAGCTACATGGTAATATATATTGAGTATTTATTTAACCAAATATTGGGATATGATCTTACTGTAGGAGTGGAGTAGAAAGAGAACAATGGATGGAGCTTTTTTTGGTGTTAGAGATCTAAATCTTACACACCATAATAGAAACTGATATATAGTTTCTAAAAATTCTGCATCTCAATTTTAGTATAAATGTATGTGCAAACAGGTAAATATAAAAAGACATAACTTAAAAAACAACAAAAAAATACAACTAGAGAGTACTAGGAAATAGTGAGATAAAGACTACTCTTCATTACCAGCTTTTTGGTTCCATATGATTTTTTTTAATTGAGTATATGTATCTCTTTTATAAAAGAAAATTCATTAAAAAGGTCATAGAAAACTAATTAAAATGCAAATGTAGGGGCAATGTGGGACAATATTTTCAACTACTGGTGACATTCGATAAGATGATGCACATAATTCAAATCACTCATTACTGGGAAAACAAGAGAAGATACTGACATGGTTAAGAGTGAGCTATCTGAAGGCAAACTCCATTTTCAAATCTTAGCTTCTTTAACACTGACTTTTATTCCTGGGCTAAATACGTAATTTCCTCAACTCTAAAAACTAAGCTACACAACATTCTTCTTGGAAAAATAAATATGGGGAAGCTTGTAAAATGTTTGACATTACCTGGTAAATAGTAAGTCAATAAATATTAGCTACATAAATTACATGGAAATATTTACTAAGCAGCTTTATGTACACAGCACTGTCGGAAATCTGGGTATAAAGAAACATGAATGAAACAGGAATGATTTCTTATGTGGCAGTCTATCTGGAATATGTGGATAAACTAGATAAAAGAGAAATGAGAAAATAAAACAGCAAATTAAAAAAAAAAAAAAACAACTAAAACTATTTTTGAATCCAAATCCTAATAAGTTCTCAGTGCTCCAAAAGAAACAGAATAAGCAACTTTGGTGAGTGAGTGTGTGTGTGTGTGTGTGTGCATGTGTGCGCACACATGTGTGTTTGTGTGTGTGTGTCTATGTTGAAGGGGGGAAGTTGTACTTTTATTTATTTTTTTAAAATATTTTATTTATTTATTTGACAGAGAGAGATATCACAAGCAGGCAAAGAGGCAGGCAGAGAGAGAGTGGGGGGGAAGCAGGCTCCCTGCTGAGCAGAGAGCCCGATGCGGGACTCGATCCCATGACTCTGGGATCATGACCTCAGCCGAAGGCAGCAGCTTAACCCACTGAGCCACCCAGGCGCCCGATGTTGTACTTTTAAAGGTTACCATTGTTTGCCTCATGAGGAGATGGTACCTAAGTCAGACTATATTAATCTGCTCAAGCTGCCATAAAAAATACCACATATTAGGTGTCATAAACTACAGAAATTCATTTCTTACAGTGTTCAAGTCTACAATTTTAAGATCTAGGTTCTAATCTATTCAATTTTGGGGGAGGCTTCTCTTCCTGATTTATAGATAACCACCTTCTTGTTATATGCTCATGTGGCCTTTCATCTCTGCTCACTTGGAGAGATGGAGAAAGCTCTCTGGCGTCTCTTCTGAGAGCACTAAACTGACTGGATCAGAGCTCCAATGTCATGACTTACTTTAATTTTGATTATTTCTTTAAAGGCTCTATCTCCAAATGTAGTAAACTTGAGGCTTAGGGTTTCAACATATGAATTTTGGGAGAACATAAACTTTCAGTCCCTAACATTCTACCCATACGCCCCCCAAATTCATGCCTCCTTCTCACATGCAAAATATACTCTTTCCATCCCCAAAGCCCCAAAAGTCTTAACTCAGTGCAGCATCAACACAGTAGTCAAAAGTCTAAAGTCTTGAGTACATATTATCTAAATCAGGTATTAATAAGACTCAAGATACGTATTCATCCTGAAGCAGACTTCCTGTCTAGCGGTAAACCTGTGAAAGCAGGCAAGGTATATGCTTCCAAAATGCAATTGTTGGACAGGCACAGGATAGAGGTTTCCCAGTCCAAAAGGGAGAAATAGGAAAGAAGTAAAGGATATAGGTCCCTAGCAAGTCCAAAACTGGATAAGGCAAATACTATTAGGTTTTAAGTTTCAAGAATAATCTCCTTTCAGGGCGCCTGGGTGGCTCAGTGGGTTAAAGCCTCTGCCTTCAGCTCAGGTCATGGTCTCAGGGTCCTGGGATCGAGCCCCGCATCAGGCTCTCTGCTCAGCAGGGACCCTGCTTCCTCCTCTCTCTCTGCCTGCTTCTCTGCCTACTTGTGATCTCCATCTGTCAAATAAATAAATAAAATCTTAAAAAAAAAAAAAAAAGAATAATCTCCTTTGGCTTGATACCTATCTTCTGGACCCCCTAGTGCTGTTGTCTGTACATACAATTGTGCCAGACTGGAATCCCTCCGCTAAGGTTCTTGCATGCAGAGTCCTACCCCCAAAGCAGCAACAGGCAGTCTTGCCCTCAAGACTCCAGGTGTCCCAAGGTTCCAGTTAGCAGCAGTCTGGCTTGTTGAAATGTTTTTGGAGGCCCCACCCTTTGAAAGTGAAGTACAGGCAGCCTTGGTCCCTGGACCAGTGGTGGGAATGGTAGCCCTATAGATCTTCTGCATCACCTTTAGGGTCATTCTTACCCTTTTTTAATAGAGAGGGTTCATTGCTCATTGCCAAAAAAGCTTTATGGCCCCATCATGCATAATATAAGAAAGTCCTACAACCTTCCTTCAGCTGCCTTATGTTTATCCTCTTCAGTTCAGACTGGCAGTGTTTCTGTTCATAGAATCCCAATATCATCTCTTTAAAAATGATAGTCCAGGGGACAGCCTTTGTGGTATCTTCAGAACATGCTTTCTCATTTTTCGCAATATGAACAGACAGAATTTTCCAAATCTTCAAGTTCTGTTCCTTTTTGTACAACAATTCCTTCTTCAATTATCTCTCTCTTTGTGGATTTTACTGTAAGCAGTCAGGAAGACCTAGGTCATGCCTCCAATATTTTGCTTAGGAATTTCCTCAGCTAAATATGCAATTTTACCACTCATAATTTCTATCTTCCCCAAATGCTGGAACACAAGTGAGACATATTCTTAACCATTTTATAGCCAGGATTACCTTTCTTCCAATTTCCAATAACATGTTTTTCATTTCTGTCTGACACCTACAGAATGGCCTTTAATGACCATATTTACACCAACATTCTGTTAATGATTATTTATATATTTTCCAATGATGAGAGCTGTATCTTCAGGTCTTCTTTTTTCTTTATGAGCTTTCACAAGAATTACCTTTAATAAACATATTTCTACCAATAGTACCCGCACAGCAATCTAGGATTTTTCTAGCATGTATCTCTAAACTTCTATACCCATTAGCCAGTTCCAAAGCTGCTTCTGTGTTTTTTAGGTATTTGTTATAGCAATACCTCATTTAATGGTACCAGAATATGTTAATTTAGTCAAGCTGCCAAAATACAATAATGTAAACAACAGAAAATATTTAAAGTTAGGGGAGCTAGAAGTCCAAGATCAGGGTTCTGACCCATTCAGTTTCCAGTGAGATCTCTCTTCCTGGCACATAGATGACCATCTTGCTGTGTCCTCATATGGTCTTTTCTCTGTGCTTGCACAGAGAGAAAGAGAAAGAATGAGATAGAGCACTCTGGTGTCTCTTCTTATCAGGTGTCTAAACTCTTTGGATCAGGGCTGGCCTTACTCAAATGATTTCATTTAACCTTCAATTCTGCCCATAAATATTCTTTCTCCAACTACAATCACTTTGGGGGTTAGGGCTTCAACATAATTTGAGGGGACACAAACATTTAGTCCATAACACACTCCAGGGGCAAAAGTGTAGATTTAGTCCATAACACAGTCCAGGGACAAAAAGGTAGATTTTATGACTAGGAACAAAGTGAGAAAAATAATGCATGTGCATTGGCATATTTTAGTAGTTAAAAGAAGGCTAACTTTGGGAGCAGAATTGATAAGTTTGGACAAGTATGAGACAGGGAAAGATTTCAATGGAAGGGTATGATGAGAACCTTCATATTGTGATTTTTGGATTTTATTTTAACTGTGAGGGTAAATGATAAAGGCATTAAGCCAGGTAGCACCACAATGCAATAATGTGTTAGAAACATCACCATGTCAATTGCATTGAGAACAGATTAATAGTGGGTAATACTCAGAGCTGGCCAAATGAGGAAAACCAACAAGTAAGAAACAAAACAAAACAAAACAAAAAAAAAGTGTGAACCAAAAAAAAAAAAAGTGTGAACAAAAGTATGAACCAAATACTTACAGAATTAATACAATAACAATATATTTAAATTTATTCTGTTAATAAAAGAATTGCTAATAAAAGCATCAATGTAATGTCATTTTATCTCATTAAATTTTTATTTGGTGGGCACAACTAAGAGAAAAGTCAGTATGTTGGAGTTACATTGATTGACTAAAATTATGAATTATAATAATTAACTAATATAATGCTATATTATTTTGACATGAATAATATATAAAAGCAGAAAAAAACAACATAGGTTCAGCATCTCTGAGTACCTGGATGCAATTCAGAAAAACCTAGGCAGTGCCAGTCCCCCAGTGGTCATGCGGAAATGTGTTGGAGTGATTTTTGTTGTCACAAGGCTGGCGAGGTTCTGTTAACAATTATTTGGGTGAGGATGGAGGAAAACTAAACTTTCTGAAATAGTCTGGCCAGTTCCTCACAAAGAAGAATAAAAACCACACTCTAATGCCAACAGAGCCCTAACAGAGGATGTTAGATATCACAGACCTGTACCCCTGAAGTAAATAATGGATAATATGTTCATAAAAAAATAAATAAACAATTTTTTAAAAAGTCAATGTCAAGACCACAAAACGATCATTCCTTCTTTCTCCCTGGCCCAGAGACGGGCTTCTAGGGCAGAGGAAACCAGAAGCAGCCACATTTCAGAAGCGGGAAAAATATACTTTGTAGAGAGAAAATGCTTAACCTAATAGACTATGAAGAATTATTGGGGTATTAATGCCTAAGAAATCTGTCCAAAGCAAGCATAAGACTTAGAGAAATATTTGCTCTGTGAAATAGATTTCTATTTAGTGGTGTAAGTTGTATAGGTATAAGTGGTATAGTTTTGCATTTGATTTTTGATAGAAATTCATATTTGGTATACGATCTTCAGTCAAGCAAAATAGCCAAACTTAAATTTTAAAAGTCTTGGTATCCTGTAATTTCAGTTCAGTGAAATTATCCTATGAAACTATTAGAAACTCCAGGAATTCTTCATATATTAGCAGTGTTATTTATATTAAGAACGGAAATGATTACTTATTACGTAACTATCCACATTATGTTTTCCAAAATGTCTTATGGACATGAAGATCTTTTCACAATATAATGATAGGAGAAAACATGTGCATATTTACATAGAGTTTATAAAATAATTTATGTAAATGTTTATATTAAAAGGAAACCTGCTAACATGTATTACAATGAATATCTTTTATGGGCATTACTAGTGGTGGCATTTTAAAAATCTTCATATATTTTTAAAACTTCTATATAATGATTATTTTTGCTTTCTGTATTTGTGGTTATTTGGAAAATAAGGCAGTACTTTTCTCATTGTAAAATATTCAAACAACATTGAGATATGGGAGAGATGTACTTTGTTTAAAGGGAAGTATTTCTGGGGCTATTCCATAAACGGAAGTCTGCATAATTCAAGCCTAAAATAATTGAAGAATAATTTTTCTATAGAAAAGACAGTGGAGAAAGGCAGTCTTAACGTACAGACTTTTTTTTTTTTTTTTTTTAAGATTTTGTTCATCCATTTGAGAGACAGAGGTCACAAGTAGGCAGACAGCAGGCAGAGAGAGGAAGGGAAGCAGCTCCCTGCTGAGCAGAGAGCCCGATGCGGAGCTCCATCCCAGGATCCCAGGATCATGACCTGAGCTGAAGGCAGAGGCTTTAACCCACTGAGCCACCCAGGTGCCCCAAAACACAGACATTTCTAAACACAATGTATACATCTAGGTGTATTTTCCTGTGGTGATGTTTTTTTAATTTCATCTTAAATAAAGATATCTAAATTAAAGACTTGACCTTCTTCATAGAAATTTAACACACCTAATTGAATTCCAAAGTTTCTGTTGCCTGACAGAACCTTTTGGAACTGGCACTGAATCTACTATTTAGTGAATTCTTAGATGATATTGTCATAATATAAAAATATCTTCAAGTTATAGTAATAGTTAATGTTAAAGTAACAGCACAGATGTTATTTAAAAAAAAAAATCTGGAAATCCCAGTGCATGTTAAAAACAGTATGGTTTAAAAGATGCCCTTAGGGGCACCTGGGTGGCTCAGTGGGTTAAAGCCTCTGCCTTCAGCTCAGGTCATGATCTCAGGGTCCTAGGATCAAGTACTGCATGGGGCTCTCTGCTCAGCAGGGAGCCTGCTTCTTCCTCTTTCTCTCTCTGCCTGTTTCTTTGCTTACTTGTAACCTCTGTCTGTCAAATAAATAAATAAGATCTCTAAAAAAAATAAAAGATGCCCTTAAAAAAAAAAAAAAAAAGGAGGGAATTGGCTATTCCTATTTACCAGCTAAAGTGATGAAAGCTTGTGGCAGCCATAAAAACAGTACACAGTGAGGTTTGTCTAGTTTTTACATTCAGAACGTCTTGATAATAAAAAAGTCAACATTTTATATACTGTTGTTTTATAAAATTCAATTACCCTGTATATATAATGCAACAGGTCACTCCCCTTTCTCCCACACACATTTTATTACCTTCTGTTCTCAATCACATATCCCTCTCTGGAGTTAACCACTTAACAGTTTGTGTGGTCGCTTCTAATCATTGATAATTATGATTTTATATGTACATAGTATGTTATATTGCCTGTGAATAAAAGAATACATTAAAATGTGTATAAATAATTTTACCTTTAACTTTTGTGCTAAAAATCACTTTGTTAAGTAATACTGAAGAAAATATCCCCATGTATGCTCTAATGATTGTTTTATTAACCAGTTCCTATGATAGAAAATTTAATTCTAAAAGTAAAAAAGATGGGAAAAGAGGGGCACACAAATGTCTCAGTCAGTTAAGCATCGGACTCTTGATTTTGGCTCAGGTCATGCTCTTAGTATCTGGAGATGGAACCCCAAGTCAGCCTCTCTGCTCAGTGGGAAGTCTGCTTGAGATTTTCTCTTTCCATCTTCCTCTGCCTCTCTCCCTTGCACTCTTTCTTTCTCCGCAAAATAAATAAACAAATCTTAAAAAAAAAAAAAAAGATGGGGGAAAAAGAAGAAAGCCAGCTTTTTCTATTGAGTCAGTATAATGTAAACTACACATTAGCATGGTGATTTTCTTAGAAAAATAGGGCCAGCAATCTACTGAACTATGCTTGTGCCTCCTTAGAAGTAATTTAAAGAAAGTTTAAAGAAAATAATTCTATTAGGATTGAGGCTAAATTATCTTTGTGAGATGATGGTGAAAATGTTTCTTTTAAAAAAGGAACAAAGAAAACCCTGTTTAAGGAAGTATTAGCTAAGTATTTATTTATGGAAAAAGGTTTAATTACAAATTCCTTCCTGAAGAAGCAATTTTAAAACTTGTGATCCCACTGCCTTAAAATCTTGCTGCTTCTAAGTCTCTTCTCTAATGTGATACTAGGTACCAGCTATTTATTTTCAGCATGATTCAGGTTAGTAAATTATGAGGCAATGGCTTTTTCAACAATTAGTAAATTCCTGTGCATCCTTGCAGTTTTCCACAGTCATGGTTAAAATACAGTGAATCTACCAGCAAAGATGTGTCACGGCCAGAGCACAAAACAATTAAAAGAATCCAAAGATTTTTTACTGATCAATGAGAAGTTTAGCTTTGGAGAGAAATATATTGCTAATAGAGATGACCATTGAGGGCAAATTCTTGGATCCACCTCTCAGCTTTAGATAACTTATATTTGACTTTTGATTATGATCCTTACCTCAGTTGTGCTTCAAAAAATGGGTAATTCAAATTACATAAGCCTTTTGAGAGCTAGAAACATTTTTAAGAAGTAGGAAAATTTGAATTTATATTAAAGCTAAATTTGGGTGGCTGTTGTCATAATTTTCAATAAATCAACCCACAGTGACTCAGTACTGGAATAGGAATGGTGAGCATGTGTGTGTTCACAGTTTTTTTATTTGTAGGAGGAAAAGGTGCTTAACAGATGGAGCAATATTGAACTTTACCCAGAGTTACATTCATCTTATGCACAAGTCCATGCAGCAAGCAAGCCAACTTGACAGTTTAATTCCACATTAGGATAATGCTTGGAAGGGTAATCCTATTCGCACTGCAGGTTAAGGATGCCTGTGTAGTAGCTTTGGCCTATAAAGTTGTTAGCTATAAATTCTGAGATGGCATTATGAGCTTCTTAACTTTTTTTTTTTTTTAAAGATTTTATTTTATTTATTTGACAGAGAGAGAGCACAAGTAGGCAGAGAGGCAGGCAGAGAGAGAGAGGAGGAAGCAGGCTCCCTGCTGAGCAGAGAGCCCGACGCAGGACTCGATCCCAGGATCCCGAGACCATGACCCGAGCCAAAGGCAGTGGCTTAACCCACTGAGCCACCCAGGCGCCCAGAGCTTCTTAACTTTTAAACCTGCCTTTTCTTAGCATCGTACTGCCCCATAAACCCATCTAACCCATTATACTTTTTTTTTAAATCACTTGACAAATATACCCAAAGCAATAAAATCTGTTTTTCATTTGGATTATCTTATTCTAGACATAATGATCACGTGTATGTAAGACACAGAATGAGTAATAAATGGACCCGTTTTCTTTATGAGGGTAGATTTTTATTTTATTTTATTTTTTTAAGATTTTATTTATTTTTTT
The DNA here is from genome assembly GCF_020171115.1 of Neogale vison. Lineage (NCBI taxonomy): Eukaryota > Metazoa > Chordata > Mammalia > Carnivora > Mustelidae > Neogale > Neogale vison. The sequence goes on from NC_058101.1 coordinate 74,873,709, forward strand.
GAGAGAGAGTGACTGAGAGAGCATGAGAGCAGTTTGGGGGCAGAGGGAGAAGCAGACTCCCTGCTGAGCAAGGAGCCCAGTGCAGGACTTGATTCCAGGAACCTGGAATCATGACCTAAGCCAAGGGCAGCCACTTAGCCAACTGAGCCACCCAGGTGCCCCAAGGGTGGATTTTTAAAGAGAACCAGAAGAGTGTCACTTTGGCTGTATTTAAGGATAAAACCATCAGCTGCTAGTTTGAGAAAAGATAAATGTCCACAGTATTTTTTTCTAAGGAAAGTAAATGAAGAAATGAAAATACCTCTTTGTTTACTTAGATTTTAGAAAAGAGTCATTGTTCATCTGTGTACCTAGCCCATGAGTTTATACGGTGGAAATAGTTTATATTCTGCCACAGTGGAGTGACCATATGACAGCACTGAAAGGTGAGTTCTGAGGAAGCTGGGCAGGAATTTGTCCTGCCTTTGTCATTTAAGCATTGGCTAGATGTCTGAAGTTTCCAGCTGACAGAAGTTAACAAAAGTGTTTTAAAGGCCAAGTATTTTTCCTTTTAGCTCTTAGTTTTCCAGATGGAGAAAAATCAGCCTTGGACCTTAAGTCTTGGGTGGAATCGATTCTTGAAGTCTACAGATCTGCTGTCTCTCTGCTTAGAGGGGTCTGTAGTCTCTGAGACGAGGTCTGAAGCCCTTTAATACTGTTCTGCTTCCAAATGTAACTACCTCTTTGAGGTTATTTCTTTTTTTTATTTCTCAGTGTCAATCTGTGTTTTATTTTATTCTTTTTATTGGAGTTCAGTTATCCACGACCCACCTTCCTTCTGTTATCCTTTCAATTAATTATAATTTATATTAGTTTGACATAAAATCCTCTTATTTTATATTTGCTTACATGTATAACTTATATTTTGACTGCATTATTTTTTTAATCAACAGACTTTTTTTTTTCAGAATAGTTTTAGGTTCATAGTGAAGTTGAGTGGAAAGTACAGCGTTCTCACATACCTCCTCTACTCCCCATACACATTGACCACAATAATTTTTTTCTTGCTTTAACTGTATTTTTCAGTGGAAGCATCATTGGATGTTGTTTTCATGTTTATATCTACAGAAACAAGAATGTTTATAATGGTTGTTACTATAAGGATTATCTATATACATTCCTAACAAACTATCAGAAATGTTAACTCTAATGGGAGAGACATCTAGAGATTTAAAATAAGAAAGATTCTTGGATTATCTTCAAACACAGTAGGACAGTTTCATCATCTATTAGACGTCTCTCTTAGGCAGCATGTGTGATGTGCTTTTGCCAGCCTCCACCTGTTGTCTCAATAATAAAAACCAGGTTTTCATACACTAGTCTTGTGAGTCTTTTTCATTAAAAGTAGAACTTTATCCCCCAATATTGCAAACTTGTGATAATATATTTTAGGAGATCTAAAAGACTTGCTTTTCTCCATTACTTGAATTAATACCGAACAGCTGTACCTTGTTATCTTATTTGAATAGCTGTAATTCCTGCTTTATCATGTTTATGTGAATTTAGATGATATAAAAGTCACTGTCTCAGGTGGCTTAGTCCTTGCACATCTGCTTTTGGCTCGGGTCATGGTCCCAGCGTTCTGGGATCCAGCACCACATTGGGCTCCTTGCTTGGTGGGAAGATTGCTTCACCCTCTTCCACTCTCCCTGCTTGTATTCCCTCTCTTACCATGTCCCTCTGTCAAATAAATAAATAAAATCTTAAAAAAAAAAAAAAGTCACTGTCTCCATTCTGTGCGATCATTAACAAGGGAAAATTTTGAAATAATAAAAACATTAACATCTAAAATTTATTTAAAATGAACATTTATAGGCTTTTTATAAACATTAATTCAATTAATCTTATCTGTTTATTATTAATACTATTTCTTAAATATTAATATTATTAATATTATCTGTTAGAAGTTATTTCTTTTTTCAAGATTATTGATGAATTCCAAAGAGATAAGTTTACTTGCCACCTAAGTAGTAAGTGATAGAGACAGGATTCAAATCCAGGATATCTTGCTCCAGATATCTTAGCCATGAAACAGGTAGAGTGGTAAGAAGGAGGTAAGAGGCACTGGACAGTTTTTTTTGGTTTGTTTGTTAATATTTTATTTATTTATTTGACAGACAGAGATCACAAGAAGGCAGAGAGGCAGACAGAGAGAGAGAGAAAAGAGGCTCCCCGCTGAGCAAAGAGCCCAATGTGGGACTCGATCTCAGGACCCCAGGATCATGACCTGAGCCGAAGGCAGAGGCTTTAACCCACTGAGCCACCCAGACACCCCCACTGGTCAGTTTTTAAATTTTCCAATCTTCTGGAAGAATATAGCTCATAATCAGATTTGTCTACTCTTTCTTACTTTATTTATTTATTTATTTATTTATTATTTTACTTTTTAACTCTTTGTTATCCTACTGACTCCATCATATTTATATTTTGTCATTTTTGCTCAGTTCAGGGTTCATGCCAACTAACGGTACAAGAACAAATTCTCATTAAGACCCTGATATCTTTTACTCTTTCAGACTTTTTCTAGAGTCTGTACATCAATCAAATGTGTTACTTGTTTTAAATACTTTTGAGCACAACATGCTGTATAAAAATTAGTTAAATAAATCAGCCTCTCTTCTAAAATGTTTATTGCAATTGTTTTAGAATTTATTAAAAGCGAGGTAAAAGAAAAACCCCTTAGTATAAAATTGTGTCAACTTTTTCTCTTATTTTGAAAATCAAAGGAGATGATCTATAATCCTAGGATAGTGATCAAGAGATTTTTATTATGAAGTTAGTTTGATTTTGATGAGTTAAGTCTGTGAACACACAAACAAAACAAGACCAAATAAAAATAACAATTACATCCCTTACTAGTAAGCAAGACTTAAGTAGAAAACCAAAAATCTGCAAGAACAAGAACCTAATTTCCACTAAATGAGATATTTTTTTCAACATTGCCTACATACTAGAATTTTCCTGGAATCTTTGTATAAAGTACACAGGTACACAGATTTCACCACCAGAAATTTTTGTTTAATTATTCTGTGATAGAATTTGAGAATTATTTTGTTACTAAGCTGTTTCACATTTACCTTTTGATACAATGGCATATGATAAAATACACTCATTTTAAATGTTCAGTTCCTGTATTTAAAAATGTTAATATATGTGTGACCACCACACATTAAGGTTTATATAATACTTTTATTTTACAGTACCTCTAAAATTTTCTTGTACGCTTTTGTACTAAACCCACCCTCTTATCCCGATCTCCCAGTCATCACAGATTTGTTCTTAGTCTCTCTAGAATTAGTCTTGCCTTCTTACTGCACAGTATTATATTGTAGGTTTATACCAAATTTGTGCAGACATGTGTGTATATATACACAGACACACACAAATACATACATATTTATACACATATAAATATACATATACATGATCACATATACATGTAAATATATATGATATGTATATATAACTTTCGATATATATATGCTTGTATTTATATATATATAAGTTGTATACATATATGTTGTATATATTGTATATATTCTGTGTACATGCACACATACATATACTTGTATTTTTTTAAGTTTTTAAAATTTTTGCCTACCCTGTTAATCCTATGTTAGAGAAAAATTTTCTCCTATTTCTTTCTGGAATTTATATGGCTTTATCTTTTTTATGTTTAAGTATGACCAATTTAGTTCATAGATATTTGGAAAGAGGAAATGGTTAAAGTACATTTCTTTGGCTACCTATTCTACTACTCTTCCACTGTTGAGTAAAAATATTATTCTTTGCTATGGCAGCATTGCCAAAAGTCAATTAACATGATCTGGGGAAAGGTTTAGTTTTTAGTGGGATTAGTAGAGTACACAGGCAGATTTTAGTGGAAAAGAATAGTGCATTTCTATACTCTTTGCATTGTTTCAATTGATCTACAAGTCTTTCCTTACGTGAATACTACATCACTTGATACTTTGAGAATAGATCTTAAAGTAAATACATTAGTGTAAGTCTTCCAATTTTGTTCTATCTCAATTTTAGTTGTTTTTTTTTTAAATCACTTTTTTGTTCTATATAAATATCAGAATCAGTATATCAACTTCTACCAAAACAAAAGCAAAAAAAAAAATTAGAGGTATTTTCAATTGAGATTATGCTGGATATTTGGATCCATTTCAGATAAACCAAGAATTTTACAATATCATTTATTTTAATTCATGTAATTGGTATCTCCATATTTTAGGTCTTTTAAAATTATTGTCAGAAATATTTTGTAATTATTAGTATATTTGTTTTTCATGCATTGTGTTGAATTTATCCCAAAGTATTTTGCTTTATTTATGCTGTTGAAATGGTATTTTTATTTCACCCACTGATTTTTTTCCCAGTGTATGAAAAAGCAATGATTTTTTTTTCTAGGTCCCTTTGGATATTCCATCAATGATAAAAATATTGCTTTCTATGAAAGAAAATATTCTTACTTTCAATTTTTGCAATAAACATGCTTTGAACTTACTTTCTTTTTTGTTGCACTAAATAGAATCTCCAAAAAAGTGTTACATGGAAGTAGTAAGAATGGGAATCCTTGCCTTCCTATAGAGAGAAAGCGATCATTCATTCATCACTAAATATGAAGTTAGAGTAGGTTTTTCAAAGAAGCCCATTACCAGAATGGACATATTCTTTTATTCTTGGCTAGCATTTCTTATGAATGGATGTTTGGTTTGTTACATGTCATTTCTCTACCTAATGATATGATCATATGCTTTTTCTGATTTATTCTATAAATATGATCAGTAATGTATGTTTTTGATCTTGAAAGGCGAAGCCAAACTTATATTCCTGGGGAGTGGGTACCTTCTTTTCATGATATATTATTATTTTTATATATTACTCATATGCCTCTCTGAACATTTTGTTAAATATTGTTATGTCTTTTATTCATGATGGTCTCCCAAAGTGCAATTTACTCAATTTAGAGAGACCAGAATGCTCTTATCTGGTTATGCATCTTTTTTTCACTGGGACCCAAGAAATACACCAGGCAGAAACCCTGACACCCATAAAAACATTTAGTCCTGCTGAAATGATCAGACACAATTGTTTTAAATGGAATCTGTTATGTCTTTGATGTCTTATGTCTATAAACAGACCCACTAACTATGTCAATGGGCAAACAAAACTTAATTAAGAAAGCAGAATTTAATAAGAATGATTTTTTTTTTATTTCCATTATAAGGGATGTTTTCAACACGTCAGAAAATCACTGTTGCCCAGATTTTATCACCAGGAGTTTTGACTTAATTGCTATATTTTTGCTTAATTGGATGTTTATTCTTTTTACTTCTGTTTTTGTTTTTAATCTCCTCAGGTGATTTTAATATAAAGCCACAATTTGGAAATAACTGCTCTAATTACAATAAGTTACAATTACTTCTTCCACAACACTGCCAATGTGTTATCTTGTTCTCATGAAGGAAGTTAAATAACATGTACAAGTTCATATATCAGGTGAATAGATAATCCTTATAATCTGCTGATCACCAATGTGATTCTTTTATGACATGATCATTCATGTGCAACCACAGAAGAGATATGTGGGAGGCTCAGGAAACAATACGGATTACTATATTTAGAGGTTATAGAGACAGGAGGTTCTGTACAACATGCAGAGCCACAAAGGAAAAACACTGGGGTGGTTAGGAGACAGAAAACAGAAATGAGGGGAAGGTTTTGGCTATTGCTTTTATTGAGATTTGCACAGGAAGGGCAAGGAAATCAGGCTAGTATAAGCAATTAAGGATTGGCTAGTTTGAATAATTTTGGTGGGTGATCCTCAATTGCCCAGCACCTGATCCGAACATCCTTAAGGCAGAGGATTATTGCTTTCTTGGGGTACATAAGCCAGGAGAAATGGCTATGGATTGTTTAGTTTGCATATCTTCGATATGCAACAGACTGGGCCTTCTGCCTTCTCTAAGGATTGCCTAGCTCAAGGAGAGGAAGTCTCTTTCAGGGTGGAAAAGTTTTTTTTTTTTACAATGTCAAAATAATTGTTGAATAATAACAATGATGTCAAAATAATAAAACAATATACAGAACATTAAAAATACAATACAACCAACATACCTATTTTTGTCTTGTTTTATTTTGGTTTTGCACTCTGAAGTGATGTTTGCCAATATTATATTCTTTCCCTTAGTTTAATAAAATTCTCATTTTTTAATCTCTTACTCATATTAACTGAATGTCCTTTCAAAAGTGAAAAGTGTGTAATTGATAACCCCAACAGCGGACAATGTCCCCACTACATTATGCAATGACTCCGCTCAGAAATTTTCCTGAGAAAGACTTAAATCTTATCACATATGACTTAAGAGAACTCTTTAATATTGTTGAAATAAATTTTTAGGCCCAAGATGGAGCTTCTTCTGCATGGTGTTCCATGTCAGGTAACTGAAACTTAGATAACTTTTGTGTTTCTATAAATGCTCGATTGTTTAGAAATACATTAGTCAGCCAATCCCCAAATGCCAAGCTAACTTTGGGCCTTCTAACCCTAAATAACAGATATTTTCTACTTTCTTTTCCTGGTTCTTTATTCTTTTTCCTATAAAAACTTGTCGTTTTCCACCCCATTTTGCAGTTCTTTGAAAGGAAACTGTTCATAAAGTGTTACATGAAGTTTTTTTTCCTATTACCTAAACTGTCTTTTTGAATCATTTTTTAAAAGTTTTTGGCAATGCGGAGTAGGATCTGAAGCTGATTGCTAACAGCCTACAGGATAACCAGACAAACAGACAAAGCACCTACTCAACCCTTTAAACTCACCATGCTCTGCTCCTTTGCTTGTGGTTCTCTGATCCAAACAAATTTATTTTAAACACACACACACACACACACACATATTTATACAAAACTTGGGTTTGAGGAAATGTTCTTGAGTTTGTTAAAGTTCCAAGAAGACTCCAGGATAATTATCCTTATTATCTTTATCCTTATTATTATTATTATTATCCTTATCCTTATTAAGAGTGTGCATTGGGTGGAAGTACTGTTGGATTCACAAAGACTTGAGGTAAGTCCACAGCATCAACTGTTGGGAGACTTGGGGAAATAAATAAAGACAAGAAATTCAGGCTGTTTTGATGTTCAAAATCAAAACCTCAGAATGTGGAGGGTCAGACTGTTAAAAGCCATTAGGGCATCTGCCACTACAAAGGAATAAAGGAACTTTCTCCTGAAAGAAATAATAGATCTGTTGCTAATGGGAATCTTGGAAGCCAAAGCCACAAAATTAGTGAGCATGGACTGAGCACTTAAAAGCTATTAGTGTGCTCTCTGCCTAACTCTAAGACTCTTGTGATAGGGTAAATTGGTCACGAAATGGGTTACATTGACAGTAGATCACCCACCAACCTCAAGAAAATTTCCGTGCAACATGGTAGGCTGTAAAACACCATAAAATCTTCAGCCCAGCATCACATGTTTCTTAGGTATTAACTTGGCACTGAAAGATCTAAGCCTTAGCTAGAGAAATGATATCCTCAAGTTTCAAAAATCAAACTGAAGCAGGAGAGTGAGGTTCTTGTCTCATGGAGTTGAAGAATGAATCCTATAGACAAAGGAGAGTGAGCAAAGGAGAGTGAACAAAGCGGTAGAATTATATTAATTATATTATATTATATTATATTATATTATATTAAGCAAGGATACCAAAAAAGCTCTCAGGAGTGAGAGGGGTCCTGACCTGGTTGCCAGTGAGGACTTTTCATCTCTGGCCTTTTATTAGGACTTTACCAAAAAATTTGCTGGTGGTTAGGTCAGTGGGCTAGAACCAGACAAGGTGCTTATACATTGTGTGTTGTTTTTGTTTCTGTGACATCTATGATCTATAGATATATACTGCTTGGTCTGGCTAATCTTTATAATGAACTTTTCCTTTGAGGCCTGATTAGTTTTTGTGGTCATTTTTATTTTCTGTGTTTGCAATGTAATTATTAGAAAACATTTTAAGGCTAGTAATTGGGATAGGGTGGTCTAAATTTTTCTGATCTCTCTTTGTTCTGTCTCAGCATCTGTATAACTGAAATACCACTGGAACCTAGTTGGGGCTCCTATTCTTTCCCTACATGAAGTCCCATCTGTAAGGTCTTACTTAGCCAGAGTGACTCCATCCCAGTTAAACAGTCATTTTGTTATTTGTGCAGTAAACTTAAATTGACCCTCCCCCCCCCAGAGGAACTTACTTAGAAACAAGTCTGGGAAACCAGTAAAATATGGTCAACCAGTCCCTGATAACAGAGCCCAAATACAAGGGTGGGTCAGGTCAGGAGGAGACATTCAATCAATAAAGCACACATACTATCTTCCTAACCACCAAAGAATGTAAATCCCGTCTTTTGGGTGCCAAACTTGGGCGCCAATTCTGACCAAAGTGATAGACTAGTTCAAGCAGCTACTATAGGGTAAATTGTAATTCAATTGGCCACCCGTGTGTGACCTAGCAACTTTCTCTGTGTGTTACAATCTCATTGGACAGGCTCAACCACATGGCCTTTGCTCTATAAATGCTAGTCTCTGAGGCTGGCGGGGTGGGGTGCTCTCTCCGCAAGAGATGGCCCCAGCTGGTCAGTTTGATTCTCGACGCTGGTGCAAAATAAAGCTTACCTTGGCCTTCGCTTTGTATCAGCCTCACTCCTTTGATCACAAACCCCATCATCATCCTTTCCCTATTCAGTACCTTCCAGCACATGTGCTTATTTTATGTCTAAGAACTGTGGTCCTGGAAACTTTAGATGTCTACAAAAATGGCAAAATCCTGCCAAGACAATCTAGAATTACTATGTTCATCATGGTTAATATTCCAGTTAGGTTAGAGTATTCATTTAAGAACAAAAATTTCCAAATCAAATAAACTGAATGGGATACCTACTTTAATTGGCATGCAGAATCCTACAAAAAGCTTGAAAATTCTAAAATAGCTTCATTGAAAGATTCATTGCAAAAAGCTAATGAAAAATGGAAGACAAGGGAAGTAGACCGAAAACAAAACACTATGATTGATATGACCCTACTACCCCCTCTATCTTATTTATGTGATTATTTAATTTCTAATTCTCTGAAATGCCTTTTCACTCTGAAAAGACTAAAGAACCATAAATTAAAGTAATAGTCTCCTACAGCTACTCCAACACCCTGATATCTACCTTTGAAAGAGGGCCCCCATGGGCCCCTCACAGGGTTGTTGGGACTCTGAGGGTGCTCCGGTAAACTGCTATCAGTAATTCCCTTAAACAACCAAGGGGAAACTAATACTAAAATTAATGAAATTTCAAATTCTAATAGATAACTCTTGCCAAATTCTAATAGATAACTGGGGCTACACTGTTTACTTTAAACCTACTTGCTCCACAGCCTGTAGGTGAGATATTGGGAAAATTGGCAGAAACCAACAGAGTAAGTATTCTTACCAGAGTCAGTTCTCCTTAATCTCTGTATTGCTCAGTCAAAGAAGGAAGGGAGAATTTCACATTGACCCTTATTGGTCCTCTCTCCCATGGACAGCTATGACCTTCTTGTTTGTCTTTTTTTATGTCCTGAGAACTTGGCTTGGTTTTCTGCCTGCCTGGGACATGCAGATTATAGGTTCTTGCATATATAGGTGAAGTGGGAGATCTAGGTTCTTGTCTCACAGAGGCAAAGAATGAATCTCACAAACAAAAAGGAGTAAAGTGATAGATTTTATTAAGCAAGGATACAGAAAAAGCTCTCAGGAGTGTAAGGGGTCCTGACAGGGTGCCACTGAGGGCTTTTAGGGTTGGTCTTTTGTAAAAAGCTAACCAGGGAACTTGAAACTTTTTGACTTCTCTACTGGTAGCATCATTGATTAAAGGCTAGTGATAACATTTTTAATGGTTTATTTCTCTTTAAGGTCAAGTTATTTTCTCTGTGGGCCACAGGAGACTGCCATAAATAAGACTTCCCCTTTGGAAACCTAGGGCAGGGTGGTCTGGAGTGTCCCTTCATCTCTGATTTCCTTACACCTCCGCATTTGGGGGATTTTGGTGAGCCTCATCACACAGCCCCCAATTTATGTCTCTCTGCCTAACCCCATTTGTCCTCTACCCTCAAGCAACTCAACCATCAACCTGGGGGCTCAAAAATATAGCTGGGGAGAAATGTGGGTTGCACCACATTTTTAGTTACTTAGGGCCGGACAGAAATGTGGCATGTCCTATATTTGCCGCTAGGGTCCTACTAACTATTGCCAGCTTTCAGGGAATTGTCTTAAGTCTTTTTGACTTTGAGCTGTCTATGGGAGTGGCTATGGATCTTGGGAAGGTAATATATTTTACACCCTCTTTGGAGATGCCTCTTGGATCCATAAGATGTTCAGTACTGCCAGGAATATTTACTGTTTGTCCCAGCTGAAAACTGACAAGTTATTAAAAGGACTTTTTATGTAGGTCTGTGGTTATAAGTTGACCAAATTGGAAAATGATACTCAAAGTCTAATAGGAACTTTTTTAAAGGCCTTTCTCCCAAGCTAAATGAAACAGTGTACTCAGAGGGAAAGAAAAACAACTTTGTTCCAAAGACAAACAACTCTAAATCTATTATATTGGAATCTTTTGATTTCTATCTTAGCTGAAGATTTTATCCCTGATATAAAGAAGACATTTAAGGTAATGTAGTTTTATGGGTGGTGGATTAGCTCCTTGATACCATTCAGGTTGCAACCCAGTTCTTTAAGAAATTAAGTAAAACAACTGTCCTACAAATTGAGGACAAACTGTAAAACTTGTTTTACAAATTGAGTCTTTACAAGAGCCAGAAGAGCTCACCTATCCTTTTACCAATCCCAAAACCTCCACTATTCATCTCATTTCTTTTTCTAGATTTTTATATATTTATTTGAAAGACATAGAGTAAATGAGAGAGACAGCATGAGCAGGGGATGGAGGAGGGAGAGGGGCAAACTTCCCTGCTGAGCAGGGAACCCGATGTGGGGCTTGATCCAGGACCCTGAGATCATGATCTGAGCTGAAGGCAGTCACTCAACTAATTTGGATCCAATTGACATTTTTTTTTTTTAAATAAACCAATGAGTTTTGCATTACCATCCTAATGGCCAAAATTTCAAAACAAGAGTTTATAAGATCTGTTTGTTGGTTTAATTAAAACAGGCATAACTTTAGAGACATCAGTTTTGAATATAACACTTTTAGTCTACCTAGGTTTACTAAAAGTCAGATAAGTTCATGTTATTTCTGTTAGAGAATTGGTCAGCAAAAAAAAAAATAATTTAAGATATTAGTTAGCTGTTTAATGTCTCATGAAAATTTCATGATCTAAACATAATCATTAATAAGTAAATTGAATAGCTGTAAGTAAAAGCTTGTAAATGGATTTTTCAGCAATATTTATGATTCAAATGATTCAAAATCTTTTTAGCAACTCGTAACTTTAAAGTCATACTGAAATAAATTAATGAATTTTCATTGAGTGTCTTGATCATTTCCAAATAAATACTGAAATATTAGTTGAAGAACATAGGTTTATCTTCTTTTGAAAAAATAAATATTTTATTTATTATTTGACAGAGAGATTATAAGCAGGCAGAGAGAGAGGGAGAAGTAGGCTCCCTGCTGAGCAGAGAGCCCTATGTGGGGCTTCATCCCAGGACCCTGAGATCAAGACTGGAGCTGAAGGCAGAGACTTAACCCACTGAGCTACCCAAGTGCCCCAGTTTATCCTCTTTTTTTTTTTTTTTTTTTACAGAGGAACTAAAGATTTTGGGGTCTGTAAGTAAACATGTTTTGTGCCACATTGAAAAATTCACTATGAGGAAGAATGTATTTCTAGAAATTATGAAACACATTTATAAATTGGCTAATGCTAGTATAACAGTCTACAAATTATTTCTTAGTTTTCACTAGTAATTAAGGAGCCTAAGTGTTAAGAATTCTAAATAACAGGAGCGCCTCAGTGGCTCAGTCGGTTAAGCTTCTGCCTTTGGCTCAGGTCATGATCCCAGGGTCCTGGGATCCAGCTCCGCACATCAGGGTCAGTGCTTGGCAGGGAGCCTGCTTTTCCCTCTCCCACTCCCCCTACTTGTGTTCCATCTCTCTATCTCTGTCATATAAATAAAATCTTTTTTAAAAATTATAAATAATGCATATAACTAAAACTATTAAAAATAATAAGAGAACGATGTCTATGCAAGGAAAGTAGGATATGTTTTGGTAACAATGGCATGAAGTACAGAGTTGTGTTTTTGTAAAGGAAAAAAAAAAGAATAATTCTGTCTAAAGTAAAACAACTGATTATTATATAGGACACAACCAAAATGGATATAAACAGTTATAGAAGCTGTGGAAAAAGAATCTTAGGAAAAGAATTTTTTATGTGGTCAAGCTGACTTAGAATGTTGGAATGGCCTTATTTAAGTATCTCTCTTTTCTTTTTTTAATTTTATTATGTTATGTTAGTCACCATACAGTACATCATTAATTTTTGAAGTATCTTTTTGAATGTGCTTTAATATCAAAAGTACACTGGGTTTAGATTATTAGATTAGATTATCGGCCTGACTTAATAAGAAATTGTAAACAAAAGTTTTTCTCTACTGTTTAAATAATCTTCCTGGAAAGCATAAGTTTTGTGTTTTACCAAAATAACTTACTGTACTTCACATTTTCTAATCAGATCTTTGACTACTTAAGAAAACTCAGTCTTCTCAATTTTAAGATTTCTTAAAGTTTTCTTATAACTATTTAACTAAGGTTTCTTATAAATATGTAACATTCTGTATTTGCCTTTCGAGTCTCTAATTGGTTAAGTGCATATTTTTTGACAAAGTTCTAAAAAACCAAATTCTAAATAAAGTTTTTTTGACCTAATCTCACTTGGGGATTTTTCCAAAGAGTCCCTGAAACATCTCAAAAGATTTGTCCCCTCCCCTTATAAAAAGAGAAATATTTGACATGTTAAATTGCATAGAAAATGTTGTTAAATAAGAAGTGGTGTTTAAACTTCTTGAATTATACTTGTATGGGTGTATGTTATTAATATCAGTGTTCTAGAAACTCTATAAAATTCCTAAACATCCAGTATGTTCTAATACAATGTTATCAGTAATAATCCCAGTTATCACCTTAAAATATCATATATCACAAAAATAACTAAATTCCCTTGTCATTTCCATTACAACAAACTCTCGCCATATCTTTAGCCATGAGGATTCGTACTTCACACCTGAAGTCCGGTCCTGTGTAAATCCCACCTGACATCCGGTCCTATGTAAAATCCCAGAGACCTCAAAATTAAATTCACCAGGAAGAGAAATAGTTAAAATCAGGGTAGATTGCTTCCTCCTAAAACATCACATCAAGAACATTTCATTTATCCTTCTCTCTGTGACTGTTTTCCTAAAGCTTACACACTATAAAGGTCTTTGTGATCTTTTGTCCACATTTTTTCTTGCCCTTGTCTAAAAAGATAATATTATTCTTATATCTCAGGCCATCGCAAAGAGTGTCATCTAATCTCCAACAAACTGTTGGATTGGTTATAATGCTGGTGATCCTATGGTTCTTTCTTCCCATCACAAATTCTCCCTTATTTCTAGTACCTCAGTTTTTCTGGAACAAACTCTCAGGGTAAGTATTTCTGGGGAAGTGGAGACACAATTACATGAAATACATAAACAGACCAACTGGCTTAATAAAGTGTTACTCTCTTTGGGATCATTTCTTGACTTACTTGCTTCTAGTTGGTTTGGGTCCTGGGGACCCTGGCTCATGAGTGCTTTCCAAACCACAGACATTGTTTTGTTTCTAACAATGATTATTGTCTTCCAAATATGCATGCTGTCTCAGAAGTTTTTTTATTCATGTAGGCAACCATTGGCCAGTGACAGATGGTCTGCCTCCCACTGGAATGAAAAGAGAACAGAAAAACATAACCAGCTTTAAGAATGAAAGCCTGAAATCACCTCCTGTGAAAACTGCACTGAGATCTAAAGAGGCAATGATAACTGAGAGTAACGGTAAGACTGATGTTTTTGACCAGATCTCTTAAAGGGTCATGAGGATAATCAAAATGGGCAACTGTTGAAATAAATTTCTAGGCCCAAGCTGGAGATACTCCTGTCCAGGGTGCCGCATCAGCAAACCAAAATTTATATAATTTCATATTAAATGTTCCACTTGACCAGAAACTCTGTATTCCCAGTTAACCCATTCCCAGATGCCAAGCCAGATCTGACCCTTTACACCCCAAACAAGGTTGATGTTGTAGCCTCTGCCAATTACGTATTTTCTATTTTTCACTTTCTTGTTCTTTAGTCTTTATCCCATGAAATCTTCTTGTCTTTGGCCCATTTTGCATTTCTTCAAAAGGAGACTGTCCAACCCATGAAATGTTAAATAAAATTTGTATCACCTTAATTGTTTTCTTTAATTTTTTTTAAATATATAAACTATAGTAAAACTAAATCCCTTGGTCTCCCTCTGTCCCTCTCCCTGCTCACTCATGTGCTCTCTCTAAGATAAATAAATAAATCTTTTAAATTTATATTAAAATACAAATAAGCCAAAGTGGTAAAAAGTAAAAACCTCCAAGAGGGGTGCTGGGTGGCTCAATGGGTTTAAAGCCTCTGCCTTCTGCTCAGGTATGATCCCAGGGTCCTGGGATCAAGCGCCACATTGGGCTCTCTGCTTAAATAAATAAAATCTTAAAAAAAAAAAAAAAAAAGAAATCTGTCCAAGAGATAAATTTTAACTTTCCTCAATATATACAGCCTTAGCTTTATACATGTGTTTGTCTTTGAAATTCAGTTTAATTTTATATTATTTACTTTCCTGTTTTATTATGCATATTAATAAGATTACTATCTGTCTTGATATACAAAAATTCTTGATTTTTTATTCTAATTATTCCAATAAACTTAAACTCTGATTAATAAATCTAATATACTTGTAAGAAAAGGTACTTGCAATAATTGTTTGAATTTTCCAGTAAAGTAAGCCACTCTCTTTAGAAGCTTGATAAAAATTTTTATTATTTTATTTTACCTTGAATTTTCTTCTGTGGTTATACTTTGTCTCTTATTGTGTATAAGCGACAAGCCATTACATAATTTAATAAAGGCCACTGTATGTAATATTGATAGAGTTATTGAAAATGTATGTTAACCAGGGGAGAACAGAAAGAACTAATAAAAAAATCAGAAATGCATGACAAAAGAAATAGTTTAAAAAATTCAAATGGTGTGTTCATCACCATACAATAACCAAAATATCTAAAAGAGCAACCATGTAGTTATTTATAAATCTCTATGGCTGCTCAAAACACAAAAATAGTCACAGTTTTGCAGCTGATAGCATACTTGTGAAATTGTGGTTTCTATTTCTAGTAAATGAACTCACAAGACTAAAACCAAGTAAACCTGAAGAGCAGGCTAGACTCTAGTCTTGAGGTTAATTTTGTATTTATAACAGCTGCTGCAAAGCTTCAGAAACTGTCTTATCATCCCTGGAATTTGTGAGCAGCCTTGATTCTTCACCTGACAGAGTCATTGGTCTCTTCATTTGGATTCATCAAAAGAGAATGGCACTTAATGCAAGAAATGCCTTAGAAAGGATGCATGAATGTAAGCTTGACCTTGCCCTTTCCAACACTGCTACTTTGTCAGTTCTCTTAAGTAAGAGAAACCCTGTTCTTATGATAAAGAAGAGCTTAAAAGCAATTTTGATAAAGCAGTTTCTCTGAATGAGTTTGTGCTTTTTTGATGAAACTCGCTTAAAACTTAATCTCTCTCAAATTGAGAAGCCTACAAAGAATTAAGAAAACTATGACTGCCAATCACTCAATTCTAGGTAGGAATTAAAGAGACAATAGGGAAGCCTGGAGAAATATTCTCTCAAACTTATCCACTCTTCTGGGTTAAAATCATCTTGTAATATTTGAATGCACTTTATCTAGTTAAGGTTCTATTCAGTTTGTTATTTTAGTCTAATGATTTTTTCCCCTTATCAAAAAATTAACTCAATATAAGGTATTGAGGTCTTCAGTAATTAGATCAGGATACTAAATCTTTGCATTTAATGATATTTTTATTTTAGTTACTTTTTTTTCTAAGTGGACTATATGATATAGAATTTGTGTAAATTACCTAGCACAAATCCTGATTTAAAGATTCCATAGGCTAAATATTATTTTCCTTTCTATTTTTTTTTTTTTTAATTTCCTACAAGTAAAAGGAACTTCTGATAAGTTTACCATATGACCCAGTAATTCCACTACTGGGTATTTACCCAAAGAATATAAAAGCACTAATTTGAAAAGCTATATTGCAGTATTTTTTACAGTAGCCAAGTGTCCATTCATAGCTGAATGATTAAAGAATAGGTGGCACACACACACACACAGTGATATTATTCAGTCATAAAAAAGTGAAATCTGTCATTTGCAACAACATGGATGGATCTAAAGGGTATAATGCTAAGCAAATAAGTCAGAGAAAAACAAATACCATATGATTTCACAAATATGTAGGATTTAAGAAAAAAACTAACAAGCAACAGAAAAAGAGAAGAGACAAACCAAAAACCAGTCTCCTATCTACAGAGAACAAACTGATAATTACCAAAGAGGAGGTGGTTGGGGGCTGTTAAATAAGTGATGGGGGTTACAGAGGACACTCATTGTGATGAGCTCTGGATGATGTATGGAAGTGTTGAATCAGTATGTTGTACAGCTGAAACTAATACAACAACATATGTTAAAAAATAAATAAATAAAAATATTATAGTAAACATTAGGCATTATTAATGAATGTATTCCCTTTTAATATATATAGCTTGATGCATCAAAGATACTTTATTAGAAACTGCTGCTATTTCTTCTCAGAACCCAAAAAAAGAGTGAAAGAGAGGTAGGAGGAAAGAAGGAAAGGAGGGAAGAAACCATATTGACACATGTTAATATCATTTAAATAAATAATAAGGTGCTCTATTTGGATGAATTATAAGCTTTCCACAATATATATACAAATAGGTTAAAAATTAAGAAATAATCATTATATTATCAAAACGTGAAAGAAAATATGAGGGAATAAAAAGACTTTATAGAGTCCTCTTAAAAAAATGTTGATATAGAATCAGGATTAGCTATCAAATAAGACCAGCTGTCAATTTCTGCTCTCAAGATTGCCAAGGAAGATGGTATTAACTCCCAATTGTGGTTGATTTTGCTATAACATCAAGGGGTGAGACTGATGACATGGCTGACTAAATTGGTGTTCTTTTCACCCTTTATTGACTTCCGTGTGGGGTGCTCTAATTAGATGGGGGCAACAAATGTGAGGTATCTTGGTTGGGTGGGACTGGGCAACAGTGGTGGTGAAAGGATTCATCCAAAACAGACAGAAAGAGACAGAAGTGTCTTTAGTATATCACAAGGGAGCAGGGGAGTGGGGAGCAGGACAGCAAAGGAGAGACCATGAAGAGGTGGTGTAAGGGCCTAGAGTTATAGAGTGAAATAAGGGAGTATGGAAACATATGGAATTTTCCCTCTTTTGGTAATCTGAGGAAGTGTGCCTGGTTATAATTGATCACTTAGGCCCTGTGGTTATTTATACATGAGTTGCTTCATAAGCCTGATTGTATTCAGCTTGGTCGTCCCTGTGGCCCTTTTGCCTTGATCAAGTTTCCATTGTTCAAGTTGGTTGCCTCAAGGCATCTACATTCTACACATCCATCTGATATTCCCTTTAGATTAGAAAACATCCAGGCTATTAGTTGTCCTGACAGATGTCTGAAAGCATCACAGCCTTTCAGACCAAGCATCTCAGATTTACCTGTGTAGTGTTAATTTATCTAATCCTAAAGAGTTCCCCCTATTTGCTGATGAGCTGGGTAGCAACATAACGTATTAGACCCAATAGATAATCAAAGAATGCAGGAAGTTGAAAACTTGGGAGGCTCAGAAGTTGAGCATCCATGACCATCATAATTTTTTTCATTGTACTAGAGATGAGCAGATTACCTGACTAAGGGGTCTTTAGATTCATTCTTCTTCCCAGCAAATTATCAGTGTGGGTCCTGAGGCTCAAGTTTGTGGGTAAGAAACTGAAACACTGTAGTCTTTACTGTAAAAGCACTGAAATTTTTACAGTATTGAAGTGTCCCTCTGAGTAAAATACAGGTAGCTATCAAACTAATCTTTAAGACCAACAGTTTGGGATTATCAGTTCACCCACATTAATTTAAAAAAAAAATGAAATGCAGAATCAGTACAGAAATCAAATGAGGTTTCTAATTGATAAACGTAAAGTACTATCCAATTTTTCTTAAATTTTCATGTAAGACTTAAAAACTTTTATTTGTTTAATCTATTGGGCAACTACTTTTTCCTACACTTTAACAAGAAGGACAATTAATAATAAGGTATCCAAAAAGGAATGTAAGACTAGTAGCCTAAAATCAACCTTTTGTAACTTGACTTGGCACAGTCCTAGTATTTTCTAGCTAATTCTCTTGTAGATTTTAAAATGCAGGTTCTGTAGTGAATTATCGTAATCACACTATCACAGTCTTTCAAATTTTAATAAGTTCATTGTTATTTTTTAAATTTCCACAATTATTGGGGCACCTGGGTGGCTCAGTGGGTAAAGCCTCTGCCTTCGGCTCCGGTCATGATCTCAGGGTCCTGGGATTGAGCCCTGCATCAGGCTCTCTGCTCAGCGAGGAGCCTGCTTCCCCCCTCTCTCTCTCTCCCTGCCTCTCTGCCTACTTGTGATCTCTGTCAAATAAATAAATAAAAAATCTTAAAACATTTTTTTCCACAATTACTTTTAGAGCCAAGAGTATACCAGTGTATATGTTGTGCAGCTAGTTGGGACACAGATTGAATCAAGTGAGAAATCTTGCTCTCAGGAATACAATTTTTTCTTGAGCAACACTGATAACCAGAGAGACAGATTAAGGAAATGAATGCATCTAAGAAAATCCATCGCCATGCTGGGAAACCAGAGAGTGCATTACTTAATAGGTACTGTGTCAGTATTATGATCTTTGTTTACAAAGGACACACTATAATTAGAATCAGAACCCTTTGGATTTGCTCTGTAATGCTGCATTAGTGACTACAGGCAGACCTCATTGTATTATGCTTTGCTTTATTGTGCTTCACAAGTCACTGTGGTTTTACACATTGAAGGTTTGTGGTAGCCCTGAGCTGAGCAATTCTGTCAGTACCATTTCTCCAGATGGATTTTTTCACTTCATGTCTCTGTGTCATGTTCACAAAAAACATTCTGGAATGCGAGGATTTGTCAGAGGCAGGGAAAAGCTTTATTGCCCTTCAGTCTGCAAACCTGGGAGAGGCAGACTGGCTATACAAGGGGTTAAAGAGGCAAAACCCTCAAGGTCTGTGCCCTTTGCGGAGACTGATCAGATTCAAATCCAAATCTCAAGTTTCAGGTGCAGAGTGTCTGCCATTTCTGGTAGCAGTCGTAAGACGTGGCAGCCCTTCGAGAACTTGACAGGAGGTACTGCAAGGGTCTTCTTGCAAATTTTGCTGAATTTTGTGCAAGCTTATCACTTTCAACCATGCTGACTGGTTTTGTTCTTCACAGTCATTAGGTCTGATGAAAATTTTACTTTTTCTACCTCGACATGAGGGAACCCATCTATCTGACAGTTATTGTTGTCTAATTACAGGGGTCTTTTTTTCTTACTGACATTTTAGTAATTCCTGCAATATTTCAAACTTTTTCATTATTGTTGTATTTGTTATGATGATCTGTAATCTGTGATCATGATTCACTGAAAGCCCAGATGATGTTTAGCATTTTTTACCAATAAATTATTTTTTGAAAAGATTTTATTTGTTTTTGAGAGAGAGAGAGAAAGAGAGAGCAAAAGGATGGGTTGGGGTGGGGGAAGAGGAGAGGGAGAAGCACTAAGCAGGGAGCCTGATTCGGGCCTTGATTCTAGAACGCTGGGATCATAACCTGACCTGAAGGCAGACACTTAACTAAGCCATCCAGGCACTCAACAATAAATTATTTTTAATTAAGATAAATTATTTTTAATTAAGATATGTACATCAGTTTTTAGACATAATGCTATTATACACAGTAGGCTTAATAATGTAATCATATTTTTATATGCACTGGAAAACCAAAAAACTCATTTGACTCATTTTACTGTGGTAGTCTGGAACTGAACCTTCAGTATCTCCCAGGTGTGCCTATAGTTTGAAGCCTAATGAGCAAAGTAAAAAGGAGCAATTCTACTCTATTTCTTTATCGTTTTCTACATAGGAATTGTAATTCAGAAAATGACTCCTTAGTCTACCACGATAGTTAAATTAGTGAGCATAAAATGAATAATTTTGACAATATTAAAATAGAGGAACATTTTAAACAGATGTGAGATTATATAGGACAAACACAAAACCATAATGCATGAAATTAAAGCAATTGAGATAATTTTTTAAAGTGAGTAATACTTTTTTTTACTATTTCTCAGAATTCTTAAGCGAAATAGGCATTATAAGACTAAAAACATGTATCTTTTCATCTTAATTTTTGTATTAGTCTTTGTAATCATTTGTTTTAAGAGATTAAGATCAAATCCAAAATGAGGTTGACAGAAAGAAAGAGAAAAGCATGGAAGGGAAAGAGACAAGAGAAAGAGACAGAGGAACAGAGAGGAAACGAGAGGAGGGAGGGAGAGAGAAAGACTGGGAGAGAGGGAAGGAGAAAGAAGTTTATTGTCATATACAAAATCTTCAAAATCTTCAATATCTTTGCTCCCTTTGCATAAAGACTGTTTACAAAGTGAAGTTGACTAATTATAAGTCAAACGTAGAGACTGATTTCTTAGAGAAAAACAGAAGTTCATTTAAGAAACTTTATTACATATATAAATACGGCACAACAAATCAGTGTTAATCTCTCTGCTTTTAAAGTGATCTCATTGATGAATTTAATTTTTAGTAAATGGTGGTGTAACGATGAAGTAATCATGTGGGGAAGAAAGAGAGGTTAGATCCATACCTGACTGCACATAAGAGAATAACTACAAATGGATAAGCCCTGCAGAAAGGAAGGACTTGTTCTAAAATTATTAGGAACACGTTAAAATACAGAAGACACATCCAGAAAATGGCCCCCAGGGTCAAAATTAGTGATGAATAAGTATCATAAAAAATAATGAGAGTAGCCAATTACAACACACTGTTTTATAACATATTATCATGAGTCCATAGTACTACTTAAAAAAAAAAAATGGTGGAGGAGGAAAGGCCTTTTTTCTCAACAGAATACCAGCTAATACATGTAGTGGGAAAATAGACTTAGATAATCAAAATTTGTGACTATCATAATAATTTCTAATTGAAGCAAAGATTATCTTTGTTAAAAATCATTTACACATGTTTTAAACATCATCTCATTTTTTTTTATAATACCAAAGGAAATTTTTTTTTCCTTTCCAATGGAAATATCTAGTAGGCAACATCAGATGAAATGACCAAACTTGGCATCACTAAGAAAGACAAAATGGCATCATGTGCCTCATAATGTTATAAAATAGGAAATCACGCATCTAGTATTTATAACATACACATAAAATATCTAGCTCAAACCCAGTATATAAGGAACTAGAAAAATCTGTATTATATGATTTTCTATGTAAGCTTTGGTTGGAACTTAGAAAGTATCTTATGTTCCATATCCTACCTGTCTAGAAGAAATATCCAGCATTCCTTTGATCAATCATTGGGGATGTTCACAATAAATAATGGTTTTGTCAGGGCAAGAAAAAAAAATGCCTTGAAGCTTAAGCTATCTGAATACAGCTACTCAACTGCTCTTCTTGGCTTTCAGGTTCAGAGACTTTGCAACAATTTCTAGCATTACTTTGAATGTGTGGATTACATGTCAAGTTCAATAACCCTACAGTTCTTTTCACTTCACTTCCACTGATTTCACTTCCATCCCAGTAAGCACTGGATTCTTTTAACAGTTCTGTGTACTTCAGTGTCAACTAGGAGGGCTTAAACCACAACATAAACTTCGTTGTCCAGCCTTTAATGAAAATTGACTTACTATCCCCCTGATTCCCTCTTTCCTTTAAAACAAGCATATCTGTTCTTTAGTATCAGTGACATCCTCAGTCCGTTGGACCGTTCTTTTTTTCCCAGAGACTCAGCTTCTTTTCCTTTTCATATCTTCTTTTCATAGTTCCCAAAACTTTCCTTTCAATTTCTCTTTTCCCAAACCCTCAATGCTATTGCACCCTGAAATTTACACATATATGTTCAATTGTGAATTAGTCTGTCCCATGAAGTGGACATTATCAAGGGCATTTTAAATCTCAGATAAAT
The DNA here is from genome assembly GCF_020171115.1 of Neogale vison. NCBI lineage: Eukaryota > Metazoa > Chordata > Mammalia > Carnivora > Mustelidae > Neogale > Neogale vison. The sequence goes on from NC_058101.1 coordinate 74,896,149, forward strand.
TAATAGATACTGCTTGAAGGTTTTAGAATGTCCATAATCAAGGAGAAATAACAGGTGATAAAAAAAATACATAGTAAATTTGTTCTAGTTAAAGATTTAGTGTTAGGGGTATCTGGGTGGCTCAGTCAGTTAAGCATCAGCCTTGACGCAGGTCCTGAGTGGAAGTCTGCTTCTACTTCTGCCTCTCTGCCTGCTTGTGTTCACTCTCTCTTTTGCTCACTCTCTCTCAAATAAATAAGTGAATATTTTTTAAATTTATTTTTTATTTATTTTCAGTATAACAGTATTCATTATTTTTGCACAACACCCAGTGCTCCATGCAATCTGTGCCCTCTATAATACCCACCACCTGGTAACCCAACCTCCCACCCCCCCACCCCTTCAAAACCCTCAGATTGTTTTTCAGAGTCCATAGTCTCTCATGGTTCACCTCCTTTTCCAATTTCCCCCAGTTTCCTTCTCCTCTCTATCTCCCCATGTCCTCCATGCTATTTGTTATGCTCCACAAATAAGTGAAACCATGTGATAATTAACTCTCTCTGCTTGACTCATTTCACTCAGCATAATCTATTCCAGTCTTGTCCATGTTGCTACAAAAAGTTGGGTATTCGTCCGTTCTGATGGAGGCATAATACTCCATAGTGTATATGGACCACATCTTCCTTATCCATTCATCCGTTGAAGGGCATCTTGGTTCTTTCCACAGTTTGGTGACTGTGGCCATTGCTGCTATAAACATTGGGGTGCAGATGGCCCTTCTTTTCACTACATCTGTATCTTTGGGATAAATACCCAGGAGTGCAATTGCAGGGTCATAGGGAAGTTCTATTTTTAATTTCTTGGGAATCTCCACACTGTTCTCCAAAGAGGCTGCACCAACTTGCATTCCCACCAACAGTGGAAGAGGGTTCCCCTTTCTCCACATCCCCTCCAACACATGTTTTTTCCTGTCTTGCTAATTTTGGCCATTCTAACTGGTGTAAGGTGATTTCTCAGTGTGGTTTTAATTTGAATCTCCTTGATGGCTAGTGATGAAGAACATTTTTTCATGTGTCTGATAGCCATTTGTATGTCTTCATTGGAGAAGTGTCTGTTCATATCTTCTGCCCATTTTTTGATATGATTGTCTGTTTTGTGTGTGTTGAGTTTGAGGAGCTCATTATAGATCCTGGATATCAACCTTTTGTCTGTACTGTCATTTACAAATATCTTCTCCCATTCCATGGGTTTCCTCTTTGTTTTCTTGACTATTTCCTTTGCTGTGCAGAAGCTTTTGATTTTGGTGAAGTCCCAAAAGTTCATTTTCGCTTTTGTTTCCTTTGCCTTTGGAGACATATCTTGAAAGAAGTTGCTGTGGCTGATATCGAAGAGATTACTGCCTATGTTCTCCTCTAGGATTCTGATGGATTCCTGTCTCACATTGAGGTCTTTTATCCATTTTGATTTTATCTTTGTGTACTGTGTAAGAGAATGGTCGAGTTTTATTCTTCTACATATAGCTGTCCAGTTTTCCCAGCACCGTTTATTGAAGAGACTGTCTTTTTTCCACTGTGTATTTTTTCCTGTTTTGTCGAAGATTAATTGACCATAGAGTTGAGGGTCCATATCTGGGCTCTCTACTCTGTTCCACTGGTCTATGTTTCTGTTTTTATGCCAGTACCATGCTGTCTTGGTGATCACAACTTTGTAGTAAAGCTTGAAATCAGGTAACGTGATGCCCCCAGTTTTATTTTTGTTTTTCAACATTTCCTTAGCGATTCGGGGTCTCTTCTGGCTCCATACAAATTTTTGGATTATTTGCTCCAGCTCTTTGAAGAATACCGGTGGAATTTTAATCGGAATAGCATTAAAAGTATAGATTGCTCTAGGCAGTGTAGAAATTTTAACAATGTTTATTCTTCCATTCCAAGAGTATGGAATGGTCTTCCAACTTTTTGTGTCTTCTTCAATTTCTTTCATGAGTGTTCTGTAGTTCCTCGAGTATAGATCATTTACCTCTTTGGTTAGGTTTATTCCCAGGTATCTTATGGTTCTTGGTGCTATATTAAATGGAATCGATTCTCTAATTTCCCTTTCTGTATTTTCATTATTAGTGTATACGAAAGCCACTGACTTCTGTACATTGACCTTGTATCCTGCCACGTTGCTGAATGGCTCTATGAGTTCTAGTAGTTTGGGGGTGGAGTCTTTTGGGTTTTCCATATAAAGAATCATGTCATCTGCAAAGAGAGAGAGTTTGACTTCTTCATTATTAATTTAGATACCTTTTATTTCTCTTTGTTGTCTGATTGCTGTTGCTAGGACTTCTAATACTATGTTGAACAAGAGTGGTGAGAGTAGGCATCCTTGTCATGTTCCTGATCTCAACGGAAGGCTGCAAGCTTTTTCCTATTGAGGATGATATTTGCTGTGGGTCTTTCATAGGTAGATTTTATGAAGTTCAGGGATGTTCCCTCTATCACTATACTCTGAAGCGTTTTAATCAGGAACGTATGCTGGATTTTGTCAAATGCTTTTTCTGAATCAATTGAGAGGACCATGCGGTTCTTCTCTCTTCTCTTATTAATTTCTTCTATCACATTGATTGATTTGCGAATGTTGAACCATCCTTGTAGCCAAGGGATGAATCCCACCTGGTCATGGTGGATAATCTTTTTTTTTTTTTTTTTAAGATTTTATTTATTTACTTGACAGACACAGATCACCAGTAGGCAGAGAGGCAGGCAGAGAGAGAGAGGAGAAAGCAGGCTCCCTGCCGAGCAGAGAACCCGATGTGGGGCTTGATCCCAGGACCCTGGGATCATGACCTGACCTGAAGGCAGAGGCTTTAACCCACTGAGCCACCCAGGCGCCCCTGGTGGATAATCTTTTTAAGGTGCTATTGGATCCTGTTTTCTAGGATCTTGTTGAGAAATTTAGCATCCATATTCATCAGTGATATTGGTCTGAAATTCTCCTTTTTGGTAGGCTCTTTGCCTGGTTTGAGGATCAAGGTAATTCTGGCTTCATAGAAAGTGTCTGGAAGTTTTCCTTCTGCTTCAAGTTTTTGAAACAGCTTCAGGAGAATAGGTGTTATTTCTTCTTTGAAAATTTGGTAGAATTCCCCAGGGAATCTGTCAGGTCCTGGGCCCTTGTTTTTTGGGAGGTTTTTGATCACTGATTCAATCTTGTTACTAGATACCGATCTATTCAGGTTGTCAATTTCTTCCTGGTTCAATTTTGGGAGTTTATCGTTTTCCAGGAATGCATCCCTTTCATCTAGGTTGCTTAGTTTATTGGCATATACCTGTTGATAATAACTTCTGATGATTGTTTCTACTTCCTTGGTGTTAGTTGTGATCTCTTCCTTTTCATTCTTAATTTTATGAATTTGGGCTTTCCCTCTTTTCTTTTGGATTAGTGTGGCCAATGGTTCATCGATCTTATTGATTCTTTCAAAAAACCAGCTTCTAGTTTCATTGATACATTCTACTGTATCTCTGGTTTCTACCTCATTGATCTCAGCTCTAATCTTGATGCTTTCCCTTCTTATGTGTGGAGTTGGTTTGATTTGTTGTTGATTCTCTAGTTCTTTAAGGTGTAGAGATAGCTGGTGTGTTCTGGATTTTTCAGTTTTTTTTGAGGGATGCTTGGATGGCTATGTATTTCCCCCTTAGGACCGCCTTTGCTATATCCCATAGGTTTTGGATGGAAGTGTCTTCATTCTCATTGGTTTCCATGAATTGTTTCAGTTCTTCTTTGATCTCCTGGTTGATCCAAGCATTCTTAAGCAAGGTGGTCTTTAGCTTCCAGGTGTTTGAGTTCCTTCGGAACTTTTCCTTGTGATTGAGCTCCAGTTTCAAAGCACTGTGATCTGAGAATGTGCAAGGAATAATCTCAGTCTTTTGGCATCGGTTGAGTCCTGATTTGTGACCCAGTATGTGGTCTATTCTGGAGAAAGTTCCATGTGCACTTGAGAAGAATGAGTATTCTGTTGTTTTAGGGTGGAATGTTCTGTATATATCTATGAGGTCCATCTGGTCCAATGTGTCATTCAATGCTCTTGTTTCTTTATTGATTTTCTGCTTCGATGATCTGTCTATTTCTGAGAGAGGCGTGTTAAGATCTCCAACGATTAGTGTATTCATATCAATATGACTCTTTATCTTGATTAACAGTTTTCTTAAGTAATTGGCTGCTCCCATATTGGAGGCATAGATATTTACAATTGTTAGATCATCTTGGTGGGTAGTCCCTTTAAGAATGATGTAGTGTCCTTCTGTATCTCTGACTACAGTCTTCAGTTTAAAATCTAAATTGTCTGATATGAGAATCGCTACCCCGGCCTTCTTTTGAGGCCCATTGGCATGAAAGATTCTTCTTCATCCCTTCACTTTCAGTCTGGGTGTATCTTTAGCTTCAAAATGGGTCTCTTGTAGACAACATATGGATGGGTCCTGTCGTTTTAACCAGTCTGCAACCCTGTGCTGTTTTATGGGTGCATTTAGGCCACTCACATTGAGGGTGATTATTGATAGATATGTTTTTATTGACATCGTGTTACCTTTGAAGTCTTTCTTTCTGTAGATTGTCTCTATATTTCTGTTCAATGCTATTCTTGGGCTTTTTCCTCTTTTATAGAACCCCCCTTAATATTTCCTGTAGTATCGGCTTGGTGGTTGCATAGTCTTTTAAGCCTTGCCAGTCTTGGAAACTCTTTATCTCTCCATCCATTTTGAATGTCATTCTTGCTGGGTAAAGTACTCTTGGCTGCGTGTTCTCTTCATTCAGTGCCCTGAATATATTTTGCCAGCCGTTTCTGGCTTGCCAGGTCTCTGTGGACAGGTCTGAAATTATTCTGATGGGCTTTCCTCTGTACATAAGGATCTTCTTTGTCCTTGTTGCGTTTAAGAGGTTCTGCCTACAATTATAATTCTTCATTCTCACTATTAGGTGTCTCAAGGACTTTCGAGAATCTGTAATCTTGGGGGGAAACCGTTCGGCCTCTAGTACATGAACGCTGGTTCCATTCATGAGATTCGGAAAATTTTCATGAAGAACTTGTTCCACTATATCTTCTAGACTTCTTTCTTTCTCCTCACCTTCAGGGATTACAATAATTCTGACGTTGGAACGTTTCATTGCATCATTTATTTCCCTGATTCTGTTTTCGTGGCTTCTAAGCTGTTTGTTCCAGGCTTCCTCCTGATCCTTTCTCTCTGTTTGTCCTCCAGATCACTAATTCTATCTTCTGTCTCAGTTCCTCTAGCTTTGAGAGAATTTAGATTAGATTGGAACTAATTGAGAGCATTGTGAAACTCATCCCTGGTAGCTTTCAGCTCTTCCCTAACATTGAAAACATGAAATCTGGTCGTTTTCAGTTCAGCCCTAATCAATTCCGTTTGGTAACCCATGGCTTTCTCCAACCTAACTATTGCTTGGATAACTGTTAGCCTGAATTCTCTTTCCGACATATTGTCTATGTTGATAGCCATTAGCTTCTGTTGCAGAAGGCCCATACTCTGTATTTTTCTTCTGTTGAGCATTCCTCCTCCTAGTCATTTTGGTGAGAGATGGCTGAATGGGTGTAGCTGGATGTATCCACCGTGGTGGAGTCAAGGTGCACCCTGGAATGCTTCTGAGCAATCAGGGTTCACCACCCAAATGAGAGGAAAAAGAAAAGGAAAAGGAAAAAAAGAGAGAGAGAGAGAGGAACAAAAGGTGAGATAAAAGAGAAGGTTCAGCCCAAAAGGGCCCCAGGGTAAAATTTATGAAGTATACAAACAAAAACAGACAAACAAAAAGACTGATAAAAGTATATGACAAGGAAAAAAAAAAAAAAGTATATGACAAGAGAAAAAAATAATATATATATGCATATATATATATTTTCATATATATATATCATATACTTTTATCTGTCTTTTTGTTATATATGCAATAATATAGGCAATATGCATATGCAATAATAATAATGCAATAATATATAATGCAATAATAATATGTTATTATATGTTGACATCATGTTACCTTTGAAGTCTTTCTTTCTGTAGATTGTCTCTATATTTCTGTTCAATGCTATTCTTGGGCTTTTTCCTCTTTTATAGAACCCCCCTTAATATTTCCTGTAGTATCGGCTTAGTGGATGCATAGTCTTTTAAGCCTTGCCAGTCTTGGAAACTCTTATGCAATAATATATGCAATAATAATATGCAATAATAATATATAATAGTTGCATATATTATATGCAAATACATGCGAATCATATATTATATGCAAATTATATATTATATGCATATATATTTGCATATATGTGCAAATAAAGGAAGAACCTCGTCAAAAAGAACCCTGAGTGTAAGATTTATATACTATCAGGACAAACACAAAAACACAGAAACACTGGTGGAAGAGAAAGATGGGAGAGTGGTTGTAAATTCTCAGTGTGGGTGAGGAAGGTTGTTTTGATTCTTCCTGGATGTATCTTGATATCTTTGTTAAAAGACTCAACTTTCCTGAGATAAAGGGGGATTAGGAATTGGTTTACCTATTGGGGTGGCATTGATTGGGGAAAGGGGATTACCTTGAAGTTTAACTCTATATGAATATTAGAAAATAAAAATTTAAAAAGGAATAAACTAGACTAAACTAAACTAAAATTTAAAAAAAAATTAAAAAAAATAGAAATGCAAAAGGAAAACACAGGTGTATGTATCAAAAAGTTCAGGTTAGAAGGTTATTATGGAATTTGATGTACTGGACATCTCACTGTGACAGTAAATAGGTTAAAAATTATCTATATAATAATAAAAAATTATCTAGATAAAAAATAAGCTAGAATAGTGGGAACGAAATAATAATAAAAATTGTCCTATGAAGTAGTGGTGGTTGTTCTCTTGTCATCTTTTTTTTTTTTTCCTTTCCTGATTAGTTTTCTGTGGGAGGGGCCTGCCACGTGGGTTTTCAGTCAATGATGTTCTCTGAGTTCAGTCCTCCCCCCCCCAAGGGGGTGGGCTCTGAGGAAACTGGTTTTTTCAGGCTTTTGTTCTCTGGAGGCTTTTATATTTGTTCACTTTTGTTTTCCTCTCTCGCCTTGACCACTTTTGATGGTTTTTGTAGGTTTAGAGGAAAGCAAACTGCACCCTGGCCTCCCTCTCAGAAAGAAGCCTCCGTTTGGCTGCAGAGCCCAAATAAATCCCCCCTTGGCCGCTGGCAGAGCAGATTCCCAGTCGCGGTCCCTGGGGACTCAGGATTTTTTGCTTGTACCCAAAACCACGGCAGCAGTGGCTGTCTGGGCAGCTCCAGACTGCCAGAGAGGTTTCATGCAGTGATTGCATACTGAGATTTTCCCGCTGGCCTGGGCTGGGAGTGCCTAGTCTTTCCGGGTCCAAGAGCACTGGGCTGGCGCCTCTGCGCACCTCTCTCAGGGGAGGGCACGGTGCATGACTTGAACTCTGATGGCACGGTAGGGCACTCGTGTGGGGACTGCAAAAAGGCTGTGCTTCTGTTGGCTGGCGAGGCTCCCAGCCCCTCATGGGAGCCGGGCCCCATGCACTCTCAGGCACGCTGGTGGTTCAGGGACCAAGACCTGGTTTCTCTGCAGCACTCTCACTGGCTCTGCACCAGGGGTGGCTGTCCTGGGTCTGGGGACTTAAGCCCCTAACCCTAACACCCCGATTCCCGCAATTCCCCCCCCACCCCGGTGATCCTTTGCTCTTTTTGAGTGCTTTCTACCCAACTCCCGAGTTAATGCTGGTCCCCAGATGCAGGGCACTCTGGTATTGGGATATTACTTTCCAATGGGTCGCCTCTGGTGGCTCCCTCCCCCTTTTGTTTATCTTCTGATATCAGTCCAAACTTTCCCACTCCACTTTACCTGCCCACTGGCATCTTCTGCTCCAGTAGAGATCCAGACGTTTATAATTCTGATCTCAGGCTGATTTTGTGGGTGATCAGAGTTCTTTGGAAGGTAATCAGCTCACTTTAGGGTACAGGTTGAAAGGGCACCTCCTCCTACTTCCCCACCATCTTGTCTCCCCCTAAATGAATATTTTTAAAAAATAGTTTTTAATGTAAACAATAGTAAAATAATTTTCCCAAAAATCATATAGTTAATGAAAAATATATATTTAATAAGAAAATATATATTTAATGGGCAGTAGGCACTTTAATGAGAGCAAAGAAACATGCATACTTCTGTATGATAAGTGGAAATTTCAACTGGTTCTATATTTTGGGAAAATTTTGTGGTATCAAGATCCATTTAAATTTTTATATATTTGACTCAGAAATTCTATTTCTGAGAATATATACCGAGGTGAAAGTCCCTAAATACTGTAAAAATGCACCAAATGCTCATGCTAATTTGCTTATTTTAACCACAGACATTTTTACATAAATTAATTTGCTGGCATATTTGTGGAATATTATAAAACTATTATAACTATTTTAACATAGTTTTATAGCACAGGAAACTGCTTATGTATATTTAAAAGAAAATAGATTTTCTCTATAATTCTATCAAAACAAATTTAAAGATTTCAAATTAAAGATAAAATAGTAAAAATAATACTCTAAGCAGCAAGAAAATGGGGGATCTGTACTTGAGTCTTTGAAGTTTTTAATTTTCCTAATTAATTATAATTAATTTGCAGTTTGTTGTAGTTATCATGTGCTTGATTGTTTAGAATAAATCTTGGAAGTGATATTCCTAGAAATGCTCAGATATTCTCTTAGTGTGAAAAAAAAAAAAAAAAAACAAGCATGTTATGCACCTTCAGAGTTATTTGTCCAGAAATCTCCAACTATTTCAAAGTGTGTGTGGGCATGGGGTGTGACAAGTGTTGGGGGGATGGTCCTTCACTGTTCCTATCTCCTAAACATAAATGCATAGATTCAAACGCATTTTTTTGAAGACTGGAACAGACTAGCCACACAGTTGATTCCTTTAGTTCTGGCCACAGGGCCATCAGATTTCTTGGCAAGAGTTTATGGTGATGGAAAAGAGGATTCCTTTATTCTAGGGTTACTTTCTATCAAGGGTATAATTGGGTCAGAACTCATTCAGGCTCCTAATTCCTTTCAGAAAACTAATTAATTAATCAATTAATTAATATATTAACTTATTTTTATTTATAGGCATGGAAACATAAGTTTAATTTTTAAGCTCTGACTTTCCCACCCCACCTCACATATAAATAGAAGTACTAATTTTGTTTAAAATAGGATTTAAAATGTCTGTAAAAACCTATATGTGTAAGCAGTTCCATCAGAAAAATAAGCAATCCTCCCTCAAATAAGCTTGTTTCCTCCATTTGCCTCTTTACTTTTACATATGAATTTATTGTCTCCTTTAAACCTGTGGCTTCAGTCGCATCAATGTGCTGAAACTATTCTCATTGAACCAATGGCTGTCTAAGTGCCACAACCACCAGTGTCTTCAGTTCTGCCTTTCCTCTTTAGCATGTGACCTTTTCCACCATTTCCTTCTTTTTGTCAGAACACTGCACCTTACTGGCTCCACTAGTCCACCATTCTAAACCTTCCACCTTCTTTGTGGATGTTTCTTCTTTGACTCTCAATTAGAAACTCATGCTCTTCTAGAGTCTATTTTGATTTATTTTCTCACTTTTACCAACATGTGGGAGATCACATTTACTTAATAATTTAAACCATCTTTAGCTTTATCTTTGATAGTCCCAGCTAGTTTGCCACCCCGAATCCATCATATACTGGTCAATTGCCAAGTAATAAAGAACATTACCTGGCATGCAAATCATAGGTCTTTCTTTGTTGCTTACACACAATATTTTTCTAATTGTTTACACTTTCATAGACTAAAATTCCAGTTTTTGTCTAATGCTCTAAATCCCAGGCCTTTCTCCTATCCTCTTCTAGCTCTTTTATTTGTCATTTTTTGCCTCCTGAGTTGTATCACCTTGGTTCTCCAAATCAGAGAGATTGTCTCTCTGATTTTCATTTCTTAGAATCTCTCTCATGACATGCCTGCCTTGTAGTTTCCTCAGAACCTGATACACTAGCTCTTGTGAAAACTAGTCAAGTTCAAATGGGAAAAACATTTCAGGAAATTTTTATATTTTGCCAGAGACCAAGAGTATACACCTGACTGAAACAACTTGATGGACATTTTCCAGTTCCTGAGGCATGAAACTAAAAAGAAAAGCAGCATGCATACAACATTGTATTTTTCTTAACTGTGGATAATCTGCTCTCCAGACTCACTGATCTCACCTCTCACAGCTGTGAAAGCCCTACTTCCCCCAATAATGCCTTTATTTGTGTATTCCAGAGAAACACTGGGCAGCCTCTTAAAAAGCCATTTAGATTCCACATGAAGTTGTATATTTTTTGTAATTCAAGATGGGGTTCTACAGAAGAAATCAGAAGGGTCTCATTTCTTATATCCTGCTAGCCAGAGAGGAAGAGAGAAGGATTAACTAGCTCATGCAAATTGGTGTCCTTTCTGTGACTATTACAGATGTTTTCTAATCACCCTTCTAAGAAAGTTTCACAGTGTGGATTACAATGGTACAGGAAAATTTGCAATCCATTTTCTCCCATCAGGGAAAGATGAAGGTGGCTAGTATAAGCCACCTACAGCATAAGACACCCTGATTTCTTCATTTCTAGAATGATCCACAATCAGAAAATGAATTGAAAGACTCTCAGCTAAGTGTTCACAATAAGCCAAGCTGTACTCTGCAACCAACAGAAGAATGAACAAAATGCATATTGATATTTGCATGGGGATGCAGATTAGAATCTCTGACTCCTCACTGTGATTATGCAAGTTGAATGCAGCACTGGAGGAGGAGCCAGGGAGTGGAGTGAAAGGTAAACAAGTAAATGTTGGAGCGCAGCCATCACTTTTCTTGCCACTGAGCACAAATAAGAAGGGGAGCATAGTTTTCTTAGAGTCAAAGCAACCCCATTATTGTGGGTATAAAGCCCATTACTAAAGACAGCATGTTCTGCTTTCCTCAAAAGCCCAAATACAGGGAGACTCAAAAGCTATAGAGGACATGAATTTACAAGTGAAATGTGGGTTCTTGCTGCCAGTTCCTCTAAGCTTGGGTAGTACTCATCTCCAAACTTCCTGTCTTAGTTCATTCAGGCTGTTATAACAAAATACCATAAAGGAATCATAAACAACAAATATTTATTTGATAAAGATTAAGAAGCTAAGAAGTCCAAGAATGAGGTGAAAAAAGATTTGGTGTCTGGTTAGAATCCACTTCCTGGTTCATAGACAGCTATCATTTCACTATAACCTTATTTGTTGGAAAGGACTAGGACACTCTACGGAGTTTCTTTTAAGTGCACTGATCCCATTCATGAGGGCTCTATGTTCATGATCTAAGAATATCCCAAGGTTCCACCGCCTCATACCATCACATTGGTCATTAGGATTTCAAATATGAATTTTTTTAATTAAAAAAAAATTTATAAACATATACTGTATTATTAGCCCCAGGGGTACAGGTCTGTGAATTGCCAGGTTTACACACTTCACAGCACTCACCATAGCACATACCCTCTACAATGTCCATAACCCCACCACCCTCTCCCGACCCCTCCCCCCAACAACCCTCAGTTTTTGTGAGATTAAGAGTCTCTTATGGTTTTTCTCCCTCCTAATCCCATCTTGTTTCATTTATTCTTCTCCTACCCCCCCAAACCCCCCACATTGCATCTCCACTTCTTCATATCAGGGAGATCATATGAGAGTTGTCTTTCTCTGACTGACTTACTTCACTAAGCATAATACCCTCTAGGTCCATCAACGTCTCAAATGGCAAGATTTCATATCTTTTGATGGCTGCATAGTATTCCATTGTATATATACACCACTCTTCTTATTTCATTCATCTGTTGATGGACATCTAGGTTTTTTCCATAGCGTGGCTATTGTGGACATTGCTACTATAAACATTCGGGTGCACGTGCCCCTTTGGATCACTACATTTGTATTTTTAGGGTAAGTACTCAGTACTGAAATTGCTGGGTCATAGGGTAGCTCTATTTTCCACCTTTTGAGGAGCCACCATGCTGTTTTCCAGAGTGGTTGCACCAGCTTGCATTCCCACCAACAGTGTAGGAGGGTTCCCCTTTCTCCACATCCTCGCCAGTATCTGTCATTTCCTGACTTGTTGACTTTAGCCATTCTGACTGGTGTGAGATGGTATCTTATTGTGGTTTTGATTTGTATTTCCCTGATGTTAAGTGATGTGGAGCACTTTTTCATGTGTCTGTTGGCCATCTTGATGTCTTCTTTGCAGAAATGTCTCTTCATGTCCTCTGCCCATTTCTTGATTGGATTATTTGTTCTTTGGGTGTTGAGTTTGCTAAGCTCTTTAAAATTTTGGATACTAGCCCTTTATCTGATATGCCATTTGCAAATATCTTCTCCCATTCTGTCAGTTGTCTTTTGGTTTTGTTAACTGTTTGCTTTGCTGTGCAAAAGCTTTTCATCTTGATGATATCCCACTAGTTCATTTTTGCCCTTGCTTCCCTTGCATTTGGCGATGTTCCTACAAAGAAGTTGCTGCAGCTGAGGTCGAGGAGTTTGCTGTCTGTGTTCTCCTCAAGGATTTTGATGGATTCCTTTCTCACATTGAGGTCCTTCATCCATTTTGAGTCTATTTTCGTGTGTGGTGTAAGGAAATGGTCCAGATTTATTTTTCTGCATGTGGCTGTCCAATTTTCCCAACACCATTTGTTGAAGAGGCTGTATTTTTTCCATTGGACATTCTTTCCTGCTTTGTTGAAGATTAGTTGACCATAGAGTTGAGGGTCTGTTTCTGGGCTCTCTATTCTATTCCATTGATCTATGTGTCTGTTTTTGCACCGTACCATGCTGTCTTGATGATGACAACTTTGTAACAGAGCTTGAAGTCTGGAATTGTGATGCCACCAACTTTGACTCTATTTCAATATTCCTTTGGCTATTTGTGGTCTTTTCTGGTTCCATATAAATTTTGATTATTTGTTCCATTTCTTTGAAAAAAAAAAAAAAGGATGGGATTTTGATAGGGATTGCATTAAATGTGTAGATTGCTTTAGTAGCATAGACATTTTCATAATATTTTTTCTTCCAATCCACAAGCATGGGACGTTTTTCCATTTCTTTGTGTCTTCCTCAGTTTCTTTCATGAGTACTTAATAGTTTTCTGAGAACAGATTCTTTGCCTTTTTGGTTAGGTTTATTCCTCGATATCTTAAGTTTTGGGGTGCAATTGTAAATGGGATTGACTCCTTTTTGGTTAGGTTTATTACTAGGTATCTTATGTTTTGGGTGCAATTGTAAATGGGATTGACTCCTTAATTTCTCTTTCTTCTGTCTTTTTGTTGGTGTAAAGAAATGCAAATGATTTTTATGCATTGATTTTATATCCTGACACTTTACTGAATTGCTGTAAAAGTTCTAGCAGATTTGGAGTGGAGTCTTTTTGGTTTTCCACATACAGTATCATATCATCTGCAAAGAGTGATAGTTTGAATTCTTCTTTGCCAATTTGGATGCCTTTAATTTCTTTTTGTTGTCTGATTGCTGAGGCTAGGACTTCTAGTACTATGTTGAATAGTAGTGATGATAATGGACATCCCTGCTGTGTTCCTGACCTTAGGGGAAAAGTTCTCAGTTTTTCTCCATTAAGAATGATATTCACGGTGGGTTTTTCATAGATGGCTTTGATAATATGGAGGTATGTGCCCTCTATCCCTACACTTTGAAGAGTTTTGATCAGGAAGGGATGCTGTACTTTGTCAAATGCTTTTTCAGCATCTATTGAGAGTATCATATGGTTCTTGTTCTTTCTTTTATTAATGTGTTGTATCACACTGATTGATTTATGGATGTTGAACCAACCTTGCAGCCCTGGAATAAATCCCACTTTGTCGTGATGAATAATCCTTTTAATGTACTGTTGGATCCTATTGGCTAGTATTTTGGTGAGAAGTTTTGCATCTGTGCTCATCAAGGATATTGGTCTCTAATTCTCTTTTTTGATGGGATACTTGTCTGGTTTTGGGATCAAGGTGATGCTGGCCTCATAAAATGAGTTTGGAAGTTTTCCTTCCATTTCTATTTTTTTGAACAGTTTCAGGAGAGTAGGAATTAATTCTTCTTTAAATGTTTGGTAGAATTCCCCTAGGAAGCCATCTGGCCCTGGACTTTTGTTTGTTTGGAGATTTTTGATGACTGTTTCAATCTCCTTACTGGTTATGGGTCTGTTCAGGTTTTCTATTTTTTCCTGGTTCATTTGTGGTAGTTTATATGTCTCTAGGAATGCATCCATTTCTTCTAGATAGTCAAATTTGTTGGCGTGGAGTTGCTCATAGTATGTTCTTATAATTGTATTTCTTTGGTATTAGTTGTGATCTCTCCTCTTTCATTCATGATTTTATCTATTTGGGTCCTTTCTCTTTTCTTTATGATAAGTTTGGCCATGGGTTTATCAATCTTATTAATTCTTTCAAAGAACCAGCTCCCAGTTTCGTTGATTTATTCTATTGTTTTTGTGGTTTCTATTTCATTGATTTCTGCTCTGATCTTTATGATTTCTCTTCTCCTGATGAGTTTAGACTTTCTTTGTTGTTCTTTCTCCAGCTCCTTTAGGTGTAGAGTTAGGTTGTGTATTTGTGACCTTTCTTTTTTCTTGAGAAAGGCTTGTATCGCTATGTATTTTCCTCTCAGGACTGCCTTTGCTGTGTCCCACAGATTTTGAATCATTGTGTTTTCATTATCATTTGTTTCCATGAAGTTTTTCAATACTTCTTTCATTTCCTGGTTGACCAATTCATTCTTTAGAAGGATGCTGTTTAGTCTCCATGTATTTGGGTTCTTTCCAAATTTCCTCTTATGATTGAGGTCTAGCTTCAGAGCATTGTGGTCTGAAAATATGCAGGGAATGATCCCAATCTTTTTATTTTCTTTTTTTTAAAGATTTTATTTATTTATTTGACAGAGAGCACAAATAGGCAGAGAGGCAGGCAGAGAGAGGAGGAAGCAGGCTCCCTACTAAGCAGAGAGCCTGATGTGGGGCTTGATCCCAGGACCCTGAGATCATGACCTGAGCTGAAGGCAGAGGCTTAACCCACTGAGCCACCCAGGTGCCCTTGATACCAATCTTTTGATACCAATTGAGACCTGATTTATGACCCAGATGTGGTCTATTCTGGAGAATGCAATGTGCACTAGAGAAGAATGTGTATTCTGGTGCTTTGAGATGGAATGTTCTGAATATATCTGTGATGTCCATCCTGTCCAGTGTGTCATTTAAGGCTTTTATTTTCTTGTTAATCTTTTGCTTGGATGATCTGTCCATTTCAGTGAGGGGAGTGTTAAAGTCCCCTACTATTCTTGTATTATTGTTGATGTGTTTCTTTGACTTTGTTTTCATTGGTTTATGTAGTTGGCTGCTCCTATGTTAGGGGCATAGATATTTAAAATTGTTAGTTTTTCTTGTTGGACAGATCCTTTGAGTGTGATATAGTGTCCTTCCTCATCTCTTATTTTAGTCTTTGGATTATAATCTAATTTATCCGATATAAGGATTGCCACCCCAGCTTTCTTCTGATGTCCATCAGCATACTACATTGTTTTCCACCCCCTCACTTTAAATCTGGAGGTGTCTTTGGGTCTAAAATGAATTTCTCATAGGCAACATATTGATGGGTTTTGTTTTTTTATCTATTCTGATACCCTATGTCTTTTGATTGGGGCATGTAGACCATTTACATTCAGGATAACTATTGAGAGATATGAATTTAGTGCCATTATATTTCCTGTAAGGTGACTGTTACTGTATATTGTCTCTGTTCCTTTTTTTTTTTTTATTTTTTTAATTTTTTTTAATTTTTTTATTTTTTTCTCTGTTCCTTTCTGATCTACTACTTTTAGGCTCTCTCTTTGCTTAGAGGACCTCTTTCAATATTTCTTGTAGATCTGGTATGGTGCTTGCAAATTCTTTCAATTTTTTTGTCCTGGAAGCTTTTTATCTCTCCCTCTATTTTCAATGATAGCCTAGCTGGATATAGTATTCTTGGCTGCATGTTTTTCTCATTTAGTGCTCTGAATATAACATGTCAGTTCTTTCTGGCCTGCCAGGTCTTTGTGGATAAGTCCACTACCAATCTAATATTTTTACCATTGTATGTTAGAAACTTCTTTTCCTAGGTTGCTTTCAGGATTTTCTCTTTGTCTCTAAGACTTGTAAATTTTACTATTAGATGACTTATTGATTTTGAGGGGGGTCTCCAATATACCTTCTGCTCCCCTCTCTCTTTCTTCTTCTTCTGGAATGCCAATTATTCTAATGTTGTTTTTTCTTATGGTGTCAGTTATCTCTCAAATTCTCCCCTTGTGGTCCAGTATTTGTTTGTCTCTCTTTTGCTCAGCTTCTTTTTTCTCTGTCATTTGGTCTTCTATATCATTAATTCTTTCTTCTGCCTCATTTATCCTAGCAGTAAGAGCCTCCATTTTTATTGCACCTCATTAATAGCTTTTTTGGTTTCAACATGGTTTCATTTTAGTTCTTTTATTTCTCCAGAAAGGGTTTTTATTTATCCTGAGAGTGTTTCTCTAATATCTTCCATACCTTTTTGGAGCCTCACTAGAACCTTAAGAATTGTCATTCTGAACTCTAGATCTGACATATTGCCAATGTCCAACTTGATTAGGTCCTTAGCCTTCGGTATTGCCTCTTGTTCATTTTTTTGCAGTGAGTTTTTCTGTCTTGTCGTTTTGTCCAGATAAGAATATATGAAGGAGCAAATAAAATACTAAAAGTGTGGCAAAACCCCAGGAATATGTGTTTTAACCAAATCAGAAGAGACCCTAAAGCATGGGGGGGAGGAAGGTGATTAAAAAGAAGTTCAAGAAAAAAAATTAAAAAAAGAAAACAAATAAAGAAAAAATATAAAAAAGAAAAAATATAGATATACTAAAAACTGGTGACTAGAACAGGGTCACCCACTGAATTTGGGGAGTATTTTGGTCTCTTAGAAGAAATTACCTCCCAAAATTTTAAAGAATGAAAAACATATATAAGGGTAAACACAATGAAGAGATGGAATATGGCTATAAAGATTTAAAAAAATTAATTTTTTTAAAAAGGTGATAAAGTAAGTTGGTTGGGAGAATAAAGAAAAAGAAAGTGGAGAGAATTTGCTCAGGCTGGAGACTAGAACAAGCCCAAGCTAGATTAAGGTATATTTTGATCTATTAGAAGAAGTTATACCCCAAATTTCTTAGAAGAAAAAACCTTACACGTATACAAAAAATAAAGTTAGATACAATGAAGGATAAAATATGACTATAAGAATAAAGTTTCAAAAAAGATTATTATTACTTATTTTTACAAAAGGTATTGTTAAGATAAACTAGTTAAAAAACATTAAAAGAGGAAAGGGTAAAAGTTAAAAAAAATAAACAGAAAAAAATTAAATTAAAAAAATTAATTAACTGTAAGACTAAAGAATCATGGGGAGAAACCATGAATTCCATGCTTTGTTTTCTCCTCCTCTGGAATTCCACTATTCTCCTTGATAAGTGAACTTGGTCTTGGCTGGATTTCTTGTTGATCTTCTGGGGGAGGGGCCTGTTGTAGTGATTCTTAAGTGTCTTTGCTGGAGGCAGAATTGCACCACCCTTACCAGGGGCCAGGTTAAGTAATCTGCTCGGGTTCACTTTCAGGAGCTTTTGTTCCCTGAATACTTTCTGTAGAGTTCCAGAGGACAGGAATGAAAATGGCAGCCTCCCAATCTCCGGCCCAGAGGAACCAAGACCTTGGGGCCCCACTCCTCAGTGCATCCTCAGAGGAAAATGCTCAATCACTACCATCTCCCTGGCCTCTGGCCATGCTCCAAACTCACCCAGCCTATGACCAAGCTTCTCTGTCTCTGGCACACAGCTCCACCTGGAGTCTCCACACCCCACAGATCCCTGAGCTCTTCCAGGCGGTGTCTCCCTGGATCTTGTGTGGACCCCACTCACAGAGCAGTGGCCTGTGCCTTGGATTATGGCTCAAGGTAACCCCGAGTTGAGAGCTCACTCCTCAGCTCTGTCTCTGAAGCTGGCTTACCCACTCTAATACCTGCAAGCTCTGCAACACTCAGACACCCCCTATCTTCTTGGGACCCCGCAGGACCTGGGGCCATGCTGACCCCGTGTGGGCTTCACCCCAGTTTAGCCTCTAGAGTGATGTCTTTCAGTGGAGCAGACTTTTAAAAGTCCTGATTTTGTTCTCTGTTGTTCCCCTGCTTGCTGGAAGCCAGCCCTCCTGCCCCACCGTGGTCTATCTTCCTGTTGCTTTGGATTCACTTCTCCACCAGTCCTACCTTTCAGAAAGTGGTTGATTTTCTATTTCTAGAATTGTTGCTCTTCTTCTCTTTGATCTCCTGTTGGATTTGTAGGTGTTTGCAATGGTTTGATAAGCTAGCTAGCTGATCTCCTGCTACCTGATGTCGTCTCAGCCTACTATTTCTCTGCCATATTCTCAAATATGAATTTTGAGGGGACACAATCATCTGGGACATAGTACTTCTAATTATGAATCTTGGAGCACTGGACAATGATGCTATTTTGCATATCGGCCTATAATAACAGGCAAGTCTCATAACAGAATAGGTAGACCAGACCAAGAGTGCTGACTTCTTCTATGTAATATCATATATTACATACATGGGAGAATTCTGCTTGAAATCTGCTACAATTCTTCTTAGCCTGTGGGGAGGAAGAAAAGGTTAATATTGGTCCATTGATAGAAGTTCAATAATAAATTTAGTCTTTCATATTGGGGTACATAATATAATGGGCAATGCTCATAATTTCCCAAATTGTACAGAACAGTGATCCAAGCATGCTTGTTTTCCACAACAGCAACTCCTGTAGGTTAACAGGTATTTCTGAAATTCAGATTTGAGCTCTGTGGCTACATTTGTCTGGCTATACTAATCATAAGTCAGCAAGCACTACAGACCATTTTACATGCATATACATACATGTATTAGTTTACATGATTAAACTAGTTCTCATTCAAGGAAGTATTTTGTATTATGTTTCCTTATTTTAGTACTACAGTTAGAACAATTCAAACAACAATGGCTATGAACCTCAGCTCTTTCCCAATGAGGTTTATCTGTTTATTCTGTTCCTTAAAGTCCCATAATATTATTTACCAGAGAGTGATAAATACCTTATAATTTCAGAGAACAGGAGAAATCACCCTACCTCAGATCCTCTGAGTAATTCTATGGTACTTCAAATCAGCCAGAGTAATCAGTTCTATGTAAATGGCCAGAAACTAAATCTAGTATCACCTGTTCCTCTGTTCTCATTACATCAGATTTACTCCTTAAGTTCACCTCCTTGATACAGCTGTAAAATTACATGGCTGTACCAATATAACTGCTTCTTTGATATGGCTATAAAATATTTTTTAAAATCCAGATCTATTGCCATAATTACTTTCAACTCTTGTTATTAGCTCTCTTTTGGCCCTTGAAAATCAGTAAGAAATTAAAAAAAATAACTTTCACAAAAATTATATAAAATTGAGATTTTTCAGAAAGAGGAAACAAAATCAAAAGCATTGCATACATATGCCAGACAATGTTGTGCATAATAATGATTTTCAAACGAGAAAATGCTTTTAGTACTGGGATGTATAACTCAAGTATGGTCAAATAATTAGCATATCCTTATCTAAATAAACATGAGAAAGGGCATGTGATATCACAGGGTTTATTTCTATTTTATCAATCATTCCTCCAAATATATATATATATATATATATATATAAAACATTTCATAAATTGTTTGTTGTCAAAATACCATTTTTTTAAAATCTCTAGAATAATGATTTGGAACTAAATTATCCATAATTATTTTCTATAATTTCTGTGCTCACAAGAACACTCCCTGAAAATATAAAGAATTTTGTTACTGAGACTGTTTGAATGTAAATCCAACTGGCTAGAGTTTTGTTTTGTTTTTGTTTTCCAGTGAGGGATTCAGGAAAGGGGTTACTTAATATTTTACTAAGGATTCTTCATGGTAAGAACCCAAGACAGTGAACTCCTGCTAAATCATGGCAAGCATATATAATGCTCATAATCCTAAACATAAATTCATTAGCAGGGAAACAACAATAATGCTGCCTTGACCCAATGATGTGATGCCATTGGTTTAACAACCTCAAAGAACTTTGCCCAAGTTTCTGTGCCTCCATGCATATAAGATTATTCTGCAATAAAAACAAAACACGTTTACCAGCTCCCTTTATTTTTTAAATACCTCCACACCAAAAAAGTAGTACTGTGTAATAAGCATAGCATGGGTTCTGAGGTTAGACAGCCTCGGTGCAAACCCATCTATATTCTTTTGATGTTTAGTACCTTAGTTAGCCTTCTTTTTTGTAAAATGGCAATAATAATAATAATTACTTCCTAAAGCTACTGTGATAACTAAATAAGATGACCAATTTTAAGTGCTTTGAAAAGGGTCTATTTCAAGCTTTTTTGAAATAATTATTGATTATTCTCCTAACTGTTCTATTTAGTTAATCTCTGTTGAATATATCTTAGGTGCCATGTAATGCTAAGTGTTACAGGGAGTTAGCACTGGGTAAGTATAGTAAGTTTAACCATAAAGAAAAATGGTAAATGAGGTTCTAAGAAATAAAATTGTTTTATCACTTGGGTATTTTTCTTAAAAAATATCATTGTGAATTCCTATGGCTATAAATGATATTAATGTCTGCCAATCCACTTCCAACAACTGTTTAGTTTTTTGTTTTTTGTTTTTTTTTTTTTTTTTAAAGGCATTGTAGGAGTACTGAATAAACTTAAAAAACTCATGTAAGTCATACCATCATAGTTGTTATTTAATGTTGGCAAATGTGGCCTGCTTTTATCATAATAAAATGCATTAAAATCCCTCATCTGATTAAACACAGGCAAATGGCAAAGCAGCTGGTTATGCGATATTCTAGAAAAAGCTTAAAGATCTGGAGAAGAAATGATTTGCTAAATGTTGTGATTGAATCAAGATTTTCTTATCAAACATAATTAGCTGCATATGGGAATAGGTCAGACTTGCTTGTCAGTACCTACCATTGAAATAGCTTTAGGGCAGAGATAATCCCATATTTTAAACTCAAAATGAAGGAAAACTATGAAGATGGGACTAGGTCTTTTACAGCTATATGTCTTTAAAAAAAATAAAAACAAAACAAAACAAAAACCCCAAACCTGTTATGTAACCTGGTGTTAGTTTTCTATAGGATAATTGTTTTTTCTAGGATACATGGGTGGTATGGAAACCAAATGTGTTTGCCAGATATGTCCACTGTGGTCACTGATGATTGAAAGAGTGATCATGTTCACTTTGGCATTTACCACCCATAAAGTGAAAAATAACCCTTGTAATACAATTATTCCTGCAGCGACCTTATAACGATAGAGATGTTAAATGACTTGTGAAATTTAAAATATGATTCTCTTATGTTCAGCACTTGACATGTACTATGTTAATTCTCTTTGACAGTATTCTAACTTCTGATGAATATTTTATTTGCCACAGAAGTACCATGTATATTTTTAAAATTTACTTTTCACTTCAGAACCTACATGTGAATATTTTAAGCATATGGCAACATTAAAAAAAATAATTTTATGTTTTGTGGTCACCAGGTGAAAGACCTGCTGAATACAGAATCTATCCAGAAAGAAGAAACTATGTCTGACTTCTGTTTAGGGTGCTCTGCTAGGATTTACACTAAATTGGTATGTCCTGCCTCTGATTAGCTCTATAATTTCTTCAGGATTTTCAATATAAAGGCAACCTTGGTTTCTTCATGTAGAAAATGGCATGGGATGCAAGAGCTAACATTCAATGATTCTATCTTTACAGGTGAAACTAAGTAAGGGACAGGTGGGGTTAGGTAGGGAGAGATAGATAGGAGGTTACAGGATCAGGCTCACAGAAATCCCAAAAATACTGAGGTGCAAGAAAACCAGAGATAAGGGAACACTCCATATCACCCTGCCCTAGGCTTGTGGGTGGGTGGGTGTCTGACAGTCACCTGGGACCAACAAAGAATAACCAGACCCTAAAAAGAAGTAAGCCATTAAAGATGTTATCACTAGCCTTAGTCAGTGGTGTTGCCAATAGAGAAGTAAAACTGATTTAAGTTCCCTGGTTAGCTTTCTATAAAAGACGAACGTGAAAGCCCTCACTAGCAGCTCTGTTGGGACCCCATTTCACTCGAGAGCTTTTCCTGTAACTTCACTTAATAAAACTCAATCTCTTTACTCTTCTTTGTCCACAAGATGCATTCTTCACCTCTGTGAGACAAGAACCTAGCTCTCCTGCTTCAGTACATCATCATCAACAACAGAAGTTTAGTTTGCAAATATTTCAGAGAGCTTTAGTATGCATACATTTCAATGCTCTGCCCCTTGCAAACTTGTTGATCAGTTTATGTTTCATGCTTCAAGCAAAACTTGAAATTGTTTTAGCTATAGATCCAAAGTCCAACTTACTAATTTTTTAAAAATCCCATGGTGGGTTGAATTGGGTATCCCCATCCCAACAGATATGCTGGAATCATGACCCTCAGCGAGTATGGTTTTATTTGGAAATAGGATCTTTATAGAAATAATCAAATTAAAATAAAGTTAGGGTTGGCCCTTATCCAGTATGACCGGTGTCCTTATAAAATAGGGAAATTTGGAGACACACAGAGGAAGAAAGCTGTGTGAATGATGAAGGTAAAGAAATGGGATGATGCTTCTACAAGCCAAAGATTGCCAGCCAGCCATCAAAAACAAGGGGAAAGGGATGGAATAAATTCTTTTCACAGACTTCTGAAAGATCTAAACCTGCCAACATGTAAATTTTACATGTTAGACTCCAGAACTGTGAGATGAGAAATTGCTGTTTAAGCCACGCTTGGTTCTTTTTGTTAAGGCAGCTCTAGCAAATTCATATAAATAAGGTGCAGAAAACGAGTAAATACAGATGGACTAATTTTGTTGTTATTTTCCTTTAACATAAACTACTTTGTTCCCACCAAGAATTTTGTTTCTTACCTCTCATTGATTCAGGTAAAAATTAATCAATGATTTGGGCCACTTCTGCTTTTACTTAACATTTCCTTCAGCACTGACTTAGGGTGTTGGGGGCAGGGGATAACTCTCCTCTGACCCCTGTTGACATGTTCACTAACTGGAGCTTTGGTGATTAACGCCACTCATCAGGTTGGCTCCTTCCTGCTCATGTATCATAAAGGTCTCCTGCAGCTCCCAGCAGTATCATACTAATTCAGTACCCTAGCAAAATTAGCAGCAGGAAACAAACCTTTGTAATTTTCTTCCTTTATAAATAGCATTGTTCATTCAGTAAAGGATAGCAGTTCCTCCTGCTGTAATTGTTTCTGCACTGAAAAGTTACTTTCTTTCCGTCAGTCTTAAAAATCAATCAAAATGAATGCACATACAATTAACCAGCCTACTGAGAAAGGAAACATTCCTTTTGCTTTGGAAGTCTTCTGATTTCATCTCAGAGTGGGCCTATTGTGCAAGCATTTTTTTTTTTTTTTTTAGGAAGCACAAAGTACATTTAATGTGCCTTGAAGTTGCGGTTGGAGAGAGTGGAACAACAGATGGAGCATGAATAAGCCTATGGCACTGTCTTTTTTATCTCAAAAAATCATTTTTTTCTCAACAAAACTGTTAATTTTTACACCATTTGAATGTGGAATTGGGGACTTTGTGGTTTCCAAAGATGAATACAAAAATTGTAAACGAAAGGTAATGTCATGTACAGAAGGCAAGTTTTCTGAAAGGGATTTATTTTCAAGGGTCCTCTGAAATAATACATCGTCACGTTGACTACAATTTTAATGGACATAGACCACAGAAACTTACAAGTTTAGGAATTTTTATAATGTTGGCAATTGTAGAAAAAAAATTGGCGATTTTCCTTAATCTTAGTCCCAAGTAAAGAACATTGAAGTAAATCTCTGTATGGATAATAATAAAGTAATCCAAAATGATTATTTAATACAAACAACAGCAGGAAAAATTTCAGAACAAAATATGGAAACACAAAATTGTGAAATAGGGGAGAAAATAAATGAGTCAACATACATTTTATTTAATACTATTTATAGAATTAATGCTTTATAATTTCATTGCATAACGGAAGTCTGTCATGAGCCTAAACCAAACTTTGTTGCTGGTTTGCAAACATTTCTGAACTGCAAGTGAACGGACATGACTGGGCAGAGCTATAAGCAAAAGAGATTGGAAGCCCCTTGGAAAGAAATAGTCAAAATCTTGGGGAAAAACTCTCAACAGAGCTTGTCTTGCATATCTGCTCGAATTGCAGAATTGTAGATTTCAAATTCTCTGGGTTTTATACATGCCAGCTGTTCACATTTGTTCTCCTCCTTGAATATATCATGCCTAGTCTCCTATGGGCTCATGACAGACTTTCAGATTGAGACAAGGTTATACATAAAAACTGAAAAATATATTTTTATTAAATTTCAGCAATATAAATAGAGAAAATTTAGTATGTTTTGAAACTCATATAATATAGTATAATTACAGAACGCAAGAGAAATATTTTTCTGTGTATTGGCATAGAATACAACAGTGTATTCAAGACCAATCAATAGTTCATTCTGATGGTTGTGGCAATACTCTTATGCCCAAGACACAGGGGTCATTCTCACTGTAGCACTTTCTGGTAATAATAGTGTCCCCCAAAATGACAAGAAAGGCAGATCCTAGAAGCAAGTGTCACTGAACTCTTGAGTTCACATTTTGTAGAGAGCAGAGACAAACGCTGACAGCTAAGGGCATGCAGGGACCAGTAGCTTTAATAAATGTCGTGGCAAAAAAAAAAAGTATTTGCATTGTGAAATAAGTATTTCTTTTTTATACATTGATTTTAAAATTGTTGCATTTAATTGCATAATTTCTAATTTTCTGCAAGCTTACCTTAAAAAAAAAAACTTTATTTTTTAGAGCAGTTTTAGATTTACAACAAAATTGAAAGGAACAGATTACCCATGTCATTACCCATCCCTGCCCCCACACAAGCATAGCCTACCCCGTTACCAACCCCTCTCAGTGGCCCAGTCTTTAGTAAGGTTGAACTGGTACTGACGCATCATAATCACTCAGAAGTCCATAGTTGCTGTTAGGGTTTACTCTTGCTGTAGTGCATTCTATGGGTTTGGGAAAATGAATAATGACCCATAGCCATCATTACAATATCAGAAAATACAGGTATTTTTACCGCCATAAAAATCCTCTGTGCTGTGCCTGTTTATCTCTGCTCACCCCCTCTGACACAACCACCGATCTCTTTCTTGTCTCCATACTTTTGCCTTTTGCAGAATGTCAGGTAGCTAGAATCAGACGGTATGCAGGTCTTTTCAGATTGGCTTTTTTCACTTAGTAATATGCATTTAAGTTTCTTCCATGTTTTATCTTGGCTTGATAGGCCATTTCTTTTTATTTCTGATAATATTTATTGTGTGGATGTGCCATACTTCAGCCATTGTAGCTATTCAGTTATTCACTTACTGAAGCATAGATATTTTGGTTGCTTTCAAGTTTTGGCACTTTTGAATAAAGGGGATTTAAAAATCAGTGTGCAGGTTTTTGTGTGAACATAAGTTTTCGGCTCCTTTGGGGAAATCAATGGCAAAGAGCACAACTGCTGGATTGCTTGGTAAGAGTACGTTTACTTACTTTTTAAAAATTTTATTTTTTTAAGATATTGTTGATTCCAGAGACAGAGAGACAGAGAGAGAGAGAGAAACAGCCACCTAGGCAGCTTGAGTCTGTTTTGTTAGAAAATCACCAAACTGTAGGGATGCCTGGGTGGCTCAGTGGGTTAAGCCACTGCTTTTGGCTCAGGTCATGATCTCAGGGTCCTGGGATCAAGTCCTGCATTGGGCTCTCTGCTCAGCAGGGAGCCTGCTTCCTCCTCTCTCTCTCTGCCTGCCTCTCTGCCTACTTGTGATCTGTCTCTGTCAAATAAATAAATAAAATCTTTAAAAAAAAAAAAAAAGAAAAGAAAAGAAAATCACCAAACTGTCTTCCAAAGTGGCTGTGTCATTTTGCCTTCCCACTCATTCTCATTCACAACAATGAATGAGAATTCCCGATCGCTTCTCACGAGCATTTGGCGATGTCAGTGTTCTGACTTTGGCTATTCTAATAGTGTGTACTGTATCTTACTGTTGTGCATTTCCCTGAAGTCATATGATGTGGAGCATTTTTTCATATGCTTATTTGCCATATGTATATGTCTGTTAAGGACTTTGACCCATTTTTTAAGTAGGTTGTTTTTTTCTTATTGCTGAGTTTGTTTGTTTGTTTTTTAAGATTTTATTTATTTATTTGAGAGAGAGTGTGAGAGAGAGCAAGAGCATGAGGAGAGGGAGAAGCAGGCTCTCCACTGAGCAGGAGCCCCATGCCATGCTCAGTCCCAGGACCCTATCCCAGGACCCTGGCATCGTGACCTGAGCTGAAGGCAAATGCGTACCCGACTGAGCCACTCAGGTGCCCCATCTAACTGCTGAGTTTTAAGCGTTCTCTATGATGTCACTTATACTTCCATTGGGGGGAAAAAAAAATCCCGTGTATATTTTGTGTAATAGTCCTTTATCAGATGTGATTTCTTTTAATTTCAAATTCAATTCAATTTAATTAACATATAGTATATTATTAATATCAGAGGTAGAGTTTAGTGATTCATCAGTTTCATATAACACGCAGTGCTCATTACATCAAGGGCCCATAACCTAGTTACCCCACTTCCCCACTCACTTCCCCTCTAGCAACCCTCTGTTTGTTTCCCATATTTAAGAGTCTTATGGTTTGCTTCCCTCTGTGTTTTGTCTTATTTTATTTTTCCTTCCCTTCCCTTATATTTATCTATTTTGTTTTCTCAAATTCCACATATAAGTGAAATCATATGGTATTTGTCTTTCTCTGACTGATTTATTTCAATTAGCATAATACATTCTAGTTCCAGTCATGTTATTGCAAATGATAAGATTTCATTTTTTTGATGGCTGAGGAATATGCCATTATAAATATAAATATAAATATAAATATATACTTTATACATTCATCTGTCAATGGACATCTGGGCTCTTTCTATATTTTGGCTATTGTGAACATTGCTTAATAAACATTGGGGCACATGTGCCCACTCAAATCACTATGTTTTTCTCCTTTGTAAAAACACCTAGTAGTGTAATTGCAGGGTCATAGGGTAGGTCTATTTTTAACTTTCTGAGGAAACTCCTTACTCAACAGGGCTGCACCTGTTTGCGTTCTCACCAATAGTGCAAGAGAGTTCCCCTTTCTCTACATCGTTGCCAATATCTGTTTCCTAAGTTGTTAATTTTACCTCTGTAGTTTGTAATACATTCTCTTAATACTTATGTCATTTGAGTTTAGGTTTTCTAATACTTATAGCCTAAAGAGCCCAATTTATTTACTTATTGTTAAAGACTTTATTTATTTGACAGAGTGAGAGAAAGAACATGAGCAGGGGGAGGGACAGAGAGGCTCGATCCCAGGACCCTGGGATCATGACCTGAGCCAAAGGCAGATACTTAACTGACTGAGCCACCCATGCGCCCCACATTGTGGTTTTGATTTGTATTTCCCTGATGGCAAGTGATGCTGAGCACTTTTTATGTGCCTGTTGCCATTTGTATGTCTTCTTTGGAGAAATATCTGTTCATGTCTTCTGCCCATTTCTTGATAGAAGTTTTATGTTTGGGATCAGATGCATTTTTTGCAAATATTTTCTTCTAGTCTGTGGCTTGTTTTCTTATTATCTTCTAGGAGTTTTACAGTTTTGTCTTTTATGTTTAGATCCGCAATCCATTTCGAATTATTTATTTATTTTGGGGGGGTGAAAAGTGTATGGTCTCTCTCTAGATTCTTTTTTTTTTAACACATATATGTCTAATTACCCCAGCACCATTAGTTGAAAAGACTGCCTTTGCTCCTTTGTTAAAAATCAGTTGACTATATATATGCGGGTTTATGTCTGCAGTCTCTATTTTCTTCCATTGATCAGTTTTTAATTCTTTCACCTATTCCATACTTTCTTGAATACTGTAGTTAAAGTAAATCTTGAAGTTGGATAGCATTAATTCTCCAACTTAATTCTTCCCCTTCAATGTTGTTCTGGCTATTTGGGGTCTTTGCCTCTCTGTATAAACTCTAGTATCAGTTTGTTGATATCTATAAATTAACTTACTAGAATTTTCATTGGGGTTGCATATCTTTATTTTTGTGCTAAAAAATCAATCAATAAAGACAATAAACACTGGAAAAATTTTGGAAAGAATAATTTCTATAAATTGCATCTTGCTGCTGGGTTGATAAGAAATAAGAGGATTGTTCTATTACAATAAACTCTGTTCTCCATAGAATGCCATTTAAATTAGAAAAATAGGAGCAATTCCACAATTATTTGATGAGTGGGAACTGATAAACTTCGTTACATGAGACTATTTAGGATCAGTATGGTGCTATTTAAGATTGTGTTCACATCCACATTTTTGAATGGTGCCCAAACAGGTGATTCATCTTAATTTCCTGATTGTCTTGGTGTTATACAAACACTTTTGCTAAAGGTATTCTGTGCATATGCTCTCTTTTGATTAAGTTGGGTTATACATTGTTATTTATTATTACTAAAGGTTTATTATTTTAAAAAAATGGTTTTATCTACCAAGTTAATATAAATGATGAGGAATGCCTTTAAAATAGGAATGTAAAATGTATTTTTTTGTACAAACTTGACATATAGAGTTTAGCTGTAATTTCTTGCCCATATATAATATTCTCTAAAGGGGACAGTTTATTTCAACGACATAATAGTTTAACTACCAAAGTGTTTAACCTCTAATGACCAAATATACTAAAAAGAGAAAATACCTACAAAGGTTACAAACAAATTTTTTTAAGACTGAGTAAAAATAACTTGCTAGTAATATTATTATTTTGTTTTGGATCTGTTGAGTTGAGCAAAATAATATGAATGAGGTGCTAGCTGAGATTATTTATTCAAGCAAAAACAGAATTAGAAAGGGCGGTGACACATACATCATTGCCACTGTTAGAAACAGCTTCAAGAATTCAGTCTCAGTTGAGTGTATTAAACTCTCTGAATGACTGGGCAGGCAAAATTATAGTCCACTAGGATAATTATAGTTCACAGTCATATCTAATGGGATCTGCATAAATCACAGTATTGTTTGCCACAAAGTGTATTTATACTTGTCAAATGATTGTAATTGGACATTTACAAAGGGCTGTTTGAATTTATAAACAGGACTTTTAAAATGAATATTTATAAAGCACTTGTTAAAGAAAATAAATTTACTCAGGTAATTTTGAACTGTGATTTTACAGCATGTAATATAAACCATCTCTTACTAAGGAAACTTCCACTAAGCTTCTGTTAATAATAAAGCTCAAAATTAGATAGAGATAGATAGGATCCATTCAGCAGTTTACAGGGCAAAATGTTTCATGGTATCTCTGTCATCAAAAAGAAAGGGTAGTACGAATTTAAATTCCAAGTTGTGGGGCTAATTTCTGTGGAAGGTAATTCATGTGGGCAAAAAGATGTGTACCTCACAACTGCACAACTTACGTAAATCCTGACATGTGATTCTACTTATATGGTAGAACTTTCCAAAAGATTTGAGTAATAGTTTATTACAGAAATTAATTCTGTAATTAATTCTGAAATTAATTACAAAGTTAAATAGAGCTTTTAGATTACCACATATTCTACATTGGAAACCACATTTCTTGGATTTAAATTATTTTTCATCTTATTCGACATTACTTCCTTTTTAGTCAAATTAGCATTACAGAACAGATCCTTTCCATAGAGTCTTTGACTATTAATTAGCATTACCTGTTTTGGAGTATTAACAGTCTAATCCAATTCCTTCACATCTTTGACTAGCCACCTACTCTGTGCCTGCTTGTATTAATCTGATGGTTACTCTATCCATCACGGGCAACATTAGTGGAAAATAGATGTTTTCATTTATTGATAGGACAGGGCCCCACAGAACTCTTCCTAATTTATGATTCTATTGAGTTGAGCTGGACTACCAGAATCTAAGATGTTTCCCATAAAAACAAGCCCACAGCAGAGAAACTTTTGTGGCCTCTTTTCCAAAATGGCATCTGTTTGGTTCTCCTTTGATCAAACAAGGTGGAATATCTCCACTAGGTTAATCAGGACTAGCTCTTTGAAATGAAACAAAGGTATCTAAGGGCAACTGATGTGAGCCAAAAGAACATACAGCCCGCTTAGTGGTATATATAACCCTGTCATCCCTATTGGCAACCCTTCTTCTTCTACCAAACTCTACCCAAGTAGAGTGGTCTAGATTTGTAGCTGAGAAATGCATTTTCTCCTACATGTATAGGAAAGGTTTGCCTCCTGGAGAAAAGACAGTTTTGAATTTCCTTTAGAAATTAGAATGTCTCTCACCTCACCCTAACACGCTACTTGTATTAAGAATAGCTTGTTGTTCCCTGATGGGAGCATATGCTTTCACAGTTGTAAACAACTACTCTGCCTTCCTAATTTTTTTCCATTTATCTTTCACTGTCTAATTTATTGTCATCATTCAAGATTCAGTTAAACCAATATATTATCTTTACATCTTTTTTCTCTCACTCACAGTTTGTATCAGATCATCTCTGAACTTTCTGTGTATTGTTGACCACATTTTTTATAATATTTTTGAAGAAACTATGTTCCCAACTTCGCTGTGGTATCTTGTCTTCAGAAGCCTGGGTCATTAAACTCTACATTCTCAGTGCCTAAATCTATCAACACATTTTACATGTGTACACATTTTACTGTGTACATATACACAGTGATTATGATAACTCTTATGAACTATGAGGATAATACATGATCTGTCTGGGTAAAACCTTTCAGTACCTTCCCATATGTCAGTCTGCAGTTATCTACATACCTTCTTATAGTCTCTTCTGTATTGCAAGGAACAGACATCCTGGTATTATATTTATCAAATTCTCTTTCTTCAAGGATATTAAGTGAGATTAACATTCTGCTAACCAGATATATTTATATGAGCTTTTGAGATAGACAATATTAATAATTAAAAAAACAAACATTGCTTTTCTTTTGTAGTAGTAGTAGTACACAAATACATGGGTTTTACAGACATGACATTTGCAACAACTTCAAGATCTTTCCCCTATGAGTGCCATGGGACACCATGACAATGAAACATTCAGGATGTCAGAGAAGGTGGCTTTTACAGAAACTTTGCAAGTCTTGAGGGTAAAATAATCCATATACAAGAGGTTTATTTTTATGAGGATGAGTCTCCGCTTCTTCATTATGAAAAGGATCTCATAATTATCTTGCCGCCAGGTGACTGACTCTTTCCCTTGGGTCATAAAGCCCTATTACTGAGTTAATGTTGACCTTTGCTTTTGGCTGCTTAGACACTTGGCACCACTGGTAGGGACAGGTGAGACTTGCTGAGGGAAAGTTCATCTTTATAGCCAATTTATAAGCTCTACTTTGAGTACCATGGCCACACTGAATGTGAACCGACTGAACAAGCATCGAGGTAGCAAAGAAGTTATCAACAAATTCAGGTCCCATCAGCTTAGAAAGTTCATTTTGGATTACCAGTTTGTTCTATTTCCTGAAATGCAGTTAAAACATTGTATCATTTAATATTTAGCAAAATGTCCAATATAATATTGCTTAACAATAGGAAAAAAAAGAAATAGATTTGAATCTCAAGAGATTCTCTTTAGGGGGTCAATTTTTAGTACTCCATGGAAAACTACAGGAACTCACTAAAGATAGAATGGACAAAGTCTCTAACCCCTTCATGAATGAAGATTTAAATCACCCTAGCTAAATACTGGCTGAAAACAAGGAAACAGTGAAGTTTAGTGCAAGGAGAAAGTAAGCATTGAGACTACAACTTTGTGACACATTGCAGAGAAGAGAATTTTAATGATTATACATATCTATATTTTCTTATTTGCTTTATTGGGTGTATGTTTCTTCGTATTAGTCAACTTCTTATCTTCTCTTTATTCTTCATTTGCTAATTTCCATAAATTGTTGGTGATTCATATGAATTCATTTTTAGGGACTAAATATATGAAATTGTAACTGAATTTAAGAAAAAAGATACATCACTCAGGGATGGATTTAGTGATTGGTGGTACTGTGGACCCCTGTTTTGGGGGAACAGATTGAGTCATTTTTGTATGAAGAATAGCTTCATTAGAACGAATCATGTTGTTTTACCACTGTTGCAGGTGGACATTTTAAATATTGGCCAAAGTGATGAGACTGCCTCATATCCATGTTTCAGTGTATGATTCATGTTAGGACATAGAATTCTGCATTTTGATTTGAATCTTTATTTATATCATTATTTACCATACAGTGTATTTTATTTACATATTTTTAGTCTCCCCCACTAGAATGGCAATTGTAAAAAGGCAGGGATTTTTTTTTCCAGTACCTTTCACAGCTCCCCCTTCAGTGCCTACAGCAGTGCCTGGCACTACTAAGGGCTCAAAATACTTGCTGATTAAATGATTAATAAGTAAATGAATATTAAATTTAAGAGGAAAAAGAGAACAATTATTTTATGTGGATTTGCATATTGAAATATATTTTAATAATAATAAATATATATTTTTTATTTTATTTTTTTAATGTTCAACAGTTTATCAGTTCTGTGCAACACTCAGGACTCATCACATCACATGCCCTCCTTAATGTCCATCACCAGTTACCTCATTCTTCTATTCACCTCCCCTCCAGCAACTCTCAGTTTGTTTCCTATAGTTATGAGATTCTTATGGTGTCTCTCCCTCTTTGATGACTTTGCATTCAATTCTCCCTCCCTCCCTTCCCCTATGATCTTCTGTGCTGTTTCCTATATTCCACATATGACTGAAACCATATGATAATTGTCTTTCTCTGATTGTCTTATTTCACTCAATATAATACCCTCCTCCATCCACATTGATGTCAATGACAAATATTCATCTTTTCTGATGGCTGAGTAATTATATATATATATATATATATATATCACATCTTCTTTATCTATTCATCTGTCAATAGACATCTCAGCTCCTTCCACAGTTTGGTGCATATTGAAATATTTTAAATGTAATAAGGATCATCTTAATCTTTTGTTTGCTAACATATAGAGAGATGGGCTTGGCTAGTTTTTCAGGTATGCAATTTTACAAGAATATTTAAATAATATCAGAACCTACAGCATTAAAAAAAAACAAAAAAAAAAACAGAAAAGAAAAACTGAGGTCTAAGTGAACGTGAGCAAT
Organism: Neogale vison; assembly: GCF_020171115.1. Classification (NCBI taxonomy): domain Eukaryota; kingdom Metazoa; phylum Chordata; class Mammalia; order Carnivora; family Mustelidae; genus Neogale; species Neogale vison. The sequence goes on from NC_058101.1 coordinate 74,929,587, forward strand.
AAGAAAATTTCTTAAATTTGTAAAAAAAAAAAAAAAAAAAGGGAAATGAAGCACATAAATAGTGAAATGACCAGTGGTTGCATTACTGAATAAAAAGTCATTGGTTGCACAAGTTAAATTGAATATTACTCATATATATAGTGAAAACAAGTGATAGTGCAATTTGTTGTCTGTAGTTTTCTTATTATGAGCACTAGATGTCATTTTACTTTTACCTTTCTACTCACATCAGGCATGTTCCCTCATGACCAGAGTTTATGTCTGTTTCCCCAAAGGAATTATCAACTCCTGAAGGTCAAAGTCATGTATTGGTTATCTTTTTATCTCTTAGAATAGAGCATAACTCTTCTCATAGAAGAGGAAAAATGAATTTTATTGAATTGAATTGAAAGATAACATTTGAAGTGCCTTTATAGCTAGCTAGATATCCTCTGCACTAATGGACTTCAATTTCTTAAGTGCTGATACTACACTGACTAAGGCCACAGAAAAGTAGTACAACCTTAACTAAAGCAGTAAGCTTTTTTTCTTTTTTAAAGAGTTTAAAAATTTTAAGTAATTTCTATATCCATCACATTGCTCGAAGTCATAACCATGAAATCAAGAGTTGCATGCTCTACCAACTGAGTCAGCCAAATGCCCCTAAAAGAGTAAGCTTTTAAAACAGAATTATAATTAATGGATTGACTAAATATTCTTTCCTGTGGTGGACATTTAATACCACCCAGTATTCTCTTTTAGCCAAGCACATCCTTGTAAAAGAGCATTGGAATCATTTCTTTCAAATTATTTAAATAACTCTTAAATTAAAACATATCATAATTACATTCTCAGTCACTTGAGAATTCTAGTATCAAAGTAGGTATGTATTATTTTAACAAAAATCAACCTCCCAAGATGTTGTCTAAACTTAATATAGCTTTTTTTATTCAGGCTTGAAAGAGGAACAGAATATACACCTATCTATAACTTATAATTCAGCTTTGACCTTATTTTATTTAATTATATATCTTGTGTTTATTATGAATCTTTTTTAATGTAGATGAGTCTCTTTCCCCCTGTAGTGGCTCATCAAAATGATAGTTTTGACATTTCTTTCTCAAAAAAGCATGCATAAAGTGTCATCATAAAATCTAATTTACAACTGTCCTACATTTGAGTACAACTATTTCTACACACTCAACTTAGATATACCATTTGTTAAATAAATTTGCATGTCATCTGTGAGATTTTTATTGATGTGACATATTCCATGAGAGACTAAATTGTTAAAGGGTTTCATCAACTTGAGATTTCAATAGCAAAATTCAACAACCTCTTTTATTTCACTTTTTCTGAAGAATAATTTTGATCAACAATTGTTAGATAATGAAAATTATATTCTTCCAATTTGGAGAAAAAATCATTACTAACATGGTGCATTTTCAGTATTGGAGTCAATGCTATTATTTGATATTTGGTATTTGCTGTTATTTGTTATTTGATATGTAACTCTAAATATTGTAAATATGTACATTTTTAAAATGCATGCAGTATTTATAATGCTAAAATGCCTATGATCATTATATGATTTTAAACATTATTGAATGACCCAAATTTTAAGTAAAGTATTTATACCACTTGATAAATACATTGCAAAAAGTTTGAGATGACTATTGGTGGATTTAGTACATTTTGTTCTAATTATCTACAATATATTAGAAGTACTACCAAAGTTCTAGTCATTCTGGAGAGACTGAGGAAGAGAGAAGAGAATAATTGCTTGGGAGCGGAATTGGCTTCTAGCATTGGATCTATTTCTAATGATTTAAAATTGATTAAGTTTTATTCATTTGAAAATGTGCAGTATTACACTTACCACTTGATTCTGGGTAAGCAGTAAGGTATATAAGATCATCAAAAATGATTTGCATATTGTGAGATGCACAGAATGTTAAAGTAGTATTTCTGTATCTTAAGTAGCTCTAAAGGACAGCAGATTGAGGTTTGAAGCTCTGGAATGGAACTCTTTTCTGCCAAAGGGTAGAGCAGGGGCTTTGAGCAGCTGAAGAAAGGAACCTGCAAGTGAGTTACAGAAGAATGGGAAAGAGAGGTACTTAGGGCTTGACCTCTATGTGGATTGTCTCTTTCTCTCTTATGCACACATACTTCTCACTTATGCCATACCTATGTGTCTCATCTTCACTTTAGATGTCTCAAGCCAGAAATCTCTGGACATTTCACATCACTTCTCTATATGGCTCCACCATGTTGAATCATTTACCAATTCCCATCACTTTTATCTCTGGAAAGTTATTTTTTATTACTTAATTCAAAATTATATGTAGAACATTACATTCATGTTTTATATTAATTTATGTTTTATATTAATTACTATGCTACATTAATGTTTTATATTGTTTAACATGGTAATACTTAATTTCATCATGATACATGTGTAGCATGATATTTTTGTATACTTTTCTTCTCTAAATCCCCAGTTCAAAATCTTAGTCCCATTGTTAAAGTAAAATGTAGAAATCATTCCATTCCATGATACAGTGTTTCAGGTTTATACAACATGACAAGAACAAAAACAAAGGCAAAGTCATTTAAAATTGGAATGGAAAAAGCATTTTCCAAGACACTATTTTTCTTAAGAGGAAATATTCACGCACTGTTAAGGGAGTGGAATAGAAGAGTTAATGTGTTTTTGCATATTTAATTTCTGCGATCCTATGAGGTCTGACAGTTATTAAACACGTAATTAAGAGGCATAATGCAATTACACTTTACTTCTACTCATATATGATGTTTAATTTAAAATGTAACTATCATAGTTTTCATGATAGACATTTAGTGTCAAATTTTAGGAGATAGTATGCAAACTAAAAATATGGCGTAATTTTTAAGACAACTTTTTTTTTATGTAAAAAAAACACTAAGAGTATTTGTAATTAGTACTGTGGTGAAACCTTATTAGTATTTTTTTCTTAAATCAAATTTATTAATCAGTCAGATTTAAAATAAAAATCATTTGAATTTTGAATTTTTAAGTTCATAATACCTTACAGAAAAATGTAGTCAGTGCCTTAGGGTGTGGTGTGTAACACATTCTGCTCATTTAGCCTATTTAAAGTATTTAACTATATTGTGAGCTCTTGATGCTCTGTATTAACTCAAAAGACTAGAAACATAATTACAATGTAATAAACTGGTTTAAAAGTCATGGGCCATTTAAATTATCAATGATATTTCTGAATTTCTTTTTTTTTTACATTTATTATGCTGTGGTAGCAAGTTTTATTAATTTAGTTTGTTATATGCTAAATTGAAGGAGAACCGCAAGAGATATGTCCATGCTATTCCCTAAAGACCCTCCTCTGTATTCCTCAATTTCTTCACCAATATTTAAAATATGAAGGTGTTCTTTATATGTCTCACTCAGTTTTATTTCTGGAATGAATCTTGTGTATGTTTTGAACTTTAGCCTCCCCTTTAATTTACTTCTCACTGCTTCTTAATTTTACTCATGTATGAGCTTCAACGCTTCTCTTTAATCCATCCTTCCTCCCTTCCTCTGTCACTTCCTTATTAGAACTTCAATATTTTTATGTCCGTCTTTTACTCAAAATATCTCTTTAAACTTTCCTCCAAACCTTAGTGAAAAAGAAAGAAAAAAAGTTCATAATCTAACTCAAAAGCATCCCACCCAACGTACACACACACACACCCCTACACACACACAAACACACACAGATAGAGTCTGGACTAAAGTGATCTTACAGCTTTACCCTTGCCTTATGTCCCTTGTATTCTAGGAACCCTACAGTATTGGCCAATCTCAAAAGATATTTATGTTTCAGTAACACTGTGTTTTGCTTGCAGGGTTTTAAGATTGTGACACCTTTCTTCCTCCCCTTCACCCTCTTTCCAGCACCGTATGTTCAGTTTCCAGGTAAACTTAATAGACTTGATGATTCTCTCCACAGAACCTTTCCTTTCTCTGTCAGGAATTGATTTGTATCTAATTTGTACTCTTCTTAGACTTAGGCTAAGTCTGTTCTACCAAAATTAGCATTGTTACAATCAGCATTATCTTCTCTGCTACCTAAGAGTTTTTGGCAGCAGGGAAGATCTCCTATTCATTTTTGTCTCTTCTCCCTTAGTACTCAGAACAAGAGCTCTAATGGGATAACTTAATATCAAAAAAACATTTATTGAAGGAAAAAAAAATAAGATGAAGAAAGGAGGAAAGAAGAAAATATGCATCCTGATTTTTCCCTGTTCAGTATTTCCTTTCTGAACTAATGGATATATTTAAAGTTAACCACCTCATCTAAACTAATTTTATACAAATCCATTGTCTTGTTCTGCACAGGTCTCAATCCAAAACCCACTTTTATCTGAAGAATCAATAAAATCACTCCTTATTTTCTCATGCATATTTTCTTATTCGATCTTGATCCAAACATTCTTCTACATAGAATTTCTTTGGTAATTACATAGACTCTAAATTAATTACTCTCTCCCATGTTGCTTTCAAATGCTTCTTGAGCTCTTTTCTTAAATATATGACTTTGCCACATAACAAGAATTTAAAAAAGCCTTTTTCTTGCTTCTATATTTACTATGGCGTAAATGAAAGTGAGTGAGAGCTTTAATAAATGCATATTATTCCCCCAAATTCAGCTAACCCTTGTAATTTTATGCAAGAGATGTACATTTATTGCTTGATTCACTTATGATTCTGACTTCATTCTTCTATTTTGTTTGTTTTTGTCTTGTTTTGCTTTTTGGCTATCATTAGAGAACAAATTAGTTTTTTAAAAATATTTTATGTATTTATTTATCTGAGAAAGAGGGAAAGAGCACACTTGGTGGGGAGGGACAGAAGAAGAGGGAGAGAGAGAATCTTAAGCAGACTCCATGCTGAGCACGAAGTCTGACTTGGGGGCTCAACCTCAGGACCCTGAGATCATGACCTGAACTGAAATCAAAATTCAGAGCTTAACCGACTGAGCCATCCAGGTGCCTAGAGAACCAATTAATTTTTAAAAGTCACTTTATTAAAAACTAGCTTATGAAACCCAGTGATTATTTCTTTTCTTCCCTTTTGGGGACAATTCCCCATTTAATCTGAAAAGAGCCAGTGGTGACCCTAGTTAATAAAAATTCCAATGATAATAGCATGAATTGGGTAATTACTGACATGAATAGCTTATAATACTCACATCCACTGGAAATGTTTCTTCTTTTAGTATTGTCAGGTAAATTACATGTGCTAGAATTCTAATATAGTTTTTAAAATTAGAAAAAAATATTCTTGTCAGATGACATCAGCAAACATAATTTTTTTGGTCAGAAAAATATAATGGAGTCTAAAGTAACCACATAATTTGTGACCCAAAAAATGATTATATAAAGAGCTGTGGCATAGTAATCTTGCAAAAACAGGCCTTTGGAATTCCTGGGTTGGCATGTTTGGTAAACCAAACCTACTGCGTGGTTTTGGAGAGAGCACTCTTCAATGTGTGTGATTCATTCAGTATCCTGATTGATAATGCAAAGATGTTGTATGTCCTTGTATGTCTTTATTAACCACAAGTGCAGTTGGGCAACTTGTCTAATTATTGTCCTATACAATAATATGAAGTAAGCGTGTATCTGTTTTGTGTGAAATTAAAATCAAAAGAAAGATGAAGCATAATTCCTGAAGAAATATCCATGGATTCATTCATAAAAAAATATAACATGCTAGAGTTGTTAAGAGGACAGAATCTGAAGTTTGGAGGGTCAGGAATTGACACCTGGTTCTGTCACTTATTAAATTTCAGTGTTGCTTTGAAAAAGCTACCTATATTTACTTTGTTCTGATTTTCTTATTTGTAAATAATAATAATAATAATAATAATAATAATTATATTCACCCCCTTCCTTCTGACATTGTGGATTGTGATAAGAATTCCAGTGTATGGGGTGCCTGCATGGTTCAGTCTGCCAGCTTGTTCCTGCTGTCAAAGAGCTCAGTCAATGGCATCTTCTCTGTCATTCTCTATAGCACGGGGTTATAGAATGCTTTATTATTCAATATTTGCCTGTTAACTGTGTGGTACACCCAACTAATATCTTGTAAAGACTAGGTTTATGTTAAGTTATGCTGCACAACACAGTCTTGACTATAAAGTACACGTAATACCTAGCCTTATCAGGACAAATTACTTGAAATCATCCATTCCTCTCAGGTTACTCTCTAATATTTCCTCCCAAATGTTTGTGAACTGTCCTACCCAATACCTCATTATTCCAAAGGAATCTTTAGTGGTAATGGATTACTGCAAATTCCTGCTTTCTGCTCAGATCTTTACTTGTTTTTATTGACATATCGTTTTCCTGCATGTATAACCAAAGCCCTTTCACATTTATTTTACATAAGGCCACTAATACAAGGTCACCGATTTTAATAGATTTTTAATGAAAGATTGACCATAATGCAGAAAAATTACATGATAGCGGATAATAGTAAAAAGCTTAATATTGAAAACTAGATCTCATTCTTGCTAAAGCCCCTCAACATTACTGACCCTAAGGATTATATAATTTATTTTTGTATTTGTATTTTAACCATGGCCTACCAATAGGTACTCTGGCTTCATGTAAAATATTTTATCATCTCTCTTCCTCTCTATTTGCTAGTATCCACAACCCCTCAAGAGCAGCGAAAGAAAAACACACAAGCGTTTTCTCTATTCTAATCCAAAAATTTACTTTGAAAGGGCACAATAATGACTTTTCATAACCAAAAGCTTTATCTTTGTATGACATAAATCACCCTTCTTTAAAGTTGTGAAATTCTATGACCATATGCTTATCTTAATTTTCTTTTGTTATATTTATATATTATAATTTCATGGAATTCTTAATTCAGCATATTATGAAAACAGTAAGAAAACATGTGGGAAAGATTATACACTTTTAAGTATACTTTGAAATGATAACTATCTATATAGATTAAGCAACCAAATCAATTTTTATACTTCATGACTGAAGAATTGTTGATGAGACAATTTCGCTAAGTAAGTGGTGGTGGTCTACTCTACATTCTTTTTGTTTTGTTTAACTTTCCTCCTGTCTCTTGTCCTCTTCTTTATTTTGAGATTTCTGTTTCTTGATTCAGAGACTTTATTACTAGTTCTTTGACAAAGAGGCCTTAAAATTAAAGTAGTTAATTTTTGAATCCCTGCAGGTGCAAGGTTTTAAAAGACATAAAATAATTTTATAATATGAAATATAGTATTTATTATATAGTATTTAGTATAATATGAAATATTATATTTAGTATTAAAATGTCAATTCCCCAAATTAGCTCCTATTCAAACATCTAACTCCCCCTCCCCAAACACATGCATACCTACTAAATACAGGCATTTATTCCTGGAACAACTTAGCTAATTTTTGGATTTTATGAACTCATGGCAGAATGAAAATAAAAAGGAGAGTGGCTACAAGGATTTTGCATATATCTTGGCAAAGATGCAGAATTTCATGAGTCAATAAAGTGAGATGTAAAGTTATTTATCATTTAAAACCATTGAAAATAATATATATATATATATATCTATATATAGAAGAGTTCACATGTTTACAATTGAAAGGACCATTGACAAAGGTGATGATAAAGAACTTGTGAAAAAGCTCTCTGTTGATTGGTAATGAAAGATCTGTGAGAAAACTGATAAAGTCCTCAATTATTTTTAATAATAACCTTTTCTTTGGTATTCTTTAGAAATCACTCTAAAGTGAAGACTGTCGTATGGTACCATCCATATGGTACCATCCATATGGTGATACAAGGATAATTGTACAGGTAAAATATTAAGAGTTGACTCATTTTTGTTCAGTTTAATATTCAGCATATAGCAGTAAAACAGACCCAAATATTATACAAAGACCTATTCTCAGCTGTTTAGCCCATTCTCAATATAGTAATGAAGAGAGACAATGGCAAAATAAAGAAACACAAGGAATGAAACAAAAGACTTACACTAAAATGATTTAGAATTAACTGTTTAGATTAAAACCTTTTGTATCTTGTTTAAGAAAAAAAAAAGTGCCTATAGATAGATAACACATTGTAAGAAGGAAGTTCTATCTTTAGGTAAACATCAAGCATTAAATGAGACATTGTGGAGAAGGCAAGTTATTACGCCATTTCCTTCCACTTATCCATCCTCTTTTCTCAGTTTTCAGAGGAAGAAACCTTAAAGTGTAATGACAAAGCTATACCCTAATAACCCTTTGTCATTACTCTTCAACTTTGACCTCTAATTTTACTTGTATACATAGTTGCTGTTTCTTTCTAATAAAACTAATTTTAACAATTTGTATATATCTTTTTGTACTGTATTCATTTTTATGTGACATAATTTCCTTTAAAGAGAGATTAAAAATTGATTTATTAATTTATTTAACCAATTAATTTGACACTGAGGTATCAGACTGAAGCATTTGTTTAATTAAAATAAATATAATGATGTTTTCCTGAAATATATATTCATACTGCAAAGGATAGAATTTTAAGAGGAGAATTAAAAAGCATAAAAAGTTATACAGTGTCAACATATATGTTATTTTGTTTTTATGTAATTTATTCTGCAGAAAGAAAGAGAAAATAAAATCTCCATCTCTCCTCACAGTTTTTTTAAGCAGGTTTCACAAATAATCATAGCTATCAGAGTGCTGAGTTTGTAGAAAACAGAAAATACTTCTTTAAGGTACAAGTAATATACAATGAATCTTCTTGATAAACATGATTGCCTAGTCAAAATTTCATTCTGCAAGAAAGTAACTGTATTTAATATGGCTACCTGATTGTAAACATTTGCAAAGTGCAACAAAGAAAATTATAAATATCTGACAACACTTAGGATGCTGATGATTATGTTCATGGGCAGCATTTTTATGAATTTATATTGTATCAGAAATGCTGATAAAATCAACATTTTATATGATTTAAAAATTACAAGTCTACTCTGTGACAAAGTCTGATTGATAAGCACATTTAATACTTTTTTTTAGTCAAAGAGTTCCTTTTGAAATTCTATAGCTATATTCTGTTTTAAGTTATTCTTAATAATGTTAAGTCAGAGTCATTTTTTACTTTGATGGGTGAAGAAGTAATTTTAAGGAACTGTTTTCAGTCAAATTATTTTAGTTGGAGCTAAAAAACTCTATTTCTGTAGGTCTCAGATGATTAAACTTTTTCCCCCTTTTGTTTTATGTGAAGAAACTAGAAAGAATTGCCAATATTTTCATCTGACTAGCATGTGAGCTTAGGTGGAAATTTCTTCTGCTTTCCCTTGATATCTATTTCTCTAGAATTTTGTAATGATAAATTCTTAAAAAAAAAAAAAGACTATCCTTCTTCAATAGTAGTCTCTTGATACATGTTGAAGTCCTTATTCTTGACTGTGGTGTTCCGGAATGATTCCAGTTATGTCTGAGAGCTCATCATCTCTAGTCCTGTGGGCCACTTCACACACACACTACATACTAGACTGAAGGAGAAGCATTTCTACTGGAGTGATTCAATTAGATCATGAAGCACTCTATTCATTTTCCTTCTCTTTTCTATCCTTTAGCCTAAAAATCAATGGACTTTTTTACACAGCGCTTCTTCACAATCATTTTGAGTTTCCTGTCTTCTCATCCAGTGGATGAGGTTAGGTTGAACATTTATTTGGTTGGTCTTAGCCACCTGGAAATGCTTGAATCATTATGGTTGTTCATTAGGAGAAAATGTTAAGAACAGGGCCCGTTCCAAATAAGAGGTTTGAGATAGTCAGAGATTTCACTGCAGAGATCTATGACCTGCATTATTTGGGGAATTTATGATTGAGATACACTTCCTGATATCAAAGAGGACAAATGTTTTAGCTTGACGAATTTCACTTTCACCACATGCAAGAATGAAAGAAACTTTAAGCTAACCTATTTGGATGTTCTATATTACTTTACTTTTCAAAAGATTTTATTTATTTATTTGACAGAGAGAGAGAGAGAGCAAGACAGAGAGAGACAGAGAGAGCAAAAGCAGGAGTGGGAGAGGGAGAAGCAGGCTCCCCACCGAGCAGGGAGCCCGATACAAGGCTTGATCCCAGCACCCTGGGATCGTGACCCAAGCCAAAGGCAGTTGCTTAACCAACTGAACCACCCAGGTGCCCCAAGTTTTATATTACTTTAAAGGCCTTTTCTTCATTTTTTCCCCCAAGATTCTTCTATCCTATTCACCATTTTAGTCCAAGACAGTAGAGGAGTAAGAGACCTTAGTATCATCTGGTTCCAGGATTTCAGCTAGATAGCTATCAAATCATTCTGAACACCTGCAAACTCAACCAGAGATATAAGAAAGGCAGAGCTGCAACTGTACTCATAGAAAAGTGACCACTTTCTGCAAGGTAGGAGGTGCTGAGATAAACCAGGCAGGGAGGGGCCCTCCATAAGCCAGCTACCAGAAAGTTATATGGTAGTGGAGCACAAAATCAGAACTTTTAGAAGTCTGCTCCAGTGAGGGACATCCTGGCCTCAAAAGCACTCATCTGGCCAAGTGGTGCAGAACCCTAGGTGGGACAGTGTATTCTCAGGATCCTTGGGGTCACAGGAAGACTGGATGTGCCTGAATGCAGCAGAGCTGCCAGGTGTCCAAGCAGGAAAGTCCAGAGGGAGCCAAGGAGAGAGTTCTCAGATTGGGGTTGTCGTAAGCCATGAACCACAGCTTACTTGGGTAGTGCTTTCTGAGCAGGGGCCCAACAAGTGGCAGAACTGGTGAGACCCCTCTTCCTCCTCCCGGGAGGAGTGGCACAAGAGCATGCTGCAGGAGTCTACAGGGTTTGGAGACTCAAAACAGGGTCCCATGCCCGAGATAGAATTGTTCAGTCACAGCCTGGGTGAGAACAGAATACGGATGGAAACCAGAGAGATAGGAGTGCTTGACTGCTTTTCCCTGAGGGCTCACAGAGGAATGCCACCCTGCTCCCAGCTTTCTGTTTTGGGGCTGGAGATTAGGAGGCTGCCATTTTCATTCTCATCCCCTAAAGCTGCAGCAAAAGCCTTTAAGAAACAAAAGCACATAGAGCAAACCTGAGCAGATTACTTAGCCTGGCCCCTGGCAGGATGGTGCAATTCCACCTGGGGCAAATACACTTGAGAATCAAAGTTACAGACCCCTCCTCCAGAAGATCAGTGAGAACACCCAGCCAAGACCAAGTTCACCATCACTGAAAACTGCAAAACTCCAGTGCAAGGAGAATACAGCTCATAGAATTCATGCTTTTCACCCATGATTCTTTAGTTTTTCAATTTTATTTTTTAATATATTTTTCTCTTAATTTTTCCAATCAATTTCTTATTTTATCAACTCTTTTTAAAAAATCTTTGTAAATTTTTATTCTTGTAATTACATTCTATCCTTTAAATGTATTTCATTTTATTTTTGTACCTATGTAAGTTTTTCTTTCTTTCTAATTTTAAGATCTAGTTTTCTAACAAACAAACCAAAATACACACAGAACCCAGTGTATTGCTTTATCCTGTCCACCTGTCTAATTATATTCTCTTTTTTTCTTTCTTTCTTTCTTCTTTCTTTTTTCAATTTCAGGTCTCTTTTGATTTGTTTAGTGTGTATTTCTCTGGGGCCGTTTTGGCCATTTAGTATTTTGTTCTCTTGTTCATCTAATCTTCTCTGGGCAAAATGACAAGATGGAAAAACTCACATAAACTCACCATTTTTATACAAATATCCCTGCACTTCTATGTTGTTTTCTCAAAAAGGATCCTTGACTCTATCACCCTGCAATAGATGCATTCCAAGTGATTGATATATAAGTATTGGCTAATTTTTATTATTATTGTCTGTTTTACTTTTATAGATAGGACAAAGTTTTGATTTAAATTAATATAAATACTTTGGTTGATATTTGCTTTCATTATATTACAATTATAACATATTTAAGTTACAATATTTAAAAATCAGTGTTTTGATGACAGTGGGGCTGACTAAAAGTGGGAGAAATGGAGGAAATCAGACTCTTGAAAGAATGGAAGTGAACTGGATCTAACTGCTCAAAAATTTTTTGGCTGAGGACATTCCTCAACTCTTAAGCACAACATAGCAAAGTTTGCACTCAATACAGAATACTGAGCTCAAGAATAATAAAGTAAATTATAAAAATGAGAACAAAAATTAGATAAGCAGAAGTACAAACAAAAATGAGGCAAAGGGGGATTGGAGCTCTAAAATTGTTGTACACTTCACAAATCCTAGAGTGATCACTGAATTATGCATGTGGCAAGGAAACTTCAGGGCATCTGAGTCAGAGTCCAGACAAGTTAACAGCCTCAGAGAACAAAAATCAAACCTCTTCAAAGGAATGTAGCTAAGCTTGAATGTCTACAAATATATTATTTAAAATGTCTGTTTTAAGACAGAAAATTAACTGAAATAAAAAGAAACAGAAAAACACAACTCATACTCATGAAAACAGTACATCAACAGAAACAGATCTTCAGATGACCTAGATATTAGAAACAGAGAAGAGCCTTAAAGGAGCTGTTTTGCATATGTGTTGAAGAAACTGAAGGAAAATATAATGGATTGAAATATAAGGCCTCTCAGCAGAGAAATTAAAATTACAAAAATAAAAACAAATGGAAATTCTAGAATTGAAAAGTGCAGTTACGGAAAGAAAAAAAAAAAAAAAATCACTAAATGAGTTTCACAGTAGTCTTTGAGTGCAAAAGAAGTGCCCGGCCAACTCAGTCAAGAAAATATGACTCTTGGTCTTTGAGGTCATGAGTTCTAGCCCCACACTGGGTATAGAGATTACTTAAACAAATAAATAAACAAAAATAAATATATAAATAGAGTATAAAAGAATAAATCAGTGAGAGATATCAGTAGAAAGTATCCAATTTGAATAACATAAATTTAGTTATGAATAGGGCACATTTGGGTGGCCTAAAATTCTCATAATTTAGAAGTCCAGAAGATGGAGAGAGAAAATAAAACAACAAAAAATGTTTTGAAAAAAATAGTGAAATTTTTCCAAATTTGGCATAAATTACTATCTAGAGTAGAAAGGAGTAAAGTGAGTGTGAAACAAAATAAGTAGAAAGAAAACCAAGCTTAGGGGCGCCTGGGTAGCTCTGTGGGTTAAGCCGCTGCCTTCGGCTCAGGTCATGATCTCGGGGTCCTGCGATCGAGTCCCACATCGGGCTCTCTGCTCAGCAGGGAGCCTGCTTCCTCCTCTCTCTCTCTCTGCCTCTCTGCCTACTTGTGATTTCTCTCTGTCAAATAAATAAATAAAATCTTCAAAAATAAAATTTAAAAAAAAATAAAAAATAATAAAAAAAAAGAAAAGAAAACCAAGCTTACATTTCATAACACAACTGCTAAAACACAATTGTAAGGCAAGAAGCCGAAGAAAACATGACATACTTTATACAAGAAAACAATGATAAGAATGAGGGTGACTTCTTACAAGAAAAAAAAATTGGAATCCAGGAAGAAATAGAACAAAATCCATTTAAGGTGTTAAAAAGAAGTGAAAATATCAATATAGAAATCTATATTTTAGCAACTTTAGTCTTGAAATTGATGTTGAAATAAACACATTTCCAGATAAAAGAGAACTGAGCAAATTATTTTCCAGAAGACTTGAACTACAAAAGTGCTAAAAGATATTCTTTGGGTTAAAGAAAAATTTTAGATTTAAAATAAATTTTATTTTCTTTTATTTAAATTAAATTTCTTAAATTTAAATTTAAAAGAAACTCAGATGTATAGTTAGAATAAAGAGCGCAGGAAATAATACATGTGTGGGAGATATTTCTAATTTTATAAAAAGACATGACTGTTGGAAGTTAAAATTATTACACAAAATACAGAGTTTATAACAAAAGCACAAATAATGATGGGGTAGTTGAAATGATAATGTTTTAAGTTTTATATATTCTACACGAAGTACTATAATATTAATGCTAAGTAGATCATGTTGAGTTAAAGGTACACATTGAAATGCCAGGATTTGATCAGTAAAAAGTATGTAATTAACCCGGTAATTAAGTAACCAAGTAAAAAGGAAATAAGGGATAGAGGAACAAAAAACTGATCGGACAAAGAAAAACAAATAGTGAATGGGATACCTAAATTTACCTATATCAATCAGTTTATTAATTAGACTAAACACTCTAATTAAAAAGCAAATTGCCAGTTTGGATTAAAAAAAAAAAAAAAAGAAAGAAAAAAGAAAAGAAAAGAAGCAGCCCAAACCATGTTAGAGATACACTTCGAATAGAGACCCAGACATGTTCAGGGTAAAACAAAGGAAAAAGATACACCATGAAAACACCAAATTTTATGTAAGCTTGAGTGATTTTATTCTACTGGACGATAGCACAAAGATTGTTTACAGAAATAAGCAGGGAAATATGAGATGTTAATAGGATCAACTGATCAGTAAGAATAAACAATTAAAAGTTTTTGTGGACTCAATAGATTGTCAAAATACGTGAAGCAAAAAACTGACAAAACTAAAAGAGTGATAGGGAAATACACAATGATAGTTGCAGATTTTAACACAACTCTCAGGAATTGACACAGGACTAGATAAAGATATTTCAGTAGGATATAGAAGATCTCAACAGAATTATCAACTACCTTGACATAATAGAAATTTATATAATGTTATGCCTAACAATTATTGAATACACATTTTATCACATTTATATAAACTGTTCACCAAAATAAAATATATGCTGGACCATAAAAATAGAGTCTCAATAAATATTAAAAGTCTAAAATATTAAAGAATATATTTTTTAACTACACTGGAATTAAAGAATTAATAATATTTTATCTAGAACATCACCAAATAATTGGAAATTAAACAACATAGCTAAAGCAGTGCTCACAGAGAAATTTTTAGCATAAAGTGCTTTTATCAAAAAACAGTTTTTTTTTAAAGATTTTTTATTTATCTATTTGAGAGAGAGTGAGTGAGAGCAAGAGCGAGAAACAGTATGAGCATAAGCTGAGGAAGCAGACTCCCTGCTGAGCAGGGAACCTGACCCTGGGCTGGATCCTGAGATTCTGGGATCATGACCAGATCTGAAGGCAGATGCTTCACTGACTGAGCCACCCAGGTACCCGCCCCCCCCGAAAAACCAAAGTTTTAAAACATTGAACTAAAACTTATTTCTCATAAAACTAGGATAAAAGAGCAAGATAAACAAAGTAGATAGAAATGAATAATAAAGAAAAGGGTAGAAACCACTTTCATTGAAAGAACAATGCAAAAAATCAGCAAAATCAAGAGTTAGTTCTTTAAAAATATTAATAAATTTGAAAAGCATTTAACAAAATGGTTCAAGAAGAAAGGAGATAAAGTCATTATATCAGAAATGAAAATTCTAACATTGTTGAGCCTAAAGTATCAGAGTAATAATAAGAAACTATAAATACCTATATACAAATAAACTCCACGTTTTAGGTGAACTGAAAAAATTAAAAAAAAAAAACACAACCCACTGAAAGTGATAAAAAATATTCAGTTGATTGTTAAATATTTAGAACAAAGAAACTTTCAGGGTTTTTTTGTTGTTGTTGCTGTTAACATAAATATATATATAATGTTTAAGAAGAAATGCCAAACTTAAGTGTACTCTTTCAGGAAAACAGAAGGGAGGAAATGTTTCCCAAATTATTTTCTGAAGGTAACATATTCCTCATGCCAAAACTTGTTAGAGATATTAAAAGAAAAGAATATTACTGACCAAAACTCCTCATAAAGCCTAGTGCAAAAATACTTAAGAATATATTAATAAATCAAACTCACCTACTACATACAACAAAATATTTTAAGGATGGAAGAGCTATATTAAGGAAACTTTTAGGATCATTTTATTTCAACACAACTAGCTACTTTTTAAAAAGGCAGAAAAATTTCAAAGGAAAGTGAAAATTTAATATTAACATATGTAATACTTTGACTATTAATGATTTCTATGTGTAGTAGAGTCATTTTCCCCATGTAATTAACATTCAGGATTACTTAAAATGGCATTACTTCTTCAAAAAAAACAAACAGAACTTTTCAGCTGTGTGAAAGGTGCTTTGGAAAGTTCAAAAAAAAAATAATGGTAGGAAAATGTAGACTGGACTTAGACAGGATTTGATAAGTCCTATGAAAATGGTGCTTGAGTGTCAACTATCCATTCTTTGAAGCTCTTCCTCTATTTCAGTGATATTATTAGTAAACTTCCCATATTCCTGCATACTGAGAATAAAACATATGGCCTGAGCTGAAGTAGGAAATATTTGCTAAGTAAAAGACAAAGTGTCATTTCTAAATTTTAAGGGTAAATTATGCACTTTTATAAAGAAAAAAGATAACAAGAAGCAAGAGTAGGAAGCTAGATAGTCCCATAAATTATTTGACCTATGCGATAATATACTGGATATTTTTTGACCACATTAGTGAACCCTAAACTCAGTTGTTTCATAACCAATAATCCAATAATTTCAATTCACTCCTTTACAATCAGTGGAATGTATCCTAGTTTGTACCGAGGTATATAAGTATTTCTAAGTTTAGGGGCTTAGGCAGCATCAGTTAGGAGTTTATTTCAATAGCCCAGGTCCTCTTGGCTGCCATTCCAAACATATTCAACAGACATTAATAATGACTTCCCCTGTTTTCTTTTAGGAGCAGAGAACTAGTCAAAAACACTCAATGGCTTGCCAAGTCTTAGAGAAGTTCACAATTCTAATATGGCATTCATTAGTCTATGTAATCAAACTTAACTTTTTTGACCGATTTCATGCCAGTTTTTCCTGGCGCCTCTGAAAATTTCTTTATCAATATCTTATCTAATGCTTGAAAATATCTGCATGATAATTTTCTCCATGCTACAGTTTTAAAATTTTTTTCCTAGCTCTTGAAGCCGGAGTCTTCTGTCTATTAGGTAAATAAGGGAGCCTAATCAAATTCAACTCAAATACATTCTCCTTCATGATGGCATGCTCAGCAACACAGGTCTTCAGATGACATATATTCTGTCTGCTTGGTGTTGAAGTTTTTGTTTTTGTTTTTTGTACTGTTGGTTTGTTTTAAAGGTTTTACTTATTTGCGAGAGAGAGAGTATGAGTAGTGGGAGAGTCAGAGGAAGAGAAAGAGAGAATCTCAAGCAGACTCCATCTCTCGACCCTGAAATCATGACCTGAGCCAAAACCAAGAGTCGGACGCCTAACCCACTGAACCACCCAGCAGTCCCAGTGTTCAAATTTAAAGGTATCTTTAAATTAATGCCATTTTATAAATCTAAATTTAGGACTAAAGAATACATAGACATAAGAGGTATTAAATGTGTATCAAAGTGTCAGCTGTACTAGTAAGAGTCTATGTCTTTAGGTTTATTGGCCACTAGGCTCAACTGTAGAATAAAAACATGTACTCACCCAGATACTAGTATCATAGTATTCTTTTCATTGTCTAGTTAATATTACCAAAATGTTTCTTCAGTTTTCCAAGGGTAGCTCCTCATTTGCTTAACATTTTTTGTTTTATAAAACACAATAAATATTTACCGTAACCTTAATTATCAATATATAATTTTGTTCAGAATTCATTTCTGTTGGAACACAGCTTTGAGTAAAAAGAAAAAAAAATAAGAATAATTTGGTTTCAGAATATTTCTAGTATTCCATCCTTCTCTTTCTTTCTTTTCCTTTCAACACTTCTATTAGATTATTTCAATTCTTCTGCTCTATCTTTATTGTCTATGGAGAGAAATGGCAGGAAGACTTTGGTGAAGTGAGGTAAAAGGAGTCTAGTAAAACAAATAATTTTGGTATAATTATATATACCTATTAATTGAATCATTATTTGCCAAATACACAGCTCATCTTAATATAACTATAAACAAGGCAGACATAACATCCACCTTACTAGAAATTAGAGACCAATTTAAAATAGACATGAAATAGGCAACAGTAGCATTATGAACTTAAGTGATAAATTAGATGAACGCTGAAAGATCATTGAGCATGACAGTCAAGAAAGAATTCTTGAGATTTTTGTATGGTGTAACTTCATAGTTTTTTTTTGTTTGTTTGTTTGTTTAAGATTTTATTTATTTATTTGACAGGCAGAGATCACAAGTAGGCAGAGAGGCAGGCAGAGAGAGAGGAAGAAGCGGGCTCCCCGCTGAGCAGAAAGCCTGATGCGGGGCTCGATCCCAGGACCCTGGGATCATGACCTGAGCCGAAGGCAGAGGCTTTAACCCACTGAGCCACCCAGGCACCCCTTACTTCATAGTTTTTGACGTAGGATGAGGACAGGACCTGTGGGTTGAAAGAGCCAAACGTTGGGTGTATGCTTAAAGCTCAAGGGTGAAGGGTTGTGCAGGGAGTATTAGATCATAAATGTAGCCTTCAAATTTCTACTTATAAAACTACTTTTGTAGGATTTCTCTGGTGCTTATCTTTCAGTTTAATATTAACTATTGGTGGGGCGCCTGAGTGGCTCAGCTGGTTAAAACCTTTGCCTTCAGCTCAGGTCATGATCCTGGGGTCCTGGGCTCTCTGCTCAGAGTGGATCCTGCTTCCCTTCCTCTCTCTCTCCGCCTGCCTCTCTGCCTACTTGTGATCTCTGTCAAATAAATAAATAAAATCTTTAAAAATATATATTAACTATTGATAAGAAGTGTAGGCAGTCATGAGACCCTTTAAGAATGTAGCAACCAGCACTTATTTGATACTTATCAAAATTATGTAGCCTATAGATTGACCTTCTGGGCTAAAGATGAACATTTTCCTGTCCCTCATCATGAACACACATACAAGGAGGTTATTTAACCAAAGCTCAAGGGGATGTATTCCTTGCTCACATAAGCTTATTTTCACCATTCATCTCCTGGCACATTTGAAATCAGGAAGAGTAAAGAATAGGCAGCTTCCTGAATTAAGTTCACTGATTTTTACTGTACATCCTGTTCCAACAACCAAGATATTCTCTTCCTGGCAAACCACTGGTACAATTCTTAGTCATTCTTTAAAGATGCGTTTTAAACTATATCTTCTAGCAAACATGCTGTAAACCACTCTCCACTAAAACAGATAACAATACCAGATTGATCACTCTTTTTTTGGGACACCACTTATATACCTCTTTGTTTTTTGGATTTTTTTTGATTGTTTGTTTTTTTTTTTTTTTTTTTTTTAATTTTTCTTTATTTATTCAACAGACAGAGATCACAAGTAGGCAGAGAGAGGGGAAGCAGGCTCCCCACTGTGCAGAGAGCCCGATGTGGGGCTGGATCCCAGGACCCTGAGATCATGACCTGAGCCGAAGACAGAGGCTTAACCCACTGAGCCACCCAGGCACCCCACCTCTTTGTTTTTTAATGTAACTGTACTCAGTGTTAAAGTCTGTGCAGCTTAATGATTAAAAAGGTGGACTTAATGATACTGCTTTTAATGGCTATGAACCAGAAAATCTGGGTTCGAATCCCAAATCTGACATTAATTAGTCTGACTTCAGACAAGTTTTATTTTAAAAAGCTTTCCAAGGTCTCCCTAGCTTTGGTTACAATAAAAGAGTGTGTTTCCACCAAATATTAGATTTTTTAATTCATTTTGAGCCACCAAGAATATTGAATTCCCAAACTTTTAAGATAATATTACTTTCTTCGTGTACATTCTGCCCCTTACCTGCTACTGCCACCAGAGCTAAGCCTGCCTGAACAAAACACTGAGGTGCTTCAAAGTAGAGTATCCAGTCTCTCAAACTGGGGAGATGACTGTTTTGTGTTAAACTCAACAGAAGGGAAACAAATGGGGTTAGTGAACTTACAAATGAAGGTCCTTGAGCCCTTAAGTGTCACTGCCATTCAGCAGTGGTGCTCTTCCTCTTGTCGGTGGGATTACCAGACTGAAAGCCACAGCACTCCCAAAACAATGAGCTCTAACCAAGCTACACAGTCCCGAGGGTCCCATAGGGTCCCATTTAGCAGCTATACTGCTAAATGCCATCAGCAGCTTAAGATTCTTCTGGGTCAGTAATTGAAGTCCACACAGATAATGTTCTCACCAAGGTACCTGTACAAATTACGCTGTCTTAGGGGCACCTGGGTGGGCTCAGTTGGTTAAGGGTCTACCTTTGGCTCAGGTCATGATCCCAGCATGCTGGATCCCTGGTCGGTGGAGTCTGGTTCTCCCTCTCCCTCTGTCTGCCACTTCCTCAGCTCGCTTACATGTGCTCTTTCTCTCAAATAAATAGAATCTTTAAAAACAAAAAAAACAAATTAGGCTGTTTCAGGCTGCAAATACTAGAAAGCCTAAACTCAAATGACATAAACATTAAGAATATATATTACAAAGTATAGAGGTAAAATTATTTTCACTTTGGTCCATTCAATATCTTCATCAAGAATACAAGTTCTTCTCATTTTTTTTTTTTTCTGTCTGTTCATCCTCAGCATATTGGCTGTTTCTTCCTCTGCTGAGTGATGGTTACAGAAACACCAGGCATCATATTCTTACACACCAAGGTCTGGAAGGCAGAACAGAGATCCATCTTTTCCATATGCCTTGTTTATGACTTATTTGACCTCTCCATTACCAGAAGGCCTCTAACTCTGCATTGGGTGGAATTGGACCTACTTAAGGCAGTCACTGTAAGAGGAAATAATTACGTATTTTATAGTTAGAGAAATACCAACTTTAAAATGTTAAACATTTATATAGCCATCGATATGATGGCTAAGACAAAAGTCTATAACTAAAAATCTATCACTAAAAATAGTAATTTATTTTCATTCAAGTAAAACTTCCAGGAACATTTTATAGTTTTCTAATAAGCAGTTGTCTGTCTTGTCATTCACAGGTTAACACAGTTAACCTAACACAGTTGTTAGAAAATGTTTATTATTATTATTTTACTATAATTTATTCCTTGGGAAATTTACAGTTCTTTATAATTGCTGTGGGTATTTATTAATTTCTTAGGAATTTAATAGTTCCATATGTAGTTGATTTCCAGGATGTCTGCCAACTTTATAGATGACTGAGACCAAAGGACAGAAAACAGAAAAAGAAACTGCTCTCTAATACCTCTCATTGGTACTATGGCTCATTAATTATTTACCAAATGAAGTGAAGAATGGAGGTTGAGAGCCATAGTCCAATTTGATAGCATGTAAGTTTTGGATATCTCTCTTACTTTGGTCAAACCAACTAAAATTAATTATGTCACCAGAATGTAGTGGCTCAGAGGATAGATTAGTTGAGAATATTATATGTTAAGGAGTTCTGTTGGACAGTGGGAGGAAATGACCATTTAAAATAGCATCTAGATTCTATTCTAAGTCTCATTTCAGTTAACTTTGAAGAGGATGACCTTTCATTATTCATATTTGTATACTAACTAGAGGAAATCCTTGCTGATAGAAAATGCATTACATTTTGGAATGTTTCATGTCTACAGCAAGCCTTGAAGCAAATGCCCTTAAAAATGTGACTGTTAATCTTACAGAAAATTGTTGATGATTTTAGAAAAAGCTCACCAACTTTAGCCACAGATCCATGCCTTCAATATTGATGAATATATCTTTACAGGAGGTTAGTAGAGGAATTTTATGTATCATTATTTTAATAGCATCACTTTTCTAAAGAAGGTACATTTAGCGTTGTGAAATGTTAGTGATCATGGGTCTCCTCTTTACTGAGGATGGAAAGTTATCTTCTTTCATCCGAGACACTGAAAGCACTTAAAAGACATTATCTCATTATCTCTATAACATCCTCTGACAGAATTGGCTTGTAGTATAATTCCCATTTTATTGGTGGATAAAGTCATGCACATTATGGTTTTATAATTTAGCTAGGCAGATGGCCTGCCCTGGCACAAGAGCTTTCAGCTTTACTTCATCTTGGAGATTTGTCTCATTTATGTCTTCACATTTCTAGTGCAGACATGACCTTAATGTTCCCAGAAACCAAGTATTTAAGTGGTCATTTGTCCAATGACTTTCTTTTTTCCTGAAGAAATGTTTCTGAATTATACTTTATTTCATTTTGACATGAAGGAGAAATGAATAACATTTTGGATAACTTATAGAAATTCATTTGGGTCATTTTTTTAGATTCAAATGAATAATAGAAGTCTTTAGCAGTATTTTTTTTTGTTAGTATTAAATAGCGATGGATACTTTAAATAGTTACTTTAGAATACTGAAATACATAACTTAAAAATCAATCCTACTCACCTCTTTATCAGACATGTGCAAATTAAATCCATGACATCTATGATTCTTGTACATGATTTCCCTAGGAGCTTACAAAAAATATCTTCAAATTAGTCTAATATAAACCACTAAAGCCACGATGACATAAAAGCTTTAGTTAACAGAAACATGTCAATTTAATGGAAACCATTTAATTGGTTCAAGAGAGGGTTGTATCATTATTTATCAAGTTTTATAATTATTCTAATTTGTTTGAGCTAAAAGGTAGGAAAAGCTAAAAATATATTTTTGCAGTGGTTATACAAGTTTATAAAAGATAGGAAGGCATTTGTGGAACTGAAACATGTATTGTCCAAAAGGGGTTAAAGAGACTGTATAGTTTGTATCGGTTAGCACTATTAATCAGTATATAGTATTGGGAGGTAAATGATGATTACAAATGGAAAAAGGGAACCTGGAACTGTAGTAATTATTCTATGCCTCTTCCTTGTCTTTATCTTCCAAGGAAAACTGTATTAAATGTCTTTTATTTATGAGGTATACTTAGAAATGAGTATATACAACAAAAATTCCAACATGAGTCTGTCCTTCAAAAGTTATATATGCCCATTACTATAAAAATTAAAACCAAAGACTACTAAATATACTGAAAGGAAAGCATAGATCATCATGTAATTTTTTGTACTTTAATTTTTATCATGGTTATCAGAGATCTCACTAATCTATTATGGCCCCAAAGAGGGCCATTGCATGCTCCAATAAAACAGAGAAATATGGAGTGAAAAAAGGTAAGATTTTTTTTCCTCTTTAAAAGTAAAGTTGGAATATATACTTTTTGATGAAAGCTTTATGCATTTAATGAAAGCTTTGGACTTGACTAATGTAATAGAAAATGGTGAAAGGACTTTTACCAGATGTTTAATTTTGACTGATAAATTATGATTGAGTTCTAAAAATTTGGGACTTTGATCTATTATTAGAAAAACATATTAATATTTTCATTCCAGGACTGTAAGATTATAATAGATTCCTTTTCTACTCTAGAGAGCCATCCAATTAAAGTTTTACCCTCAAAGATAATATATAACATTTTGATTTATGTTCAGAGTAAGAGTATATGATCTTTTTAAAAAAATATTTTAAAATAAGAACAGTTCAATATATTCTTCTTTCGTCCTGGGTAGAAGTAGGAATTGATCTTGTTTTTCTTGGAAATAAACCAAAATAAGGCTTTGGTACAACCCCAAATTAACATAAAAATAAATAGAACTGTGCCGGTGTATAAATTTGATCCAAAATGTGCTCAGGACTTATGATAAGTCATATACCACTAGTGGAAGAATTGCTTTTGAGTCAAAAATTAATAATAATTATTATTTTTGTGTTTAAAACATTCTGTTCTAGAATGACTCACATTATGCACAGAATAAGACACAATATTCCTTGAAACATTCAAATAATAAAGAACAGTTCCTAAATATATGCTTTAAAGCTGATACACAATGTTGTACAATGTTTTCTATGTTCTAACATAAGCCAACTTGATAGATATGTTTGTTTAGAGCCTTGAGGGTCAAAACTGCTGGGATCCCTGTTCAGACAAGGACAGGCAGGGGATTCTGAAGATGACTTTAGGGCTCCACAGTATAAATCTGGGAGCATTTTGACAGAAGTGAGTCAGTTCTGACCTTAACTCCTGCCGAATGTAAGGCTCCTATGAGAGAAAACCTCTCTTCTGCTGAACTATTCAAAATTCATTTCCGATGTGCATTTGCTCTGCTCCACTCTGTCTGAAAATATATGCAGACAAAGTTGATTGACAGCCCTCTAGTTACCATACCATGAAGGTTGAAACCAGAAAGGCTACATCTCTAATTCACTGACAGCTGAAAGCTACAGAACCTAATTTCTTAGGTTCATTCGCAAATCTCTACTCATTGTCCCAAGAGGAAAACAAATAATGGGGGATTACATAGGACTAATGGAACTCTGTATAGGATAAGAGTGTGAATATGGAAATCACAGTCATGAATTCTCTTGTGCTCTGAGAAGAAAAGAAATCATATTTATTCAAGTACTTCTCACAAAAATGGCTGATGAAATAATTTCATTTACCAAGAAATATTTCTTTTTCAACTAGGGCACATACATATGGCATATTTTCCTTAGAATTTAACAATTAATAAAATATACAATTATTCTATAAAAATATATTGAAATTCTTGCATAAGCTTGTCAACTGGCTCAGCAAATATTCAAACCTCACACTATTCTCGCTATTCTCTCTCTATAATTCTGGCTATGCAAGCTAGATTCTTTTTTTTTTTTTTTTTTAAGATTTTATTTATTTATTTGACAGAGAGATCACAAGTAGGCAGAGAGACAGGCAGAGAGAGAGGGAAGCAGGCTCCCTGCTGAGCAGAGAGCCCAATTCGGGACTCGATCCTAAGACCCTGAGATCATGACCTGAGCCGAAGGCAGAGGCTTTAACCCACTGAGCCATCCAGGTGACCCTTCAAGCTAGATTCTTGATTCCTTTCTCCTTCTTGTATTTAGTATTATTCTTTGGAGGAGTTCTGGTTAATTATACTCTGAAGTTAGCTTGTGCTTTTCCTTCTCTCCTCCTTCCTTCTTCTTCCTAACATAAACATGGATGTGATTGACAGTAAGATCCAGTAGCTATCTTCCAGTTATGGGGGGAAAACCTTCCCTAAAATGAGAGATGTCAATTTAAACATTACCAATCCTTTATATTCCTTTCTTCAGTTTCTTGTTACAAGAGGAAAGTAAGCTCCTTCTTAAACCACTGTGGTATGTTGAATAATTGCCATTCCTCCCCACCTAAAACACTTTCATCCTAATCCCCAGAGCCTGTTACTATGGTACCTTACGGGGGCAATGTGGACTATGCAGGTGTAATTTAGTTAGTTATTTTGAGATGAGAGCTTATTCTGGATTATGGGGCACACACGCTATAATCACAAGGGTTCTTTTAAGTGAGGGAGGGGAGGCAGGAGAGAAAGAATCAAAGTCAGAGAGAGATTTAAAGATGTCACACTACAAGCTTTGCAGATGGAAGAAGGGACCATGACCCAAAGAATACACACATCCTCTAGAAACTAGAAAATGCAAGAAAATAGATTATCTCTTAGATCCTCCAGAAACAGTCTTATTGACCCATTTTAGATTTCTGAAGTCCAGAACTATAAGTAAATGAAATTTGTGTTTTCATAATCCACTCTGTTACTGGTGATTTGTTATAGCAGTAAACAAAAACTAACCCAGCCTTGATTTCTGTTATAATAATCTTACCTGAAATGGTTACATAAAGTTTTTTAGATCTCAAAGAATTATCCAGAGAAAGTACCTAAGGGAAACTGTAAAGTCAACTAAATCTCCAATGGTGAATGGCTCTTTTTTTGTTCAGAGGTTCATGCTTAACCATTTATTAATATGGAGACATTTTTAAAAGACAGTACTTTTCAAGAATGATCTAACTTGTTCAATAATTTATTATTATCCTGCCTTATCCTAAATGTTCAGGCCCAAACTAGACCTATTTGGGGGACATATAAATCATTCCAAGTCATACAAGGTTTCACTTAGACACCAGTTACTCTGAAGTTGAGTTTAACCCTAGTATAGTTGTACGGTCTTGATTCTCTCATTTAGCGAGTGCTTTGAAGAGCATAGCATTCAGCATTATAAAGATGTGGTGTTGAGTTTTGTAACTGACTGAGAACTTCCCCAGAATCTAAGCTCTGGCTTTCAAATTGCAGCTATACCAGTAGGTTTGTTACCTTCCACAACCTACTTAGCTTACCTCGGTGTCTATTTCCTCATCTGTATAGTCAAGATAACCACAGTACCTACCTACCGGTCAAATTTGTGGGAGACTTAAAGGAGATAACATATGTAAAAAATCTGGAACTACCCTGAATAAGTGTTTAATGACTATCAGTTATAATAATGAAACACATTTCTTCCTCACTCCCCTCACCTATATGAGGGTGGATTATCAATTAAATACACTTGGTCCTTTCCCACTACTTCTTTTCCACAGGGTGGAGGGAGGTCTCTGTTTGCCAAGTGTAGGGAAGAAGTGTGTATTATTGACCCAGTCCCTTCTTTTCTCCTTTCTCTTGGGGACCTGGCAGAACTACCTTTTCTGCTCCAATGCTTAGTGCCATATATTTTACAGGGACAGCCCTGTCTCTTTGAAGAGAGATCAGCCATTTTCTAGCTATGCATTACAGGGATAGGTCTACAAGCTAACACTGAATGTTGGTTTTAAGAAGACATATGTGATCTTAATGAGTCGTTATAACATATACATTAGTTAAGAAATCTGTTTCAGGAAAGAGAATACCAGTCGGAAGTTGATTCTTGAGAATAGAATATGGAGAAAAATAATATTTTTTCATGTCCTACCATTTATTTTATTAAAATTTAAATAGATAATATCTCAGAAAAAATAGTAAAATAAGTAGCTTCATGATTCTCAGATAAGGAATGCTTCTCAGATAAGAATTGATAACCTTCATATATACTCTAAAGAACCCACAATATAATTTCCCTATATTTATGGCTAATATAAAAAAAACTAGATTATATACATGTAATTAATGACTTTTCTTAGAAAACTGGAAGTTAATTTGAAATAACTTGCTAATTTTTATCTGAACCTATTTATCACACCATAATATTTTAACTATTGAATCATGTAATGTTGTTTCAAACATGCAATTTTTTTTTGAGAGAAAGAAAGTGAGCATGAGCCACGGAGAGGCAATGGGAGAGGGAGAGAGAGAATCCCAAGTAGGTTCCATGTCCGAGGTAGAGCTGAACATAAGTCTCCATCTCACAACCTGAAATCATAACTTGACTGAAATCAAGAGTTTGGTGCTTAACTGACTGAGCCACCCAGGCACCTCAAACATACCATTTTTTAAATATATTTGAGTACTTTCACATATAACAATTGTATAAGTTGGTATTCTTTTGAAAAACAATTGGTGATAGATATCAAGTGTCTCCAAATATTTAGACACCTTAATTAAGTATCTTCTGTAATGCATCCTAACAAAATAATCAGAAATAAATATATGTTCAGCACAGGTATATTTATTAAAACAATTTGAAATTGTGAAAATTGAAAGAAACTTCAGTAGTCAGTGACAGAGAAAAGCTTAATAATCTTTGCTGTAGCTATAGATTTGAGTGTATTCATCATAACATTTATTGGTTATAAATTCTAGTTAATAACAAGGATAAACAAATATGTAACAGTCTTAGCTGAAAAGCAATGTTTATGAAATTATGTGGACAGTATTGTGAGAGCAATATTAAAACAACATTAATACCAGCAACAATAGCAACAATCTACACAAAAGAATTAAACTGGGAAGGAAATTACAATACAAAATAGGGGATTATCTAGAGGTGGTAATTTTCAGTCTATTCCTCCAACCTCTCCAACTTTTGTTGTATTTTCTATTGTTTAATTTTTTTTTATTTTATAATTTTTTGAAAAGCTATTACCAAGCACAAGATGGCGGGGTACTAGGAAGAGGCGTCTTTTCAGCTGGTACCCCAAAGTGAGCTGATTACCTACCAAAGAACTCTGATCACCCATGAAATCAGCCTGAGATCAGAATTATACACGTCTGGATCTCTACAGAGGCAGAAGACGCCAGTGAGCAGGTAAAGCGGAATGGGAACAGCGGACTGATATCGGAAGATAAACAAAAGGGGGAGGGAGCCACCAGAGGCGACCGGTGCAAAAGTAATACCCCGATACGAGCGAGAGTGCCCTGCGTCTGGGGACCAGCATTAACTCGGAGACTGGTTGAAAGCACTCCAAAAGAGCAAAGGATCGCGGGGGCAAATTGTGGGAATCGGGGCGGCTAGGGACAGGGGCTTGAGTCCCCAGTCCCAGACGGCCTCCCCGGCGTGGAGGCAGAGAGAGTGCGGCGGAGAAACCGGCTCCTGGTCCCTAAGCTGCCAGCGCGCCCCAGAGCGCGGGGGTTCCGGCTCCTGTGAGGGGATGGGAGCTGCGCCGGTCTGCAGAACGCGCGCTAGCCCTACCACAAAGCTTGAGATGCGCGTGCACGTCGCTCCAGCTCTCCTGGGTTTCTAAGGCCCTGGGGCGCTTCTTGACCCGGGCCATTGTTTCAAAGTCTAAGCCGCGCACGCACGAAACTCTTCCCCGGACAGAGGCGCGCAAAAGCCCAGCCTGCGGCTTACGGACCAGCGCCCCGTTCTCAGTGCCCCAGACGCGCGCCCGACCCACAGCCGCCTCTGAAAAGAGGTGCGCGCAAGCCGGGCACTCCCAGCCCCGGCCGGCGGCAAAATCTCAGTGTGCGATCGCTGCTTGGAACCTCTCTGGTGGTCAGGAGCTCCCAGACAGCCGCCACTGCCTTGGCTTTGGAGACGAGCAAAAGATCCTGCGCCCCCAGGGTCTTTAACTTGGAACCTGCACTGCCAGCGTCCAAGGGGAAATTTATTCAGCTTCTGCACCCAGACTGAGGCTTCTGAGACGGAGATCAGGAAGTGTTCCAGGGTGCACCTTGACTGCACCAGAGTTGATACATCCAGCTACATCTGTTCAGTCTTCTCCCACCAAAATGACTAGGAGGAGGAATGCCCAACAGAAGAAAAATACAGAGGATGGACCTTCCGCAACAGAGCTAACGGCTATCAACATAGACAATATGTCGGAAAGAGAATTCAGGCTAACAATTATCCAGGCAATAGCTAGGTTGGAGAAAGCCATGGATAACCAAACAGAATTGATTAGAGCCGAACTGAAAGCGACCAGACAGGATGTTCACAATGTTAGGGAGGAGCTTAAAGCTACCAGGGAGGAGGTCCACAATGCTCTCAATGAGTTCCAATCCAATCTAAACTCTCTCAAAGCTAGGGTAACTGAGACAGAAGATAGAATTAGTGATCTGGAAGACAAACAGATAGAGAGAAAGGATCAGGAGGAAGCCTGGAACAAACAGCTTAGATCCCATGAAAGCAGAATTAGGGAAATAAGTGATGCCATGAAGCGTTCCAACGTCAGAATTATTGGAATTCCTGAAGGGGAGGAGAAAGAAAGAAGTCTAGAAGATGTCGTGGAACAAGTCCTTCATGAAAACTTTCCGAATCTCGCGAATGAAACCAGCGTCCATGTACTAGAGGCTGAACGGTCTCCACCCAAGATTATATACTCCAAAAAAACATCACGACACCTGATAGTCAAATTGAGAAATTATAATTGTAGGTATAATCTCTTGAAAGCTGCCAGGGCAAAGAGGCTCCTTACTTACAGAGGGAAGCCCATCAGAATAACGTCAGACCTGTCCACAGAGACCTGGCAAGCCAGAAGAGGCTGGCAAGATATATTCAGGGCACTAAATGAGAAGAACATGCAGCCAAGAATACTTTATCCAGCAAGACTGACATTCAAAATGGATGGAGAGATAAAGAGTTTCCAAGACCGGCAAGACTTAAAAGACTATGCAACCACCAAGCCGATACTGCAGGAAATATTAAGGGGGGTGCTATAAAAGAGGAAAAATCCCAAGAATAGCATTGAACAGAAATATAGAGACAGTCTACAGAAAGAAAGACTTCAAAGGTAACTCGATGTCAATAAAAACGTATCTATCAATAATCACTCTCAATGTGAATGGCCTAAATGCACCCATAAAACGGCACAGGGTTGCAGATTGGATAAAACGACAGGACCCATCCATATGCTGTCTACAAGAGACCCATTTTGAACCTAAAGATACACGCAGACTGAAAGTGAAGGGGTGGAGAAGCATCTTTCATGCCAATGGGACTCAAAAGAAGGCTGGGGTAGCGATTCTCATATCAGATAAATTAGACTTCAAACTAAAGACTGTAGTCAGAGATACAGAAGGACACTACATAATCCTTAAAGGGACTATCCACCAAGATGATCTAACAATTGTAAATATCTATGCTCCCAGTATGGGAGCAGCCAATTACTTAAGAAAACTGTTAATCAAGATAAAGAGTCATATTGATATGAATACACTAATCGTAGGTGATCTTAACACGCCTCTTTCAGAATTAGACAGATCATCGAAGCAGAAAATCAATAAAGAAACAAGAGCATTGAACGACACATTGGACCAGATGGACCTCATAGATATATACAGAACATTCCACCCTAAAACAGCAGAATACTCATTCTTCTCAAGTGCACACGGAACCTTCTCCAGAATAGACCACATACTGGGTCACAAATCAGGACTCAGCCGATACCAAAAGACTGAGATTATTCCCTGCATATTCTCAGATCACAATGCTTTGAAACTGGAGCTCAATCACAAGGAAAAGTTCCGAAGGAATTCAAACACCTGGAAGCTAAAGACCACCTTGCTTAAGAATGCTTGGATCAACCAGGAGATCAAAGAAGAACTGAAACAATTCATGGAAACCAATGAGAATGAAGACACTTCGGTCCAAAACCTATGGGATACAGCAAAGGCGGCCCTAAGGGGAAAATATATAGCCATCCAAGCCTTGCTCAAAAAAATTGAAAAATCCAGAACACACCAGCTGTCTCTACACCTTAAAGAACTGGAGGATCAACAACAAATCAAACCAACTCCACACATAAGAAGGGAAATCATCAAGATTAGAGCTGAGATCAATGAGGGAGAAACCAGAGATACAGTAGAACGTATCAATGAAACTAGAAGCTGGTTTTTTGAAAGAATCAATAAGATCGATAAGCCACTGGCTACACTAATCCAAAAGAAAAGAGAGAAATCCCAAATTCATAAAATTATGAATGAAAAGGGAGAGATCACAACTAACACCAAGGAAGTAGAAACAATCATCAGAAGTTACTACGAACAGTTATATGCCAATAAGCTTAGCAACCTAGATGAAATGGATGCATTCCTGGAAAAATATAAACTACCAAAATTGAACCAGGAAGAAATCGACAACCTGAATAGACCAATATCTAATAACGAGATTGAAGCAGTGATCAAAAATCTCCCAAAAAACAAGAGCCCAGGACCTGACGGATTCCCTGGGGAATTCTACCAAACCTTCCAAGAAGAAATAACCCCTATTCTCCTGAAGCTGTTTCAAAAAATTGAAGCAGAAGGAAAACTTCCAGACTCTTTCTATGAAGCCAGCATTACCCTGATCCCCAAACCAGGCAAGGACCATACCAAAAAGGAGAATTTCAGACCAATATCACTGATGAATATGGATGCTAAGATTCTCAACAAGATCCTAGCCAACAGGATCCAACAACACATTAAAAAGATTATCCACCATGATCAGGTGGGATTCATCCCTGGGCTACAAGGATGGTTCAACATTCGTAAATCAATCAATGTGATACAACAAATTAATATGAGAAGAGAGAAGAACCACATGGTCCTCTCAATTGATGCAGAAAAAGCATTTGACAAAATCCAACATCCGTTCCTGATTAAAATGCTTCAAAGTATAGGGATAGAGGGAATATTCCTGAACCTCATCAAATCTATCTATGAAAGACCCACAGCAAATATCATCCTCAATGGGAAAAAGCTTGCAGCCTTCCCGTTGAGATCAGGAACAAGACAAGGATGCCCACTTTCACCACTCTTGTTCAACATAGTATTAGAAGTCCTAGCAACAGCAATCAGACAACAGAGAGAAATAAAAGGTATCCAAATTGGTAATGAAGAAGTCAAACTCTTTCTCTTCGCAGATGACATGATTCTTTATATGGAAAACCCAAAAGACTCCACCCCCAAACTACTAGAACTCATACAGCAATTCAGCAGCGTGGCAGGATACAAAGTCAATGTGCAGAAATCAGTGGCTTTCTTATACACTAACAATGAAAATACAGAAAGGGAAATTAGAGAATCGATTCCATTTACTATAGCACCAAGAACCATAAGATACCTGGGAATAAACCTAACTAAAGAGGTAAAGGATCTATACTTGAGGAACTATAGAACACTCGTGAAAGAAATTGAAGAAGACACAAAAAGATGGAAGACCATTCCATGCTCTTGGATCGGAAGAATAAACATCGTTAAAATGTCTATACTGCCTAGAGCAATCTATACTTTTAATGCCATTCCGATCAAAATTCCACCGGCATTCTTCAAAGAGCTGGAGCAAATAATCCTAAAATTTGTATGGAATCAGAAGAGACCCCGAATCGCTAAGGAAACGTTGAAAAACAAAAATAAAGCTGGCGGCATCACCTTACCTGATTTCAAGATTTATTACAAAGCTGTGATCACCAAGACAGCATGGTACTGGCATAAAAACAGACACATAGACCAGTGGAACAGAGTAGAGAGCCCTGATATGGACCCTCAACTCTATGGTCAATTAATCTTCGACAAAACAGGAAAAAATATACAGTGGAAAAAAGACAGTCTCTTCAATAAATGGTGCTGGGAAAACTGGACAGCTATATGTAGAAGAATGAAACTCGACCATTCTCTTACACCGTACACAAAGATCAACTCAAAATGGATAAAAGACCTCAACGTGAGACAGGAATCTATCAGAATCTTAGAGGAGAATATAGGCAGTAATCTCTTCGATATCGGCCACAGCAACTTCTTTCAAGATACGTCTCCAAAGGCAAAGGAAACAAAAGCGAAAATAAACTTCTGGGACTTCATCAAAATCAAAAGCTTCTGCACAGCAAAGGAAACAGTCAAAAAAACAAAGAGGCAACCCACGGAATGGGAGAAGATATTTGCAAATGACAGTACAGACAAAAGGTTGATATCCAGGATCTATAATGAACTCCTCAAACTCAACCCACACGAAACAGACAAACACATCAAAAAATGGGCAGAAGATATGAACAGACACTTCTCCAATCAAGAAATACAAATGGCTATCAGACACATGAAAAAATGCTCATCATCATTAGCCCTCAGGGAGATTCAAATTAAAACCACATTGAGATATCACCTTACACCAGTTAGAATGGCCAAAATTAACAAAACAGGAAACAACATGTGTTGGAGAGGATGTGGAGAAAGGGGAACCCTCTTACACTGTTGGTGGGAATGCAAGTTGGTGCAGCCTCTTTGGAGAACAGTGTGGAGATTCCTCAAGAAATTAAAAATAGAGCTTCCCTACGACCCTGCAATTGCACTCCTGGGTATTTACCCCAAAGATACAGATGTCGTGAAAAGAAGGGCCATCTGTACCCCAATGTTTATAGCAGCAATGGCCACAGTCGCCAAACTATGGAAAGAACCAAGATGCCCTTCAACAGATGAATGGATAAGGAAGATGTGGTCCATATACACTATGGAGTATTATGCCTCCATCAGAAAGGACGAATATCCAACTTTTGTAGCAACATGGACGGGACTGGAAGAGATTATGCTGAGTGAAATCAGTCAAGCAGAGAGAGTCAATTATCATATGGTTTCACTCATTTGTGGAGCATAACCAATAGCATGGAGGACAAGGGGCGTTAGAGAGTAGTAGGGAATTTGGGTAAATTGGAAGGGGAGGTGAACCATGAGAGACTATGGACTCTGAAAAACAGTCTGAGGGGTTTGAAGTGGCGGGGGGGTGGGAGGTTGGGGTACCAGGTGGTGGGTATTATAGAGGGCACAGCTTGCATGGAGCACTGGGTGTGGTGAAAAAATAATGAATACTGTTTTTCTGAAAATAAATAAATTGGGAAAAAAAAATAAAATAAAATAAAATAAAATAAGGGTGTTATGCTAAAAAAAAAAAAAAAAAGAAAAAAAAGAAAAGCTATTACCCTGTTCAAGAAAAATTAATTTTTTTTCCTTGTTTGTTTGAAAACTCATTAAAGAATGCATTCCCTGGTCAAAATTTTGCTTAGAATTTGAACACAAATTCATCTTATTACTATTATAAACTTTCGTTATTATTGCAATAATAAACTCTTGTTATAAACTCTTGTTAGTGTGAATTGCAAATCTCCACAGTACATTTAGAACACTTAGTAAAATGTCTTTAATATAATTTTGAGATAACTACAGCAGGGTTTCCTAATGAAATCCTGTGTATCAGCCTGATCAGGAAATGAATTCAGATAGATGTTCCTAGTTGTGTTAGGCAGCATCACTCCACACTGACCATCTGTACTATCAATTCTCTCCTCGTATCTAGCTACATCTACTGATTTGGCCAAGTATCTGGACTGTGTTCATAGTCAGTATTCAGACTTACACAGGGGCATCTGGTGATCCCACTGTGGCAGGGTATAAGCAACATGGGAGAAGGAACCCAGAACAATCCACTGAATTGAGCACAAGATATAGAATGGTTCACTCAACCTTGAACAGCTGTGTGTCCTGAGGAAGATAAAACTAAAAGAGTTGTAAGTATTGGGCCCTCAGGAAACTTTGTGTGGGATTTCCCTAAAATAGTCATAGATAGAAAAAGAGGAAGCTTTCCCTACTAAAAAGAAATAGGAATTTTGTCCTTGTCACAGTGGAGTACCTTCGTTGGCAGCTCAAGAAAAGGGTAAAAATGGCAACAGGGTCTGAGAGAGGATGGGCCTTCTGGGGTAGTTATGTGCAGAGTAGTGAAGGCATGGCCCAGAGCAATCCCCCAGCCACTAATATGAGTGGTTATGGCTTATAAAATTCCTGGGGTATGCAAGTTGTCAGTGGCAAAGCAGTGTTTTCTGAGACTGCAAGAACATGGTGCATGAGCCTGAGGAGTGTAGAACCAGGGGCTTGATTCAACCATACATTGAAAACTCTGGGAACTCTAAAAAATAGAGATGTAAAGAAATCTCAAAAAGGAAAATGATATGCTGTATTTCTGCAGTTAGGATATCATTCCCCTAGCATGCTATGAATCTGACTTGTAATGTCATTTAATTAGGTTAGTTAAGATTGAGGACATTGAAGTAACACTTTTTTTCTTCTTTTATCTATCAAAATGCAAGCAAAAATGTATGTATTACATCTGTACGATGTTTTGGCAAGATTACAGTTAAGTAATGCTCAATACATTTGCGATTGCAATGTATTAGAAGTCTATTTGATATGCTGATAAATGCCTGACCCAAAATACTTGTTACAAACTGCATTTGCAGTTTCAATAATATTTTAAGAAAGATTTGAGAATTTGATAATGTCTTCTGAAATAATTCATGATCCTCTTGGTTGTCAAAAAATAAAATAAATTTGGAATTTCAGGGCACATGTGAGCTATAATAGATCAGAACTGGAAGATACCTTAGAGGTAATTACTTCAACTCTCTCATCTTATATGCAGTGGATATACAAAAGCTACTGTAGAGAATTAATTAACTTGCCCATATCACATAGCTAGTTAATAACATGCCTGAAGTCACATTTGTGGGCCACGGTAGCAGTCTTGAATCCAAGCCTCCGCTACAAAGAACTGCCAACTCCACTTTTGTTTCTACTCTGGTAATTCAGAGAGTTCTCTCCCTAAAACTGAAAAATAGAAATTGACTTGAGAATGTAGAAAAAAAATAGTCTGGTTAATAGTTCATGGGTCAGTTAAGTGAATGCAGTTTTAATCAATAAAAGAAGTGTATTGACTTGTTTTCACTGTGGTAATCAACGAGTCTGGAAAATATATGTGTACAAGAAAGACTGGTAAGCAATTACGTAATGTTAAGTATTTCATTTCCATTATGCTCTGTTGTATTTTGAAAAATTAAAATGATCCAGGGCCACCTGGGTGGCTCAGTTGGTTAGGTGTCTGCCTTCAGGTTGGGTGATAATCCCAGGATGCTGGGATTGAGCCCCATGTTGGGCTCCCTGATTTATGGGGAGCCTGCTTCTCCCTCTCCTCATTCTCCTTCTTGCACTCTTTCTCATGAATGAATAAAATCTTTAAAAAAAAAAAAAGTTAGCCTACTAAGAAATTATTTTTTGTTTGTATTCTTAGATCTTGTTTGTATGAAGGTGATCCCTGTACTTTTTTTTCTAGATACCAATGTTTAAAGATCAAATTTTATGTTTAAAATGTATTTAAAATATAAAGTATTATTTTATTTATGCAAAACGTAGAATCCCACTTCGTTGCTTAAAAACTCTTTTAAAAATTTCTTTGATGAGTATTTTTTTAACTGAATTTAACATATTTTTTGAAAATTCGTGACATCATATTAAAAAGAACTAGAAAATAACATTTACTTTTGAGGAATAAGAGTTGAGGCAATCTGGGCAATATTTTAGTGAAAAGAGTGGTGTATGTAAAGTTGAAAAAAAAATGATAAAGACATGGTGATAGGCATTAGCATGAATGAGCCTCACAATGTTCCAGGAAGCATATCTTTGTTCACAAAAGCTAAGAACAAACCCATGATAGAAACTCATTATCCTTTTACTTATCTCCATTGTAGAGTTAAGATAACTGAGGTACAGAAGGTTAGGTAATTAGACCAAAATCAAACTGATAAAAGATAGACTTAGGAATCAACATAGTAATCAAACTCCAGGGCATCAATGCTTACCCTACCCTACTACTACCTTTATAGAATAAGTAGTTTACTAAATGCAATAAAAATCCTACCCATAAGAGTTTAATCTTTTAATGGCTTCATTATTATACAGAATTCATGTAAAATTATTTCCCCTTCTGAGGAAGCTACTTTTTAGAAACACTATAGACTCCATCTGTGATATTCTTTTTCTTCTTCTATACCTGGCTAGAGTTTGGAATAAAAGTCCACAGATCCAAATTTAATAAAAAGAAGGAAAAAAGGGGTCTTTATTGATTGGCTATACTGTGCACAACAGCAAACAAAGAAGGGAGAGGGTGCTTATGAGCTAGGGGCTGGGCATAATCATGGTCAGATTTCGTGATACATCAAAAGGGTAGACTTTTTTTTTAATGCATTTTTTATTTTCAGCATAACAGTATTCATTGTTTTTGCACCACACCCAGTGCTCCATGCAATCTGTGCCCTCTATAATACCCACCACCTGGTACCCCAACCTCCCACACCCCCGCCCCTTCAAAACCTTCAGATTGTTTTTCAGAGTCCATAGTCTCTCATGGTTCACCTCCCCTTCCAATTTCCCCCAACTCCCTTCTCCTCTCTAACTCCCCATGTCCTCCATGCTATTTCTTATGCTCCACAAATAAGTGAAACCGTATGATAATTGACTCTCTGCTTGACTTATTTCACTCAGCATAATCTCTTCCAGTCCCATCCATGTTGCTACAAAAGTTGGGTATTCGTCCTTTCTGATGGAGGCATAATACTCCATAGTGTATATGAACCACATCTTCCTTATCCATTCGTCTGTTGAAGGGCATCTTGGTTCTTTCCACAGTTTGGCGACCGTGGCCATTGCTGCTATAAACAGGTAGACTTTTTTAAATTATTCCTGTTTATTATCCACATTCCTTCTCTGCTCTGTGGTCAGCAAAGGAGGAGGGACCTTATTATTATTTTTTTAAAGATTTTATTTGTCAGAGAGAGAGAGAGAGAGACAGAGTGCGTGCATAAGCAGAGAAAGTAGCAGGCAGAGGGAAAAGGAATCTCCCCACTAAGCAAGGATCCCGACTCATGACTCTATCCCAGGACCCTGATGTCATGGCCTGAGCTGAAAGCAGTGGCTTAACCAACTGAGCCACCCAAGCATCCCGAGGAAGGACATTATAACATGCAAAATAAGAAAGATGAGATAGCAGAACTGAGCAAGGTAAAGTGAACTGTGTGATCATAAATTACCAAACTTCAAGTAATTACCAAAGTTCAAGTAATTACCAAACTTTAACTTTCTTTTGAAAGTGATAGCGATAACATACATTTGAATGAAGTCAAGTTATTTGTACAATAAATATTAGGGATCTGTAAAGGTGTTACAGTACTTGTCCAAGGAAATAAAGTAGTTAGATCAATTAAGTGATCACAGTATTTTCCAAGTGAATATAATATTAAATATCTTTATTAATCTTTTACGTTTAGAGCATGTGATATTAGATTGCGGAAGAGCTGACTTCTTCTTCTTCTTTTTTTTTTTTTTTCACTGTTCCAGAAATCATTGTTTATGTATCACCCCCAGTGTTCCATGCAATAGGTGCCTTCCATAATACCCACCACCAGGCTCACCCAACCCCTCACCCCTCTCCCCTCCAAAACCCTCAGTTTGTTTCTCAGAGACCACAGTCTCTAATGGTTTATCTCCCTCTCCGATTTCCCCCAATTCATTTCTCCTCTCCATACCTTAGAGTCAATTATCATATGGTTTCACTTACTTGTGGAGCATATCGAATAACATGGAGGACATTAGGAATTGACTTCTTAACCATTGGTCTTGTTCATCCTTTAGGCCTAAGTATCACCAAGGCAATAAACATTTCAATATGGCTTTTGTCTAAACTCATAATAAAAACTATTTTTTATTTATTCATTTTTTATTGCTACCCAGATTAAAAATTCCATAATAGCAAATATGCCATATTATTGTTAATGGATACCCAGCATCTAATATAGTGCTTCACATATAGTAAATGCTTAACAAATATTAACTAAGAATTCGTTAAATGAATGAATCATTTACTATACAAAATCAAATCATGTAATTTAAAAAAAATTTTTTTTTAATTTTATTTATTTATTTGACAGAGAGAGAGAGATCACAAGTAGGCAGAGCAGCAGGCAAAGAGAGAGGAAGGAAGCAGGCTCCCTGCCGAGCAGAGAGCCCAATGCGGGGCTCAATCCCAGGATCCTGGGATCATGACCTGAGCTGAAGGCAGAGGCTTAACCCACTGTGCCACCCAGGAGCCCTTCATGTAATAAATTTTAGGGCAACAAGGAGAACATGTCCTTAGGATAAAGTAACAATAAATAAGTTTGTTTATTTAGGCCTCTAGCCTAAATTTTTGTCACAGTAACAAAATGGATGATAGAAAATTTCAGAATTCTTTGTTCTCATAAGCCTCAATATTTTTATAATTATTATGGTTTATATTTTCATTATATTTATTATACTTTATTTTTATAAATTTCTGGGATTCATTCAAGGTCTGGGTTTTAAACTTGGCAGTGTTTACATATGAGCTTGTTTAAATAGAAATATTTCAGGGGCACCTGGGTGGCTCAGTCAGTTTTGTGTCTGCCTTTAGCCCATAGCTCAGGTCATGATCTAGGGCCCTGGCATTGAGCTGAGCCCTACCTAGGGCTCCCTGATTGGTGGGGAGCCTATCTCTCCCTCTCCCTCTGCCTTTCCTGCCCTAGAACATGCTCTCTCTCTCACTTGCTCTTTCTCTCTCTCTCAAATAAATAAATAAATCTTTTTAAAAATTAAATATATATATATATATATATATTTCACAAATTTTAAGATTGATCATTTTTTAAATAAAATGAAAGTACAATGTTATTTCAAAGTATTTTCATTAAGGGTCATCTTTTACAATACCCTTGATACTATATGGTATTAAGGTTTGTCTTTTCTTAAATCAATATCGATTGCTCTATTATTGTTATTGTTGTTGTCGATGCCGTTTACTTAAAATCATATGGCTAAATCCCACTGATGCCAAAGCATCTGAATAAATATAGAAAACCATAAGGTAGATATTTCTGACTTATGTTTTAAGAAAAGAGAAAAATAACATGTATTGATTTTTTTAATAGATTGGCTATCACAGTGACAGAATAAAATGATACCTCTGTTCATATATTTAATTAAAAAAATACATAATTTCAAATTTGCAAAAAAGTATATAACACAAAAAGTTAAACACTGTTTTGTATTTAATAGAAAAATATATGCCATTTGCCTTTGGTACCTATCTAAAAACAAATATAAAACCTCTATCTAAAAATAAATATGAAAACAAAATACAACATCAAAACCCAGGAAGGTTTGAACCAGTCCTTCTTAGAAAAGTCTAGGATTTAAGCATCACAGTTTGGGTTGTTTTTTCTATTATTGTTTTAGTCATCTATTGCTGCTATATAATAACTTGTGATTTTGTGGGTCTGGTTTCATCTAAAGCTCACTTATGTGGCTACTTTGTCCAGGCTGGATGGTTTTGGGTAGCTAACCCCCCATGTCTGGAAACTGGTACTGACTACTAATTCAAGCTCATGAGTTCTTATTCAACTGACCTCTATTCCCAAAAGAGGTCTTATCATATTCTCCCTAAGAGGTCTTAGGGCAGTGTTCCAATGGGTTGAAGGTAGAAGTGCCAAGGCTTTTTGAGATGTAAGCTCCTGAACTTGCGTGATATACTCTGGCTGCATTTTGTTGATCAAAACTAGTCACAGATTTGACTAGTTTCAAGAATTGAGTCCTACCTTTTGGATGAGAGGAACAGCAAAGTCATATTGCAAAGAGGCTTGCATAAGGAGATGGAGTATTTTCTGGCCATTAAATAATTTATGAATATGTCCTCTAGTCTCATATTATTTATATTCCTCTTGCATGTAGAATATGCTATCCCAGAGTCTGCAAAACTTAGTCTCAATTCTGACATTGTCCTTAGTTTTCTGGGGGTGGCATAACAAAGAAGGAGGTGAAAGTTGTCAGCATTTTCTGTTACCAAACTGAATATTTTTTGTTATACCTCTTCATTCTTTCTCCGTTCAGGTCTACCTGTGTGGTTTAAGAATAGGATCGCACCATAGCTCCCTAGATTCCTTTCACAGTTTTAGGCTGTAAATAGAATATAATTTCATATCCTCCACTTGCCTGTGCAGAACATCCCTCTTTTCTC
Organism: Neogale vison; assembly: GCF_020171115.1. Taxonomy (NCBI): domain Eukaryota; kingdom Metazoa; phylum Chordata; class Mammalia; order Carnivora; family Mustelidae; genus Neogale; species Neogale vison. The sequence continues at coordinate 74,970,579 of NC_058101.1, forward strand.
CCCAGCAGGCAGAACTGTATGGCTGACATCAGCATAGTTCTCTTGCTATTTGACTTTCGTTTGGATTTGGCTAATGGGAAACATTAGATAATTAGAAAAATTAGATAAAAGAACTGATACTTAGAGGAATTGTTTCTTATGGCATAGAAAGCCCTGATGGAGACCTTTAACTGCTCCTTGCTTCTGGAAGCCATCCTGGTATTAGTCAGAAGACATTCAGGACCTGCCATGGTTATGTGCCCTGGTTACTGAGAATCCAGAATTTGACTTCTGTGCCATTTCACCTCTCTGTGTCCATTTAGGTGCAGTAACCTGCCTCCTACTAGATGGCCTGAAGCTGATGATAAATCTTTATGTGGAATTTGAGGGCCTGTGCCAGCAGGTAGTTTTGCTACTGCAACCCAGGATCCCAGTATGAAATCAAGTCTTAATTACTCCAAAATTGATCAGAAGAAAAGCACTACTCTTATGCTTAAAGAAAGACTTCTAAGCAAAGTGGGATATTGCCTTTCTTAACGCAAATGCAACTGAATGTGCTTTATAGCAGTGGCTGAACACCTGATTTCAGCTGAGAAATGTATTAAAAAATAAAGCATAAAGACCCTATGCTGTACAATACTTTTACCACTAGCCACAAGCAGCTAATTAAATTAAAATTAAAGGTAAATACAATAAAAATATGTTTCTTTGTTGCACTTGTCCTATCTCAAGTGTTCAATAGTCACATGTGGCTATTGGTGACTGACTATATTATATAGGAAAAATACAGAATTTGTCTATCATTGCAGAAAGTTCTGTTAGTTGGTACTGATAAAGACTACACTAATTTTTTACTTTTCTTTTTTTTTTTGGTGCAAAATGGTGGTTTATTAAAGAATGTGGACAAGACCCCCTGGGTGGAAAGAGCTGCTGAACAGGGGTTGTGATGGGTGGCTGATTATACACTATGGGGTTGGGGGAGGTAGGGAAAGAGGGAGTTTTCAAAAGAAATTTCATTTGCTAAAGAGGACCTATAAGATACCAGAGGCCTTGCTATTGTCAAGTTAATGTTGTTTTTACCCTTTATCAAGGCATTAACATTAAGATAGTTGGAAGATTCCTGGAAGAATGTGACACTTGTCCCACCCAGGGGTGGAGGGTGGGAGGAGGTTGCAGGGTGTCACCATCTGCTTTGTCCTCAGCCAGCCTTCTGGTCCCTCATCATTCCTCCTTGAACAATTCTGACCCTTAAATCTTTCAAAGTTGAAGGTGAAAGGTCTCATCTGTAAGTTCTTCTGGCTGAATAGGGGAGTAGAGATGTCCCTACCTATGGGTCAGTATTGGTCAGCTGGGGACTTAATGTATGTAGGAGTTGTGAAAGGCAGAGATAACGGAGTCCAGGGGAGGATCTTTCCACATGGAAAGGACCATCTGTCTGAAGTTATGGCAGTGAAGGATTCAATTTTGCTCCAAAGCTTAGGGTGTGGATGTAATGACTCAAAGCCCCATGTTTGGGTACCATATGATGAGATTTTGTTATAGAGATGTGGTTCAGTAGGGTAAGGTCCAGAGCCAATGACCAAGAAAGAATTCTTGAGACATCTTTGGTGCAAAATGGTGGTTTATCATAGCATGGATTCATTACCCGAGGGCAGAAAGAGCTGATGCCAAGACTACACTTATTCTTTAAACATAGAGCACTATATAGTGGCCATTTTGGAGCAGAATTATTCCAAACACCTTTAGGGTCAATTGACGATTATCCTGTAACTATTCTGGAGTTTCCTCAAGTTAATAAAGCAAAGAAAAAAATAAAAATAAGTAACATTCATTGAATACCCATAAAGTGTCAGGGCTTGTGCTGAGTTCTTTTCATGGATAAGCTCATTTAATCCTTCAAAAAATCTGTTTCTTTATGTACTGTTGCTATCCTACCCACTAATATTTTAAGGCTCATAATTGAAGCAGCCAAAATTAGAATCTAGCTAATCTTGACTATAATGCCTAGTTCTTAACGATGACTTCTATTACTTTTCTAATAGTTGGGAATACTGACTTATTTGACACCTTTTTTTTTCCTTATCAACGAGAAAGATCATGTAACCATTATCAAGTAAAGTGAGACAATACCCTGCAAGTATACAATACTTCTCAAAAAAAAAAAAAAAAGATAAGTGCCTCTGTCATATGAACTAAAGACCATATGTTTGCTTTACGTTAAAGAAAAAGAACTAGAGTATATTAAGTTGTATTTTAATCAAAAGAATTTGACCAATTTAAAAGTGTACTGCTAATTTTGGGCAGATTTTAGGGAATATGTAAGTGATACAGCATCCCTCTACAATCATCAGTAGAACATACATGTTGTACTCTTTTTAAAATTTTTCTTAGATTAACCACATACATTAACCATGAAACAAGTTGGTGATTTAGTTCCCTTAAATCATATTCCAGGTCAATAAAATCAATACCTTTTTTCAGCATAAAATTAAAGTAAATAAGGAAGAATTTTCACTTAGTATATTTGCATAACTTTTTTTTTTTTAAGATCTTATTTATTTGAAGAGAGAGAGAGAGAGCACAGGTAAGCAGAGCAGCAGGCAGAGGGAGAAAAAGAAGCAAGCTCTCTACTGAGCAGGGAGCCTGATGTGGGGTTCAATGGAGGGCTTGATCCCAGGACCCTGTAATCATGACCTGAGCCGAAGGCAGCTGCTTAACTAACTGAGCCACCCAGGTGCCCCTGCATAGCCATGATTAAAAAACTACATTTTATTGTTGTTTTGCTTCTTTAGTCCTATTCCTAATTACATTCAAATTTATGACTTGATCTTTAAAAATATTTATTTTTTGTTATCTCATGAATTATGTCTTTGGTACACTAATATCCATTCTATTTTACATAGTATAAAAACATACAAAGGAAAAGCAAATTCCGTATTTTAATTTAATGTCATAGAGCAGAAATATAAGGGCTTTACCACTAAAAAATATTTTATTTTTGTCCTTACAAAGATATCTTTAATAATGAAACATCTCTGAACAGTAAATGTATCTTTTTGCAAATAGAAAACTCCTTCTTAATTTTTTTCCTTATTGGCAACAATTTAATTTTGCATAAGTTAGTATTTCCTGCTGTGCTAAACATTTATTAATTCAGAGAGAATGATTGACAGCAACTTAGATATTCAGAGGCCAAGTTGCCTAGATCAGACCAGATTGCCTTCCTCACTTCCAATATTCAAATAGGATATTTTTCTGATACCCTCAAGAGGTTTCTGGAGATTGCAGTGCATCATTGCATTTACTAATTGCTCATCATGTTTCTCAACTTGTATGGAAAATGACAAGGGAGATTTTTTCCAGAATATGCCTCCTCTACTATTGGAGGAAACTTATTAAAAACAAAACAAAACAAAACAAAACAAAACAAAAACCTCAGAGCAATAAAGCTTCATTCAGTGTGGTTTTGAAATTGGAAATATATACCCATGATCATATTTTCAAATATGATTTATTATCTTAGGACATTAAAGAGTAGGAAGTATATTGCCTCTTTTTTTCCAGTATGGTTCTAATTAGAATCTCTGTAGTACCATTTAGTAGACAAGTTATATACTGTTCAGTAAAGAATTAACTCAGCAGGAACGGATTGTGCAAACCCTATGTATTCCAAAGAAAGCCTTTGATTAGCTTCTGGGAGATAACTTCTAGAACTTTGGAATTTTATACTTAATATTTTTGTTTAATCAGGGCCTTAGTCCACACCAGGTAGTCTATGCTAAAAGCCTAATTTAAGGAAGGGGTCTTGGTGCCGGTAGCATCAGTTTAACTTCTGGAGGGATTAGAGACTGAAGAAATAGGTCAGCCAGGCAGATGCTCTATGCCTGCATGACCAACCCCAATAAAATTCTGGACACCAAGTCTTGCATAAGCCTCTGTGGTTGGCAGTACTTCATATATGTCTTCACACATATTCACAAGGAATTAAGTGCTGTCCGCATGACGCCGCTGGGTATTTGGAAGCTTGCACCTGTCCCACCTGGACTCTACCTTATGCCCTTTTTTCTTTTGATAATTTCAGTTGGTTTCTGTTCACTATAATAAACCATGTCTGTGATTATAATAGCTTTTCCAAGTTCTGTGAGTAGTTTTGGTCAATCATCAAACCTGATGGTGGTCTTAGGAAACCATTGAACACATTTTGCATGTGTGTGTGTTTGTCTTCAAAAGGACCTTCTACATTTCTTTCTGCATTTCAACTCATAGAATCATAGACTCATTAACCTAAGGTCATGTGAAATGCAAAGCTCACATATTTTCTCTCTCATTGACTGCCAAAGATTACTAAATAAAAATAACTCTAGTAGAAAACTTCACTTTTTAAATAAATAGATAGGGTATATTTGAATTTACATTGGCATTTCTTACACAAGATTTTAATGTATATCCATGTTAGGACTCTATGAAGTAGTTTTATGTGAATGCAAATAATGCTATTATTATTTACATATGCTATTTATTAACTTTGGGTTCTTTACATTATTTACCTTGGATTATTTACAGTGGGTTTTCTTTAATACTGTTCTGCCCAATATTTTAAATCTCAAGTATACAAACTTTCATGAGTTATTTTATAGTATAATTTAAATTTAAAACTTGACATAATACAGATTTGTTCATGTGGACCTTAATAATTATTTGTTTTATTCATATTCAGGGAGGAATCTATTATAGAATGGGGATGAAATTTAAATCTGTGGTAAAAGGGTGAGCTAAAAATATGAAATGATGTTGAAGAAATAAGCAATTATTTGTTTAAAAAAATAAACTAAAAATAATATCCCCACCTTACCTAGTACAAAAATATTAATATATAAATATATATATTAAAAAAATATATATATATAAAATACAAGGCTGTGAAACAAAATTCAATAGAGAGCCTAGGTAAGAAATATTTGTAATATATGTAACAGAGAAAGAAAATTACAAAGAAGTCTTATTTAAAAGAAAAAAGCAAACATTATAAATATTTCATAAAGAATAAATATTAATGGCCAATAAAGGGTAGGAAAGTTGCTTACCAAACCTCTAATTATAAAACTTAAAAAATGTGTTTTTTTTCCCTAGTGAAGCATGTCAATCAACAGTTTTTTGTTTTGTTTTGTTTTGTTTTGTTTTCCCTATGGAACAGTTTCAGGTTCACAGTAATATGGAGCAGAAGATACAGAGATTTCCCATACAGGGGATATATGTCCCCTATTATCAACACCTCCTACCAGAGTAGTGCATGTGTTACAATTGATGAACCTACATGGACATCTTAATCACCCAAAGTACATAGCTTACTTTAGGGTTCACTCTTGATGTACATTCTATGGGATGAACAAATATATAAGCATGTATCCATCATTATAATGTCATACAGAGTATTTTCATTGCTATAAAAATGCTCTGTACTCAGCCTATTCATCTTCTCCACCCCCTCCCCATCCCACCCCCACAACCTCTGGCAACCACTGATCTTTTCTACCACTCCATGGTTCTGTCTTTTCTGGAATGTCATATACTTGGAATCATACAGATAATAACATATTCAGGGGCACCTCGCAGCTCAGTTAAGTGTTTGCCTTCGGCAAAGGTCACAATCCCAGAGTCCTGGGATGGAGTCTCAGGTCAAGCTCCCTGCTCAGCAGGATCCTGTTTCTCCCTCTCCCTCTGCTTGCTGCTCTGCCAGCTTGTGCTTGCTCTCTCTGTCAAATAAATAAATATTTATAATATATATTGTATATTTTATCTTTTCAGATTAGTTTCTTTTGCTTACCAATAAGCATTTCAGATTTCTCCATATCTTTTCATGCCTTAATAGTTCATTTTTTTTTAGTGTTGAATAATATTCCATTTGTGGGTATACCAGAGCTTATTGATCCACTCATCTACTGAAGGACATCTTCATTGCTTCCATTTGGTGGCACCAATAACTTTCATAATTGCTAGTAATTAAGGAAAAAAAAACTTCAATAAGCATTTATGTGAAGTTATTTGTGTGTATGAATATAAGTTTTCATATATGTTGGGTAAATACAAAGGAGCACAATTTCTGGATCTTATGGTAACAATTTGTAAGCAACCAAAGACTTGTTCTCCAAAGTGGCTGTACAATTTTGCCTTTCCAGCAATAAATGATAGTTCCAGGTGCTCTACATCTTTATATTTCTATCTTTCAAATTTTGGCCATCCTGGCAGATTTGCAGTGGTATCTTAGTGTTTTAATTAGCATTTTTCTTGATGATGTATGATGTGGAACATCTTTTCATATGCTTATTTGTCATCTTTATATCTTCTTTGGTGAGGTGTCTTTTACCATCTTTAGCCAATGTTTTTAAGTGGACTGTTGTTTTCTTTTTGAGTTCTAAGAGTTCTTTGTATATTTTGGACAAGTATGCCTTATCAGATCTGTCTTTTGCAAATTCTTGTAGTCTGTGGTTTGTCTTCTCATTTTCTTGACATTGTCTTTCATAGACCAGGAGTTTTTATTTTTTATTTTTCTATTTTTATTTATTTTTAAAAATTTTTAAAAACTTATTTTAGAGAAAGAGTGTGAACATAAGCATGTGTGCAAGTGGGGAGAGGGACAGAGGGAGATAATCGTTAAGCAGACTCCCCACTGAGTGCAGAGTCCAACTCAGGGCTAGGTATCATGATCCATGAGATCAAGACCTGAGCCAAAACCAAGAGTCAGATGCTTAACCAACTGAACCACCCAGGCACCTGAGCAGAAGTTTTTAATTTTAATTAAGTCTTCCTCATCTATTATTTCTTTCATGGATTGTGCCTTTATAGATGTATCTAAACAGTCATTATATATGCCTCACCATATAAACTTTGGAATCAGTTTCTCGTCACTATTACACAATATACTAGAAGTTTAACTGAGATTGCATTGAATCTATAGATCAATATATTAGAGTTGACATTTTGATATATTGAGCCTTCCTATTCATAAACAGGAATATTTTCCATTTATTTATTTCTTTTCAAAAAATTTGTTCATCAGTGTTTTGTGGTTTTCTTCATACACACCTCGTACATATTTTGTTAGAAACATACCTAGGTAATCTATATTTTGGATGCTAATATAGATGGCATTGTATTTAATTTCACATTCCATTTGTTCATAGTAAGAATATAAGAAAGTGATTGATTTTGTGTATTAATCTTGTATCCGACAACTTTACTATAATCCCTAGTTCCTGGAGGTATTATTTTGGGGGAGGGGCTATTCTTTTTTGTCATTACTGGAGTCGTTTTGGCATTTCTTGGTCTCCCACCCCGAGCTTTTAACCCTCAGAGTTTTCCACACTGAGTCTTTAGCAATATGTCAGTTTTTAGTTTAGATTTTTCTACCTTGGCATTGGTTCCCATGATGATTTATACTCATGAGTTACTGTTTTGGTAAAGTATCATTCCTTGTATTTGCCTACCTGTCTCTCTAATTTTGGGGGCTGTGGTTTGTCCTTTGTACTTACTTCTCTTGTGGATCCTAGAAGAGCTGGATTTTTCAGTCTGTTCAGCTTTTACTTATTAGGATAAAGTGACAATTTCCAAGCTTCTTAAATGAGAACAGGAAACTAGAAGTCCAAATGTTATTACTTTTCAACAACAAAATGGAACAACAAAAAAAAATTGAACAAAGAAAAATATGCAAGTGTACATGTACACATATGTGCACATAAATAAATAGAAACACAGTTTGAACAGATCATATCACATGGTTAAAATATTATTATATCTGAATATGTAGAAAACAGAGAGATGGGGATGGTGGTTACGCCAGGGAAGTAATGATGGGGAATAAAGTTATTTTAACATTTTACTTTATGAAAAATTTATATTTATATATATATATAAATATATATATATTATATATATATATATTTATATATATATACATATATATTTATGTTTGGCTGTATTTGTGTATTTGTGTATTTTAAATTTTTCATTTTCAATACAATTTGTAATTAAAATGCTTACTTCATGATAGCCTTAAGTAGACCAATTTGAAATAGAGCTTAAAAATATCTGATAATAATTTCCTTTCATCTGCATGTGAGAAAATAAATTCTAGACCAATGTTAGTTATAGATACAGAATTGGTATTGATCCAATAATTAAATCTCTACATAAGATCTCCGAACTCAAATTCAGTTCTGTTTTATGTATTCAGTTTATTACCAGCAGAATATGTTCTTAACCTCAAGGAGACTGCTATTTTATAGTTAGTAGAATTTTTTGTGCTTTCTTAAATTTTATGAAACATGAAATATAGCACATCTAAAGAGTATAAGACTCAAAAGTGACTTCTATTTTATTATGAAACTTTAAGACCTATTGTATCATTCAAATACTTTTGCAGCAGGACCCTCCACTCCCACATATATACATGCAACAGGGCATCTTGTTTTGTAGACTAGGAAATTAAAATTTATAATTTAGAACTTTATAATTTGCTGAAAACCATGTAACAATGTAACAAAGTCATGTAACAATCATGTAACAAAATCATGTACTTGGCCCTTGAACAGTGTGAGGGTTAGTGGACCAACCTCCCCCACCCCCACAGAGACACACACACTCAAAAATCCCTGTATAACTTTTTGAATAACCAAGAACTTAACTATGAATACGGTACTGTTGACCAGAAGCGTTACAAATAACATAAACAGTGGATTAACACATATTTTGTATGTTATATGTATCAATGTAGTTGAAGCAGGAGAGTGAGGTTCTTGTCTCACAGAGTGGAAGAATGAGTCTCACGGACAAAGGTGAGTGAGCAAAACGATTGAGTTTTATTAAACAAGCCTACAGGAAGAACTCTCAGAACAGAGATGAGTCCTGACAGGGTTTCCAAGGTGGGCCTCCATTGACAGTATTTTTATTTAAAACTGACCCGGGATCTTGTAGCCTTACATTCTTGTGATATCTTCTATTTGAGTAAGGACCGGTGATAACATCTTTATGTCTTACTTCTTCTTTGGGGTCTTATTATTCTTTGTTGGTCACAATGTGACTGCCATGAAAAGAACTTGCCTCTGACATCCAGGGCAGGGTGGTCTGGTTTGTTCCCTTATCTCTGGTTTCCTTATGCATCAGCACTTCTAGGATTTCTGTGAGCCTGTTCTGCTATGTATCTCTACATATCTCTCCCTACCAAGCCCCACTGTCCCTTACTCAATGGGACCCTTCAGATGTATACTGGGTAGGTCATATATTCAGAGAATGATTACTACTATGTATCTTGTGGGGGAGGTGGAAATAAAGGAAGTTTCCAAAGGAATTTTTAATTGTTAAAGTAGATTTACAGGACCCTGGGGGTCAGGGTCAGATTTTTTGTCCTTAGCAAATTGTCAACATTCAGGTAGCTGAGTCTCTAGGGGAATGTCACTCAGCCTATTTCAAGGACTTGTCAATGGGCTGTAAGTAGTAAGGAAATTTAATAATTTTTTTTCTGCCTTTGGTTCCACATCATAGTCTTACAATAAAGAGAAAAGAAAATGTTATTAAAAAATGATTTAAAAAAAGAGAAAATGCGTTTATAGTACTGTACTATATTTATTTTTTAAAAAAAGTATAAATGGACCTATGTAGTTCAAACTCATGTTGCTCAAGGGTCAGCTGCACTATAAAACTAGAATTATCACTGATATGCTTGGCTCTCAGTCCAGTACTTTTTTTAAGATAAACGCTGTAATTCTAAAGTGCCAGAGAGGTCCTTATGGATTGGCACTGGACATGTAGTGCTGGTGAAGCACTGATTTTGTTTCACTTCTAAAAATAAGAATTTGCTTTCCGAAAGAAAAGAGAAAAAGAACCTATAATTGTGGTACCAGTTAGCTATGACTTTTTTTTGCGGGGGGAGGGGGCTTCCATTATACCTCAAACTTAAAAAAAAAAAAAACTTATTGCATCATTTACTACACACCAGACATAGTTGTTAGTGCTTTCCATTTCTTAACTAAGTTAATCCTCACAACAAACCTGTAAGATAGGCATGCGTCTTATCATTCCCCTTATGTAAAAAAGGCTCATGAAGATGAGGCAGTAACTTGCCAATTGTCCATGCCTAACGTGGAAATAATGACCAAGCTGACACAAACCAGAGCAGAGTGGTTTGACTGACCTTGTTCTCAACTAATATCCCCTCTGCCTCTTGGATGGTAGCAATCTTTCTGAACTCCATATATGTTTTACTAAGCTCTGTTTTATAGCACCTCAACACAGAAGTAGTTGCTTAATACAGTGCTAGTCACATGGTTGGAACACGGATGTTAAAAACTAATCATATGGGGCACCTGGGAAGGTTCTGCCTTGGGCTCAGGTCATGATCCCACAGTCCTGGATTCGAGCCCTGCATTGGGCTCAGCGAGGAGCCTGCTTCCTCCTCTCTCTGCCTGCCTCTCTGCTTACTTGTGATCTGTCTGTCAAATAAATAAATAAATAAAAATCTTAAAAAAAAAAAAACAACTAATCATGTTCTTTTGAATTTCCTTATGTTTATAGTCTTATCTTTCCTGCTAAACAGCAGGCCCCATAAAGGTATGACCAAGTCTTATTTTCCTTTAGGTCTCCTACTGGGTCCAGAATTGTGCTTTACCTGAAGTAGATTCTTTCAAAATACTTGTTAAATGAAAAATGTATGAACTGATGAATACAGATGAAATCAATTGCCATAAGATTTAATAAATAAGTGATGGAAAGACATATTTTGGATAAACTGCACAATCCAATTCTAGAACAGAGTATCTCAAAATCATTAGGGATTTCCTTTGAGAAAACTGTCAATGAATGTTCTCATTCCAGCTAAATATGTGTGTATGTGTGTGTACAGAACCAAGGGTGTTTGGTCAGTGTGCACCATGGTTGTGGCTGCTGCTTTAAGATCACTATATTCTAGACAGCTTAGTTAGACTAATTTTCTTCCTGAATTCAAATGTGGATGCCTCCTTTAGGTATTATAAGTGAGGTTAATGAAATGTTAACTTTCAATCCTAGTTGGGACCATTTGTATGCTAATTATTAAGCGGACAGTCTAAGAAACAAACATGCAACTGCAGTCGAGGCCCTTTCAAAAAATATTGTCCTTATGGTCACTGCTTTTTGTTAATTCATCTAGAATGACTTCTTTTATCTAGTTATTCCCTAAGCAAGTTTTCTCAATTTACATTACATTGGAAAGAAAGTAGGTTGTTTTACCTTCTCCCTCTCCATTTACTTCAGAATGTCCCACATTTTATATGGCACACTGAAACAGAGGGAAATATCTGGTGCTTAATGTTCTAAGAATCTGTCACATAAATAATACTGAATAAACAAACACTCTCTAGTTTGAGTCTTTATGATAATCATAATCATGTTGTTACCATGATAATCATAATCGTCTTATGCCATATCACAGTTATGATTATTTTGCTTTTTAGTAGGCATTTTTATTTTGTTTAGTACTTTTAGGTAACCATGAAAGACAAAATACCACATATATTGTAAATAACTCCCTTTTTTAAAAAAATTCAGTATAGTTAACATATAGTGTTATATTAGTTTCATGTGTATTATAGTGTTTCAACAATTTGAAATAATACCCAGTGTTCATGACAAGTGCACTCCTTAACCTCCATTGCTTATTTCACCCACCCTCTGGTAAGAATCAGTTTGTTCTCTATGGTTAAGGGTCTGTTCTTGGTTTGTGTCTCTTTTCTTCCCTTTGTTCATTTGTTTCTTAAATTCCACATAGGAATGAAATGAGGGGTGTCTGGGTGGCTCAGACAGTTAGACCTCTGCCTTTGGCTCAGATCATGATCTCAGGGCCTGGGATGGAGTCCCAAGTGTGGTTCCCTGCTCAGCAGAGGATCTTCTTCTCCCTATTCCTTCTGCCCCTCACTTCTGGCCATACTCTGTCTCTCTAGCTTACTCTTTCTCTCTCTCAAATAAATACATAAAATATTTTTTAAAAAACAGTGAAATTATATGATATTTGTCTTTCTCTGATTTATTTATTTCACTTAGCATTATGCTCTCCAGCTCTATCTATGTGTTTGTAAATGGCAAGTTTAATTCTTTTTTATAGCTGCATAATATTCCATTGGTGTGTGTGTGTGTGTGTGTGTGTGTGTGTGTGTATCACATCTTCTTTATCCATTCATCTATCTCTGGATACTCGAGCTGCTTCCATAATTTAGCTATTGTAAATAGAACTGCAATAAATATAGGGTAACATGTATCCCAATGAATTAGTGTTTTTTTGTTGTTGTTGTTTGTTTTGTTTTGTTTTTAATTTTGGGGGGGTAAATACCCAGCAGTTCAATTACTGGATGGTAGGGTAGTTCTATTTTTAACTTTCTGAGGTGCCACATACTGTTTACCACAATGCAAATCATTACTCTTGAAAGAGATATACTATTGAATCATTGTTATTATTATTATTTTTTAAGATTTTATTTATTTATTTGACAGAGATCACAAGTAGGCAGAGAGGCAGGCAGAGAGAGAGGAGGAAGCAGGCTCCCCGCTGAGCAGAGAGCCTGATGTGGGGCTCAATCCCAGGACCCTGAGATCACGACCTGAGCTGAAGGCAGAGGCTTAACCCACTGAGCCACCCAAGTGCCCCTGGCTTTGTTTTTAAAAGGATTTTCTTGTTAAGGAGTGTTTAATTTTATTGTCCATGTTAAGAGAGCCACTGAAACAAAATCACTGAACACAAACCAGTCACAGGCAGGAACAGAACTTCACTATGGTTAAGAAAGACTTGTTTCACTTGGAGTCTTTGCTTAAAAGTTGTTTTCGTTATGCCTGTATGAGGAATAATTATTGATTGCATGACAGAGATTAATTCCTTTCTAAAACTAGTCTCATCTCTTTGGTCAGAGAGCTTAGAGGTAAGCTTTGTCATTTTTTGTCCACAGCAGCTGGGATAGACTTTCCCCCTAGAATTCTAGGGCCATTGTTAACCAGACACAAGATTTCTCCTAGTTATTCATTGACACAGCTCTCCTTTATTAAGCAGTGACCACAGGACTGGTTGCAGATCAGAACTCTAATGTGGCTAGTAACCTAGCCAACTAAGGGTAATGGGTGAATTCCTATAGCAAGTAACTTGTGGATTAAATTTATTAAATATATGTACTATGTTCTATCTATCTTTCAAAACCCAGTGTATACATAGAACTGAATGGGCAGACAAAAAAATTTCCTCCTTATCTTCTAGGTTCTATGGCTGATCTAATAATTAAATTGATTTAAGACAGATTAATAGGAGAAAAACACATTTAATTTCATACTTATGGGGACCCCCAAAAATTACGAGATCCAAAAGGAAGCTACATACGTCAAGTATATGTAATATCCTGAGCTAAGGATAAGGGTAGGAGTCTAAGGGTATAATGGGGAGGAAGGCCTTTCACAGGAAGGTAAGAGGAGATGTTTGGGGGGAAAACATGGTTTCCTTGTTATGCAGATAAGTTTCTCAGGTAGAAAGATGTATCTGTAACAGTTCCGTTTTTGGTACAGGCTCCCTTTCCAATGTAAATTTAGGTATTGAGGGGGAGGTAAAGAGCTTTCCCTGGATTTGCTAGGTTTTGATTGCCTTTAGCTCAAAATAATCCTTTTGACAAAGGTGACAATTTCTGTTCCTCTTCAGAACAAAATGTAAAAGGTATACATAGATGTACTTTTCAAAAGTAAATATACCCTCCCCTCTACTTGTGGTTATCCATCCTTTCTCTTCCCTAGATACATACACAGCTACCAGTATGTCAGGTAGACTGTAAAGAATTTGTTTATAGAATAATTTGTTAGTAAAAGGACACTCCTGAAGTGGGGCAGGCAGAGCAGGGCTGAATGTAAATGCACTAAACTTTCAAAATTGAAAATTTGAAAAATTACAGAAAAATATTTCAGGAAATCTGGGGGTAAAAATGATTTGTTTGGGCAAGAAAAGGAAAAACTGATACAAAAGCAGACAAAAGCCAAAGAGCTATGGGGTGCTTTTGAAGTAGAAACTCATTTTCTTTTACAGTTTTTAAAATATTTGTCATCATCATATATTTAATATAATATCAAACAAATAGAATAAGATTAAACCTACATTTGTTAAATACCTAATAAGTAGTAGGACTAAATTTGGCCAGTAAGAGTGCCTGACTTTCTTTTCTTCTACATCCTATATTATAATTTCATGTCTGGGACATTCTAAAGAAAAGAAAAACACTTTTAATTATGTAATATGATTATGACAACATTAAAAAATCCAATACAGGGGCACCTGGGTGGCTCAGTGGGTTAAGCCGCTGCCTTCGGCTCGGGTCATGATCTCAGGGTCCTGGGATCGAGTCCCGCATCGGGCTCTCTGCTCAGCAGGGAGCCTGCTTCCCTCTCTCTCTCTCTGCCTGCCCCTCCATCTACTTGTGATTTCTCTCTGACAAATAAATAAATAAAATCTTTAAAAAAAAAAAATCCAATACAGGACATGGTCTCAGGCTTGCCATTTACAAATTTTAAGAGAGAGATTCTGTGTCAGCTTGTAAGAATTACTCAAATTTTTAGCAAGACTAGTGGTAAAGCTATAGGACATCTTGACATAGTAGATTTCAGAATCTTAGCCAATGATTTGTTTTTTTAGAGTTTGAGTCATTCATTCTGTTTTCCAGAGAACTGAAGATTATAGGAATCTATAAACATTTACATAATTACTGGATAAGACTAAAAACAAAATGAACTTCTTTTTCTGATTTTAATGCTCTGGGAACCAAAAGCGGAATTATGCTTATTACAAGAGTCTTTACCATTGCCTGAACATTGGTTTTCCTGAAAACGGAGAGATTTTAGGCATCATACACACTGTAAGTAGACAAAGATCTCTTACCTTTTACCATTTAGTTTTAGGAAATCCAGCTCCACCCAATTTTTGGTAATAAAGGTGGTCAGAAAGAACTTCCTGTGCTTATCTGGGAAGCAGCCTATAAAGAATTCTGTTGACAAATAACATATCTCTAATCTTTTTAATAATTTTATATTTTTTATAGGGATGGTAAGAATCTAGTTCTTTAAAATGTGTTTTATTTAGATGACTTTATTGTTGGCAGACAGCACTGACCAAGCAAATAGAATGTGTGCTATATGATTTATTTTGTTAGGTAATTCCCATAGTCCAGCTGGATTTCACTTAGCCCACTTTATAATCCACATTCTTTTGTTAAGCATATTTTTGAAAATGAACAAACATTTTTTATTGTACTGAAAGGGAAGATTCTAAGTTTGGAATTTGCCATGTCTTAATGGTAACTTCTATTATCCTGTTAAGAAAACGAATTAATGATACCTGAGCAGACCATTGTCAAGCCTCTAAGAAATCAGCTATCAATTTGCATGAAGGTTTTTAGTACTTACAGAAATAAAAAAAAATTAATTTTTTTTCATGACAGATACCACATATCTATTTGTTAATGGTAGATACATATTCATTTAAAATTCAGAAGCAAGAAATGTTGCTTCAGTAATTGCTATCAATGTGTCTGCTTGTGCAAACTTATTTTCAGAGTCTGGATGAAAGTGTCTGTGGAGCTCCCTTTATGGGATGGCTAGAAGGGATTATTCCTTTTAATAAAGTGTTTTAGTTGAACAGCCAACACTGTAGTCATTAATCTTTTTAACTCTTTCTCTCACTCTAGATTGTGCCCCAAATGATTAGCTCCTATTAAGACTTGAACATTATTGTCTTCTTGCTTTCCTACCACTTTTTTTTCTTAAGTCAGGGTTTTGTAATAGCAAGGGAACCAAGACAGGTCATAGATTGCCCTTAGATCTGCCCTCAGATCCGTGCCAATAATTTTTGAGGAAACATCAGCAAACTACTGACTAAATCATCCGGGAGATTTATCCCTCTTCTGGGTACACCACTACAATTTCCACCAGTGACCTTTAGCAGAAGACTTCAAGTACTGCCATTAGAAAGCCGTCTTGATTCCTAATGACTTTAGATCTTCTTTGGTTGTGGGAAGTGACTGATAGTTGGTTTCCCTTGGCCACCATCCTCATTGATAATTGTGATCTTCTGGACTCTGATGTGGTTTCTCCATCAAATGAGCAAACCTTGATATTTGTATCATTCTTTGCAAAAGCCAGTCCACATCTTTATCCATGGAGCTTTCAACTGATAACGTACTTCCAAGTACTACTTCAACTTTCTGAAGTCCCTGGGACAAGAAGATTTTAAATGAGTAATATTGTAGGTTAAAAATGCATGCTAATGACAAAGGAGTCTGGGGTAGCTTCTCAGTAGCAGTGGGTTTACTGACAATCCAGATGAGAAGGGCTGATTTCCCTTTATATAAGACAAATGTAAATTTTGTGGCACTTTTTTTTTTTTTTTCTGTTTTGACATTTATCAACTTAACACCTTTTTTGTTTGTTTGTTTGTGGGGGGTTTTTTGTTTATTTGTTTTTTGTTTTGTTTTCTTTTCTTTTCCAATTTGCCTTTATATGGGGACATGAGTTTTTATCCAAGTTCTCAATTATTCCCAGATTTGGTCCCCTTATAATGTCTGCTTTCTTAGCTACATGGTAAGTGGATGAGAAGGTCCTCATGGAGATGATCTGGGCTAAAATCTGAAGAAGACTCAGGGCTAGACTGTGAGGCATGCAAGCCTAGGTTTTCAAACTGACAGGTAATGTGTTGCTGGTTAAAGAAGTAGTGTCTTTGTTTCCTTTTGTAGATAAATCTATTAACAAAGGGACTACCCATTACTTCTCTTTTCAGAAAGTCTATTTGAGTCAGGGAGTGATCAAGAGACACAGAGGAAGCAGAGGGAAGGAGAAAGAAAAGAAGAGAGAAAGTACCTTTATGGGAAGAGTCAAGATGGAGGAGAAGTAGCAGGCTGAGACTACTTCGGGTAGCAGGAGATCAGCTAGATAGCTTATGTAAAGATTGCAAACACCCACAAATCCAATGGGAGATCAAAGAGAAGAAGAACAGCAATTCTAGAAACAGAAAATCAACCACTTTCTGAAAGGTAGGACTGGCAGAGAAGTGAATCCAAAGCAATGGGAAGATAGACCCTGAGGGCAGGGGCAGGCTCCCAGCAAGTGGTGGAGCAACAGAGCACAAAATAGGGACTTTTAAAAGTCTTTTTCCCTGAGGGACATTGCTCCAGAGGCTAAACCAGGGCCTCAGGTCCCGCAGAGTCACAGAAGGATCGGGGGTGTCTGACTATTGTATAGCTTGCAGGTATTAGAACTGGGAAGCCGGCTACAGAGACAGAGCCAAGGAGTGAGCTCTCAACTCAGGGTTACCTTGAACTGGTCGCAGGCTTGGTGGGCTTAGAGCACAGCTGGAGGCCGGGAAGATGGGAATAATTGGGTGCTATTCTCTGAGGGCGCACTGGGGAGTGGGGCCCTGAGCTTTCGGCTCCTCTAGGCCAGAGACTAGGATGCAGCCATATTCATTTCCGTCCTCTAGAACTCTACAGAAAGTGTTCAGGGAACAAAAGCTCCTGAAAGCAAACCCGAGCTGATCACTCAGCCCGGCCCCTGGTAAGAGCGGTGCAATTCCGCCTGGGGCAAAGACACTTGAGAATCACTACAATAGGCCCCTCCCACAGAAGATCAACAAGAAATCTAGCCACGACCAAGTTCACCTACCAAGGCATGCAGGTTCAATACCAAGGAGAACGGTGGAATTCCAGAGGAGGAGAGAGCAAAGCATGGATCTCATGGCATTCTCCCCATGATTCTTTAGTCTTGCAGTTAATTTAATTTTTTTTTCTTTTTCATTTTTTTCTTCTTCTGCTAAATTTTACCTTTTACCTTTTTCTTTTTTAATGTTTTTTAATTAGTTTAATGTGTATATTTTTTCTTTTTTATATTTGTTCTTTATTCGTTTTCTTTTTTAATTGTTCCTTTTTTTTTTTTTTTTCTGAACCTCTTTTTATCCCCTTTCTCCCTCCCATGACTTAGGATCTCTTCTGATTTGGTTAAAGCATATTTTCCTGGGGTCTTTGCCACCCTTTTAGTATTTTACTTGCTCCTTCATATACTCTTATTTGGACAAAATGACAAGGCAGAAAGACTCATCACAAAAAAAAAAAACAAAAAAAAAACAAGAGGCAGTACCGAAGGCTAGGGACCAAATTAATGCAGACATTGGTAATATGTCAGATCTAGAGTTCAGAATGGTGATTCTCAGGGTTCTAGCCGGGCTCAAAAAAGGCATGGAAGGTATTAGAGAAACCTTCTCAGGAGATATAAAAGCCCTTTCTGGAGAAATAAAAGAACTAAAATCTAACCAAGCTGAAATTTAAAAAAAGCTATTAATGAGGTGCAATCAATAATGGAGGCTCTCACTGCTAGGATAAATGAGACAGAAGAAAGAATTAGTGATATAGAAGACCAAATGAAAGAGAATAAAGAAGCTGAGCAAAAGAGGGACAAACAGCTACTGGACCACAAGGGGAGAATTCGAGAGATAAGTGACACCATAAGATGAAACAACATTAGAATAATTGGGATTCCAGAAGAAGAAGAAAGAGAGAGGGGAGCAGAAGGTATATATTGGAAAGGATTATTGGAGCAAATTTCCGTCATATAGCAAAGGGAACAAGCATCAAAATCCAGGAGGTGCAGAGAATTCCCCTCAAAATCAACAAGAATAGGTCCACACCCCATCACCTAAGAGTAAAATTTACAAGTCTTAGTGACAAAGAGAAAATCCTGAAAGCAGCCCAGGAAAAGAAGTCTGTAACATAATGGTAAAAATATTAGATTGGCAGCAGACTTATCCACAGAGACCTGGCAGGCCAGAAAGAACTGGCATGATATACTCAGAGCACTAAACGAGAAAAACATGCAGCCAAAAATACTATATCCAGCTAGGCTATCATTGAAAATAGAAGGAGAGATAAAAAGCTTCCAGGACAAACAAAAACTGAAAGAATTTGCAAACACCAAACCAGCTCTACAGGAAATATTGAAAGGGTCCTCTAAGCAAAGAAAGAGCCTAAAAGTAGTAGGTCAGAAAGGAATAGAGACAATCTACAGTAACAGTCACCTTACAGGCAATATAATGGCACTAAATTCATATCTCTCAATAGTTACCCTGAATGTTACTGGGCTAAATGCCTCAATCAAAAGACATAGGGTATCAGAATGGATAAAAAAACAAAACCCATCTACATGTTGCCTACAAGAAACTCATTTTAGACCCGAAGACATCATCTCCAGATTTAAAGTGAGCAGGTGGAAAACAATGTACCATGCTAATGGACATCAGAAGAAAGCAGGGGTGGCAATCCTTATATCAGATCAATTAGATTTTAAGCCAAAGACTATAATAAGAGATGAGGAAGGACACTATATCATACTCAAAGGATCTGTCCAACAAGAAGATCTAACAATCTTAAATATCTATGGCCCTAACGGGGTAGCAGCCAACTATATAAACCAATTAATAACAAAATCAAAGGAACACATCAACAATAATACAATAATAGTAGGGGACTTTAACACTCCCCTCACTGAAATGGACAGATCATCCAAGCAAAAGATCAACAAGGAAATAAAGGCCTTAAACGACACACTGGACCAGATGGACATCACAGATATATTCAGAACATTTCATCCCAAAGCAACAGAATACAAATTCTTCTCTAGTGTACATGGAACATTCTCCAGAATAGATCCCATCCTGGGTCCTAAATCAGGTCTCAACTGGTTTCAAAAGATTGGGATCATTCCCTGCATATTTTCAGACCACAATGCTCTGAAGCTAGAACTCAATCACAAGAGGAAATTTGAAAAGAACCCAAATACACGGAGACTAAACAGCATCCTTCTAAAGAAGGAATGGGTCAACCAGGAAATTAAAGAAGAATTGAAAAAATTCATGGAAACAAATGATAATGAAAACACAACGGTTCAAAATCTGTGGGACACAACAAAGGCAGTCCTGAGAGGAAAATATATAGCGGTACAAGCATTTCTCAAGAAACAAGAAAGGTCTCAAGTACACAACCTAACCCTACACCTAAAGGAGCTGGAGAAAGAACAAGAAAGAAACCCTAAACCCAGCAGGAGAAGAGAAATCATAAAGATCAGAGCAGAAATCAAAAGACAATGAACACATCAACGAAACAAGGAGCTGGTTCTTTGAAAGAATTGATAAGATTGATAAACCTCTGGCCAGACTTATCAAAAAGAAAAGAGAAAGGACCCAAATAAATAAAATCGTGAATGAAAGAGGAGAGATAACAACTAACACCAAAAAAATGCAAACAATTATAAGAACATACTATGAGCAACTCTATGCCAACAAATTTGACAATCTGGAAAAATGGATTCCTAGAGACATTATAAACTACCACAACTGAACCAGGAAGAAATAGAAAGCCTGAATAGACCCATAACCAGTAAGGAGATTGAAACAGTCATCAAAAATCTCCAAACAAACAAAAGCCCAGGGCCAGATGGCTTCCCAGTGGAATTCTACCAAACATTTAAAGAAGAACTAATTCCTATTCTCCTGACACTGTTCCAAAAAATAGAAATGGAAGGAAAACATGCAAACTCATTTTATGAGGCCAGCATCACCTTGATCCCAAAACCAGACAAGGATCCCATCAAAAAAGAGAGCTATAGACTAATATCCTTGATGAACACAGATGCGAAAATTCTCACCAAAATACCAGCCAAGGGATTGAACAGTACATTAAAAGGATTAGTCATCACATCCAAGTGGGATTTATTCCAGCACTGCAAGGTTGGTTCAACATTTGCAAATCAATGTGATACAACACATCAATAAAAGAAAGAACAAGAACCATATGATACTCTCAATAGATGCTGAAAAAGCATTTGACAAAGTATAGCATCCCTTCCTGATCAAAACTCTTCAAAGTGTAGGGATAGAGGGCACATACCTCAATATTATCAAAGCCATCAATGAAAAACCCACCGTGAATATCATTCTCAATGGAAAAAAAACAGAGAACTTTTCCCCTAAGGTCAGGAACATAGCAGGGATGTCCTTTATCACCACTGCTATTCAACATAGTACTAGAAGTTCTAGCCTCAGCAATAAGACAAAAAAAAAAAAAAAAGAAAAAAAAAAAAGAAAAAAAGAAATTAAAGGCATCAAAATCGGCAAAGAAGAAGTCAAGCTATCACCCTTTGCAGATGATATGATACTATATGTGGAAAACCCAAAAGACTCCACTCTGAAACTGCTAGAACTTGTACAGGGATTCAGGAAAGTGTCAGGATATAAAATCAATATACAGAAATCAATTGCATTTCTCTACACCAACAATAAGACAGAAGAAAGAGAAATTAAGGAGTCAATTTCATTTACAATTGCACCCAAAACTATAAGATACCTAGGAATAAACCTAACCAAAGAGGCAAAGAATCTATATTCAGAAAACTATAAAGTACTCATGAAAGAAATTGAGGAAGACACAAAGAAATGGAAAAATGTTCCATGCTCCTGGATTGGAAGAACAAATATTGTGAAAATGTCTTTGCTACCTAAAGCAATCTACATATTTAATGCAATTCCTATCAAAATACCATCCATCTTTTTCAAAGAAATGGAACAAATAATCCTAAAATTTATATGGAAACAGAAAAGACCTCGAATAGCCAAAGGGATCAAGAAAAAGAAAGCCAAAGTTGGTGGCATCACAATTCCGGACTTCAAGCTCTATTACAAAGCTGTCATTATCAAGCAGCATGGTACTGGCACAAAAACAGACACATAGATCAATGGAACAGAATAGAGAGCCCAGAAATAGACCCTCAACTCTAGGGTCAACTAATCTTCGACAAAGCAGGAAAGAATGTCCAGTGAAAAAAGACAGCCTCTTCAATAAATATTGTTGGGAAAATTGGACAGCCACATGCAGAAAAATGAAATTGGACCACTTCCTTACACCACACACGAAAATAGACTCAAAATGGATCAAGGACCTCAATGTGAGGAAGGAATCCATCACAATCCTTGAGGAGAACACAGGCAGGAACCTCTTCGACCTCAGCTGCAGCAACATCTTCCTAGGAACATCGCCAAAGGCAAGGGAAGCAAGAGCAAAAATGAACTATTGGGATTTCATCAAGATCAAAAGCTTCTGCACAACAAAGGAAACAGTTAACAAAACCAAAAGACAACTGACAGAATGGGAGAAGATTTTTGCAAACGACATATCAGATAAAGGGCCAGTGTCCAAAATCTATAAAGAACTTAGCAAACTCAACACCCAAAGAACAAATAATCCAATTAAGAAATGGGCAGAAGAAATGAACAGACATTTCTGCAAAGAAGACATAGAGATAGCCAACAGACACATGAAAAAGTGCTCCATATCGCTTGGCATCCGGGAAATACAAATCAAAACCACAATAAGATATCACCTCACACCAGTCAGAATGTCTAAAATTAACAAGTCAGGAAATGACAGATGCTGGCGAGGATGTGGAGAGAGGGGAACCCTCCTACACTGTTGGTGGGAATGCAAGCTGGTGCAACCACTCTGGAAAACAGCATGGAGGTTCCTCAAAAAGTTGAAAATAGAACTACCCTATGACCCAGCAATTGCACTACTTCGTATTTACCCTAAAGATACAAATATAGTGATCCTAAGGGGCATGTGCACCCGAATGTTTATATCAGCAACGTCTACAATAGCCAAACTATGGAAAGAACCTAGATGTCCATCCACAGATGAATGGATAAAGAAGAGGTGGTATATATACACAATGGAATACTATGCAGCCATCAAAAGAAATGAAATCTTGCCATTTGTGACAATGTGGATAGAACTATACAGTATCATGCTTAGTGAAATAAGTCAATCGGAGAAATACAACTATCATATGATCTCCCTGATACAAGGATGTGGAGATGTAACATGGCGGGGTTAGGGAGTAGGAGAAGAATAAATGAAACAAGATGGGATTGGGAGGGAGACAAACCATAAGTGACTCTTAATCTCACAAAACAAACTGAGGGTTGCTGGGGGGAGGGGTTTGGGAGAGGTGGGTGGGGTTATGGACATTGGGGAGGGTATGTGCTATGGTAAGTGCTGTGAAGTGTGTAAACCTGGCGATTCACAGAACTGTACCCCTGGAGTTGAAAATATATTATATGTTTTTAAATAAATAAATAAATAAATAAATAAATAAAATTTTTAAAAATTTAAAAAAAGAGTGAAGCAGAGAATAGAACAGTGGTCAGCCATGGGGAATTTTGTTCAATCGATACAAAGTTTCAGTTGTTCAAGATGAATTAGACTAGAGATCTTCTGTACATATCATCAGTGCTGTATTGTGGATTTATAAATTTGATACATTAGGTTGTATGTTCTTGCCAAAACATGCACATGCACACACACACAGAGACATAAGGCAAAAAGAAACTTTTGGAAGTAATGGAGATCTATTATTGTGGTGATTGTGATGATGGTTTCATGGTTGTGTGCATTTGTCCAAAATCATCAAATTGTATACACTAAATATGTGCAATTTTTTGTATGATAATTACATCTTGATAAAGCTGCTTAACAAAAACATACAGATTGGAAAGGAAAGGGTAAAGTTGTCTCTGTGGATTAAATGATTGTTCATGTAGAAAACCCTAAAGAATCTACAAAGGAAAACTACAAGACTAAACAGTGAATTTAACAATGCCAGAGTGTGCCTGTTATCCAGTTATTGCCCCTAATCTCCAAATTCTTCCTTTCAGCCTGCTCACTGAAAATAGATCTGGGCCTTTTAAGATTTTTTTTTTTTTTTTTTCCCCCATGACAGGTGGTAGAGAGCACTGGAGAGACATTACAGAAGAAAAGTTTTGCTCTCTGGTTCCCGTGTGCTTGTTGGGCAAGTTCTTGTCCTGAGGGCAGCTTGTCTAGCACCAGCCTCCTAAAACACACATGGCTGCTCTAGCATCTTTCTCCAGTGGTGACAGTGGCCAAGCAGCCCCCAGTAACCAGAAGCTTCCTCCACAACATCACTGTCACTCCTCTTCTGACAGCTTGGTAGCAAAATGACTCTCGGGCTGTGCTCACTCACCCCTTCTCCAGGATCCTTGGCAGTTTATAGTGAGTAGTGAGAAGCCAATGAGATGCCTTCTAGTGAACAGCTTTCCTGGCTCCCTCAGAGTGGACTTCCAGCATGTTCTACCAACATTGCACTCAGCACATTCTCTGCTATCCAGTGAGCTGAAGATGTGTCCTATCTGGCAAGTTCTGGATCTCTGCCCCAGAGAGGGAGAGGGTCTCTTTGGGTGCTCTGTATCAGGGCATGGAGGTTGCTGCTTGGAACTCTTATTCTTGCGTACTTTAGAATTTTTTTTTAATTTCTTACTAGCCAATCCCTCATTGTTGTAATCCCTCATTATAGTTAATAGTTCTCTATATTAAACTTTTCCTGTTCAAATTAAAAAAAAAAAGAAAGTACCTTTATTCTCACAGTTCTTCAATTTTTCTCAATCTCATCTGACTATCCAAATCATTTCTAATTTTCTCTTTAAATGATGTTCATTCCATAAATACTAGTGATTCATTTGCTTGGAATGAGAATTGTCTAAGATATCCAGCAAATACATTAATTAATTTATCCAAATCAAATGAATAATCCTCAGGCAACTGCAAGACTAGAGTTCTTATATACCCATTACAAAATATGACAGAGAGATATTAGTCATTTAAGAGAAAGATCTCAAGACAACATTCTTGGCTTCCCCTATTTTCCAATCGTATGGTGATCCTTTAAAGTCTGAATTACCCATGCTTATTCAAAAGTAGAATCTTGAATTTGGAAAGTGTGGTCAATCCAGCTTCCAATTTCAAAAGAGCAGATAACTAGAAGGGAGACTAGCAGGGAGACAGGGTCTCCTACCTGACTTGTGTGGCCATAAATCTTCAGCTTCTATTCTCAGTGCAGCAATTATCATACATCCTCCTCTCATCCAGAATTGTTCAGGAAGTAAAATTAAAAACAAATCTCCTCATAATCCAGAAGAACTTTCCACAAAAAGAAAAAAAAAACAGTTTAATTATTGAATAAGCATTAAAGCAAAATGTGATGTACATATAAGCAATCTGCTAAGAAATCACAAAACAGAAAGGAATTTCACCCTTTTATATGGCCAGATACAACCCATTCCATATATGATGACAAGATAAACAACAACAGTAAATAAGAGGACTTGACAACACCATTTATTATACATAGTTCATCTTGTATTCACTTAGTAATTGGGGTGACCATCTGTGTTAGCTAATTGGCTTTATCCAAAGGAAAAATAAACTTTTTATATCTTTATGACATGAGGTAAGTTTTGCAACTTGTAGCTAGGCACCACAGAAGTAAAGCATCCACTATTCCACAGAAACTGAGAAATAGGGACACTGTCTTTCTTAATGATTACATTTCAAAGAGGTAGTTCCCAGGTGTTTTCAAGAAAGATCTTTCTAGGCCTTAAAGCTGGCAATAGTCTTCTCTAGCTTTTAAAAATATTTCCAGGTGTTTCAAAGAGACCAAGAACATTTGCTGACACGTTTTCTAACGTAAATGATGTAAGAAAAGGAAGCAGATGGAAGTCAAGTCTCTTCCTTATTTTCAACAAAGAGAAATAATTGTTTTCTTTCTCTATTTGTACTTTCTCTTACATATACAAATATCCTACTCAAGATATGCTATAGAAAACAAAGTCATTTCTGAGAACAATAAAAGTTACTAAGACATTTGGACCCAGTTTTGACACATAAGTTGAAGAAAATCATTGGGCAGACATACATAGAAATGTATTCTAGGAATTATAGATTGATGAAGACTATTAACATGTAAGGATCTCACAAGGTTTTTTTTTGAATAATCATAATTCCATAATCATTTCTTAAAATATTTGAGATGTTTAGGTAAATATAAATTACATAACTAGTTTTGTTATTTTTTTGCTTTGATTTATGCTCTTTGCACTCATTACTACTGTGTCTAACTTTCTTCTGGGAATTTTACTTACATTATTTCCAATTCCCAAAATATCTTTCTAATTTAGGAATTACAATGTAGGCTTAAAGGATGAGAACAGTTGGTAATTTTCCAAAGTAATTACAGAAGTAGTAATTGAAGAAATCAAGAGTTGTGGTGGTCTACAAAACTTGGTATTCTTTCTGCCATTTCATTTTGTCTCAGTTTTTTGTAACTTTTTATGCAGAAAAATTACATGCACACACATATATATTTATTTATGGATGATATTTTATTTCATTTGGCATTATATGTACATGTGTTTTCATATGTTATTTCAGGAGAAGTCACAATATAGAGAAAAAAAGTCATTGTTCACAGAAATGCTTTAATTTCAATCGAAAGTTGAGGTAGTCTCTGCTTTTTTGCTTTGTTTTATTTTTACATTCACTATATATTTCTTGAGTGCTAAAACTGTTCCCACTTAAGCTGAACACTCTTTTAACTTTGAGCCTTGGAGCAGTGGGAGAACAGGGAGAGAAGCAAGGGACCCCCATATGAAGTTTCAGCTTATCTTTTATCAAAATTCTGCCTCTGTCTTCTAAAATCAGGAATAAGACAAGAATGTCTATTTTCATTACTTCTATCCAACACTGTAGCACTATTCAACATTGTTTTAATCAGGGTATTAAGAAATAAGATTTAAAAAAAAAGACAGAAAAGAATTAAACTATATGTTTTTGCAAATGATATAATCTTATATATAGAAAATTATAAGGGACACACTAAAAAACTGCAAGAACCAACAAACTCATTTTGCCAGGTTATAGGATGCAAGATCAAAGATATATAATCAATGTCATTTCAATATAATTGTAATGAACATTCTAAAAGTGAAAATAAGAAAATAATTACTTGTACAATACTATTAAGTAAAACACTTAGGAATAAATTAAAGAAAGGACATGTAGAACTTATACTCCAAAATAATAACATTAAAGAAACCAAAGAATACCTAAAGCAATGGAAACTATCCAATGCTCATGTATATCAGAATATTTATTATTAAGATGACAGTATTCAATTCAATTTGAATTGAATCAAATCAAATCATATCAATTCAAATTGATTCAATGTAATACCTACCAAAACCTTACTTGTTATTTTTCCAGTAATTAACAAACTTATCTTACTTATATTTATAAGAACATATAACAGACCCATAATAGTCATGACAATATTAAAAATAAACAATATTGGAATGAGCGCTCACACTTCTTGATTCAAAACTTACTATGAAGCTAGAGTGATCAAGACCATGTCATATTAGCATGAAGACAGTCAGAGATGATTGGAATAAAATTGACAATCTAAAAATAAATCCACACATTTATGGTCAGTTAATTTTTTATTTTGACAAAGGTGTCAAGAAAATTCAAGGGGTGAAGAATAGACTTCAACAAATAGGACTGGGACAAAAGTGAAATGATCAAGTTGGATGCCTTCCTCACATCATGAACGTGCATTAATTCAAAATCAATCATAAAACAAAATGTAAGAGCAAAATTAAAAAATTTTAGATATAGAAGAAAATATTAGAGTACATTTTTATGACCTTGAATTAACTGAGGTCTTAGATATGACAGCAGTAGCACAGTTGACAAAAGAAACAGATAAGTTAGACTTCTTCAAAGTTAACATAGCTCATGGTGGCAAGTTATGCCACCAGCTGTGAATACCACCAAAGGATGAGAGAAAATTTTTACATACCATATTATCTGATAAGGAACTGGTATATGGAATAAAAACTAGTAAGAACTTCTGTAACTTAACATTTAATTATTAATTAAAATATTAAAATTTAATAACCCAATCAAAAAATCTGGAAAGGAGCTAATAGACATTTCTCCAAGAATGATATACATATGATTAATAAATACATGGAAAGATATTTAATATCAGTAAGCATCAGTAAAATTCACATCAAAACCACTGTGAGATACCATTGTGTATCTACCAAGATAACTATTATCAAAATGGCAGATAATAAAAGGTACTGGTGAGGATGTGGCAAACCTTCATACATAGCTTGTGGGGATGTAAAATGGTGTAGCTTCTTTGGAAAACAGTCTGGCGGTTACTCAAAAGGTTAAATATATAATTACCAAATGACCCAGTATTTACACTCCTAGGTACGTATCCAAGAAAAGTAAAAGCATGTATTCACACAAAAACCTGCACCCACATATTCAAAAGAGCATTATCATAATAGCCTAAAAGTAGAAGCAACCTAAATGTAGATACACTGACGGGCAGCTAAATAAAGTGCAGTGTATCCACAGAATGGTCTAGATGGGCCATAAGAATTAATGGAATATTCATACATATAAATGCATGAAGCTTGAAAATACTATCCTAAGTTAAAGATTCCAATCACAAAAGACCACATACTGAATGATTCTATTTATTCAAATATCAAGAATAGGCAAACTTATAGATAGAAAAAGTAGAGTCATGATTGTTTAGGCCTGAGAAGAGTTTAGAGGGAAATGGTTTTGACTGCTACTAGAGTCTTTTGGGTGATGAAAATGTTTGAAATTGGTAGTGGTAATGGTTGTGTATTACTATAAACCATTGAGTTGTATCCTTTAAATGGGTGAACAGTGTGGTATGTGAATTATACCTCAGTAGAACTATTATAAAAATATATAAAAATATTCTGTCTTTGATCCCAAAAGAGCCTAGCAATGTGTTCGAGCCTCTCCTGTCAGCGATCAAATTTTGTTTCAAGAAAGGAGTATCCTGAGTTTAGCTGAACCCCAGAAGTGTAAACTGAAGCAGGAGGAGTCAGATTCCAGCTGGTGTAGCTATTGCTGAGAGAGATATGCAAGGAGCACATTTCTCAGGTGCACAAAGAATGTACAGTCATGAAGATTCCTTGAAGGAAGTTTCTAAGAGGAAGATTAATAAAGAAGGGCCCTGAAACTATCTAAAATCTTGTCAAATTCTTGTTTTGAGTTTCCAAATATTCTGACATTCAGGAAAAACCAAAACATAACCTGTGGGTTTTGTTCTGGGTGAAGTGGGTAAGAGCTTCCACCCATAGACTCATCTCCAGTTCAGTGAAAGTAGTTATGAGGTTCATAAAGTGTGGCATCATTTACAAATAGGTATCCACAAAGGCCTCAGTGGTCACATCTCCACTCTTACACACACAGGCACACATACATCCCAGCAATGTGATGAGATGAGACGGAACATTGGAAATAAGAGAGGTGGGGAAGACAGATCTTATGATCCTTATTCAGTTGAGAACAGGTATTAGAAGAAACCTGTTAATAAACCAGAGGGTTTATTAATTCTTAATTTTGGCCAGGGAAAGATTTTGCTGAAATGGCTTATGTTGTCAATGATTTAAATATTCAAGAATCTTCCTTCAACTCCTGGGGCTTCCCACCTTATTACTGATGTTAATTCTCTATGTGCTTGCTGTGATTCTGTTCTCCATGTGTCCTCCCATGGAATCTCTGTAGTCCTGATTGGAAAATCTGTTTGTGGATATCTATCTATCTATCTAGATACCTATCTATTGATAGGTATCTAGATAGATAGATAGATTCCAAGATAGATAGATTCCATGTGAGGAATCACAGTAAGCACATAGAGAATTAACATCAGTAATAATGTAGATGTATATATAGATCTATATATAGATATATAGATATATTTTTTTCCTTAAAACAAGGATGCCAACCTAGAACAGTGCCACAGCAAATGCTATGCTGCAACCTTTAGATGCTCATAAACAGAATGGAGCTCTTCTTTCTTCTGCTTTTCACATGTCAGCCTCCAAAAAAGTAAAATCAAGAATATGTGCAGAGTTCAGAGTGATACTAGAATTGATATGACTGGAAGCAATGAGGTGCTCCCTCTAACTCCCTTTCACCTTTAGAAGCTAAGGTAGACGCATATGGAACGTTTTCAAAGGCTATAGAGTCATGAGTGTATGTAGATTATTATTGCCTAATTATCAGATAAGATAGATTGACCCAGTGCAGTTTGAATGACAATCTGAATAATTTGAAAATTAAAAATAATTATTATATCAGGCAATACAGAGTATGGTGTGGCTTTCTGAGATTGGTCTATAAAATATACCCAACACATTTTATAGTTAATTAGCTAAATATTTTATACACATAATCCAAAATATCAAGAGGTCCATTAAAAAATAAGCATGAATGATTTTGGACTATTTTTATTTTGACATCTGGCCCAGATAAAAGTATATATTATTTCTAATTACAAAATCTGTGATTAAAAATATCCTTTAATGGTTAGATTTATTTCTAGGTATCTCATCATTTTTGGCGACTGTATATATTCAATTGATTCCTTTATTTCTCTCTCTGTAGTTTCATCATTGGTGTATAGCAATGCACCATATTTCTGTTATGTTGATTTTGTATCCTATGACTTTATCAGTTCTATCATCTTTTTGCTAGAGTCCTTTGGATGTTCTATACAGAGTATCATGTCATCTACAATAGTAAAAGTTTTAATTCTTCCTTTCTGATTTCTATGGATTTTATTTATTTTTGTTGTATGATTGCTGTGACTAGAACTTCCAGTACTATGTTAAATAACTGTGGTGAGAGTGGATATCCTTTTCTTGTTCCTGATCTGAGCAGAAAAGCTCTAAGTATTTCCCTATTGAGGATGATATTAACTGTGGGTTTTTCATATATCGCCTGTGTTATGTTGAGCTAAATTTCCTGTGAACCTACTTTGTTGAGGGTTTTTATCACGAATGGATGTTGCACGTTGTCAAATATTTTTCTGCTTCTATTGAGAGAATCATATAGTTCTTATTATTTCTTTTACTAATGCGATTAATTTGCAAATTGAACAATGCTTGCAAACCAAGAATAAATCTCACTTGAACATAGTGAATGATTTTTCTAATGTATTGTTGGATTCCATTCATTAATATTTTGTTGAGGATTTTTACATCCATGTTCATCAAGAATACGACTTGATATGACTGGAAGCAATGAGGTGCTTCCTCCAACTCCCTTTCACCTTTAGAAGCTAAGGTAGATGCACGTGGAACTGCATGTGGTCTATAGTTCTCTCTTTTAGTGAAGGTCTTTATCTAGTTTTTGTATCAGGGTAAATCAGGCATATATATATCAGGTATCAGTAATTTACCTTAGTAATACATACACACACACACATAATATTCCATTATGTGCATAATGGATAGGTATTATATCCATGTATATAATGGATATAATATGTATTTATGTATACATAGTATGTATATATCCAATATATAATGAAATATTACTCAGCCACAAAAAGGAATGAAATCTTACCATTTGCAACAACATGGATAGAGCTAGAAAATATTATGCTAAATGAAATAAGTCACTTAAAGAAAAAAAGTGCCATATCATTTCACTCACATGTGAAATTTAAGAAACAAAACAAATGAGTAAAAGGAAGAAAATACAGAGGGAGGTAAAACAGGAGAAGACTTATAACTATAAAGAACAAATGGAGGGAAAGTATGTGGGGGGATGGCTAAAATAGGTGATGGGGATTAAGGAGCAAACTTGCTGTGGTGTGCATTGGGTTTGTGTAAAAAAATAAATATAAATAAATTAAATACATGCATACATAAAGTGTAATATACATACAAACATACATAAAATGTATCAGAATGAATCAAGCTATTAATTGACGTGTTAGGTATTAATCATTTGATTTGGCTAAGGAATTGCTTTGGAATTTCAGTCTTTGAGAACACACAACTGTTAGTTTGATGAGATTTTTAATTCATATTGGAAGAAAATTTTACTGTATGGAGAATATGCATCTCCATATGGAATATAAAAATTTGCAAAGTTTGCTTATTTTTTTTTTTTTTTGAGAGGGAGGGAATGGAGGAGGGAGAGAAAGACAAGGAACAGGCAGGAAGGAGCGGGGAGGAGGGTCAGAGAGATAGAGGGAGAAGCAGATTCTCGGGGGAGCTGGGAGCCCTATATGGGGCTGGATCCCAGGACCCTGAGATCAGAACCTGAGCTGAAGACAGATGCTTAATCAACTGAGCCACGCAGGCACCCCTAAAATGGTTTTCTTTTAATTCCATCAGAATTTTATTCTTATCTGACAGGTTTTACTGTAGAGAAGTTTTATAGTTATTAAAGAAAAGTAGAATTTTAATTCAATAAAGTATAAAATTGTTTCAAAGGGGGAAATGACATCTATAAAACATTTATTCTTCAGAAGAGGGAAATTCATTTGTATTGTAGTTTTATTTTAACTGTATTTTAAATTTTGACTTTCTGTGTTTTAATTCTAGAATACCTTCTAAATCTGTGATTCTGTGATTGCAAGCCTCATGGCACCAACCATTATCTTTCTCGGCAAAAATATATAGTCTGATTTATAATAAAAAAGGAAAAAATAGAGAAAAAGATAATTAACTGTGAAACATACCTGTGAAAAGCAGTCTTAGTCACTTACTCAAAGTTATTTCCTCCCTTTATACTTGAGTCATGAGTGTGTGTGTGTGTGTGTATCACTGTGCTCTAGTTCAGTGAACATGTCATAAAAAGCATGACAGGAAAAGAGGCATATGTGACAATGTAATGCTGAGATCTTCAGGCAAATACTTTTCCTTGAGATAATAGGTTCTAAAAAAACAAACATACAAAAAACAACCAAATGAAAATGGCTGTTTGATGACACAGTGAAGCTACTGAAAGAGCTCCACAATGGTACCTACCTTCAGATTCTGTTAGATAATTAGTGATTTTCTTACTGTTTAAGATATTGTTAGTTGGACAGTCAGATACTAGTGAAGAAAGAGCTCCTAACTGATACACACCCAAACTATCCACATTCATCTCTGTAGGCAGATTAAAGAAAATAGTTTATCATCCTGGAAAGTGATTTCCCATGATCTTGGTGTTTACTTACAGATAAAACTAGGCCCTCTATTGTCTTAAATTAATTCAAAATGTGCTTTATTAAAGTAATTTTAAAGTAGTCAAAAACAATGAAAGTCTTAGATTTCTCAGATTTTGAATCTGCATTTTTAATAATGCAGCATTACTACTGTTTCTAATTAGCTTACTTTTTTTTTTTTAAAGATTTTATGTATTTATTTTTCAGAGAAAGAGAGACAGTGCACAAGCAGGGGGAATGGCAGGTAGAGGGAGAAGCAGGCTCCCTAGTGGGCAAGGAATTGATGCAGGATTCCACCCTGAGATCTTACCAAAGCAGAGGCAGATGCTTAACCAACTGAGCCACCTAGGCGCCCCAGCTTATGTTCTTATATCTACACAGAGTCATTAAAAAAAAAAAGAGAGAGAGAGAGAGAATTATAGTCTAGATAAGAATAAAATCTTACCTGGAAATGTGGAACATTATATAATATATAAAAGCAGTGTTTCTTTGGTTTTTCCCCAATAAAGCACAATTTGAAAGCCATGTCCTTTAATATTCTACCCTAACTGTATTTACCTACCTAACTTCTATTCATTCTTTGAAATCTAGTTCAAGCTTGTTCTCCAGTTGTAGGTGAAGTTTTTAGTACATTTTATATGAAAGCGCACAAATATCGGCTACCTGTGTCATATACTTACCTTACAGAGAATTATATCAAACAGTACAGTATTGCTTAAAGCCTGACTGATCTCTGATACATCCATCCTTTTTGTCCTTGACTTTCATAATTGCACATAATTTTTACTTGGCACTTGGTGGCCTAAATCACTTTATACAACAAACCAGTGCAAACATAATCAGTTATCTTTCCCTGCTAGAGAGTATAATCTAAAAAAAAAAAAAAAAAGAAAGAAAGAAAGAAAAACAATCACCTATAGATTCTGAGACTCTGATAATTCTTTTTTTTTTTAATTTTCAGCACAACAGTATCATTATTTTTTCACCACACCCAGTGCTCCATGCAATCCGTGCCCTCTATAATACCCACCACCTGGTACCTCGACCTCCTATCCCCCCGCCACTTCAAACCCCTCAGATTGTTTTTCAGAGTCCATAGTCTCTCATGATTCATCTCCCCTTCCAATTTACCCCAACCCCCTTCTCTCTAACTACCCATGTCCTCCATGCTTTTTGTTATGCTCCACAAATAAGTGAAACCATATGATAATTGACTGTCTCTGCTTGACATATACACTATGGAGTATTATGCCTCCATCAGAAAGGACGAATACCCAACTTTTGTAGCAACATGGACAGGACTGGAAGAGATTATGCTGAGTGAAATAAGTCAAGCAGAGAGGCTCTGATAATTCTTTAAGATTACTACCACCCTCAACTTCCATGACTATCCCACCTATTGGTGTATTTTCTGGCTCCTAATTCCTAATTTTCACTCCAAATACTTGCAGATATTTGAACTGTCTTAAACCTCCACCTAACTGACTGGTGCTTAAGATCCCTCCACTAGGTATCAGCATTCCCTTCTTTAAGTTTGAATCTTGATTCTTTTCAGATGGGCTGACTTGAATATCTTGATACCACTGCAAGTATCTGGAGAGAGAATTGTTTGGACACAAAATATCTTAGTTGAATTTGATTTCTAATGAGTATGTAGTGGTATCTCATAGTTTTAATTCATATTTTTCTGATGACTATAGTTATTTTCATGTGTTTGTGGTCATTTGTGTGTGTTTATGCATATATATGTGTATATATATATATTATATATATATTTTGAGAGATGTATATTCATAATGTTCCCATTTTAATTTTTTTTAACCTTTGTAAATACTTTCTCTCCAAATAAAGTCACATTTTATGGTGCTAAGGTTTCAGACTCCAACATAGCTTTAAGGGGGTAGGGTGCACAAGCCATCTCATGATATACCACTACAATAGTTTTTTTTAAGAATGAATTTATTTATTTATTTATTTGAGAGGGAGAGAGAGAATGAGCTCACAAATAAGAAGAGGGCCAGAGAGGGTGGAAGAGGAAAAGAAAATCTTAAGCAATTTCCACACTGATCATGGAGCCTGATGTGGGACTCTATCTCATGATCTCTGAGATCAGGACCTGAACTGAAACCAAGAGTCAGGCATTTAATTGACTGAGACACCCAGGCATCCCATACAGTTTTAAATTACCACAGCTTTATAGTAAGTTTTGAAATCAAGTAATATAATATTTCCAAATACATCTTTTAAAAAATGTAGTTATTCTAAGTTCTTTCCATTTTAATATAGCATAGAAGTTGAATAGCATTTTATAAAAAAAATCAGGACAGTGGTATAGCCTGAAATATATAACTGTCAGTTATCATCATATTGATGATATAAAAACCATGCAATGGATGAGCTCACTAAAGAAGTTAATATAGAGAGAAAAGTGAAAATGTCCCAGGAATAAGCTCTTGAGGTGAAAATGTCCCAGGAACAAACTCTTGAGGACAGTAATTTAGAGAATGTAGGAAGGTGATGGGGAAATGGGAAGAAAATGAGAAAAATGCAAAAAGGAGAAAATAAGAAGAGTGTGATACTTAGAATGTTAAATGAAAATAATATTTCAACGAGAAATAACCAACTTGGCCAAATGCTGCTGATAGATCAGGTAAGAAGATTAAAATTTGACCATTGGATTTAGCACTGCAATGTGTACTGTTGACTTTAATTAGGGTAGGGTGGTGTCCTAATTATTCTGAAAGGACATGGCCAGATAGAAAATAATGAGAAAAACGACTCAAGTATGTAAAATTCCTATGAGAATTTGTGCTTAAAAGAGTAAAAGAGTAGAGAAATATGAAGAAATTGATTTTTAGAGAGAAATATCTGATTTTGAGGCTTATGAGCAAGATTCTGAAGATTATGAAAAACTGATGTTGTATATGAAAAAGAACAACATTCCTGGAGCAGTATTCTTAAATGGATTAAAGAGATGGAATATAATGCACAAATGGAAGTTTGGCCCTTGCTGGGAAAGAGATAATTTAAGAAGAAATTAATTTAAGAAAAATAAGAGTACAGAGACAGAGACACAAGTGGATCAGTAAGGAGGTACAGTGGTGAAAGCTTAATATGTTGTTTTGTTTTGTTTTGTTTTGTTTTGTTTTGTTTTCTAAGTAGGCTCCACACCCAGTGCGAGGCTTGAACTCATGACCCTGAGATGAGATCAAGACCTGAACTGAAATCAGAGTTGGACACTTAACCAACTGAGCTACCCAGGTGCCCTTAGAATATTTTCTTTAACTACCTCCATTACCTGATGGAAAACAAAAGCAAGGTTACCATCTGAGAATGAGAAAAGGAAGACGGCTTTATAAATTTAAATGGGGAAAAAAGATGTGAAAATTTAATAGGGGAGTAGAATGCCAGTTAACTTAGGAAAGATGTTATAGCTGTTTAAGTTAGTGACCACTGATTTAAAATAAGGACAATCTACTGGTTTTGTGTTTTACTCCAGCCATGTTCTGCTAAGGTGTTGTAGACATGGTAATGGGTAAAAGATCTGATAGATTCAGAATAGTATTTTATCCAGGAGAGTTCTATTAAGTAAGATAACCAAAGAATTAAAGGTTTTAGAAATTATTTTAATGACTGACTGACCAAGTAACTCCAGCAAGATAAGAAAGAAAGCCAAGATGTGAGATATGTAAAAAGACACAGAAAAAAACGGTATAGTCAATGGATTGTGGGATCTCAAAATTAATGGAATTGGGAAACTAGAGAAAGTGAGCTATTAGCATATTTTTTTCTCCTACTCTTTTATGAATCTACCTTTATATTCTACCTTATTTAATTATTACATTTGTTGTATGATTCTGTTTATTTTAGGAAAAAATAAGTCCCATATGAATTCAATGCAAAAATTTTTCTGTGTTCTCCTGAATATATATTTCTTGACTACTTCAATTTTCATTAACACTTCTATCATACTATTTATATATAATTTATATTTTGAACCACAAAATTTAGCACTACAATTCGTATTTTCTTATGTTTTCTAATAAACTTTAATGTTTAGTTTTTCTCACGTTTGTAGAAAATATCTTGAGAACAGAGAATTGATATGATCAAATCTTTGAAAGGAAATGACCTTCTTCTAATGGGTAGAGGAAGGAATGTTTCATTTCAATATAAGTGAATAAAGTTTTCTTTAAGGGTCTCATAGGTTGAATGTGAAGCTGTCAGATAACTTCAAAGTTCTCTGTCAAATAAAAGATAATTTCAGCCTCTAATAAAAGAATTAGGGGGAGGAGATAAGGTTTTGAGGAGAGTGTAGAAATTCTAAAATTGAAATACAAAGAATAAAAAGATAATTGAATTAGAAAGTATAGTTAAATATCTGGGTGGAGTGAAAAGCACACTCTTGTATTGAGCTCGTACATTTATATTGGGTCCAGTCCAGCAGCTGTGCAGTTTATATACAAGTAGCGCTCTGTAGACCAGGGGGAGTCATAGAGTGAATATAGGTTACACCCGTTTGAGTATTTGGGTGTACGTGGTAGATGAAACAAAAAGGCAACAAGATGAGGAAACAGGATATTAGCAAAAAAGGGCATAAAGTGGAACACTTTGGAAATGAATATGAAAGTGAAAGCCAAAACAGAAGTGGCGTTTGATAGATTACATAAAAAGAAAGAACTAGGGCATCAGGGTCTCAATTTGTAGGAAAAAATATAGACAACAAAGCGAAAAGAGGAATAGAGGAAACATCTACAAGAAGAAATTAGGAAAATAGAAGACTGATGTTCAGAGTGGAAATTTTTATTTTAACCTCTTACAGAAAGATCATTGTGAAGATGGCAAAATTAAATTGTTGCCGTGGGTGCAGATATCACAGGTGATGGGCAATAAAACTCACATGCAAGCATAGTGTTGAATATCAATATATATTTATTGGTTGATTGTAAGTTAATGTTCAACAGATTGACATTCAAACTTACATGGTTAATACTCCAAAATTTTATTCAATTTCTATTTAAATTTAAATGCATAATGTCTCTCTGAAGTTCAAATTTGCTTTCCATTTTTTGCAAATATTTTCTGTATTTCCTTATTGAAATGTTGTATATTCTAGTGCCTCTG
Source organism: Neogale vison (assembly GCF_020171115.1). NCBI lineage: Eukaryota > Metazoa > Chordata > Mammalia > Carnivora > Mustelidae > Neogale > Neogale vison. The sequence goes on from NC_058101.1 coordinate 75,008,673, forward strand.
AAATGTGATAGTGTGAATTTTACTTATATCTGTTAAACTTTCATATTACCATAGTTATTGATAGTAAAATGGAAAAAGCACACTCTAAAACTTTCAAGACAGCAAATCATTTGAATTAAATTAATAAATATAATAAATCAAGATACACACATTCAAATGAAAACTATCAAATTGGGATTACTCAGATGTGTTTCAGGAAAAAAAAAAAAAAAGACCACAGGAAATGGACGCTTTAGTTTCATCATACCCAACCTAGATTTCTAATAATGGAATTATTAAGAGATATCTACTTTTATCATTTTCACTTGTCTTTAGATAAAGTCTTCAATTTTAACATTTATATTTGTATGTGTTCTGAGATGTCAGTTTTACTGAGTGAAAAATGTTCATTTCCCTCACACTTTTTCTACTCAGCTTATGAAACTGCTTTCACTGATATTCATGTATGCAAAAAGGGATAACAGTAGGGACATAGTGCTTTGGTGATTTCACATAACTTTAGTTGTCTGTCACCCAAACTAAAAACTATATTTAAAATAATAGACAGTTAAAATATATTAGATTGGTTTAAAAATTATTAGATTATTTCAACTACTTTTTTTTTCTTACAAATGAACCTAATGGCATAATATGTTGATTGCTAATAAAGTCATTTAATATTCTACACATCTGCATATTTATCAGCTCTAAGTGCAGCCTAGCAATCAGCAATATCCCCATGATAACTCTCCTGTGGTGCTTGGCAAATGATGAGCAGTAAGGCACTCTTGAACCAGGAGGTAGTCAGCTTTCAATTTTGGTACAAAGGAAATGAGCTCACCCTGCTTCCCTAGGCAGAGGAGTAAGCACAGAGCAGGGCACCCCTTGGCAAGGAAAATCCACGTGGGTTTAATCATTTAAAAGCGATCAGCTGCAAACTTTCCAAAATATTTTTAAAAGATGAAATAGACCATCATATCCCCATTAATAATATATACTTAGTGTTAAAAATCCCTTTTCAGTGAAATAGGCTTGTAATAAGAGCTCTTATTAGGTGGTGGTATGTGAATAATAAAGCATTTTTAATGAATAGCCACACCACAAGAACTGCAGCTCTGAAACATTCTTGGTGCATGATAGTGCTTTAAAAAGGGTGTATGCTCATTGTTGTCATAATACTAACGGAGTTATGCTTGTATATGTATTTCACTATTTATAATGTAATGTACTATAAGACCATGCTATATTTGCTTTTCTATTACTAAGCCAAGAACTAAAAAGCAAAGTGAGCATTTTGGAGAAAACTGAAAATATGGTATGACTGTGCCATAGCCCTAACCATATTTTGTTGCAATTGTCTGTCTAATTACATTCCTTGAGGATAGGGAAGAAGTGCAACTTGTTCACCTTTTTACTGTCACCTAGATTGGGGCCTGGTATATTTCAGATAGCTGAATATCTGTTAAATAAATAATGAATGGTATATTATAGATTTTTTAAAAAATTATTCATTCTTTTTAGAATTAAACACTTCATAATCCACTGGCCAGATACATATTACTAAAAAACAATCTATAAAACAAAGGAAAAATAATGCCAAATAATTTCTTTTCATGAAAACACTTGCATAATTTATTCCCTATATATTTATTAGATACCTACTTTATGACTATACTTGGGATTTATCAGTGAAAAAATAGACAAAAATCTTTGGTATCATGGAACTTATATCTCATAGGGAAGGAGACACAATAAATATAATTAGTAATACGCAAATTAGATTTTATTAGAAGATGGTTATGTTTTGAGACCAAAAAAAGTCGATCGACATAAGAGGAATCAGGAAAGCTACTCTAGACGGAGTGTGTACCACTTTTAAATGCCTATGGAAAACAAAAGCCTACTGAGAAGGTGACATTTGAGGGAAGACCTATAGAAGGTAAAGAAATAATCCATGTGGCTATTGAAGAGGCAGAACACACCAGGAAGAAATTTCAACTACTGAAAAGGTGCTAGAGGAGGAACATACCTGCTGTATTAAAAGAGCAAAAAGACAATCTGGCTGGAATATCATGAAGAGAAGTAGAAAAATAAGTCAGAGAGGCAATGGGGGAACCAGATTAAGTAAAGCCTTGTGAAAAAAGAAAAAAAAAAAAGGTAGGGCCTTGTGGTAATCAAAACAGCATGATACTGGCACACACACACACACATACACACACACAATAGACACATAAGTTAATGGAACAGAATACAGAGTCCAAAAATAAACCCACAATTATACAGTCAATTCATCTTCAACGAATGAGGAAAGAATATACAATGAGGGAAAGACAGTCTCTTCAAAAAAAGATACTGGAAAAACTGCATAGCTGTGTAGAAAAGAATGAAATAGGAAATTTTCTTAAGCCATACACACACAAAAAAGTTCAAAATGGATTAAAGATCTAAATATGAGACCTGAAACCATAAAATTACTGGAAGAAAACTGAGGCAGTACTTTCCTTGACATTGGCCTTAGAAACATTTTCCAAGATATGTCTCCTCAGGAGAGGGAAACAAAAGCAAAATTAAACTATTGGGACTACACCAAAATAAAAAGTTTCGTAGTTAAAGAAACCATCAACAAAACACAAAGGCCACCTATAAATTGGAGAAGATATTTGCAAATGACATATCTGATAAGGCTTAATATCCAAAATATGTAAAGCACTTATACAACGCAACACCAAAAAAAATAATCTAGTTAAAAAATGTACAGAGGAACACAAGAGCCAATTTTCCAAAGAAGACATACAAATGTTCAACAGACCCATGAACTGATGCTCAATGTCATCAGTTATCAGGGAAATCCAAATTAAAACCACAGTGAAATATTACTTTACACCTGTCAGACTGGCCAAAGTCAAAAACAGAAGAAATTAATGTTGGCAAAGATGTGGCGAAAAAGAAACCCTTGTGTACTGTTGGTGGAAATCCAAGTTGGTGTAGACACTGTAGAAAACAGTACGGAGGTTCCTCAAAAAATTTAAAAAGAGGGGTGACTGCCTGGTTCAGTAGGAAGAGCATGCGACTCTTGATCTCAAGCTCCACATTAGGTGTAGAGATTAGTAAAAAAAAGTAAATAAGCTTTTAAAAAAGATTTATTTCTTCATTTGAGAGAGAGAGAGAGCATGCACATACTTACAAGTTAGGGGAGGGACAGAGGGAAAGAATCTTCAAGCAGACTCCCTGCTGATATGTGGAGACCCACATGGGGCTGAATCTCTTCACCCATGAAATCATGACTTGAACCTAAACTGAGAGCCAGAAGCTCAACTAACCAAGCCACCCAAGCACTCCAAAAAGTAAATAAACTTTAAAAAAATAAAATTATATGGCTTAAATTATATGATTCCTCTACTGGGTCTTTACCCAAAGAAAACAAAAATAGTAATTTGAAAAGATAAATACACTTATATTTATTGCAGCATCATTTACAATAGCCAAGATAGGGAGGCAAACCAATGGTCCAAATGAATAAGAAGAATATACACCCTCAGTGTAGTATGACTCAGCTTAAAAAAGAATGAAATGTTGCCACTTGCAACAACATGGTTGGACCTAGATGATATAATGCTAAGTGAAACAAGTCAGAGAAAGACAAATACCATATGATTTCATTCATATGTGAAATTAAAGAAATAAAACAAAAACAAACAAAAAAACACCATGGAGTCTTGGATACAGAGAGCAGAATGGTGGTTGCCAGAGAGGAGGCAGGTGGGGGAAATTAGTGAAACAGATAAAAGGAATTGAGAATACACTTAACCTGATAAGCACTGAGAAATGTATGGAATTATTGAATCATGTTATGCACCTGAAACTAGTGTAACACTATGTTCATTACACTTCAATTAAAAAAAAGAAAGAAAAGAAGGGAAAGAAAAGGAAAGTAAAGAAAAAAAAAAAAAAGAAAAGGAAAGGAAAGAAAGGAATGGAGGGTTAAGAGAGTTATTTCAATCAAAATTTACAATATGTGCACCAAGCTAGATCTGTGGAGACAGTGACATGTATCTAGTTGGCTCCCAGCATAGAAAACAGATCACTCCACTCACTCCAGAAGGTCTCCAATTTTAGACACTATTACAAACTGATTATCTTCACTGTCAGTTGATAATACTATAATATAAATTTAAACACTGATTTAAAAAAAATTAATGCTAAATTTTTAATAGAAATTCAGGGCATTTGTCATTAGCAATTGTGAAATCAATGTAGTAGCAAATATTTCTGGAAAAGCTCCAGGTACAACACAGTATCTTTTTATTAAGAATAAGGGGAGGAATTTTCATTTGTTTTGCTCACAGATAATTTTCTAGCACTTATATTGATGATTATTACGTAGAAAAGTTTAATAAACTCTTGTTGAAAGGACAAGTACATTGCAGTGTTGAATTTCAGTAGTAGATACTTTATCACATATTGTGTTTATCAATTGGTAGATTCAAGCATTTTAATTAGTTCTTAAGGACATATAAAATTGGGAAGGAGAGATTAGAAAGAGAGAATTATATCAAGTTAAAGAAGAATATCTGAAATCAACAGAAAAATATATTAGTCATTGTTTATAAATAAATCTGGGACGAAGGTTTCACTAAGTGTGAGGAAATCACCATGGAAGTGTAACCTTGCACATCTATAAAATTTCTCTCCTAAGCAATGTCCCAGCAGAATTACCCACTGACTATTTTGAAACAGTTGAACATGTGTATGTCGAGTAGAGTAGATATTGCTTTTTAAGCATCCAGAAAAACATTAACTTTCCCTTTAGAAAAACATGCTAAAAACTCTCTTGAAGAATTACTTTTTTTTTTTTTCAGTTGGTTCCACATTGGTTAAGGCCATATGGGCTATAGAGAAATATGTTTTGCTCATCTTTAACCTCTAAGACACTTCAAGTTCTGGATCATGTCCTATCTGGTGATGGGTTTAAAATTTTCTGTTTAATTTCCCCTTAGATTGTTAAAATATATCCCAACTTTATTCAAAATTTCCAGACAAAATTTCTTTTGTACTCAACCAAATAACCATATATGTTAGAGAAAATATGCTAATTAAGGTATACTATATGATGTAATTAGTTTTTCCAGCTTTAAAAAATGAAATAGGGAAGATGTAGCTTATAAGGGGGAAGCTGTGAGTTTTAAAAGGTTTTCCATGGCTTCTGAGAATTCATGTAGATTGTGTATGTATCACAAAATATTCAAATGAAATTAAGGGTCTGAATGGATAATTTCTACCCCTTATATTTGCCCTTTATGATTACATCCATTTCTAGCTTTCTTTGTTTAGAATTTGACCTTAAATACTGAAATAAAGCATCAACCACTGTAGCTTTCAACTTACCTAGACACCAAATGTTAATTAAAGCAGAAGGCTGCAGGTAGGCCTTTTCCAAATTAAATTGAATCACTTTAGTTGTTTGTATTCTTGGTATTTCACAGACCTTGTATCATGATTCCACATTGTGATATGATTTATAAGAAGTATATATATATATGGTCTTTGTCTCATTTTGTCACAGAGCTCTGAAAACCCTTCTAGTTTCCTAAGTCTTAAGAGTAAGAAAGGTGTCTGATTATTCATAACAAATCCCTTTCAAGCACACCTGAGTTTATGTTAATGAGGTGACTTTTGGAAAGCATCCAAGGGTGGAGGCTGGTTGCCAGGGAAGCGAACCCAGTGACCTGAGGGTTGGAATTTTTGGTCCTGGGCCCCTGACCTTCTGACCAGGGAGAGGGGCTGGAGGTTGTGTTCAGTCACAAGTAGCCAATGATATAATCAATCATGCCTATGTAATAATGCTTCCATAAAACTCAAAATGGTGGAGTTCATGGAACTTCCAGGTTGTGGGGCACTTGGAGATTTTGAGAAAGTCATGGTCTTGAAGAGGGCATGGAAGCTCTGTGTTCTTTCCCCATGCATTTCTTCCACCTGCTTGTTCCTGAGTTTTTCCTCCTTAAAATGTGAGCAAACTGTTTCTTTGAGTCCTGTGAAGCTCTATAGCAAATTAATTGAATCCTAGGAGGGGGTCATGGGAACTTCCAGTTTATGTAGCTGGTCAGTCAGAAACACAGGTGACAACCTAGACTTTCAATGACCCCTTAATTGAGGAATCATTGTTTTGTGAGTCTGAGCCCTTATCCTGTGGAATCTGACATTATCTTCAGATAGAAAGTGTCTTAATTGAGTTAAATTTTTGAGATATCCAGTCAGTATCCACTGAGAATAGGATAATTGCTTTGTGTGGGAAAAACCTCCACACATCTGGTGTCAGAAGTATTTCAAGAGCTGTGTTGTGGGAGACTAAAACAGAGACAGAGGAAAAGTGTTGGACACATATTTATATAAATATTTTTAACTATTTTTTTGCTGACAACCACTTTAGATTTATTTGATTTTACATGTGATTTCCTTAGTTACTAAAAGTATTTAATTCAATAATTCTTCCATATTTTGTATTTCTAAATTTATTTTGCAAATTGATAGATTGTATAGCATGTATGTCCTTATAAATCAATACTTTTAACTCACTTTCTAATATAGTAGTATCAAAAATAGTATTTGATAATAAAAATAAAAACACTTCTATCTTCCTGAAAGGAAAAAAAAATGTAGTACTTAAGAACATCAAAAATGGTTTGAACAAAAATTTCTAAAATTTATTTTCAAACTCCCAGGTTTGGAAATTTAGATTTACACAAAAAACAAACAAACAAACAAAACAAAAAAACAAGGAATTTTCTACAATTCAGGGCGCATCATAGCTTGTAATGAAATTAATATATTTTTAGGGTATGGAATATGAGTTTTTGTGATTTTGTTTTCATGAAATTGCACCCACTCCACTATTCTTTTAGCTACTAAGGGTTTAACTTTCTTTTGAGAAGTTTCTTGAATCGGCTTCATCCCACACTGCATATTACATTTAGATCTGGTATAACAGAGAGAATAATGTTTTTAACCTCAATCAACTTCAGTAAACTGCCCCCATACAGAGTTGCTGTGTGAAAAATCTGCTTTCCCCTGTTGGTTGAAACTGATTGTACCAGACTTAAGAATTTAATATAAAGAAGTCAATTCATAAGTCATTCAATTGTTTAAAATGACTCAATTTTTACTTAAATAAGATTGAGCTGAGTCTGCCATTTTCTCTCATAAGAATATGATTTTGATTTGGGAAAAATAAAAAGAATCTGAAACTTGGTGACAGTGAGGAAAGTCCATGCAGGAACCAAAATTATCTAAAAACCCAACTATGACTGCACTGCAGATGCAAATAGAACAATGTTATTACATTGTACAAAGTTCTAGAAGTAGCTAGGCAAATGAGTGTGAGAAATTTGGCTAAAAGGGTCAGAAAGGTTGGAGTAAAGTAAAAGAGTAATAAAGACATGCAAAAGCGAATTTTGTGAGTTAGGATTCATAGACATTTAATGATGTGATGTTGTGCCAGTTACCAATTTATTGCCTTTTAGTTCTAAGTTCACTCTGGGTTGCCCGTTCTGCAATAATGGAAGCAGGTCCTATAATTTTTTTTTTCTTTTTCTTTCTTTCTTTTTTTCCTTTCAGTTGGCACAGTGTTAAAGCTGTAGGCTGTAGAAGTGCTGGGGGGATGCAATGGGGAAGGAAGAGGTTTCTTTTTCTAATGTGCTCCTCTTACCAGGCTCCTGGAGGTGGGGGTGGGGTGGGGGGAGCATGGCTTTTCTAACACCACACTCCTGTATTGCAAAGAAGACAGCTGCTTTCCCAGTACTTTCTCAGGCATCTTCACATCAGAATGGTGCTGGAAACTCACTCAGATGGTTTTCTATAGAAAAAACACAATACAGAACTCCCAGTGGATGGCTTCCCCGCATCTTAGGAAATTTTTGCCGGCACAAAACCTCTACATACTTCTCCACAATTCATTGATTTATGGTTGTACTTTCTCCAATGTGGTCTTTATCTAAGTCCTCTGTGGGAGCGGTTCATTCTTGCTTGGGTGCTCTCTCTCAGCCCTAGGGTTAATGGCTGATGTTTATATGTGGCATACTTGTGTTTTTTCTTTATTTTAATTTTTCATTGTTCTCTTTACCTTTTAGTAGCCAAACCCCCATTTATGTAATCCTCTGCTAAAATTAATAATTATTTATATTAAACCTCCCCATCCAAGTTGTTCTGTTTACTTTGCCCCCTATTCCAGCTCTGACAGATACAGATGGCAACAAAAATAGTTTCGTTGGGACGCCTGGGTGGCTCAGTTGGTTGGACTACTGCCTTTGGCTCAGGGCGTGATCCTGGAGTCCCAGGATCGAGTCCTGCATCGGGCTCCCAGCTCCATGGGGAGTCTGCTTCGCTCTCTGACCTTCTCCTCGCTCGTGCTCTCTCTCACTGTCTCTCTCTCTCTCAAATAAATAAATAAAATCTTAAAAAAAAAAATAGTTTCGTTGACTCTGGTCTATATGGCCTGTTTACAGGATAAAATTTGATTCATCCAAGAGATTATTATGTCTTGATTGATACTATTTTAATTCCAGAAAAGGATATAGGGCTCATCCGATTTATGAAATCATATTTATACTCATTCATATTTTTCAAATTGGTTGGGGGTGGTTAGAAAGTATCTAAGAACTAATTAGGAGAGAAAGATGTAATTTTGCAGACACTCTCACATTGTTTTATTATTATGTTAAATCTTCCCACTTCTTCTATCATCAGTGATTGAAGACTTCTGTTTATAATCCAATCTTCCGGCTTCTCTTCTTATTTAACTGGGAATGTACTTAATTCTTTTTCTAATTCCTTAGTAGTTGCTGCCATTTAAAAGCTTGGTTTGGCCAATGAGGGTCATTTATTCCAAGACTAAGGCTGAGAATTTGCAAATTCCTAGAGAAAGAACACAAGCATCATTATTCAACTCCTCTTTATAAAATATGAATTTGTGATAACTATATAAACGATGATGTACAGGGGCATTCAACTACTCTGCTAAAACAAGGTCAAAGCCAGACCTGTTGTAGACCCTTAAAATGGGGATATTCTGTGGATGGTGATTGTTTTTACAGCATTCAAATAGAAATTTGCTTATTTCTACACATCGGAATTGATTTGAGATTTCTATTTCAAAATACTTATGTGTGCCTATCTCACTAGGATTTTTCCAGTTTGCCTTTGGGTTTAGGGTGTGAACATCATTATTCTGTCCCATGCCTGGAGTATTAAAAGAGTTGCCTTCTTTTCCTCTTCAATTATGTTGAATTATACCAACAGAAAGAATTAGAAAATATCTGGGGAGTGGTTATATCCGCTAATATCCACTATATCCATTAATTGTTTCTATATACCCATTTATATTCTTCAGACTTTTCCATCTGAGTCCTTCAATACCTGACAGATGGTTGGTTGACTTAGTCCTTGTATAATATGTACATTGCTGCTCTGCTTAATGACCTGTAATTTTAAATTACAGTCCTATTCAGTAGTTGCACAGACTTAAATACAGCCCATGCAGTGAAGCCATTATCTGCAGAGATACCAGTTAGTATAACTTTGGTTTCAGGAACAGGTTCTATTACCAACACTGCAGTTCATATTTTAAAATGGCCTATTTCTGATTATGACTTTTACCATGATTCAAAATCATTTTCTCTGGTTCCTGACAGCATAATTATTGAAAAAAAAAATACCTGGTTATTCATTTTAACTAGCCTATACCAGTGGGTCTAACATCTGAAGGATATTAAGTATTTGGTTTGATTCTGGAGTCAGACAGAGCTTTGTGCTAAACTAACCAATTCTGAAATTGATGTGATCTCACTATTTCTAAATGCCCAATGCCCATGGTTTTTAAATAAATTAAGGGTCCTTGGAAGTTGGACAGTTATAGCTAATTTTCACTTTAACACTTCCAGCAGAAGAGTTTTAGATGTCTACAATTTAGTGAATCTATATTATGCTATACTTAGTTTCAATTTTCTAGCTAGCATATATAGTCTCTGACCACTATTTACCAAATCTACAACTTTAAATACAGAATACTTTCTCTACTATCCCTTTGGCTTTCTCATTTTATTCAAGAACCATCTTTTAATGATAATCAAGAATGATTTTAAATCAAGGATACCTTGAATATAACACCTTTGATCCCCAAAGTTGGATAGCAACAGGTGAAAATTATTGCCAAAGAAACCATTTACCAGTGTGGGGTTTTATTACATGGATTAGTTTTTGCTTGGATTCACATTATTGGTCAAAATAGCTTAATTGGAATTTCATTTGTATTTCATTTCTCAAAGAATATAACTCTGTTCTTTACACCAACAGCATTCTTCAAAGATCCTGTCCCTTCCCTGTTTCTATGCTTTCTTTAGTTATTTCAATACTGTCCCTTGTGAAATCCTTGAATCCTTGCAGTTAACAGCCTCATCTAGCTTTTCTTTTTCTCCCCTTTTCTGTTTTTCATATTTCTTTTTTTTTTAGCAACTGGGTTAAAAATTTCCCCTTGGACAGGAGTTAGTAGAAAAGTGTGATTGTTCATAAATTGATGTTATTGCTCTGTTGCAAAATAATACACCATTATTTAAAGTGGCTTTTTTCCTAATTGTGGTAAAATATGGTAACACCAAGTGTTATGATTAAATACCCATTCTGAGAAGAAGCTGCATGTAAGGAATGCCAACATATGAAGTAAATATTGTTTACAGTCCTATGCCATTGAGGTATTAGACATTAATTCAGTGTTATTCCATAAGAACATCAAATTTTAAATGCCCACTTTTCTTGGTGTTATGCTTTATGAATTAGGATTTTCATTTGTCTGAGAAACACAACCTAGGAATCTCCAGTAATGCAAATATTAAAACAGTTAGATTTAAAATATATTCAATGCCATAAGCACTGGTTTTATATTACTTTGCATCTTTCCAGGGAAAACAATGCAATTCTGTTCTATATGATGTCTATCTTATCTTTGAGCTCTCCTTAGCTTTTCCAAAGAATGAAAACCATAAAATTAAACTAAATTTGCCAGGTGGAAGATTTTTTTATGAACTGAGTTTTTTATATTCTTCCAAATTCATTTTGAAACCTTAACCCCTAATGTGATAGTATGTGAAGGTGAGGTCTTTGGGAAGCAATTATTAGATGAGGCCAAGAAGGTAAAGTCTCTGTGATGGGGTAAGTGTCCTTAAAAGTAGAGGAAGAGAGATCAGAGCTGCCGTCTCTTCACCATGTGAGCACATGGTGATAAGTCAGGAAGAACACCCTCAACATGAACCATAATCTTGGATTTCCCAGCATCCAGAACCATGAGAAAGAAATGTCATTTAAGCTCTCCAGTCTATAATATTTTGCTGTAGCAGCCAAACTGACTAAAATAATATTCTGTGTTGTTTACACAAGTCCTAATTTTTACAGGTTTGATTTACTTTTGCTCAATTTTTTTTTAAAGATTTTATTTATTTATTTGTCAGAGAGAGAGAGGGAGAGAGAGCGAGCACAGGCAGACAGAATGGCAGGCAGAGGCAGAGGGAGAAGCAGGCTCCCTGCCGAGCAAGAAGCCCAATGTGGGACTCGATCCCAGGACACTGGGACCATGACCTGAGCCGAAGGCAGCTGCTTAACCAACTGAGCCACCCAGGCGTCCCATACTTTTGCTCAATTTTTGATATTAAATAGCAAATTATATTTTAGTTTCAGGAGATTGAAGAGTGTTTCATGATTCCAAAATACACAATTTTGTATTTAAAGGTAATCACTCAACACTCTAATTCCATTTCTAACATATATTATAACAAAGACTCTGTTTTGCCACATTAAGTATATACATATGTATTATATAATACAAATACATCTATATAATACTACATAAGTGAATATGTTGTTATTTATGTTAGTTGAGAAAAAAGAGTTGATTAGCTGTTTCTTTCTTTTTTTTTTTTTTTAAGACTAGGCTAATAATTATCCCTAAATATTTAAAGTAATGGAAAAAAGGAACCAGGACCATTTAGAGTGTGCATTTCTAGAAGACAAATAAGGTTATTTGACAGTAGATTTTCAGCAAGAACTTTTGGCAAACGCAGTTTTTACATTTCCCTGGCAATTGGGGAGCTATTTTTCATTTTTAACCAGGAGAATTTTGACAAATGTTTGGGAAATATTTCCCTTCTTTGCTCAAGATTATATATAGCTATATCATAAAATACTTTATTCCTGTGAATAATTACTTCTTTTTTACTGAATTTCTCCAACACATAATATTAATGAATAGAAAGATGGAAATATACACAATTAACTGAAGTAGTTAAGACCTAAAAATATATATACGGAAGTAGTACTTAAAATGACTCACTTAAAATCTAAGTGTGTTAGAAATTCTAGACTTAACATTAGAAATTTTCATTTTTATTGACCTATGTGATTGATAATTAAGTGTAAATAAAATACTATTCAGCAGTGTAAGAGTGATTCAATTTTATAGATGATACAGTTAGTATCATTTTGCATTTAAACAAAGTCTACTTTATCTATAACCAGAAAGGATAGACTTAGAATTTTCAAATTTCATTTGATATATTTTCTTTGTCATATTGACAATACTATAATTCTTAATATTCTTTTCATAATTTTTTTGTATATTTTATTTATTTATTTTAGAGAGAGGGAGAGAGCATGTGTACAAGCACTTGAGTTGGGTAGGGGCCAGTGAAGGGAGAGAGAGGGCAAGAATCTCAAGCAGATTCTGTGCTAAGCACAGAGCCCCATGCAGGACTCGGTCTCATAATCCTGAGATCATGACCTGAGCTAAAACCAAGAGTCAGATGCTTAGCCAGCTGAGGCACCCAGACACCCCTCTTTTCACAATATTCTAAAAACCTAAAGCAGTCAAACCCAAGCTAAAACAAAAAAACACATTAGCCATATGTTTTAATGTTAAAATTTCAGTCTCATTGATTACTGTAATTTTTCATATACAAGCCATTTTTATATTCTGTTCATTCATAATATGGAAAATCTCTAACAAAATGTTTGTAATTGGTGAAGGTTGGTATAAGTCAAGTTACTTTGTATTTAGAACAATTCTATAGAAAAATTCTACGTAATGTATATAGAATTGAATAAAATGCATTACTTCTGACATGAATTCTGACAGTTCTACAAAGAGCACAAAACTGTTAGATTGCATGTTAACCTGTTATACATACTGTAGGGTAAAAGCCAGAAATTCATTGGTTGGTAACATCAGAAAACATTGATTTCTCATTAAGTGACCTTACTAATATAATTTTTAAAAATCTATTGGAGATAAGAACATCAATCTTTCTTATTTTAGCTTACAGTGAAAAAATCAGAGAGAGCTCATTTCAAGTTATTTGTATATAATATATTGATTCTCATGTATTCAACCAATCACTGTAAACATGTTACTATTTTTAAAAAACAGAATTACCTTTCAATTAGATTGCTATATGCTGTTAATGCTTTGAAACAGGGGGCTTCACCCTGTGATGAAGATGGTAAATTAATGGACCTGATACAAACAATTTGGTTCTAAATGTTGATCCTTTAAAGTGTCGCCTCTGGCTAAAAGAAGTTAAAAATTTTCAAAGAGCAAACTTGACCCAAATGTAATCTTAACAATTTGTGAGAAAAGAAGTAATCTTGTCCCCCACCGCACTTCCTTCCACTCTGACAGAATTGATTTGATAAAAATAAAATCTAATTTTGACCCAGATTTAAAAGTTTCTAAGTCCCCCAAGTGAATCCCAAAACCCTCATGAAGTTTTTACTTTTCTTTACAGAAGAGAACAAAAAGGACAATGACAGAAGTTGTGTGTAAAACTGGGTATGTTTGGTTCACCAAATTACTGTTTTTATGTTATTTTCTACTTTTGTGATTATAAAATGACTTCTAAGGTTTTGAAATAATTGTGCTAATAAAGATTTTATTTACTAATCTTACTTGTAAAACTACAATAGTGGCAGTCTTATAGGATTGCTATAATCTTTTCATTTGATTTTTTCTTTTTTAATCTTTTTTAAACTTTCTTTTTTTTTTACTTTTATTTATATGTAAATTCAAATTGTTATTATCACTGGCCTAATGAATGAAGTTAAAAATCTCCAACATGATGAGCAAGGCCATATTTTTCCTCTTTTTTCCAGATCTTATTTTTCCAAACCTTTTCATAACCTCTAAGCAAATGTATACCATTCGACCATATCCAAATCTTACTCTTCTAAGTCTTTGTATTTGCCAAAGACTCTGCTTGTCAAAGTCACTTTGCCAAAAATGCACTCTGCTTGTCTCCTTCACACATACTTAAATTTTTTAAAAAGGTGTAAATCATACTTCAAGACACTAACGTCTCAAATACATTTAACTCTCCTTTCTCTCTACTTCCTTGGTATAGCCTGTGATTGCACTTGCACATTGCATTTTTTTTTTTTTTGGCATTGCAGTACTTCTGTGATTGCACTTAACACTTCGCATTATAATTTTTTAATATTCTTGTCTTCCATAACCCAGTGAGCTTCTTGAGAATTGGAACCATGCCTGATTCATCCTTGCATTTTCATTTCCTAGAGCATAATGTATCTGATAATTATTTAATTATAATTTCATGCATTAATTTCTGATTCATTGAATGAATGGATGATGAAGGAATGAATGAGTCATCATAGCTACCACCAGCTCTGTCAGAATTACCATAACTATAGCTTATTTGCTAATTGTACAAAGATGGGATTTAAAGGTTTATATTATTTGGTCCAGATATTTTCAACTTTTTTTTTGCTTTATCATTTGTGGAGCTTTATAAAATCTGGTTTGGTCCTTAGTCTTAGAGTCTGATGTGTTGTTTGGGGTGGGTCTGGTAATTATAAATGTTTTCCTTTATTTTAATTTTTACTTATGATTCTCGTGGGTAGTCATATTGAAAACAAGTTGAATCTTTAATTTCTAGAGTAAGTATGATAGTGTAATTGGCTTAATATTAGAAAATACAAGTACAGATATATACACTCAGCTCATTGAAATCTTTCAATACATTTCGACAAATCATAGAGTCTCAATATAATACTTATCCATACTTGTTTTCTATGTAATTTTATCCCACTCTACTCATAGCTACAGAATTTAGTATTAGAATTAGAACATTTGTTAACATTGAAGATATTAACTAACACCCTGACCTTGAAAACTCGTCAGTAATAGACAAGATGACTAGTTTGTATGATGGAGTTGGACTCTACAGGTACAAGTAAATTCTACTTTGATGTTTGTGCTACAATATCTATCTGTATTGTGATTTAGGAAAGTTTTGATATTTTCAGCTCAACCATAGCTTCACTTGTATAGGGAGTATTGCTGTTATTTGATTAATGTAGTGACAGTTTACAGTTTCACTTTTTGAGAAGGACAGTAAAATAAGATTTAGTTGTAATGATATGTACAGTATAGAGTTTCATAAAACCTTATCTCATAAAATGTCTGAATAACTTTCCAAGGGGTAAGAAAGAAGAAAAAAATAAGAATTTATGACAAAAATAATAAAGCAGGTTCTGCTATTGAAGTCCTGCTGGTACCGCTGGAACTCTAATAGTGTGCATTAAAGTGGGAACAATCTTGATGAAGCTGCCTATCTAATATTACTGTTCTTCTTACTTGATTTGCGGAATAGTATCTATAGAGATATGAGTTTCCCAACATCATTGTCAATATGATTATAGGCTTATGTGTCTTGGTTCTAAATCATCGTAGATAGTTACTGGACAATTCATAGAACAGATTATTTTATGTATAAAGCTTTTACGACTTTTACTGATATTTTGGCACTTAAAATGGTATACCCAAATGTCAAACACATATATTAAAACAAAGATTCAATAATTACCATAAACATTAATGGTAAATAGAACTACTATGTTAAATAACTAATATCAATCAATGTGAGTGTGTGATAGGGTTTTTTGTGCCTGTTCCTAGTTTACATTACATGTTATTACAGGTAGTGTGAATGATCATAATAAAAACTGTTTGAGTTTTTTTTTTTTTTCCTGTTCTTTATGCAAGATCTTAGCATTCACTAGGATGGAGCAGCTTATTATCAAATTTTTAGAGGGTTTTTCTTCCCCCCCCATTCCTATGTAGCAGTGTGCAGAAGCATTGTGCTTATTTGGTTGTGCTCATTTTCAGTTTTTTGAGGCCACATAGGAAGGGCTGTTTATAACTGAAAGGTCCTGATTACACCAAGGGAAGGTGAGGAAGCTGATGACATCAGATTCTCCCTCCCAAATCATTTACCCTAACCACCTCTTAGACACTGCTGACTGACTTTGGAAAAGCATGTCACAGGGACTGACATTCTCTGCCATTGTAAAGAAAGAGGGAAATTTAACTGAGAAGAAAGAATTTCTATATGTTGCAATGGGCTTCCCCTTTAACCTTTGATATTGTTAAAAACATTGTGTAATGTAAACTATATAGGTTAGAAGTGCATTGTATTGCGAGGTTTTTCTGACAGCTTCTTGGACTTTTTATTTATTTATTTTTTTAAACAAAGATGTCTGAGAGTTGGGTGTGGTGAATTTTGAAGATGAAATATGAAAAAAAAGAGTAGAACTCTAGATCTAAGCCGATGAACAATTCCAACAATTTTGGCAATAAACAATCATAAATTTCTGAGTCATTTCAGAAGTGTAACAAGGGATATACACACAAAAATCTCCTGTCACAATGAAAATTTCATATCTGGGGGCTTTTCCTGGGCCAATAATCCAGGTCTCCAATTTTGCTGTGTGTCTTCTGTGGCAAATAAACTAAAAAATGCAGAAATGGCTCCAGCAAAATTAAAAATATACTTCATTACTAGTCATAGCCTTTTGAAACTTAAAGAGTGCTGATTATTTTAAATGGACACTAGAATCACAAAACAAACTAGTTTTCATTTTAAAAAGTCACATTAATCAAAAAGTTTTAGGAAACAAATTATTTAGAAACAAAACTTATTGCCAGAGATGGAAAAGTCAAACAGTAGGTGAGAACCTAGTAATGCCAGTATGTAAAATTATAGTGATTAAAATGTTAGGAAAAGATGCAGTATGAGAATTTGGAAAGGTTTCACTCTCAGACAGTATGATAATAGACATATTAATATCATGCCACATCATTCTAAATAAGTTTTGTGTAATAATCTGAAAAACAACAGCTCCTTTACCAGGTTGATGAATTCTGAGATTTCCCTAGTAAATGTCATGCTATAGCATTTATATGATTTGAGAATGATGGTAAGATTCAAGAATTTTTTTTTTTTTTACTGCAAAGAGCAGATTGGTATGAGCAAAGGCCAAAAAGCTTTTAATGTCTTTCCTCTTATCCACAAACAGAACGTCTGTCTTGGAGGAAGCATGTTGACATCTGTGCTGATGATGCCTTTTATCAACGCTTGATTCTATGAGAGGGTTTATATCTCTTTAAATGAAAGAAAATCCTGATGTAAGCACAATACTTTTTTTTATCAAGAAATTCTGTAAACAAACATTCTTGGAGGTGAAATTAAAATATAGATATAGATATAGATATATAAATGAATGACACTACCAAAATACTTCATTAAACAAAAACCATGGGGTGCCTGGGTGGCTCAGTGGGTTAAAGCCTCTGCCTTCGGCTCAGGTCATGATCTCAGGGTCCTGGGATGGAGCCCCACGTTGGGGGGAGGGTCTCTGCTCAGCAGGGAGTCTGCTTCCTTTCCTCTCTCTCTCTGCCTGCCTCTCTGCCTACTTGTGATCTCTGTCTGTCAAATAAATAAATAAAATCCTTAAAAAAAAAAAGAAAAAACAGTTAACTTGAGATTATTTTAAAAACATGTGTACACCTGGTCAAAGAACACATAAATCCGCTACATGAAGAAATCTGGTGGTTAGTAGAGGAACAGTTCTCAGCAAGGTGTTGCAGCAAATAGGTGAGTTGGACGAGGGGCCTCAAGAAAGTTGTAGACTGAATCAGTGGAGAATTTCAAAATAGAGAAAAGCTGCTAAACCTGGTCTACATAGTAGATGTTATTTCCACACACTGAACAGTTTAACAGGTCTTTGTGAGATCTGGCAGAAAATGTTGTAAATGAAAACTGATTAAAAAAAAAAAGTCAACTGCAAAAGGAAATTAAAGTGTTTCCACTCCTGCTAGGACTTGAGTGTATGAAAGGAAGTCAACAAAGCTCAGTTGTTATTGAAAGCCACCTGGAAGAGTCCTAGGATAGAAGGGAACAGGGTGTTCTCTCTCTTTGAATGCAAAGGTATGAAAGATTCACTTTTCTGAATCCTTAGGTCAGACTGAGAATTAGACACTGAAAGGACAGGAGGAACTTTGTGAGCTGCAGGTTGATCACAGAGTAAAGATGAAATTTGCTGATCTGCTCCTACACAGGTTCTAGAATTTTGACATGCACAAGAATGTAGTGAATATTTTGCTGTAGTTTTCAGCATCTTACATCTGTGAACAGGCATTTTCTGTTTTAACAAGCATAAAGACCAAGGAAAGAAATGACCTTATTTCTGTTCTCTGTGCTTTTATAAGTTCTACCTAGAATTGAGTATTTGTGAATCCAAAAAACAAGGACAGGTTTTGTAATAAAAAAGTAAGTTTCATTTAATAATAACACTTTTTATACATATAGAGGTCCATGAAAGACATTAGGAAACCAACTCATATGCCTAATAATTTAGTAGCTCCTAGGATTATATTTGAAGCTGATCATGTTACTCAGTAGGAAAATATTTTCTCAAAGTCTTTGTGTAAAATTATGTCTTAGACTATATTTTTATTGATAGTGCCTCAGTTTTTTTGTAGTTTTATTACTCAGCATATAAATAAAATTTCATGTTATAAATAAAATTGATTACAATAGATTCCACCTTTATATAAATGGTATCTATCAAGTTTGAGTTTAGGAAAATATAAATCTTCTCTTGGCTTAAGTATGTTATTTAACACAAATTTATTATATTTGTATAATGAGTTTTTTAAATTAAAAAAAAGTATCTTTTAGCTCTAAATAGGGGTAAAACAGTCTAACAAATATTACAAACCACATCTCTCATATAAGATGCCATATACCTCATCATTAAAATCTTATAGTGTAGAAATTTGTTACAGTACTTTAAGACCTACTTGGATAAGGTTTTTTTAAAAAAACAATCATGTAAGCAATTAAAAGGAAAAGAAGCAATTGAAACTGGAGTTTCTTTTCTTGGCACCACGGCCATACACTTGACTATTGAACAACACTGAGAGTTAAGGGGGTCAACCCTTGTGCAATTGAAAATCTGGATACAACTCTTGAGTCCTCCAGAATTTAACTACCTCCAGATTGCCATTGACTAGAAACCTTAGTAATAATATAAACAGTTGATTAACATATATTTTGTATATGCATTATATAGTGTATTTCTACAATAAAATAAGATAGAGAAAACAAAATGCTATAAGTAAATCTTAAAGAAAAGAAAATGCATTTACAGTACTTTACTACATTTATTGAAAAAAATCTGTGTATAACTGGACCCATGCAATTCAAATCTATGTCATTCAGGGTTTAACTATCTATTTTGTAGAGAGGAATAACCACACAAAAAGACAAACCTAACAAATAGGCCAAAATTGTATTAATTTTCTATCAGGGTGTAACATGTGAAGACAAACTTAGTGACTTAAAAAAAAAAATCTGTTTACTAATTGTATGAGTCAGATATCCAGTGTAGTGGAATTGAATTTTCTGTCTAGGGCCTTACAAGGCTAAAATCAAGGTGTCTACAAATTCCTTTCTGCAAAACAATCCTCTTCCAGGTTCATTCTTACTGTCAGAATTCATTTCTGTGGTGTTGTGTGACCAAGGTCCCTTTTTCCTTGTTAGCTGTTTCCTGTAGACACTTTCAGCTCCTAGAGACTGAACTCAAGTTCTTTCATGTGGTCCTGCCATCTTCAAAGTCAAGAACAGTGCACTGAATCCCCCATGTACTTTGAAGATCTGACTCCCTCCTCTGCTCTTATCTGGAGAAAATTCTGCTTTCCAGGAACTCACCTGATCAGGCCAGACTGCCCAGATAATCCCCATATTTAGAAGTCATGTGATTTGAATTTTCATTTCATCTATAAAATTCTCCCACACCAGTGGAAGCTCCACTAGTGTTTAGTTGAATAATTAAGTGATAGGAATCTAAAATGTTTTAAATTGAGTGATAAGTACTAAACTTATGCTGTAAATGTGAATTGTTTGAACTACATTAAAATGAGGTCATATTGGAGTAGGGTGGGCTGTTAATACAATATGACTGGTATTCTTATAAGAAGAGTGAAATTTGGACACAGAAACACACAGGGAAGATGCCCATATGAATGTTAAGGATGCCTGTCATCACCAAAAGCAAGGACTGAGGCATAGAACAGACTCCTTCAGAGCCGTAAAAAAGAATGAATCTTATTAATACTTTGATTTTGGACTTTTAGCTTTCAAAACTGTGAAATAATATATCACTGTTCTTTTAAGTCACCCAGTTTGAAACACTTTTGTTATAACAACTCTAGAAATCTGATACAAATTCAAAATAATTCCATGCTTTTTTATGATGAACTTTATGACTTGACCCTACCCTATCTTTCCATTCATTTTCACCATGAATATTGCCTTTCTGTATGAAATTTATTTTGGTTTTCAGGTAAACCCAGACATTTTTCCCTCTGAAGGCTTTTGATACTCTGTTTTCTAAAAAGTTTTTTTTTCCCCACACTCCAAATCTTACATTCATTTATTTTATTAGTCTGTTACTATAATGCTAACCTTACTTTAGAACAATTAAGTAAAACATGTGCTAGGATTAAGACTACAGTTAACCCCTGAACAATATAAGTTTGAATTGTCTGGGTCTGTTCATATACAGATTTATTTTTGGTAAGTACGCTATAACACTATAAATGTATTTTCTTCTCCTTATGATTTTCTTTTTTAAACTTTTTCTTTTTTTAAATTTTTTCCCTTATGATTTTCTTAATAACATTTTTCTCTGTCTTACTTTATATAAGAATAAAGTATATAATAAATACAACATACAAAATATGTGTTAATTGACTATTCATGTTATCAGGAAGGTTTTCAGTCAACAGCGGTCTATGAGTAGTTAAGTTTTGGGGGAATCAAAAGTTACATGCAGATTTTTCAACTGTGCAGGGGTCTGTTCCCCAACCTATGTTTTGTTCATGAGTCAACTGTACTTTAGCTCATGCCAGTGGTCTAGGGTTGAAAATGTTTAGTGCTATTAGAAACCAAAAAATGGTTCTTACTAGAAGCCTAAAGAATATGCAATAATTTCAAGGAAAGTTAAGTCTTGAAATATAAATGTAATTTCTGCTTTCATGTTTTAATAAATAAACTTTCTATCCACTTGAGCGCAATGTCTTGAGGAAATAGGTCATTTTTTAACCTCTAATATGTAGCAGTTCCTATTTGTAATAGCTCTTCAATAAAGATTTGTTAAATTGATAATTACACAAGTGAATGAATTAGTGAGTGATACTGTCTTCTATTATACATTTTTTTTCTGTCATTGAGAAATAACATCATGATAAATAATTATATTAACCGTGAATAAATATTTATATTGAATATAATGATAATTCTCTTTTAAAAGGTACCTCAGTTATATGGCCAATAAGTCTTAATAAAATGCATATTTAAGAAATAAAAATATGTTTCAATATCTTTAATTATTAAATGCAAATATATAAATCTTGGAACACTACATCAAAAACTAATGAGGTGTTATATGGTGACTAACATAACACAATAAAAAATGCAAATATGTTTTTAATTTCTGGGCTTAAGAAGCATAGGTGCTTTGTTAAATGTTATATTAGTAACCTTGGCAGCTATTACCAATAGGATTTAAATATTCCAACTATTAATCCACGCTACACATATAAAATTATAAAACAGAAAAATAACCTAGAACTGGCAGAGTGATTTTCTGCTTCATGTTTCTTTCCCTTAGATTTAGAATGAAATTTGATGAGATTTGGAGAACGGGCAAAGTTTCTGACAGATCACAAATAACTGAATGATTCTATATATTTCTAAAATTATTTTCCTATTTTTACAATTTTCTATCACTTGAACTTGCTAAACTTTCTCTAGATATCTGCACTCACCAGGAATTTTTTGCAAATTGTTATCATATCTTTGGATATATCCATCTTTGCTAACTGATGGAACAGTAAGTTCTGAAATTTCCAATTATCATATAAAAATTGAAGCTCATCTTAATGTCTCCTGAGTCATGTAGTAGTTTGGCAGCCAGTCAATGCCCTACATATTGACAAATTGGCTAAAAACCATTCTGAACGTTTAACTATTTACTTTCTGGTTTCTTATAAATTACCTGTAAGTATTGCTTAAAAAAGATATATTAATTGAAATCAAAACACTGATTTGATGCTGTATTTCAACTAATATACATTTCAGTAAAGCAAACTCTATTACAACAGTATTAATTTAGCTTATTTTTACTACTTTTCATTGAAAGACAAATCAGCTGCTTTGAATATTTATATAAATTGTATTGTACTTTAAAATAGTGTAAACTGATTTGAAATATTTTTGGTAAAGATATATTTGTTAAATATATATATATATATATTTATTTGTTTTTCAAAAAAAGTACCTGGAATAGCCAGAAAAAACAATAGGAAAAGAAAATAAGTTTGGAGGCTTTATAAGTTATTTGATTCAAGACTTTATAAAAAAGCTATAGCAATTAAGATGATGTGGTAATGACTTGAGGATAATAAAAAAATACATTAATGAAACTGATAGAAAGTTTGGAAAGGGACCCACACATAAATGGTCAAGTGATTTTCAGCAATGTTGAAGTACCAAAGCATTTCCATAGTGACAAAATTCTTTTCAATAAATTGCACTAGAAAAATGGCTATCCCAATGAAAGAAAGAAAGAAAGGAAAGAAGGAAGGAACTGGTTCCTGTCTTATACCACAAGTAAAATTTATTTTGAGGTTGATCAAGACTGATCATATATGTATGATCCTGTATATAACTACATATATGTATTATATATATGTAATACATATACATAATTACATATTGATCATATAGGTAAATGAAAAAGTAAGAACCTTGAAACCTGCAGAATATCAAATGGTTCAACATCTTTGTGTTTTGGACAGAGTAACTATTTCCTAGATTGAGACACAAAATGCATGAACCATTAAAGAAAATGTTATTTCTGTCTAATATATTAAAAGGAAATCTCAGTGTCTTTACTTACCAAAATTTATGTGCTATTATCAATCTTGATATAATCTTTATAAACTACTAAGTTTACTTTGAGCATTATTTTCAATTAACCATGAAACCTTAATTCTGTTTCAATCTATATACTATGCCTGAGTCAACTCAATTTGTATGTAGAGAAAATAGTTCTGGAATACATTCTACATGGACTATCACAATCTCTTCTACTCAAAAATGATTTTTCTGTTGCTTGGCATAGGAATCCACATTCCTAAACTTTATGTAAAATTTCTGGTTTTAATGTAATGTACATGAATTCAATTAGAAGCTAAAGAATTGTTCTAGGGGTACCTGAGTGGCTCAGTGGGTTAAGCCTCTGCCTTCGATCCCAGGGTTCTGGGATCAAGCCCCACATCAGGCTCTCTGCTCAGCGGGGAGCCTGCTTCCCTCTTTCTCTGTCTGCCTCTCTGCCTACTTGTGATCTCTGTCTGTCAAATAAATAAACAAAATCTTAAAAAAAACTCCCTTAAAAAAAAAAAAAAAAAGAATTGTTCTAGGAAGCCTGGATCATTTCATATGAGAAAACAAAAAGGAACCTGAGTAGAAAAGGAAATGGGGTGACCAAATGTAGTTAATGAGGGAGGAGATAAATGCCTACTTTCATTTATATTTGAGTTAAAAAAGATGAGTTTATTTTGTCATTACAAAATTAAGGAGAGTCTGGATAAAATAAAGAAGAATAAATGTCAAAGTGTGGGTAGGAATTAGGTGCTTTATAGAGGCAAGCAGAAAGCAAAACAAATTAAAGGGATTCAAAAGCTGAAGGGTAAAAGAAATGATAAAGAGTTGGAAAATGAGGTGACTTGAGAAATACATGCTTTGCTCAAGATCAAGAAAATCATTTCCTTTTTTTTGATCATTTCAAAAGACTTAGAAATCCATATTTTTAGCAGAATAACAATAAATTAGATTTTTGAACCTGACTTGATTTTTTTTTTTTTTTAAATCCTACATGTTCTAGGGGTACCTGGCTGGCTCAGTCAGTAGAACATGGAACTCTTGACCTCAGAGTCATGAGCTCAAGCTCCATGTTGGGTGGAGTTTACTTAAAAAAAAAAAAAGTGAATCTTAAGTGGACTAAAAATATTTCTTAGCTCCGGATCATGGGACACTATTAGATCTGAATGCATCCAAAATATTATAAAGCATTATTCATGTTAAATAATACAATTGTGTGTGTGTATATAATGATTTTTTTCCAATTTTTCAAATGTTTATAGAAGTTGTTGGATTTAATTAAAGAAATTCATGTAATGCATCATTGAATGCATAGGAGTTCTTGTCAGTAAGTGTCAATTAGCTACCATTAAGTGTGAGTTTTCTTTTTTTAAAATGTGAAGAGGAAAGAATTCTTATATTCGTAGGATTCTACTGATACATATAATTATAAGCCTTTAGAACTGGAAACATCTATACTTTGATCTTACATCTGAGGAGACTGAGACCTATTGAAGTTCAGAGACCAAAGACCCAAATGCGGTAATTAGAGAGTTTACCTTAACCTTCCACTGAGTGATAGAGGAAACAGACTGTCAACCAATGAAAGTTATATATAAAGTATTTGTTTCATATGGTCTGTGTGTTTTCATGAATTTTTAAAGCAAAAAAAATATTCTAGTGTGTGTGTATATATATATATATATATATATATAGAGAGAGAGAGCATATTTAGATAGTTAGGAATTGTTATTTTAATTATTTGTAGCAATATCAGGATTACTCTTCATGTTTAATTACTAAAAATCAAGAGTGATGAGAGTGTAGGAAGAATGCTTCTTGATATATTTTGATATTACTATTCCTATTTATTATTGAACATTTACACACTAGTTTTTCCTCTACATAAAGAAGTCAGGAAAATTTTTGTTTCCCTCAACGTTTAAGTTTTTATCCTGGGTAGTTATTGTACACTGTATTTATATACACACAGTTTTAGAAAATATATATAGCAACATAAATTGATATTACTGAGGTTCTAAAGAAAGATTTTCCAAGATAGATGGCAGAAAACAGAAAGAAATAACTAGAGATGAAAATTCTTGTGTTTCTCACATGTTGTGGGACTCAATGGAAGAATAAAGCATAAATTCTCAAGGACCTGGAAGAGTTAATTCAAGTTCATAATGAGGTACTTTTATTGATCATCTATGTAACTGCCAGAGTAATTATATTTAGAATATCTGTAAAGAAAATGAAAAAAAAAAAAAAGAGAGAGAGAGAAGAAAAGGAAAGGGAGGAAGGAAAGAATTAAATTAAATAGAACCCTTTAATTTGTAAGTGTGACTCAGTCTCTTTTCCATCTCTCCATGCAGACCTGACAATGAATATAATTTCTGACATTTGCCCTTTTTACTTCTCCTCTTACAACTTTTACTTAGAATAATAAAAGTGGAGAATGTATATCAAATGCACAGTGTCCTGTCGATACATATTTACAACATTGGCTTTTGTTTCTTCTTTTCTGTTTTCTCATTTCTGATGGCAGAAATGACACAGGCTTTGGGTATATTGTCAAATTATGTGTGCTGAACCCACTAACTACAGATCCTTATGTGTCTTGTGTAGTTTTATAATGATTAATCCAGAATATTCAAGCAATATTATGGTAAGGAATTGTCACTAGACATTTAAAAAGCATCTAGTTAAGAGGCAGTGCTTGGAAAGTAATAATTTTATTCTCAAAAACCGGAACTATAATCCATTCCACTTTCTGTTATTTATCCATCATGTTTCTTTTACTTTCAATATTTAAACAACTTTGGGACGCCTGGGTGGCTCAGTTGGTTGGACGACTGCCTTCGGCTCAGGTCATGATCCTGGAGTCCCGGGATCGAGTCCCGCATCGGGCTCCCAGCTCCACGGGGAGTCTGCTTCTCTCTCTGACCTTCTCCTCGTTCATGCTCTCTCTCACTGTCTCTCTCTCAAATAAATAAATAAAATCTTTAAAAAAAATATTTAAACAACTTTATAAATTCATTTTTAACATTGTCTAGCTTGTGTTTAAGCAATTTATATGTTTATTACTCACTGTCTAAAGTAGGGCTTTCTTATGTTTATCCTAATTGTACTTGTGTAACAACTATACTATCACAAATAGAATTTAACTCCTTGTAGTTGGATAGTAGATTCATTTCATTTTCTCATTTAAGCTTCATTATAACCTGTGAGATAGGAACTTAAAATCTATATTTAATAGGTAAAAATGTGTTTCTAAGTTTAGTTAATTGACAAATCTTACATCTATTAAGTTACAGAAGCTGAGGGACGTCTGGGAGGCTCAGTCAGTTAAGTTGCAGAAGCTCAACTGGAAACTAAATACTACCCTTTAGTGAAGCATTTTACTGTAAGTGTTACATTCATTCCAAATATTTTAATAGCATAAAATTTAGTTGTCAATTTGTATAAAATTTAAATTTTTTGTCAATTTAAACATTACATTGTAAAAACTGCTGTCATACTCTGAAATACAGGCCATATAATATCACTATTATTATCTAAACATTTTAGACAAGTCACTTCAACCTTGACTTCCACTTTGTTCCCGGCACAAATAAAGAATTTGGGTTTACTCCAAAAAGTGATAGAGTTTAACATATAAACATATCCAGGCACTACTAAGAACTGGTATTCTCTCATGAATTTCAATTAAAAACCTACAGATAACACAAGGGGAGCAAATGAATTGCAAGGTGTTTATGCAATAGTTTGCTTCCAAAAAGGTCCTCTTTGAATTAATCAATTTACATTTTTCTGTGGCAGAATATTAAAAGCTATTCTCTGTGTGCAGTGTGAAGAAGGAAGCAGGAAATCTCCTTGTCTAAAGGGAATGGTATTCCAGCCCTTCCGGAGGCAGATTGTTGCATCATTTTATAGTGTCCATTTGACAAACTCTGAATTCTAATAATGCTTAATCTATACCAATTAAAATATAAATATAAACATAGCAGGATTTCCTTCAGCCACTGGCCTACAGATACAGTTATGGTTTAAACTAATAGGATAGCAATTATTCTCTGCCTCAATTACTCAAATTCCTCCTTTTAGCATTAAAAAGTGGTCAGAAGCTCCTATTGTGGCTAATTTTGACTATGTTCTGCATAACTCCAGCTCCCCATAATCCTTGCAGATATCTCTATGTTGACTGATTCTTTTTTTTTTTTTTAAGATTTTATTATTTGACAGAGAGAGACAAAGCGAGAGATGAAACAAAAGCAAGAAAAGTGGGAAAGGGAAAAGCAAGGTTCCCGCCGAACTGGGAGCCCAAAGCGGGGCTCAATTCCAGGACCCTGGGATCATGACCCAAGCCAAAGGCAGATGCTTAACCCACTGAGCCACCCAGGCGCCCGACTGATTCCTTTTTAAGTAAACGTTACCCCAACATGTGGCTCAAACTCACAACTGCCAGATCAAGAGCCACATGCTCTACCAGCTGATCCAGGCAGGTGCCCTGATTGACTCTTGACTGACTTTGCTGATGGCACTCAGAGAACTGACACTACCCTGACAATTCATGGAAAGAATCTTCACTTCCATTGCTGGTTGTACTACCATCATCTCTGTATTCAAGGAAACCATTGGCCAGAGGGCCTCCTTCATCTGTGACTGGGGACTGTGACACCAGGGAAGAGCCAACAGGAGGTCATACAGACTTTTCTCTAGGCTATACCAGGGAGCTTTACTTCTATAAAAGTGCTATCACCTTGCTATGTGCTCCTACAGTCACTCAGCCCATCACTCACTGACTTAGTGTCATTTGGGCCTTTACATGGAAAGGATTCCTCTTGAAACCATTACCATTTCCCTATAACAGATGCTAATGTGATCCCAGTTTCTTTTCCTTTTTTTTTTTTCCCCCATTCTGTTAGCAGACATCAAGATCTAGGTACAATGCAGGATTAAAAGCTGTGATTCCTGCACTGGAGTTTATTTTTTGAAATACCTTGTCAATGATTTGCTTTGTCTGAGAATTAACCTTGGAGAAGCTCCTGAGAACGTACCCCATCTCCATTTATTTTTTGTCAGAGAGAATGAAAAATTTCTTCTTCAACATACATTTTATTTTCAAGGTTGTATTTGTATGAATATATCTGTGTATACATGTTTGGGTTTTGGGTTACATGAAAGACATTTTTAAAAATATAATTAACAGTAGACTTTTAAACAGGATTTTGAACTATATTCAGTTGTATTAAAATTAGCTTTTTCTTTCTTTGAAAAATGTAGAAAATATAATTTATTGACATATTTATGTTTACCACTTGTACGTGTGTACATGCACTTTCAAAGACAACATAATACTCTTAATTGGAAGTGGGGAAGCAAGGTAGAAGGGTAGGTATACTGGACATAGATCCCGTTTTTTCTTCTGGCCTTACAATGTAACAATGGAGAATATGAGCAGAGTAAAAATTATTTCAGATTAATATCAATAGTACATACACATACCAAATAAATATACTGCAGAAGGGCAGATGGGTAAAGCTAGGACATTAAAGATGGCTGTGAAGTCACCTGCAAAGAAGAGCTTGCAGGCAGCAAGGAAGAAGTTAATTTCACTTAGAGGAAAGAATTTGAATTTGTTTAAGTCAGGAAAACAGTTGATTTCATGTTTTCCACAGCCTTTAATTAAGGGACAGTGGTTTTAAAGAAAAGAGATAAAAAGGGGCTTTGTAAGTTTAGATGAGAGAAATGAACACTAAAAAACAAAAAAGGGAGTCTTTTGAGTAAATGAATATATTGAAAGTTCTTGATAAAAAAATTGTTTAATCTTATCTGTGTGTAAGGTGCATTGAGTGTGGATAACTAGTGTCTGGAAAGAGCAAGGATATGATTATAGTAAATGAGGTGTGAGGGTGAGAGCTCTAGAAAGGGAAGGAGGATGTGGATATAAAACTTTTCAGAGAAATAAATAGCAAAACTTACGAGATATGAAATGGAGATAGTTTTAGGGGATCAGTGAGTCTCCAAATTGAAAGTGAAAAGTTGTATATATGTGCATATATTCATATATATATTTCTGTGGATAAAGATCAATGGATTTTTATCAGATCCTCAAAAAGGTTCATGTCTTTATTTTTGAATATAAAGAGCAATGGAGAAGCAGAAGTCGAAAAAGGAAAAATTGAAGAAAGCTGGCATCATTGAAAATTATGGTAAAATACAGGGAAGTATGGAATGAAAGGTGAAGCAATTGAGTTTAATTTTTTTAATGATCTATTTGTTTGAGGGCATCTGGGTGGCCCAGTTGGTTAAGCATCTCCCTTCAGCTCAGGTCATGATCTTGGGGTCTTGGAATCCTGACTTGTATCTGGCTCCCTTCACAGCGGAAGTCTGCTTTTCTTCTCTCCCAGCCCTAGTCCCACCAACACCACCACCCCGCCCCTCGTGTGTGCACTCTCTTTCTCAAATAAGTAAATAGAAAGAGAGAGAGCACACAAGTAGGGAGTGGGTGGGAGTAGAGGGAAACGGAGAGAGAGACTCTCGGATAGATTCCCCACTGACTGTGGAGCCCAAACACAGGGTCTAATCCCAAAACCTGGAGATTAAGACCTGAGCTGAAATCAAGAGTTGGATGCTCAACGAACTAAGCCAACTAAGCCCAGGCGCCCAATTGAATTTATTATTATTTTTTTTCGTTTTTTTTTTTTAAATATTTTACTTATTTATTTGACAGAGAGAGATCACAAGGAGGCAGAGAGGCAGGCAGAGAGAGAGGGGGAAGCAGGCTCCCCACTGAGCAGAGAGCTCAATATGGGTCTCGGTCCCAGGACCCTGAGATCATGACCTGAGCCAAAGGCAGAGGCTTAACCCACTGAGCCACCCAGGTGCCCCACCAACTGAGTTTATTTTTAATGTGTTACATTTCATTAAATGTTTTGGCAAACTAAAGCTAACAAAAGGAAGAGAATAAGGGGGGCAATTCTGAGAATACATGACTAAAATTTTTGTAATACAATAGATGAAATATTTTTGCTATTTTTGTATACTGAAGTCTTCAATATTTCAATTTAATCATATTCACAGCAGCACCATAAGTACCCTTTCTCCATCATGAGCTTTTATATTCTACCCACTTGTTTAAGTGAACTTTTTAAAAAAGGCTTGCTTATGGGGTTTCTTTTTATGATACATAGCATTTGAGTAACTAGCAATCTTACATTAGTGTAAATGGGAAGATAATGGAATAGGAAAATTGAACCTAAGACAATCAAGCAACTTATAATTGTTAGCGATGAGGTGGTAGCTGACCATTTCAAGAGGAACTCAGAAGCTGACAACTCTTTGGTATATTCATCAAATTACAGGTTCAGAAAAAGTAATTTATCAATTTAATCACTTTAAATTCAGAAGCCCTAATTACTAAACATAAATGATAATTAGTTGCTATACCTAAAATATACCTGACATAATAACTGAAAATACTTTTCTAAATGTAACTGATGTAAATTTTACATAAGTATGAAAACTTGTTTAAGAGATCAGTTTATAAGCCAAAAGTAACAGGTTGGATGTGTTAGTCAGAATCCTAAAATTTCCCTTAAGATCTGCTCTCTCTGGAGTATAAATCCTGGACAATCTCCTAGCTGAATATGATGGATCTTTCTCCTAGGATTAGCCAAGTGAAATGATACAGCAGACTTTAAGATAGGAAGATTATTTTTGTCTGGGTAGGCATAATCTAATCATAACAGTCTTTGAAATGTGGTATATCTCAGGATTGTTGTAGAAGAGTCAGCCAGATGTTTGAAGCACCAGCAAGATTCATTGAGCCTTTGCAGGCCTGCAGATTGAGGGGACAATGAAGAAGGGGACCAAAAATGGCCTCTAGGAAATGAGAATGACTTTCAGCCTCCTGCCAGCAAGAAAATAGGATTTGAGTTGAATAATTGCAAATAAATGAATTCTGAACAGATTTTTCCCAGGAGATTCCAGAGGACAACTCAGCCTGGCTGACACCCTAATTTTTATTTCAACCATGAGTTATCCTAAATAGAATGGCAGACTAGACTTCCAACTGTAGATCCTTAGTGTTTCTTTCCTCCTGCTAACTTTGGGCTCAGTTTGTTCTTTTTCTAATTTTTTGAAATGTAAAGTAAGTTAATTTGAGATCTTTCTGTTTTCTTAATATAATATGTATTTATTGCTATAAACTTTCCTCTCAGAAATGCTTTTATTGCATCTCACAAGATTTTAAATATTTTATTTATTTATTTGTCAGAGAGAGAGAGCAAGCACAAAGCAGGCAGAGTGGCAGGCAGAGGTGGAGAGAGAAGCAGGTTTTCTGCCAAGCAAGGAGCCCGATGCGGGACTCAATCCCAACCCTGGGATCATGACCTGAGCTAATGGCAGCGGTTTAACCAACTGAGCCACCCAGGCGCCCTCCCACAAGATTTTATATGCTGTGTTCTCATTTTCATTTGTTTTTAGATAATTTTTTATTTTCCTTTTGATTTTTATTTAACCTGGTGGTTGTTTAGAAGTATGTGTTTACTTTCCATATATTTGTAGATGCTATTATTTTCCTTATTATTGATTTCTAATTTTATACCACTGTGGTCAGAGAAGATAGTATGATTTTCAGTGTTCTTAAATTAGCAAAGGTTTTTGTGTGTGGCATATCATATGATCTGTCCTAGAGAATCTTCCATGTGTACTTGCAAAGAGTGTGTATTCTGTTCTTTTTATGGGGGGGGGTGAAATGCTCTGATTAAGTCTAATAAATTCATTTTTTTCCTAAAGTATGGTTCAATTCAAGATTTGCATGTTAAAGGGCACCTGGGTGTCTCAGTCATTAAGCATCTGCCTTTGGCTCAGGTCATGATCCCAAGGTCCTGGGATCAAGCCCCATGTCAGGCTCCCTGCTTGGCAGGAAGCCTGCTTCTCCCTCTCCCACTCCCCCCACTTGTTTTCCCTCTCTCTCTCTCGCTCTCTCTCTCGGTCAAATAAATAAATAAAATCCTTAAAAGAAAAAATAGATTTCCTTGTTGATTTTCTGCCTGGAGGATCTATCCATTGCTGATAGGGGGTACTGAAGTACCCTATGATTATTATATTGTTTCTTTTTTTCCTTAACATCTGTAATTGCTTAATATATTTTAATTAGCAATAATTGCGCCTCGGATAAACCTCATTGGCTACGATACTGCCACTGCGCAAAGCTTAATATATTTTAGTGCTCAGGTTTTAACATGTGTATTTATGGTTGTTTTATTTTCTTGATATATTGACTCATCTATCATTATATAATGGCCTGTGTCTCCTATTACAACTCCTAGCTTCAAGTCTATTTTGTCTGATGTACTTGTCACCACCTTCTTTACATTTCCATTTGCTTGGAATATCATCTACCCATTCACTTTGAGCCTATGCGTATCCCTTTAGGTTTGAAATGAGTCTCCTGTAGGCAGCAAATAGTTGGGTTTTATTTTTTTATCCATGCAGTCACTCTGTGTCTTTTGATTGGTAACTTCAATCCATTTATATTTAGGGTGATTATTGATATGTAAGGATGTACTACTGCCATTTTATCATTTGTCTTCTGCTTATTTTATCTCTCCATTCTTTCTTTTCTCTTTCATTTCTGTCTACCTTTATATGTTGATGGTTTTCCATGATGATTTGCTCCGTCTCCCCCCCTTTTTTTTTTCAATTTATTTATTTTCAGAAAAACATTATTCATTATTTTTTCACCACACCCAGTGCTCCATGCAATCCGTGCTCTCCATAATACCCACCACCTGGTACCCCAACCTCCCACCCCCCCGCCACTTCAAACCCCTCAGATTGTTTTTCAGAGTCCATAGTCTCTCATGGTTCACCTCCCCTTCCAATTTACCCAAATTCCCTACTCCTCTCTAACGCCCCTTGTCCTCCATGCTATTTGTTATGCTCCACAAATAAGTGAAACCATATGTTAATTGACTCTCTCTGCTTGACTTATTTCACTCAGCATAATCTCTTCCAGTCCCGTCCATGTTGCTACAAAAGTTGGGTATTCATCCTTTCTGATGGAGGCATAATACTCCATAGTGTATATGGACCACATCTTCCTTCTCCCCTTTTTTTAAGTTTGTATCTGCTATAGGTTTTTTGCCTTTAGGTTACCATAAGGTTTACTTATATAAAACAACTCATAGATAATACAGTTCTTTTCCTAACAATTGCAATTTATCTTGATTCACTTATAAAGTTTCTGTCCTTTTAATCTTCCTCTTTTATATTTTTAATGTCACAACTTATTTAATGTTGTGATTTCATTATCAAGTTGCAGTTGCTATAATTATTTTTAATACTTTTTTTAAACCTTTATACTATGGTTAAGAGTTTAAGTACACTATTCGAGGCACCTGGGTGGCTCAGTGGGTTAAGTCCTCTGCCTTCGGCTCCGGTTGTGATCCCAGGGTTCTGGGATCGAGCCCCGCATGGGGCATTCTGCTTAGCAGGGGAGCCTGCTTCCCCCCCCCAACTCTCTCTGCCTGCCTCTCTGCCTACTTGTGATCTCTAGCTGTCAAATAAATAAATAAAATCTTAAAAAAAAAAAAAAAGTTTAGTACACTATTCTAAGAAAAGAGTTATATTATTTTAACTATGAATATATAAATATTTATCACCTCAGTCAGAGTTTTGTGTACTTTTGTTGTTCATTTTTTCTTGAACAGCTCCTTTTAATATTTCTGCAAGGCAGGTCTAATGATGGTGAATTTCCTAAGGTTTTGTTTGGGAAAGCCTTTATTTCTCCTTCATATCCAAAGGATAACTTTGCTGGATATAATATTCTTGGCCGATAGTTTTTATCTTTAAATATTTTGAATATGCTATTCCAGTCTCTCCTGGCCTATAGTTTCTGTTAAGAAATCTGAAGATAGCCCTTGGAGATATTTTTATGGTTTACTGTCTTCCCCCAGTTTTCTTTAAAATTCTTTATAGTTGGCATTTGATAGTTTTATTATAATGTATTGTGGAGAATATCTTTTTGCATCCCGATAATAAAGTTTTGTCAGCTTTCCTGGACTTGTATATCCTCTTCCCGGTTTAGAAAGTTCTCAGCTATTCTTTCTTTATATAAACTCCCTCCTTTCTCTTTTGGAATACACATTATTCTTGTGCTGGCTTTTATAATGGACTCTGATAGCTCTGGTAGTGTTTCTTTACTTTTTAAAAATTTTAGTTCTCTCTCTTCTTCAACTTGAATTTTTTCTAGATTCCTATCTTCTAGCTCACTAAGTCTCTCTTCCATGTGATCTGCTGTTTTGTTTGTTTGTTTGTTTTTTCAGTGCATTCTAATGCATTCTTCATCTCATTTACCAAGTTCTTCAGCTCCAGAATTTCTGTTTGGTTCTTTTTTAGATTTTAGTTCATTTGGTGAAGTACTCCTTATCTTCACTAATTTTATTCATGAGATCATTGTATGGCCTTTTTAGGTTTTCTTGTACCTCATTGAATTTCTTCATAAAAGTTATTTTCAGTTCTATATCATTTAGATTGAAATATTCTACATATTTTGGTTCAGTTGCTAGAATGTTGTCATTTTCTTTTTGTGATATTGCAGTACCATGATTTTTTGTGGTGTTCAATGGAAAGTGCCTGTGTCCTCACATTTAAGGTAGTGAATAAACAACATTTTTTTTTTTTTTTTTAGAATTTCCTTTTTATTTATTAGCTTTTTGGCCAATAAGAAACAAGATGTCTTCTCTGAGTAAAATCTAGGTCCTCTGCTATCTTCTGGGTTAGTTATATTTTTTTTTTCTTAACTTAATTTTTATTTTTTCAGTGTTCCAAGATTCACTGTTTATGCACCACACCAAGTGCTCCATGCAATGCATGCCCTCCTTAATACCCACCACCAGACCCTGCCAAGCCTTCACCCCCTTCTCCTCCAAAACCCTCAGGTTGTTTCTCAGGGTCCACAGACTCTAATGGTTCATCTCCACATCTCATTTCCCCGAACTCACTTCTCTCCATCTCCCAATGTCCTCAGTGTTATTCCTTATGCTCCACAAGTAAGTGAAACCATATACTAATCAACTCTCTCTGCTTGACTTATTTCACTAAGCATAATCCCCTCCAGTCCTGTCCATGTTGATACAAAAGTTGGGTATTCATCCTTTCTGATGGAGGCATAATACTCCATTGTATATATGGACCATATCCTCTTTTTTCATTCATCTGTTGATAGGCATCTTGGCACTTTCCATAGTTTGGCAAGTGTGGCCATTGCTGCTATGAACATTGGCTTATTTTGGTACTAACAGTTTAACAGGATGGTAGCTAAAAGTGTTCCTTTTGCTTCACATACGGTAGCACTAAAGCACAAGTTTTTGGTCACTCTCAAGTTGACTCTTGGCTAAGGTGGGGAAGAGCAGGCATTAAAAAAAAAAAAAAAAGGTAAAAGGTAAAAGAAAAGATGTGCAGCAAGGTGGAGTGGAGTGGTAGTGGTGGTGATAATACTTAGCACTTCATACTTCCGGGGTGTATTCATGGCCCAGTAGGGGGGATCCTCAAGTGGAAAGGTCCCAGAGGTCTGTGGGCAGCCTTCTTGCTTTCTGTAGAAGACAGTAGAGATGCTTTCCTTCATTCAGTTCTCTTTGCTAATTTCCCTTTCCTTTCTTTTGCCCTAGACACAGCAGTCTTTCCTCAGAGAGAGCAACTGATCTCTCTAAGCAGTAGCATGATGTTGGATAGAACCCCATTCACTGCCTTCCACTTTCACCTCCTCTATGAGAAAGATCATGCTGGCTTACTGCCACTGCCTTCTCTACTATCACCTCCTTTGCCCTTGCTGGTTCTGTAACCACTTCCCTCTTTGTGCTCACTTGGTGCTTCAAAACACACTTTCAGGGGCAAAGATGGGTGGATCTCTTGGGTGTCCTGATATGTTGTGCAGACATGCTTTCCCCTCCCCCAGTTATGGATGTACAATTAGTTGTAAATCAAAGGGAAAGAAAAAGGGAATGACTCACAGTGCTATAATTCTGATGTCAACATTAAGAGTATTTTAGATTGATTTTTTTCCTGATGAATCAAGAAGAGGTATTTCATCATCCATGGATTTTTAAAAGTGTATCTGAGAACAGCCACTGGAAAGATTCCTACAGATGACCAACCTCTCTCATTTATTCTTACTGTTGTGATCCCAGACAGAAAACATTTTATTATAAGATAAATGATTTGCAAAATCTTAGCTCCAATTGTGAACTATTGTCTCCCAGGCAGTATTGCATATAGTGTTAGTTTGAAAAATACAGAACAATCTAAATGCACAGACAGCTGTATAGTTGTTTGAGGTTTCAGTATGTCCCTTTCCTGGCAACTGGGGTTGAGGAAAATCTTCAACTATATATAACTTATCTCCACACTCTGATTTATTATTTTTCATCCAATTTTTTTAAATGTGTCTCCCTATTTCTTTTTTCATCTGCTTTTTAAATTATGCTAGAGAGAATAGCAAAACTGCCCCTCACTGCCATCTAACAATAATCTCACACAACACAGTGAGTTTTAAAATAATTCAAAATATACTTATTCAAGCAGAGATATATGAGAAAGTCATGAGGCATGTTAATTGACTGATTTAGTGGCCATGAAGTTGAGAAAAGGAAGTGTGATCATGTTATATATTATTTGCTTTTTAATTTTTAAAACACTGTCTTCTGTTTGCTTTTCTGAATTTATAGCAAAATTAAATATGAAAGTTTTCCTACCCACCATATGTACCTGAGCTGTGACCTATAGTCAAATGAAAAACTACATCTATTATTTATGTTTCTAAATGAAAATGATAAACCAATAAACCAAATAAATTGAAGTTGGAAAGTGGTTTAGTTTTAACTTTTCTTCTCTCACAAAGTGATGCTAGGATTATGTGAGACATTGGATGAGAAAATACCTAGATTATTGGTGAGAAAAAATATATGCCTCTAAAGCTTGGATAACCTCCTGATATGTGGCTTGCTTATCTGGCAAAAACTTTGGATAGTATACTGCACATTGGAACTCATTTGTGAGTTACAGAAGCACTTTGACCTAACAGACAAGTTTTGAAAATGTAAATTGCTCCTACAGACATTTTCCCCTCCCCCTCCTCAAGCAAGCCTTTAGCTGTTTACACTGATAGCACAGATATTGCTTCATCCTATTCTCACTATGTATTTATACTACCAACATGAAGTAGTAGGGATAAATTTTGTTTTAAAACATAAAACTTTAACAGAGTTTAAAGCGTCTTCATATACAGGAAAATTCTCAGCTCAACCAATGACAAGGAAAACATTTGTTATTATTGTTTATTACATTTAGTGATTTAGTACATTTTT
This sequence comes from Neogale vison, assembly GCF_020171115.1. Lineage (NCBI taxonomy): Eukaryota > Metazoa > Chordata > Mammalia > Carnivora > Mustelidae > Neogale > Neogale vison. The sequence goes on from NC_058101.1 coordinate 75,046,345, forward strand.
GTGATTGCTAAAAATTAAGAGCACTGATCAACACAAATTCAAACATGTTTTGGTAGTTTTTATACTGAGCATCTGGTTAAGCCTGGTCTTTGCTCAGTGGTTTTTGTGTGGATTGTTTAGCCTATATCTGGAAAAAATACTGCCAAAGGCAGAAAATCAAATTATCTTAATTATTTTTATGTTCTAGTGGTAAACCCACAGCTATGTGATATGTTTATCTTTTTCCTGGATTTGTTATGTTAATCCCCTTAATTAAACCTTAAAACCACAATATGCTGGCATTTAAAAAGCTGCTGATGGAATCAAAGCCAAAGAACTTAAAGAGAACAGATGACAGCCCCTCTACCCCAGCAGTCTCACACCTAACCTCAGCTTTGAGAGGCCTGAGCAGCTGAGTAATTGCAGTCCCCTCCCTGTAACTTTGCAATGCTGCAGACACAGTGTCTGGTCTCCTGGGAGAGCTCTCTTCCATCTAACAATTTACTGACCTGGGGAAGAAAAGTCCAGCAAGTTGGGGTGCCATCTCGGATATAATGGGATACATGGACAAGGAAGAAAAACTTACATACACACACATGTGCAAAAAAGTACATGTGTAATTTGTAAATACATAAATAAAACAAATAGTTTTGATGCATTTTATAGATACATTCACAGTAACACACAAGTATGTACTGAATTCTGCACCCTCCACTCATATGTTGAAGCCCTATTACTCAATGTGATGTTTGATGTTTGGACATGATGCCTTTGGGAGATAATTAAGTTTAGCTGAGCTCTTAAAGGGTGGGGTCTTGATAATTGGCTTAGTGCCCGTAAAAGAGAAGATACCAGAAAGCATGCCTTTTCCCTTTCTCTCTCTGTCATGTGAGGACACAGCAGTAAGTCCTTCTCTATCTTCAAACCAGAAAGAGTGCTCTCACCAGGAACATTAGCTAGCACCTTGACCTTGGAATCTCCAGTCTCTAGAACTGTAAGAAAATAAATTTTTGTAGTTTAAGCCACAGAATCAATAGTATTATGTTATGGCAGCTCAAGCAGACTAACACACACACACACACACACACACACAATGCGAAAAAATTCTGAAAATTAAAATAAAGAAAATACATTCATATTATTCTTGATAACAGACAGTAATTTGATTTTCTCTCAAATTCTGGGATCTCTGTATAACATTAGTTGTTAGAAAATAAAATAAGGAGTCCTGTAAATGTAATGTACTGTATCTTAGGTTTGTTCTAGAATCCACTAGGCTAAATTTATCATAATATATAGTCTTATAGCATAGATAACAAGTATAATACTATTGACAGTAAGTTCCAGCATAAATCCAATACATAGTGATGATCAGTATTCAACCATGCCAAAATTCCATGTTAGAAAGTAGTGTTTAAAGTATTTCTCTTGTGATTGCCACAAGTTCATTCACTTAATCCTTTCTATTCTAGTCTCTTACTCTCATCCCTATCACATCTGTCCTTGTTAAGGGCACTGATATTCCCTACATGATTAACTACACCATATAAATACTCCTAGAGCCAAGAGTCTAGCTATTTTATTCCTTCTTTAGAAATATTTACTAGTCAACCATATAATCCTCAAAATTCCTCTGTCTTACCTTTAAAACCTTTGGTAAATTTTCCAACATGTATTTTTGACCTTATTAACTACACTTGCCCTTATAGCTATACTGGATTTCAGTCAAACAAGAAAATCTTTTTTGTTTACAAATGCACCTGCAGTTGGCTGCTCCTTTTCCTCTTGTATGAATACTTTCCTCTTCATTGAAGTCTGTATAAATCCTACCTATTCCTCAAAACTTATTTAAATTCTATTTTAACTAAAGCATGCATTTATTAAGTATACACTCTGTCAAGTCTTTTGCTACTTACTACAGACAAAAAGACAAATGAGACATGATCCTTGATATCCAGGAGCTTAAAGACAAATATACTGAAAAAAAATGTGTAAACAAATAAATTTGGTGTGATTTTATAGATACCAGAAGTATATATAACATGTAATAGAAACTAAATGAAGGGAATGATGAGGAAGAGTTGAAATAATTGATATTCTGCTAATGGACAGAAGGTGACATTTATTTATATGCTAGAAAAATAAACACAATAAAGATGTTTTAAATAGAAAAGAATAATGGCAATGTTCAGGTATGTGCAGGTAATTTCAGATATGTCACGGTGTATTGGGGCTAGAGATGTAAGGGTAGTGAAGCACAAAAAATTGTATAATGGGCAAAGAACAGATCATAATGACACTGTTTAAAAGTCAGGAGTTCTCAGTTACTTTGATTCCATTAAGCTTACTTTTGAAGAGAGTAAAATGCTCTTACATTCAGTAATAAATACAATTTATGTAAAATTATATGACATTTATTGAGTTGCTGTTGGCTTATTGAGAAGATTATATCTTATTATAAAGATTAAATTAGCATTTAGTAAAGTCAATTTTGTTAATATTTCAAAAATTTTATAAAATATCGATAAGCTTTAAGATACCTTAAGTGTCATGGACATCCAGTAGATAAAATTACTCTGACATACATGGCAGATATTCATTGGAATATTTTTAATAGGTAAATTCTATATTTAGATTTATGTTTCAGGTAAATCGATTTAGAGGAATAGAAGATGGACTTAAAGGGAACAAGAATAAGTGCCATATAACTACCTCATAGAGCTGTCATGGTGAGTCATGTTTTCTTACCCCCAGATTTTTTAGCACTTTAGGTAATTCCAGTTAGGGTTATGATGGAGTAGTTTATAACAGATTAACACTCTCACCAAGACCAATTAGAAAGCCACAGTAAACATGGAAATGAACTATGTTTGAAGGCATTGGAGAACTGCCAAGGCAGTCAAATCTTGAGGAGCCGAAATCACAGACAAGCTTATTAAATCAGCCTAACACTTCATTGTTTCAACTATGCAGAACTAGAGATTGAGATGCCTAAAATATGGCTAAGCAACTTCGCAGAATATTTATCAGTCTACAAATTCTGGGGAGACCAGACAAAAAACAAAAACTAAAACAAAAACCTTGAGATCTACCAAGAGAAGGGACCCTATGACCATTCCAATCTCTCAGTTGGGAGCCTAGTTGGGATATAAACATGAGGTGGACCAAAGGTCACAACAGAGGTTTATAGACCTTTGGATCATTTCAGACTACAGTTATACTGTAGTGATCTGACCAAACTCTAGTTTCCTGGAAGATAATAAGATGAATCTTTTCCTAGGATGGCAAATCATCCATCAACCTTAACATTTTTGCATATAAAATCTCTGCTATTCATTTTAAAATTATCAGATTCAAAAGGGAAGAGAAACAGGCAATAGAAATGGATCAAGGGTGTTTCAGATAATGGAGTAACTAGACTTGGACATTAACATAACTATGAATAATATGTTCAAGAAAATAGATAACAAGATATAGAATTTTATCAGAGGACTGGGGTGTACAAAATGATTAAATGAAAATTCTAGAAATGAAAACTGCAACTGAATTAAGAAATCTGTAGTGTAGATAGGATTAACGGCATTTCAGACAAAGTCAGAGAGACCTGAAAATAGGTCAGTAAAAAATATTTGGCCTACAGCACATAATGAAAGGAAACTAGAGTGTGGTACCTGGGTGGCTCAGTCAGTTAAGCATCTGACTCTTGGGCACCTGGGTGGGTGGCTCAGTGGGTCAAAGCCTCTGCCTTCTGCCCAGGGTCTTGGGATTGAGCCCCACATCTGGCTCTCTGCTTAGCAAGGAGCCTGCTTCCCCCTCTCTCTGTCTCTGCCTGCCTCTCTGCCTACTTGTGATCTCTGTCAAATAAATAAATAAAATCTGTTAAAAAAAAAAAAAAAAAAGCATCTGACTGTTGATTTCAGCTTAGGTCATAATATCAGTGTTGTGAGATCAAGCCCTGAGTTGCGTTCTGTGCTGTGCTGTTCCGCCTTCCTCTGCCCCCCTTCTTTCCTCTCTAAAATAAACAAACAAACAAACAAACAAATAAATAAATAAAGTGAAATTTTTAAAAAGAAGAATCTATAGTGTATGAGGGAAAGCGGGACCATGGTGAAAAATTAAGCAAACTTGTAATAGAATACCAGTGTAATAAGAATGGAGAATGATATTTGAAGAGATAAGGGGTAAAGTTTTTCCAAAGATGATTAAAGACATCAAGCCATGGATTATAAGAAATTGAATTCAAAATTCAAAACATGAATTAAAAAAGAAAAAGTGCAAAGGAAACCATTCTATGCATAGCAAAGTAAAACTACTAAGAGCTAAATTTGGAAAGAAACCATTAAAAACTGAAAATAAAAGATACGCTTTCTTCAAATGAAAAAGCAAAAAACCAACTGTATATAGATCTGCCTATGAAGTATCTACGTATTTCAAAGGATTAAACACACTTAGAATAATTATCTTATCACATCAAAGGTAGAAATCACAGATGCTATAAATTCAAATTTCTCAAATCTAAGCAAGTTAAACAACATATTCCTAAACAATTTGTCAAAGAAAAAACATTAAAAAATTTAAAACATTTTGAACATAATGATAGTATAATTACGATTTTGTATTTTAAGATAATAAAAATATGACATAGTAAGACCAATTTTCTCAAGATCATATATGAAATAGTTCTAATCAAAATATAAATACACACACAAAGATAATATATACACATATACATATAAGAAATAATGTTTGACAGGCAAATTTGTTTAACTTCAAGAATGCAATATTATTTAAAGATTTGTATACTAATCAACATAATTCCTCACTTTAAGAAAAAAAAGTACACCTACTTAGATGGAGACAAGGCATTTGATAAAATTCAACATATATTCATTTCTAAAACACCTAGCAAAGTAGGAATAAATGGTCAGGATTAACGTTGGTTAAAAATAGTTATAATCAGGGTGCCTGGGTGCTCTGTTGGTTAAGCAACTGCTTTCAGCTCAGGTCATTATCCTGAAGTCCCAGGATGGAGACTCCAATTGGGCTCCCAGCTGACTGGGGAGTCTTGTTCTCCCTCTGACCCTCACCCCTCTCATACGCAATCTCTCTCTTAAATAAATAAATAATATCTTTCAAAAAATAGATATAATCAAATTGTAATCAATGGTATTAAAATGCTCTAAAAAAGATACTTCTCACACAACACCTGCAATTGCGTATAATACTTGCATGCATTTATGATAGCACCCATCATTTTGCAAGATCTGTCTTATTTTTTCATGAGTCAGAGAGGTGAAATAAATAGGTGGGGACCACTGCTCTGTCTTTTTAGTTTCATAGGTAGAGATATCAATTTGTTTTTATTTATGATCTTGGCCAAGGAAGACCAATAATAGATGATTCCACTTGGCCTTCTACACTATCATTTCTCTTACCCCACAGGCCAAGGTCCTGGGAACCTGCCCTACCTTTTTTTTTCTTTTTTTTCCGATTTTATTTATTATTTAAGAGAGCAAAAGAGAATAAGAGAGAGAGAGCAAGCATGAGCTAGGGGAAGAGCAGAAGGAAAGGGAGAAGCAGGCTCCCTTATGAGCAAGAAAGCAACCTAACATAGTACATGATCTGAGCTGAAGGCAGACATTTAACTGACTGAGCCACCAAGCCACCCCCTGTCCCAACTTAACGTTTTTCAAACTCCTGAAGATCTACTCTTGATTTTCTTTGATTGAGCTGCCTTTCCTATCTGCCTTCTATTTTGTCCCTAAAGGCATCATTCTATGTTAACCATATCCATATTTCTCTGAAGATCAAGCCTCCTCTAGCTGCCTCTTTGAGGTTACTATACATTAAAATATTTGTCTCCCCTGACTCTAAAAGACCTTTATTTTTATCAGCTTTTATTTTCATCATTGTGGCAACTGAATCCAGTTCTGCAATAGCATCTTCTCTGGCAGGCCTGACCAACAGATTAAGTTCTCAATGACAATTTTGCTGCTTTTATAGCAGTCTTCTGCCTTGCTTTTGGTAAGTAGGCATTTTCCAGGTCTTTTTGTCAAATATAGTTCTCCAGTGAGATTTCTGCTCTTACATAACGTTTCTATTCAAATATGTTTGCATCTTGAAGCTTTTGAATTCCTTCCCCCACTATATGCCCCAATGATTCTGGCATTTCTTCTACATTTGGTGAGGACCTTCAGTTTTTCCATATGTCTAGGGGCTTTCATAGTGGATTTGTACATTCTCCTGGTTTGTCTTTCTTTCTAGAGTGTTAAATCCTGTATCTCAGGTGACTTGATCCAAATAAACACTCTCTAATCCAACATTTTGTACCACTCCATCTGATCAAGTAATTTCATAATGCATTCCCATGCATATGCTCTCAGCTCCTGTAGGTTTACTTTATCTAAGTCCTGTAGCTTCTTTGGGACATGGTTTTAGGATTATGTTATCAAGACTATTGTGTCCCTGGATGGGTTATATTATGCATTAGCCATAGTCATTTATTGAATGGAAAGGAAAGGCATTGTGGTAGATAATTATAGACAGGAACAGGTTATTTGGAAGAAGAAGAGGCTTATTTTATCATCTTTAAGCAATAGGAGAGTGCTCTTCATTAAAAAAGAGAATTGGTCAATCCTATAGTCTTGCAGAACTCAAATGAATTTGTTTTTAGTTTTACAAAGCATACCAATTAAAAATAAGCATGGGCCATTTAGTTGTTAAGTAACTTTAAGTAATTGTTTTCTTTTTTTTTTAAGATTTTATTTATTTATTTGACAGACAGAGACCACAAGCAGGCAGAGAAGCAGGCAGAGAGAGGGGAGGAAGCAGGCTCCCTGCTGACCAAAGAGCCCGATGCAGGGCTCGATCTCACGACCCGGGGATCATGACCTGAGCTGAAGGCAGAGGCTTTAACCCACTGAGCCACCTAGGTGCCCCAACTTTAAGTAATTGTAATCAGAGTAAATGATATATTGTAGATCCTCTTACATTAATTAAATTTTTTTTCATTCCATATAGATAAAATATTTAGGTATTAGGTTAAAGTCTTTCTAATATATTCTTTTTTTTTTTTTCAGATTTATTTGAGAGAAAAAGAGCAGGAGGGAGGGGAGGGGCAGAAGGAAAAGGTGAAGGAGAGAATCTCAAGGAGACTCCCATTGAGCACAGAGCCCACTGCAGGGCTCCATCTCATGACCCTGAGATTATGACCTCAGCTGAAATCAAGAGTTGAACACTTAACTGATTGAGACACCCAGGTATCCCACTACTATATTCTTTAACACAACTTACCAAAATATTTCAAAATCCCTTTTTGTTGTTCTAAAAAGAAGGAGATAAAAAGCGAATTTAATCATATGACAAATGATGGTCAATTAATTCATATTAAATTAAACTATTAAAATTATTGTTTTTAAATAAAAAGGATGAATATTTAATGTTTATTCAACTTGAAGCTATTGAAAATGCTAAAAAAATCTAATAACCGAAGGATCCAGATTTAGACCTGTTATATTTACAATATGTATATTCTTCTGAATTATGAAATATCAGAAAATTTAGCAATTATTTTTAAATAGATTCATAGGTCCTGAATCTGCCCATCACTAGGAGTCTCAGGAAAGAGAAAGCTGACCATTAGACAAGATGTGTCATTTCTCATTACAGTATTTTTTGATGGTATATGTTTAAGAATTCAATGTCAATTTATCAGTTGCTGCTTTTTGGGATACAGTAATTTTGGTCATAATATTGAGTTGTTAAAAAAAAAAAACATTGAAAATAAATGTCCCAGTCACTGAGAAGGACTTCACAAATATCTCACTAGAGGAATAGATAAATTATGTTGGAATCTCTATGACTCATTGGACTTTTAGTCAAATTTTAAGTCATCCCCTACTTGCTATTGAGATGTCAAACAAATCAAAGTTACTCATACTTTTCCAGTTTATTTTAAATTAAGGTTTCTCTTATGCCCCACATTTCATATTAACCTTACCCATTATTCTCAGTCTTCTTTCCTTTTTTATTGGTAAAAATGTGTAGAGATATCCAAATTTAACTCCCTGTGGTCTAATTTCAATACAGTATATTCCATTTGATCTCTCCAATCATTGAAACACATATTTACTGTTTCTTTCTCATAATTCTGATAACATTTCCTGAATATTAATCACTAAATAGTATGCTAGTAAAATACATATATTATACAAACACAAGGGTAGTATTTTACATTTTTAAACTATTTTGTGTGTGTACTTCTTAATATTTAAAAATTGCTGGAGGGAAGAGAGAGAGAGGGAGAGGAAAAGGAGGAGGAGAAAAGAGAGAGAAATCAGAGGAAAACACATAATATTATAATCCTTTTCTGGGTAAAGTTTTAGTGAATTTAATAGTTTCTTCCTATTTTAACAAATATCTGCCATTTTATCAGATATCTCTCAAATCTATTCGAGGAACTGGTAAGATATGTGTCTAAGGGTTGAATTTTGATCTTGTTTCAATGATGATATAGGGGAAGGTTATGACATTAGATAATACATCTTGCTCCACACATCTCCCAGACAAAAAAAAAAAAAAAAAGGCATTTCTTAGACCCACTGCAAGTTCCTAGACCCAAACTGCCCAATGGCTATTGCTAGCCTGTGAAGATAATGTTGGTGTCCAAAGGCCAACTCATCTTCTTGCCATATGCCTTGCTGATGACTATTTTATATCAGTATTATACTATGTATGTGTTTGGGTTTATGTTCAATCCAATTGTGACAACTCTCATATACAACATAATTTATAGTATAATTTCAAAAGTTCTCACAGGTTCTAACCTATATACCTATACAGGTATAGGAAAAGCTCATAATAATAGTTAATCTTGCCTGTATAGTAGACATCCAACATTGTGCTTAGTACTTTGCATTTATTATCTCATAGAATTCTCAAAATAGATCTGTAAGGTCAATTGCAGTTTTGTCATCACTCTACAGGTGAGGAAATTGAGGATAAAAAGTAGGGAAGACAGTTTGCAACTCAAGATGCACTTAATTCCAAACTCCCTCCTTTTATTTATGGATTTAGATTTTATTTATGATCAATTTATGATGATTTTATTTGTGAATTTGAGACATCCTGGTTCAGTACATATAGACTAGATGACATTGATCAACAGATATCTGCCCTTACCATAATGAAGCAATCATCTGAACTGTTAAAAAGATAGTATATCTTGAGTGTAATACAAGTTGCTAGAGAAAGGGAGCAGGAGAACAAAACAGTAATGTCAAAGAGTGTGTATTTCCAAAAGCTTCATTTAAACTTAGTATATGCTAAATGTCTATTGCAGGGATTCTGTTGTGTAATTATAACATTTACCAACCATAATACGGTGTGCTATCTATATTTTTATGTCATCCGTACTTTACTCAGTAACCTAAGGGTAGAGTCTAGAAAGTCTCTCAGCACAAGACACATAATAAACAATATGCAAGTATTATTGACCACAATTGAACTAAGCAAATGAAGTGCTTATAAGTTAGCAGAACCTTTCTCAGTTATACCTTTTCACATCAGAAATATTTATGTTTATCTTACTATATTTTGTCACCTAATCAAAACTATAAACCTGAATTGATTCTTGAACATGCAATGTATACTGTAATTATATATGACTTTTGGTGATCTGTATCTATATTAATATGTCTCCATCCATTTATTTATATTTGTCTACAATCTTTTTGGGTCCTCGGAGATTAGATTATAGAGTTGGGGAAATTAGAAATCTGCATTAATTTGTTATTTGCATATTATACATTGGGAAACAAAGAATAAAGTCACCCAAAAGTGCAAATTCTGACACTTAATAAACTAAAATCTGTGCAAAATGCATTTAAGATGAGTGACCCAGATTTACTTCTATTTTCAATATGGTGACAGAAATTCTGATTCAAGTTACATAGACATTTCACTTAGGCAGAGACATACAAAATAGTTCTTTGCAGATAAAGAAAATGAAGATTCTTTCCTAAATGAATGCACACAGAAAATGCACATATCCTCCTAGTATATTACTTAATTGTATTCATCTCAATCAAAGTTATTCAGTGTAAAATTGAATGTTGTAAGTTTAACTTTTAAAGAAAATATGGCACAACAGAATATTCAGATGTAAATTAACAATAGCCTTTAAAGTCAGAATTTTTTTCACATAAGAAAGAGATAGTAAAATTTCTCTCTAATAATCACTTTGTAAAGTATTGTAGAGTATAATTATGAAGACAACTACTTTTTAATTTAATTTCACCAGCTGCCACCAATGGCATGAATCTTTCAACATCATTGTAAAAGAGTACAGGTTCTAGATGACAACAGAATAGAAATTTGGGCCATGAATATTGAGTGTTATACTATAAGGAAAGGTTGTCAAGTTTTAGTGGGACAATGAAATGAGCTAGATGCAACAGAGATAGACACAATGAGAACAGAACATGATATTCTGGCCATTAAAAACAAATATGTAAAATAAGGAAGAAAGAGAATAGTACATTAGAGGAGACTTTAGGAAGTGAATAAATAATGATAAAGTTAGAAATTTAGAAAAAGAAGAGCACAAGGGGATTAAAATAGAGGGAATCATAGATAAATGTGTGGAATATAAAGATTTTAAAATGCTGCAATAATAAAATGGAGGAATTGTGCATTTTTTATTTATTTATTTTTTTTAGTCAACATGATATCACTATTTAAAAATCACACTAAAACACTCTCTATTCAGGACAGAAATGTTCTTTCTTTAATGAGAAAGAAAAAGCCTTCAAGAAAGAGTATTCAGAAAGGGCACAAAAACGCGTTGGCTCAAATACTGATGTTGATATCTTTTAAGAAATGGAGGGAAGAAAGTGGATACCTACTGCTTAATTGGAGGGCTTCCTGTGGTAGAGATCCATTTTAATACTTTCTACTAAATGATAATTTATGTTCACTTAAAACAAGGGAACATCTATTGAGGAAAAGTATCTTCAATAAGCAAAATTTACATAATTATTTTAGTTTAAGTTAAAAAAATGCAAATAAAAATATTTTGTTTCTCTGATTTCATTTTTATGGGGAATCAAGAAAAAAGTTTACAGATACTAAATCTTTTATTTTAAATTATGTGTCAACTTTATATTTATGATTGCATTTAAAATGTAGGTTTTAAATAAGTGGAGTAATGTTTTTTTAATTACAAATGATTAAACTACTAGTAATACAAAGCCTTAGATTAGGAATTGATAGTACATATTAAAATAATTGAACCTTGCATTCTGTCCTCAGGTAATGTGAAAATTCAAAATTACAAAATAGAGTGAAATAAATGCCATTACACTTCCAGAAGCTTTCATGGTGAAAGAGAAAAAGGTAAAGATTGGTTAATTTTAATTTTTATTAGTAAATGCCCCACTGCAAGGGTTAATGTTTGGATATTAAATTAACTGTATCATCATAGACCAAGTTACTCAATGATAAATGTTTATGTAAAAAAATGAAAACTAGTAATTATGCACATGCAAGTGGATATTCTTGACTCATATTTGGGCAGCAGACATACTTTATTTATTTCTTAATTTATTTTCTTAACACGATGTTATCAAAAGTTTTTGAATTAGTATTAAGCAGGAAAATTTTATCATAAATCTGGAAATGGGAACTGATTTTTTTAATTAAAAAAAAAAACTGGAACAGCGTCTAGATTTTAACACAACAAAAATTAGCAAGAGTCTAGTCATCACTAGTTCAGTTCAATGAGGCACAAACTTGCCAGTTTGCCATGGTTCCTCCACCAGCTGTTGTCTCCTAACACCAACAAACTATATGCTTTACTCGCAACGCTAACAGACTGGCTCTTTGTGCACCTAAGGGTGAGCAGAGAGAGAGATTTTAATGACTTAATTGAAATTTTCTATTCAGGTTTTTAACATCATAAATAATAATAATCTAATAGTTTTCATAAAAATTGTTTCTCATAACAGAAAAATTAGAAAAAATATATTAACAAAATTGAATAATATAAAAATGAATCCATAATATTGCAACCTAGAGATAAACATCAGAGAGGATCCTGGATCTACCAATTGTTAGTTTTGTAACCTCAGGTAATTTACTTTACTTTTCTAAGTCTTTATAATCTCACACACAAAAGGAGCCAAGTATAATGTCAACTCCATCCATTTGTTTCCCATATTAGATGAAATAAGTGCATAGCTTTTTGCCTGGGAAACATTAAATGTTTGTATTAGAGTACCATCAAATAACTCTTTCTAAAAAATGTGTCTATTAATTTTGTATATCATATCTCCAGGAACATTAGGAGTGAAGTGAAAACAGTTACAGCAACCTTGACCATTAATGGTGTCCTGGCTCTAGGGATGTTTTTCTCATCCTCTACAAAGAACTAAAGCTCATGTTACTCAGCTTGAGGCCACTGACATCTGACATCTTTGTCAAATGGAAGTAGAAGGGCATTCCAATGAGCAGATGGTTCACTCTTTAAGGAGAAACAAAGGCTATTCTTTTTGCTCTGAAAGTGTTTTGTCCAAAAATTTTAAAGTGCATTTCAGGAGGAAATAAACAGATTTTTCAATGGAAGGAAGGTATAAAACTTGGAGATCAGGAAGAGACTATCTAGAATCCCTCCCATATGCAGCACAGGAGAATTCTCAAAAGTATGAAAACTTAGTGGCAGGGTTTCACAGTCTATGCAGAAGGTAGTAGGAGGCTTCTGTGATATCTCTGTTTACTAGAATTGTACAATAAATTTACTGCTATCTGAAGTACACTATCTTTTTTAATGTAATATGGAAAATTTTAGATTATTAATATAGGGGAGAAAATTTGATAGCTCTGGTTATCTTGTAACACAGGTCCTTGTCAGCGTTGGATTACCCAATAAAAAGGTCAAACCTAGGCAGGGCTCAGCACACAGGAACACACACACATACACACGCACACACACTTACACTTTATGTTTAAGAGAAAGAAATTTTTACATAAGCAAGAAATATTTACTGTAGAAAATAATTTGTTGGATTTGTTTGTACCAGTTTTTGAGTTGATGATTTTTTTTTTTTAATTACGTGGAAACAACAGGGATTATAATGCTATCTGTTTTGTTTCCAGTCCTCTGATTTCTAGAGATAACAGATCTTTGACTTTCTGAATCTAAGCCTCTTCTTCAGTCTGGGACTCTAAGCTTTCTGCAAGATCTTATGCAAACAGCCTCAATTTCAGAGTGTTTTTCAGGAATATATTGCATTAATTAAAGCTTCTTTCTGCCATTGAGGTCTCTGCCTACCTAACTAGAGCAGAATAAACTAATTCTGTGTGGTATTTTCTGCCAGTTAGCTCCATAATGAGTCATTGGTAAATCATTCCACTGTTTTACTGGAGAGCTGCTCTGAATAGTGGAATATGTGGTGAAATCATGAAATCCCATAGATACAAAGACATATCCTGCATTCTTTTGCAGTGGAACAAGCTCCTTGGTGAGAAGCAATCATGTGTATGGTATCAAACACAATGATGAATAAAACCCTAAGAACGTTAGCTGAGAGGAGTTCTAAAAGCAAGGAAAATGAATTCATATACAGAAGAGAGGTCTGTTCCAATGGACACTCTCAGAATGGGCCATCTTCTCCATTTGATTATTAAAAGAGTCTACAGTGAGAGAACTTTTGTGAATATTTATACGGAACAGAAAACTATCACATTTAATACACACACTAAGAGGTTTGTCTATATGCCTCTCTCTTAAACATTCTTTCATTAGTAGTTAATATTTGCTTTTCAAATTTTTATCTGATGCCATGAGTCAGGTTGCATCTGTATCACAGGTTATCATCCCATCCAGGAAAATTAAATATCAAATAGACAAAAAGCAGTTTTGTCCAGTGTTGAGGATTTCCATGGTATTGCTCCAAAATCCTGGCCCTGTAATTTCATTTTACCAGAGGCTCCGATAAGTTCCATCTTTACACGCCACAAACATGTCGATTATCAATTGACATATGAGGCCTAAACCTTATATGTCAGGGCTTGATTTCAGCAAGACTGCAGCATGAACTTTTATTTATGAGTCCCAATAAAAGCTAGCAGCTTTAAATTGTCTCTGTTAATGGATTATAGAGGCAGCTTTTATCACCAAGCGCAAGCAAATGCATCAAGCCTTTGACTTTATTCTTATTGATATGCTGTGTGACCTCAGGTTCCTTTGGGAAAAGCTTACAGAGTGACTTATAGTATATACTTGTGGTGTTTGAAGGATATTTATTCAAGGGAATCCAACCTTCTCCTTAGTCAAGAGGCTCTCTGACTCCATAAACTGTGCTTTGGAATTAAGTGACAGTCTGTACTTTACCACCGTCTGACTTAAACCAAGTTTCTTCTCAATTGGTGTAGAGGATTTTTTTTTTTCAGTTATATAGATCAAATAATATTTTACTACCTTGAATTTCTTTTATATTTAGGAATTTAGTAATAGATACAATTCAGAGATGTTTGAATATCATAGCATTCTATTTGTCAGTATACCCCAAAAACCCATTTGATGGGCATTTTTATTCTGATGATTAAATTTTACTACCTGAGGTTTGTCACTCTGGGATCCTATTAGCACCTTGAAAATCAAGGCTCTCATTTCAGTGGATGGAGGCACCTTCCAACATTAACCTTGGCCTTCAGAGGAAAACCACCCCAGAGATTTCACAGACGATGGTGTTTCCCTCTTTAAGGCAGTTAACAGTGCTTTGGCAAAGGAACTGTAATTTGGGTCTCTCTGGTGTAGCTAGTGTTACTCATCATAAATCTGTTCTAACATTTGCATCTTCTAAGTCTTTAGATTTCTTTTTCCTCCTCCTACCAGGGACTTCCTGCCATCTCAGTCTTTTGAATGTGGTTCACTTTTGTGTACAGTTTTTAGTGAATTAATCAAACAAAGTGTTAGAGTGACTTCCAGCTTCTGGAAACTAGCATCCTGAAGTAAAAATCTCAAGAAAATACACACATATGGATAAATTTGATTCAGTCCTTGTTACAGAGTGCTCCGCACACTTAGAATCTGTTTCTCCTCATGTCCCTCAGTTCCTGCCAAAATAAATGATCCAGTCTTCCAATTATTTTTTTTTAATATGACATCTCTTCTTGGATGAGATGTTGCCTTTTTTTCCTAGAAATATGCTAGTATCCATCCTCTTAAGAGTCTAGGGGCAAAGACGAGTGATGAGGGTGGGTTTTGGGGAGAGTAGGTATCCTATCTCCAAGTAAGATTATTACAGGGTCTTTAAGCATGGAGAGATGACTCCTCAAAAAGGAAGGGAGGAAAAAAGAAAAAAAGAAAAAGAAAAAGGAAGGGAGAGACTTCTTCCAATGCCAGTAGAAGAAGGCTTAGGGTAACATAATGGTTCAGTTTCACAGATTCTTCTGACTCCAATTAAAGATTTCCATTCCAAATCTTAGGAACTCATTTTTTCAGTGTTCTAACCTTTATTTTAAAAAACTCAGTAAAACTTTTCATTCAGATTGCATTATTATTTCCCAACTGGCATGATTAAATTTAGAATTTGATACTTAGCCATGTCGACCCTGTGGCTGTAAGAAACGAGATATGATTTCTGAGTCACAATAGAAGCTCTCTGGTACTCTGTGTCTTGAGTACCTGATTTAATGCAAGATTTTATCATTTTCTTTTGCAGTATAGCCAGAAGAAACTATCTCTATGAACTCTATAGTCATCATTTCTACTATGATGATCAAGGGCAAGAGCAGTTTCATCTGCAGAAGACTTGATTTCAAATAACAACCATGGGTGATATTTTAAGTAGTAATGATTTAACTTTATTCCATGAATATTTAGTATCCCTTTTTTCACTGTCGATGAAATCACCAGGATGTCTTAGCTCAGATATGTGTGTAATCCAGTTCCAGAAGCCCTCTGTAAAGGTCTGTTTCTTGACAATGCTTCTAGTAACAAGAACTATATTACTTAGGTTCATGTCAGGAAATGAGAATCTATACTAGGTAATTCAGTATAGTGAGGGTAGTACAGAAAAATTAGTTGCAGAGGCAGTCGAAGAGCTGAAAAAAAGAGGAATATGAGGTAAGCAGAACCCAATTTTAGAAAGCCCATTAAGGCAAGAGGGACTGGGAAGAGTGATGATGTTACCACGTTACAGGAGCCATGGACACTGGGCATCCTTAGGTCTGCCTGTAGGAGCTGGTACGTGGAGGAGGAGGAGCTCCAAGGCAGAGCCGAAATCTGAGCCTGTGTTGAAACTATTACGGAGGTGGGAGTTCACATAGCCTTTTCTCACTTACTGCTTGCTGTTCTCCCACCAGAGCACCCTATTGACTGAACCTGACTGAAGCAGTGGATAAAAGAGCAGGAGAAATAACATTTGTAAGTTGCCAACCCCCTGAAAACTAGAGGTAAATCTGAGAACAGGGAAATGGTTGGCATAATATGTGACCAGAATAGGTCACATGTTCTAAACTGAAGGTAAATGTTAATTTGTAACAGTTACAGTTAGGGTATTTACCTAATATTTAGGAATATGTAAGAAAGAGACATTCTCTTTTTTTGGATTACTGGCAGGGCTTAAATAGAGAGACTCTCCAGCATAACAAAGAACACACATTCTACTTTTAGTTTGCTATTGCTGCTGTGACAAAGAAACACAAACAGCATTTACAATATGCATTTAACCCTGGGTGAAGCTTTTTTTTTTTTTTTTTTTTTTTAACCCTGTCTCTGTATTAGTTTGCTATTGCTACATAGTGTGTACTACATTGCTACATATGATGTGATTATTATCACAAATTTAGCAGCTTGAAACCAAATCCATTTATTATCCCACAAATCCACTTATTATCTTGTGTAGGTGAGAAGTCTCAGCCAGCTCAACTGGCCTCACAGACCTGGGTGTCTCTTCTAGACTCTTACTTGAAGATTCTGGGGAATCCACTGCCAAGCTCATTCATTGCTGGCTGAATTCATTTCCTTGTGGTTGTAAGAGGTGCCTAATCTCTTGCTGTCTTTAACCAGGGGCTGCCTCCTTTCCAAGGCACATGATTTTACCATATTCAAGCTATCAGCATGGCATATGAAGCCCTTCTTTTACTTCAGATCTTTTCCCCGTCTGCTACCAGAGAAAAGTCTCTGCTTCTAAGAGCCTGTATGATTAGATCAGATCCACCTGATTAATCTATTTTAGTGCCAATTGTATCATATAATGTAACACAACAAAGAAATGATACCATCTTCACAAGATCCAGATTAGGATGAGACATTATTGAGCAGGGGCGTTCATTTCAAGAAATTCTGCTGCCATAATGGCATACTATAATAAGGAGTGTAGTATGCCATTTCTATGTCAACATCTTTGTGCTTGATGAGTAATAGC
The DNA here is from genome assembly GCF_020171115.1 of Neogale vison. Classification (NCBI taxonomy): domain Eukaryota; kingdom Metazoa; phylum Chordata; class Mammalia; order Carnivora; family Mustelidae; genus Neogale; species Neogale vison. The sequence continues at coordinate 75,063,753 of NC_058101.1, forward strand.
ATTGATTACCTTTGACACTTGATAAAAATAAAATAAATATTTTAAAATAATATGGGAATTCTTTTTGATGTTAGCATTTTAAATTAATTCTTGAAAAATACTGACATTGGTGAAAATATGAGAAAAGTTCTGTCAGTTCATAGTAAACAAAAATCAGCTTTTTGAATAAAGATTATTTTTTAAACAAAATAGCTATAAAAAAGGAAATAGGTTAATAAAAATCCCTAAGTCTCTCTCTCTCAAATAAATGAGAAAATCTTAAAAAAAAAATTCCTAAATCTAATATATTTTCTTAGATGTGTGGCTTTCTGGATAGTTTTCTTTTTCTTAAGGAGGAACTGTTTGAGCATCTTGTAACTTTCCATCATTAATTCTCCTGGAACATGGATTGTTGTCTCTGTATATCCACTGTGCTGTGTCCAGAGCTCCTGCACTCAGATGTTAAGATAGGAAGCCAAGAATTTATCTGTAAAATTACAACATTTCTTACTGTGAAAATATCGTGGGCTATTAAAACACATCTTAGAATTATGAGTTGACTGAGCTATTTTCCCCAATAATTTTTAAAGTATTGCTTGATTATGATATTCTTTTCATTGGAAATAGATTCTCTGTGTTGACATTTTAAGAAACTATAAATGCTTAAGGAATGATCAGTTAACTATCAACTTTGAATTATCCCAAGCAAATGACAATATTATGTGATAATAAAACTCTGAACTTCTTAAATTAGACATGTGCATTAAAACAAATCTTTCCTTGTTGGAAACCTAAGTGATTGCCATTAGCCACTTTAGTATCACAGCAGGTTACACAAGTTATTATTACATTTAATTAGCATTCTGACAAGATGTAGAATTCTTTACCTGCATTCAGATTACACACAGAAAATGATTTGAAAGCATTTCCTGCCTTGAAAACATCAAAGCAAATCAAAGAAATCAGCTCCAATCTTATTTTCAAATACCTAAGTTGCATTAAACAGAATGACAGAGGAAGAAAAGCCAATTACAAATGTTGTTTTAAGGTGACATTTGATTTTCCATACGAGGAGGTTATTACAAGCCGAGTGATATAATTCAACAAAACCAATTGTGATATAATACTAATGCTACCATTGTTCATCTCCTTTTCTTAATAAAAGAAATGATATAAAATATATCATCATTTAATATTGGGGTCATCATTCAGTTGCTATTTAATTCTATTTCTGGTGTAATACAAGTTAAGAAATTAGTTATTTTGAATTATTGAACATCATATTAAAGTTTTCAGCAAAAGTGAGTTTCAGTGTCAGAATATATATAGATTTATATCCGTGAAAAACTTTCTGTGCTGAAATACAATACTATAGAACAAGATAGACTAAAAAAAAAAATGATAAGTGTGTTAATGTAATGTGTTACTTTAATGTAAGACTAAATAAAATTACTTTCATTCTTTGAAATATCTATTAATGATATAATTACTTATTAATGATGATTTACTAATAATGTTTAGTAGAACTTTCTCATATTCAGTTCCTTGATGCTAAATTTCTAATGTAATAAAGAATAAAACTTGCATAATATATTCACTTCAAAAAATAAATGTCTCATTTTTGAAGTATTGGAAATAAAAATCAAGTATGTCTACATTGTTTTATTTCCCATAAAAATATTTATTCTGTGTATGAAACTTGCCCAGAACTATAGGAATATAATTAGAGGAGCTAATAAAAATGGAAACTGTTATCCAGACTTTGATAGTTCAAAGACTTAATATAGTTTATGAGACATTGAAATTCACAGTGGACACATTCTTTTGTATTAGAATGATATAAGACACCATTTTTCTATGCCTCACTTTAACTTACATGTATAAATACCACTGGTGATTTCCCTTACTATGGAGAGAAAAATGAATTGTTACTAAGAAATCGAATGCATTGAATTCAATATTAGAAAATCTTTGCCCTTAATTCATCACAAGTGGTTTTATTTCTCAGTATGATTACAGAATGCTATAAAAGGGAGTATTTTGGGGAGAATGCATTAACTAAAGAGTTATATTATATAAGGCCCTTAAGGATCACTCTAAATCTATTGCACATTAAACTCTAAAATTCCCTACTAATAACTATGAAGATATTTTAAAATTTATTACCTAGCTTAATAAAGATAAACGCATTTAACAGAAAGCCCATATTTTTTTCTTCTTCTTACATTATCTTGGCTTTCCACATACAAATTAGTATGGCTTTTCTATAGTCATATCACTTGGGTACAGACACAGTTATCTGGAAGTTTAATGATATTGTGTAAATTAATTGAGTTTGTTGTGACAAAGTTTTTCCATTTCTGAAGTAAGGATAAATAGTAGTATCTGCTTCACAAGTTATTTTGAGAATCAGGTGAGTTAGTACAAGTACAGATAATAATGAAAAAGAGACATTTCAAATAATAAGCCCTCAATAAAATTTATTAATAAAGTTATGATTAAACAATGCATGGATTAAACAATATACAATTCTAAAAGAACTTTTCTGCATTTTTTAATATTTTATTTATTTATTTGATAGGGAGAGAGAGAGTGAGCCTACAAGCAGGAAGAGCAGCAGGCAGAGGGAGTGGGAGAAGCAGACTCCCTGCTGAACAGGGAACCCAGTAAGTGGCTCCTTCTCAGGACCTGGAACCATAACCTGATCTGAAGGCTGATGCTTAACCACTGAACCACCCAGTCACTTCTCTTCCCCACTCCACCCCCCAAGATTCTACTTATTTATTTATTAGAGAGAGAGAGAGCACAAGTGAGTGGAGAGGCAGAGCGAGAAGCAGGCTCCCCGCGGATTGGGGAAGACCAAGAGTAAGGAAACTTGACTGAGGGTTCAATCCCAGGACACCAGAATCATGACCTGAGCCAAACACAGCCACTTAACTGACGGAGCCACAAACCTGTCCCCAAAAAAACCTTTTCTGTATTTTTCAATTTATAGATAAAAGGCATCTTTTCACAATTCATCCATTCTGCCCACAAAAATAAATCACTAACAATAGAAGCATAGTAGCAACTTAGAACAAAAATTTCCCAGTTATCCTTATGAAAACCTTACAAAATAATTAGAAGCATGATCAAAGTTTGCCATATCTTACCTTCAGAAAATTCTGAAGATAGAAGAAAACTATGAAGCTTAACATGATTTATACATAATAGTGGAAAAATACACATAACAAGTACAAAATTTCTACAGGATTATACCAGGTGTTGAATAATGAGGAAGGCCAAGGGGTCAGAGATGTGGTTGATCCCAGGGAAAACAATAATAAATATATTCAATGAATTCACTCTAGAAGGTAGGAGGCTCTAATGCATGTGGAAACTGCTATGATTTCTGAAAATACCTAGAGCAGGTCACACTGAGCTGAAGATAAAGGAAATAAAGCATAGGCAGTGCAAATGGAACTGAAGTGGCATAGCATCATATTCAAAGAAATCACTTAACTCTGTAGCAAGGGAAGAAAGAGGCTTTGAAGGGAGAAACCAGAAAAACTATCCTTATGCTTTCCCAGTTTCTCCATTAGACAATTCTGTTAATAGCTGGACTGGGAAAATTCCATTCATTCAAATACGAATAGTGAGGAATAAAAATGGCTATGTTACTGAGATGAGATTATAATTGAAGTACATACTGTCACACAGGAAACCAAAGGAAAGAAAAGACTATGAACTACAAACTGAAAGAAATTGGGAAATTGAAGAAAAAAAGGATATCAGAAAATAAGAGCAAAAGGAAGAAAAAACACTGGAGAAAATAAAGAAAGTGAGGATATAAAGTATAAAAGTAAAAATAATAATAATAATAATAATAACAGAAAAAAAGGGGGCCCTGGATGGCTCAGTTGGTTGGTGTAGGACTCTTGATTTTGGCTCAGATCATGATCTCAGGGTCATGAGGTTAATATCCATGTCCAACTCAGTGATCTGCATTCAGCAGGGTGTCTGCTTCAGATTCTCTCTCTCTCCTCTCCCTCTGAGCCTCCCCTACTGTATGCACACACACTCTCTCTCTCTCAAATATATGGGAAAATCTTAAAAAAAAAATTAACAGAAAAAGAGAAAAGAAAGAGAAGTATTAGAAAGGCATTTAGAGGACAGGAACATACTAACATACCTATAACTGGAGGCCCAGAAGGGGAAACATTAACTAGTAAAAGAAAAGAAAAACATGTATAATAAGCTCAGACAATATTATATAATATATTAAATTCTCATTATTTTAGGTGTATTAATGATATTTTGGCTATCTTGAAAATGCTCCTTTTTTTTTTTTTAAAGCACTGTTCTAATGTTTTAAGGATGAAATGTCCCAAAGTTTGTAAATTAATTTATAAATACTTGACAGATCTTAAACATTGATATTCTCCTACTGATTCATCCAAAAATCTCAGAGGAAAGTTTTCAGATACAGTGGTTAAAAACACCAGCTTTAGATTCAGATAGACCTGAATTCAACTCCTAACTAGGCCACTTCATAGCTATAAAACTTTGACAACATTACTGATTCTTGGTTTCTATGTCTAAATCAGAAATTTAATGTGAATACACACATACACATTTAAAATCTAATAACTGAACATGGCAGCCATTATTCTTCATTTCTTCGATTGTCCACAAACTATTTAACAATATGCTCATACCATATTGGGCATTATTTTTATTTCATTATTTTTATTCATCAAGCAGATTTTCTAGCCTATAAAGCCTGCTCCTCTGAGATCCACTGGCAAATGTGATCATGTCATTAAATTCATAATGATGGCTATTAGATGTACCTGAGCATTGACTGGATAATCAGTGATGAACCAAATATGAGTGTTTTTGTGTTTTTATTCCACTTGGTCAACATTAATAAGACTCATTTTGAAAGGGGCAAAATTAGGTATGAATTTAAAGAGGAACTCAGGTAATAGGCATTGAGGAGCTGTGTACAGAACAAAAAATAAGCCACTCTCAGCTTCTCAGCTGATATGAACCTGGAGAAGATAATAGAAATATTTGATAATTAATAAACAGTGATGGAAAACTGTAATCCCTTTCCCCACTACCACCTTCTCCCTCATAAAATTATTAGCTGCTACAAATTTTTATTTTTAATATTAAGACTTTTCTGATTCCAAATAATTCCTATGTTTGACCATATTAAATTAATAGATAGGGAAAATCCAGTCACAAATAATAGCTATTCTTTACTGATTTGAGAAACAGCAGGTTTAAGAAGGAAATTGACCCTCTTCTATGTTGCCCTTAAAGTGGGAAATAAACCTCCCATATCAAAGATATCTCCCCTGCATGAGGAGGTAGATAGATAGTTGACCTATCTAAAAAGATAACTTTTTTTAAAAAACTTTTTAATTCATATTTTTTTAAATTTAAATTCAATTAATTCACATATAATATATTATTTGTTTCAGGGATACAAGTCTGTGATTCACCAGTCTTATATAATACCCAGTGCTCATTATAACACCATCACCCAGTTACCCCCTATCCCTCCACCCCACTCTGGTAATATATTTATGGCCAGAAATAGGGACTGCAGGTCCAAGAATGCTATAGAAAAAGCTCTACTTAGTTTCTTCACTAATTAGTATCTAAGCTTAAGTTTCTTTCATTTAGCAGTTAAAAAAAAAAGTCTTCTCCATTCTTCACAAATTTATTGTTCCTTTATCTAAAATGTATGAAAGCTGTCTGCTTTTCATCAATTCTTTAGGTTTCATATTCTCATTGGACCCCCATATGTTGGCAATTATATTTGTTTTTATCCTCTTGATCAATGCAATGTTAATTTAATTATTAGAGTACCCCAAATAGCTCAGAGGGACAGGGAGACATTTTTCCCTTCCCAACAGATTTTGCTTTGATTAAGATGGGAAGTCCTTACAATTTTGTAAGCAAAAGAATGTCATGATCTTACGTATTTTAAGATGACACTCTGTTTTCTGAGGATCAAATTGAACAAAGAAGCAGAAGAACAAAAGAAGACTGACCATTAAGTTAGGAAGTTATTTCAAAAATTTTTGCAAGTGAAGACTATGGTTTGGAACAGGGTCTTTCAGTGAAATACATTTACTTCATTCTTTTTTTCTCCCCCCCACACAACTTTTTCTTCTCTTTTCCATTATGGAATAATGGTGCTCTATACTTTGAAGAGTTTCATCACTCACAAAAATCAGTTCTTTCTTTGTCCTAAATACAAATTATTAGAAATGAGGATATCATCAACCCTACTTTAGTCAAGTATTCATTCAGTTAGATTTAGAAGAATGTAGTACAAACATAACAGCCAGGAACGCTCATCCATGTATTGGGTTTGGATCATTCATACAGAAAGTCATTCAAGAAATTATGAAAAGAATGTGTCTGTTGAATGTTGAGCAGAATGTGTCTGTTGAAGTCTAAATAGGAAATGAATCTCAGTGAAACAAGTCAATCAGTAGATAATACAGAAGGAAGATTTAGATAGTAGAAAAACTCAGAACATTAAAACAAAAACAAAAACAATATATGAATATATGATCCTGGATATTCTTGGCTAAGGGAATTACCAATAATGAAGTAGGAAGAATCTGGCACTAATACTTGAAACTACACTGTAAGTTTCACCATTTTTTTTTTCAGATCAGTATATATGTGTGTGTCTAATACATATGCATATATAAATTTATACATTATTATACATAACATGTTTATTCACATATCATTTCTCTATTAATGCATATGAAAATATGGACGTATTTAAATCAAGTTATCTCCTAAAGGACTATCTCCATTGTCATGTTAAAAAAATCTAACTTAATTTGTAGCTGTTTAGATGAATATCAAAACCCAGTAGAATTACCCCATTTGGGAAGTCAAAATCTTGATGGCCAGAGTTTTGGCCAGAAAAGTAAGTATCACTAGTTACATAATAGGATAAATTGAGTCCTATTTTACTTGATAATGATTATCCAGAAGATATGTATTTAACCTTTATCAAGTAGTTTTCTGTTGATATGCTTATATTCTATTGATAGTATATCAACAGAATATACTAAGTTGATATAGTATATTCAACTATATACTATATAGTTGAATAGTATATGCTTATATACTATATAAGTATAGTATATAGTATACTTAGTAGCATTTCTAATGCTAGTAAGCTTAGTAGCATTTCTATAAACATGAGGATTTTTGGAGGAATGAAAATTTTCTGAGTTCTTATTCCTGAGACCCAGGAAATCATATCTGATTTGTCACTCATTGACACCATCACATAACCATTTCTACTACTTTCCCTCATTTTGTTATTTTAAAATCTATTTTCTGTCTTCCAAGGATAGAAAATGGTTAAAAAGAAAGAGAGAGAGAGAGAGAGGAAAAACAAATAAACAATCAAACTACGGTTATTATCTGATTAGACTAGATAGATAATAGTCTAGTAAAGTACTCAATATTAATGGGAAATATTAAGGGATGAAGGGGAGCAGAATTTGCAATCCTCAAATGTGTCTCTTTGGCATGGGGATATTCTAAACTGGTTATTTTAAAGAAATAGCATACACAGCTGAAGCTCAGAAGAGAGATTAGAATTGCTATTTTGTAACAGACATTTACATTTATAAGGGAAATCTTCACTTGTAAGGCTTCTACCTTGCTGTACGAGGAAGAGCAGGATGACCCAATGCCTAGAAACTCTTATTAGTGGAGAAGACAATGACTTAAATCTTCATAAGAACCTTAACCTTGTTTTGTATGCTTTTCCTCTTTTCCTGGTAACCTCCTGTAACTGACTCTTCATTTCCAACATCTTGTTTTGTTGTTAGCTGAAGATGGTGTTTAAGGTCATAACTTTGGCCATTTCAGGGAGTTAATCAGTCTCCCAGTGTCCCTCCTATATATTCAGGAGGCATACATTTTATTAAACCTCTTTTTAGGTATAATTAGTATATAACATTATATAAGTTTTGGGAATCTAGCATTATAATATAAGATATCACCATGAAAAGTCTAGTTACCATTCACCACCACACAAGTGACCCCCTTTACTCATTTTACTCACCCCCCTCATTCCCTTTCCTTTCTTTTTATATTATTTTGCTTGTTTTATTTTAGTTTTATTTTATTTTATTTTAGTTTTGTTAGATTCTACAGGTGAGTGAAATCATATGGTATTTATGGTATTTGTCTTTTCCGTCTAACTTATTTCAATTTGTAGAATACCCTCAAGATCTATCCATGTTGTTACAGGTAGCAAGATTTCATTTCTTTATGGATGAGTAGTAAATATCTATACCTATATCTATATCTGTATCTATATATTTATGTCTATCATAACCTATTTATCCAATTGTCTATCAATGGAAAAAGATTGTTTCAATATCTTGACTATTATAAATAATGCTGCAATGAACATAAGGAGTGCATATATCTTTTCAAGTTAATGATTTTGTAATTCTTCAGATAAACACCAAAAAATGCAATAGTTGAGTCATGTGACACATCTATTCTTAATTTTTTGAGGAACCTCTGTACCATTTTCCATATTGATTACACCAATTTACATTTTCATCATGTGCAAGAGCCTGCTTTTCTCAACATTCTAACACTTGTTAATTCTTATTTTTTTGGTAGTAGCCATTCTAACAGGTGTGAAATTATATCTCATTGTAGTTTCAATTTGCATTTCCCTAGTAACTAGTGAGGTTGAACTTGTTAGCCTGTGGCTATCTCTGTGTCTTCTTTAGGGGAAACAAAACAAAACGTCTGTTCAGATTCTTTGCCCATTTTTTAATCCACTGGTTTGTTTTGTTTTTGTTTTTGTTTTTTTACTATTTGAGTTGTGTGAGTTCTTTATATGTTTTGATTATTAGCTGCTTAGTAGATATATAACTTGCAAATATCTTCTCCCATTTAGTGAATTCCCTTTTTATTTTATTCCCTTCTTTGCAGAAGCAAAGGATATTATCATTTTAATTCAATATATTCTATTTGTTTATTTTTCCTTTTTTTCCACTTGCTTTTGGCATCAGACCCACAGATTGATAAGACAAATGTCAAGGAGCTTGTCATCTTTATTTTATGAATTTTATTGTTTCGGGACTTACATTTAAGCCTTTAATTTGTCTTGAGTTAATTTTTGTGTGTATGATGTTTAGATAGTGGTTTAGTTTCATTTTTCTACATGTACCTGTCCAGTTTTTCCAGCAGCATTTATTGAAGAAGCTGCTCTTTCTCTATTACATGTTCTTGACTCCTTTGTTGTGTCATATATGTGTGGATTTGTCTGGGCTCAGTTCTGTTTTATTGATTAGTGTGTCTGATTTTATGTCAATACCATACTGTTTTGATTACTGTAGCTTTGCCATGCAGTTTGAAATCAGGAAGATTTGTTTTTTCTCAATATAGCTTTGGCTACTTGGGATCTTTTATGGTTTCCTTCAAACCTTAGAATTATTTGTTGTAGCTCTGTAAGAAATGCCATTGGAATTTTGATAGGTATTATATTGAATCTGTGGATTGCTTTGAGTAATATGGGGGTATCTTAACATATTAATTCTTCAAGCTGTGAGCACAGAATATCTTTCCACTAATATGTCTTCAATTTCTTTCATCATTTTCAGTATATGAACCTTCACTTCCTTGTTTAAATATACTCTATAGTATTTTTGATAAAATTGTAAATGGAATTTTTTTAAATTTATCTTTCTAATAGTTCATTATTAGTGTACAGAAATGCCAGATTTATGAACAATAATTTTTTAACCTGCAACTTTACTGAATTCATTTATTAGTTCTAAAAACTTTTTGGTGAATACTTTAGGATTTCCTATATATTGCATTATGTCATCTACAAATACAATTTTACTCTTCTTTACTCTTTCTTTTTCTTCCTTTATTGTTGTGGCTAGGACTTTCAATACTAGGTTAAATAAAACTGGTGAGACTTGGCAACCTTCTCTTGTTCCAGAATTTAAAGGAAAAGCTTTAAGGTTTTCATTATTGTTTATGATGTTAGCTGTGTGTTTTTCTCTGGTCCTGAACATTAGTTTGTTGGAGGTTTTTGATTACTGATGCAGTCTCCTTGCTAGAAATCAGTGTATTCATATTTTTTATTTCTTCATGATTCAGCCTTTGAAGATTATTTCTAGGAATTTCCATTTTTTTCTAAGGGATCGACTTGTTGGTTTATACTTATTTATAGTAGTTTCTTATCCTTTGTATTTCTGTGCTATTGGAAATACTGCTCTTCTTTTTTCAGATTTTATTTGAGCCCTCTCGCCTACCCACTTTGGTTAGTCTTATTGATGGTGTATCAACCGTTTTTTTTTTTTTTTTTTTTTTTGGTTTGTTTGTTTTTAATCTCTCTAAAGAACCAGCTCTTAGTTTCATTGTTCTTTTCTATTGTCTTTGTACTCTCTATTTCATTTATTTCCACTATAATCTTTATTAATACTAACTTCTACTAACTTTGGCTTTTGTTTGTTCTCTTTTCTCATTCCACATGTAAACTTAGATTACTTATATAAGTTTCTTCTTGTTTCTTGAAGTAGTCCTGTAATGCTTTAAACTTCCCTTTTAGGCCCTTTGTTTTATTTATTTATTTATTTATTTGCATTGTTTCTAGGTACTTTCTGAATTTTCTTTTTTTTTATGATACCCAATTTTTTAAAATTTATTTTTTATTTATTTTCAGCATAAGAGTATTCATTATTTTTGCACCATACCCAGTGCTCCATGCCTTCTGTGCCCTCTATAACACCCAACACCTGGTACCCCAACCTCCCACCCCCCGCCCCTTCAAAACCCTCAGATTGTTCTTCAGAGTCCATAGTCTCTTATGGTTCACCTCCCCTTCCAGTTTCCCCCAACTCCCTTCACCTCTCTAACTCCCCATGTCCTTCATGCTATTTGTTATGCTCCACAAATAAGTGAAACCATATAATAATTGACTCTCTCTGCTTGACTGATTTCACTTAGCATAATCTCTTCCAGTCCCGTCCATGTTGCTACAAAAAGTTGGGTATTCGTCCTTTCTATTGGAGGCATAATACTCCATAGTGTATATGGACCACATCTTCCTTATCCATTCGTCCTTTGAAGGACATCTTGGTTCTTTCCACAGTTTGGCGACCATGGTCATTGCTGCCTATAAACATCGGAGTGCAGATGGCCCTTCTTTTCACTACATCTGTATCTTTGGGGTAAATACCCAGGAGTGCAATTGCAGGGTCATAGGGAAGTTCTATTTTTAATTTCTTGAGAAATTTCCAAAGTGGCTGCACCAACTTGCATTCCCATCAACACTGTAAGAAGGTTCCCCTCTCTCCACATTCTCTCCAACACATGTTGTTTCCTGTCTTGCTAATTTTGGCCATTCTAACTGGTGTAAGATGGTATCTCAATGTGGTTTTAATTTGAATCTCCCTGAGGGCTAGTGATGAAGAACATTTTTTCATGTGTCTGATAGCCATTTGTATGTCTTCATTAGAGAAGTGTCTGTTCATATCTTCTGCCCATTTTTTGATATGATTGTCTGTTTTGTGTGTGTTGAATTTGAAGAGTTCTTTATAGATCCTGGATATCAACCTTTTGTCTGTACTGTCATTTGCAAATATCTTCTCCCATTTCGTGGGTTGCCTCTTAGTTTTTTTGACTGTTTCCTTTGCTGTGCAGAAGCTTTTGATTTTGGTGAAGTCCCAAAAGTTTATTTTCGCTTTTGTTTCCTTTGCCTTTGGAGACATATCTTGAAAGAAGTAGCTGTGGCTGATATTGAAGAGATTACTTCCCATGTTCTCCTCCAGGATTCTGATGGATTCCTGTCTCACTTTGAGGTCTTTTATTTATTTTGAGTTTATCTTTGTGTATGGTGTAAGAGAATAGTCGAGTTTCATTCTTCTACATATAGCTGCCCAGTTTTCCCAGCACCATTTATTGAAGAGACTTTTTCCACTGTATATTTTTTCCTGTTTTGTTGAAGATTATTTGCCCATAGACTTGAGGGTCCATATCTGGGCTCTCTACTCTGTTCCACTGGTCTATGTGTCTGTTTTTATGCCAGTACCATGCTGTGTTGGTGATCACAGCTTTGTAATAAAGCTTGAAATCAGGTAGCATGATGCCCCCCCCCCATTTTATTTTCGTTTTTCAACATTTCCTTAGTGATTCGGGGTCTCTTCTGATTCCATACAAATTTTTGGATTATTTGCTCCAGCTCTTTGAAAAATACCGGTAGAATTTTGATCGGAATGGCATTAAAAGTATAGATTGATCTAGGCAGTATAGACATTTTAACAATGTTTATTCTTCCGATCCAAGAGCATGGAATGGTCTTCCATCTTCTTGTGTCTTCTTCAAATTTCTTTCATGAGTGTTCATTAGTTCCTCAAGTACAGATCCTTTACCTCTTTGGTTAGGTTTATTCCCAGGTATCTTATGGTTCTTGGTGCTATAGTAAATGGAATCGATTCTCTAATTTCCTTTTCTGTATTTTCATTGTTAGTGTATAAGAAAGCGACTGATTTCTTTATATTGACTTTGTATCCTGCCACGTTGCTGAATTGCTGTATGAGTTCTAGTAGTTTGGGGGTGGAGTCTTTTGGGTTTTCCATATAAAGAATCATGTCATCTACGAAGAGAGAGTTTGACTTCTTCCTTGCCAATTTGGATACCTAGTATTTCTCTTTGTTGTCTGATTGCTGTTGCTAAGACTTCTAATACTATGTTGAACAAGAGTGGTGAGAGTGGGAATCCTTGTCGTGTTCCTGATCTCAATGGGAAGGTTACAGTCCTTTTCCCATTGAGGATGATATTTGCTGTGGGTTTTTCATAGATAGATTTGATGAAGCTTGGGAATGTTCCCTCTATCCCTATACTTCGAAGCGTTTTAATCAGGAATGGATATTGGATTTTGTCAAATGCTTTTTGTGCATCAATTGAGTTCTTCTCTCTTCTCTTATTAATTTGTTCTATCACATTGATTGATTTGCGAATGTTGAACCATCTTTGTAGCCCAGGGATGAATCCCTCCTGGTCATGGTGTATAATCTTTTTAATGTGCTATTGGATCCTGTTGGCTAGGATCTTGTTGAGAATCTTAGCATCCATATTCATCAGTGATATTGGTCTGAAATTCTCCTTTTTGGTAGGGTCTTTGCCTGGTTTGGGGATCAAGGTAATGCTGGCTTCATAGAAAGAGTCTGGAAGTTTTCCTTCTGCTTCAATTTTTTGAAACAGCTTCAGGAGAATAGGTGTTATTTCTTCTTTGAAAGTTTGGTAGAATTCTCCAGGGAATCCATCAGGTCCTGGGCTCTTGTTTTTTGGGAGGTTTTTGATCACTGCTTCAATCTCGTTCCTAGATATCAGTTTATTCAGGTTGTCAATTTCTTCCTGGTTCAATTTTGTGAGTTTATAGTTTTCCAGGAATGCATCCATTTCATCTAAGTTGCTTAGCTTATTGGCATATAACTGTTGATAATAACTTCTGATGATTGTTTCTACTTCCTTGGTGTTAGTTGTGATCGCTTCCTTTTCATTTATAATTTTATGAATTTGGGCTTTCTCTCTTTTCTTTTGGATTAGTGTGGCCAATGGTTTATCAATCTTATTGATTCTTTCAAAAAACCAGCTTCTAGTTTCATTGATACGTTCTGCTGTATCTCTGGTTTCTACCTCATTGATCTCGGCTCTAATCTTGATGCTTTCCCTTCTTATGTGTGGAGTTGGTTTGATTTGTTGTTGATTCTCTAGTTCTTTAAGGTGTAGAGACAGCTTTTGTGTTCTGGATTTTTCAATTTTTTTGAAAGAGGCTTGGATGGCTATGTATTTCCCCCTTAGGACCGCTTTTGCTGTATCCCATAGGTTTTGGACTGAAGTGTCTTCATTCTCATTGGTTTCCATGAATTGTTTCAGTTCTTCTTTGATCTCCTGGTTGATCCAAGCATTCTTAAGCAAGGTGGTCTTTAGCTTCCAGGTGTTTGAGTTACTTCCAAACTTTTCTTCATGATTGAGCTCCAGTTTCAAAACACTGTGATCTGAGAATATGCAGAGAATCATCTCAGTCTTTTGGTATCTGTTGAGTCCTGATTTGTGACCCAGTATGTGGTCTATTCTGGAGAAGGTTCCATGTGCACTTGAGAAGAATGAGTATTCTGTTGTTTAGGGTGGAATGTTCTGTATATATCTATGAGGTCTATCTGGTCCAATGTGTCATTCAATGCCTTGTTTCTTTATTGATTTTCTGCTTCGATGATCTATTTCTGAGAGAGGCATGTTAAGATCTTCTACTATTAATGTATTCATATCAATATGATTCTTTATCTTGATTAACAGTTTTCTTATGTAATTGGTTGCTCCCATATTGGGGGCATAGATATTTACAATTATTAGATCATCTTGGTGGATAGTCCCTTTAAGAATGATGAAGTGTCCTTCTGTATCTCTGACTACAGTCTTTGGTTTAAAATCTAATTTATCTGATATGAGAATCGCTACCCCAGCCTTCTTTTGAGGCCCATTGGCATGAAAGATGTTTCTCCATCCCTTCATGTTCAGTCTGGGTGTATCTTTAGGTTCAAAATGCGTCTCTTGTAGACAAAATTTGGATGGGTCCTGTCATTTTATCCAATCTGCAACCCTGTGCCATTTTATGGGCGCATTTAGGGCATTCACATTGAGAGTGATTATTGATAGATACATTTTTATTGACATCGTGTTACCTTTGAAGTCTTTCTTTCTGTAGATTCTCTATATTTATGTTCAATGCTATTCATAGGATTTTTCCTCTTTTATAGAACCCCCCCCCTTAGTGTTTCCTGCAGTGTCGGCTTGGTGGTTGAGTAGTCTTTTAAACCTTGCCAGTCTTGGAAATTCTTTATCTCTCCATCCATTTTAAATGTCAGTCTTGCTGGATAAAGTATTCTTGCCTGCATGTTCTTCTCATTTAGTGCCCTGAATATATCTTGCCAGCCCTTTCTGGCTTGCCAGCTCTCTGTGGACAGGTCTGATGTTATTCTGATGGGCTTTCCTCTGTAAGTAAGGAGCTTCTTTGTCCTAGCAGCTTTCAAGAGATTATACCTACAATTATAATTCCTCAATTTGACTATCAGGTGCCTTGATGTTTTTTTGGAATGTATCATCTTGTGTGGAGACCGTTCGGTCTCTAGTACATGAATGCTGGTTCCATTCGTGAGACTGGGAAAGTTTTCATGAAGAACTTGCACTGTTTCTTCTAGACTTCTTTCTTTCTCCTCCCCTTCAGGCATTCCAATAATTCTGACGTTGGAACATTTCATGGCATCATTTATTTCCCCGATTCTGTTTTTGTGGTTTCTAAGCTGTTTGTTCCAGGCTTCTTCCTGATCCTTTCTCTCTGTTTGTCCTCCAGATCACTAATTCTATCTTCTGTCTGTTACCCTAGCTTTGAGAGAATTTAGATTAGATTAGAACTCATTGAGAGCATTGTGAAGATCATCCCTGGTAGCTTTCAGCTCAGCCCTAACATTGTGAATATCCTGTCTGGTAGCTTTCCATTCTGCCCTAATCAATTCCATTTGGTCATCAATGGCTTTCTCCAACATAGCTATTGCCTGAATAATTGTTAGGCTGAATTCTCTTTCCAACATATTGTCTATGTTGATAGCTGTTAGCTCTGTTGCAGAAGACTCATCCTTTGTATTTTTCTGTTGGGCATTCTTCCTCCTAGTCATTTTGGTGAGAGATGACTGAACAGATGTAGCTGAATGTATCGACCCTGGTGCAGTCAAGTTGCACCCTGGAATGCTTCTGAGCAATCTGGAGTCCCCACCCAAATGAGAGAAGAAAGAAAGGAAAAAGAAAAAAAAAAAATAGAAAGAGAGAGACAGAGAGACAGAAGAAAAAAGGGAAGATAAAAGAGAAGGTTCAGCCCAAATGGGCCGCAAGGTATGATTTATGAAGTATACAAACAAAAACAGACAAACAAAAAGACTGATAAAAGTACACGACAAGAGAAAAAAATATATATATGCAAATAAAGGAAGAGCCTCGTCAAAAAGAACCCCAAGGGTAAGATTTATATACTATCAGGACAAACACAAAAACACAGAAACAGTGGCGGAGGAAAAAGATCGAGAGTTGTTATAAATTCTCAGTGTGGGTGAGGAAGGTTGTTTTGATTCTTGTTGGATCTATCTTGATATCTTTTTTGAAAAACTCAACTTTCCTAAGATATAGGGGGATTAAAAATTGGTTTACCTATAGGGGTAGTATTGATTGGGGAAAGGGGATTACTTTGAAGTTTAACTCTATATGATAATTAGAAAAAAAATAAAAAGGGATGAACTAGACTAAACTAAACTAAAATTAAAAAAAATAAATTCAAAAAATAGAAATGCAAAAGAAAAATACAGGTGTATGTATCAAAAAGTTCAGGTTAGAAGGTTATTATGGAATTTGATGTACCGGACAGCTCACTGTGATGGTAAATAGGTTAAAAAATTATCTATGTAAAAAAAAAAAATGAACCAGAATAGTGGAAACGAGTTAAAAATAAAAGTTGTCCTATGAAGTAGTGGTGGTTGTTCTCTTGTAGTCTTTTTGTTTTTTTTTTTCCCTTTCTTGGTTGGATTTCTGGGGGAGGGGCCTGCCAGGTGGGTTTTCAGTTAATGATGTTCCCTGAGTTAAGTCCTCCAGCCCCCCTCAAGGGGGTGGGCTCTGAGGAAACTGGTTTTTTTCAGGCTTTTGTTCTCTGGTATTTTTTTTTTTTGTTTTTTCACTTTTTTTTTTCCCCTCTCACCTTGACTGCTCCTGATGGTTTTTGTAGTTTTAGAGGAAAACAAATTGCACCCTGACCTCCCTCTCAGAGAGAAGCCTCAGTCTGACTGCAGAGCCCAAATAAGTTCCCCCCTTGGCCGCTGGCAGAGCAGGCTCCAAGTTGCGGTCCCTGGGGATGCAGGATCTTTTACTTGTACCCAAAACCACGGCAGCGGTGGCTGTTTGGGCAGCTCCAGATTGCCAGATTTTCCTGCTGGCCTGGGCTGGGAGTGCCTGGTCTTTCTGGGTCTAAAATCACCCGGCTTGTGTGCACCTCTTTCAGGGGAGGCTGTGGGTCATACACGTGTTTCAGGCTCTGAGAATGGGGCACAGGTCCAAAAGCACCAGGCTGGGCCTTAGCGCACCTCTTTCAGGGGAGAGATTGGGGCCTGCGTCTTAGGCTCTGTAACAACGGTGCAGGTCACAGGGTGCTGGCTGGGCCTTTGTGTACCTCTTTCAGGGGAGAATGAGGGTGTATCTCAGGCTGTATAGCAGGGCTTACACATTCTGTCGTCTGGTGAGGCTCCCAGCCCCTCACAGGAGCTGGACCCCTCGCATTCTTGGGCGCACTGGTGGCTGAGGGACCAAGACCTTGTTTTTCTGCCACTCTCTCTCTGGCTCAGTGCCAGGGGAAACTGTCCTGGGACCAGGGATTTAAGCCCCTGTCCCTAGCCACCCCAATTCCCACAATTTCCCCCCCACGATCCTTTGCTCTTTTTGAGTGCTTTCAATCAGTCTCCAAGTTAATGCTAGTCCCCAGGTGCGGGGCACTCTCACTCTTATTAGGGGTATTACTTTCCAACCAGTCGCCTCTGGTGGCTCCCTCCCCCTTTTGTTTATCTTCAGATATCAGTCCGCCGTTCCCACTTCATTTTACCTGCCCACTGGCATCTTCTGCCCCTGTAGAGATCCAGATGTGTATAATTCTGATTTCAGGCTGATTTCATGGGTGATCAGAATTCTTTGGTAGGTAATCAGCTCACTTTAGGGTACAGGTTTCAAAGGCGCCTCCTCCTACTTCCCTGGCATCTTGTCCCCCCTCCTGAATTGTTTTTTGATTTCTTTAATAACCCATTGTTTCTTCGGTAGAATGTCATTCAATCACCACATTTTTGTGTGTTTCTGTTTCCAGTTTTCTTGTAATTGATTTCTAATTTCATAACATTGTGGTTGGCAAAGAGGTTTAATATGATTTCAGTCTTCTTGAATTTATTGAGACTTGTTTTGTGGCCTAATGTGTAATCTACTCAGGAGAATAATACATATGCACTTGAGAAGAATATTTATTCTGTTGTGTTTGGATTTATGTTTTATACATATTTATTAAGTCCATTTGGTCTAAGGTGTTGTTTAAAGCTGATGTAACCTTTATTGACTTTCTGTCTTGATGATTTATCCAGTAATATAAATGGGATATTAAAATCCTTCCTATCATTGCATTGCTCTCAATTTCTCCCTTTAGTTCCTTTAATATTTGCTTCATATTGTTGATGTTTCTATCTCGTGTGCATATATTTTTATAAATGTTATATATTGTACAAATGACCTCTTTATCGTCATGTGATGCCCTTCTTTTTCTTTTAGTACAGGCTTTGTTTTAAGGTCTGTTTTGTTTGCTATTAGTTTAGTACAACAGCTTTCTTTTCAACTCTATTTGCATGAAATTGCCTTCTCCATTTCTTCAATTTTCATTCTATGTGTGTTCTTCTGAAATGAGTCACTTGTAGGCAGAATGTAGATGTGTCATTTTTTTAAAGATTTATTTATTTATTTGAGAGAGAGAGAGAGAAAGGGTGCACAAGTGGGAGGAGCAGAGGGAGAGAGAGAAAATCTCAAGCAGACTCCATGGTGAGTGCAGAGCCCAACATGGTGCTGAATATTACAGTGTGAGTGGAAAACCAAATCAGATGCTTTTCTGAATGAGCCACTCAGGTGCCCCATGTGTCATGTTTCTTTCCTTTCCTTTTCTTTTCTTTTTTTTTTTTTAAACATTCATTCACTCTGTGTTTTTTGAATGGATAATTTAGTCCATTTACATTTAAATTATTTATTGCTAAGCATGTACTCTTTGGCATTTTGTTGATTTTTTTTTCTGGCTTTTTTTTGTTTGTTTGTTTGTTTGTTTCTCTCTCTCTCTCTCTTTTTTTCTTCTTTTATTTCTCTCCCCCATTGTGGTTTGATGGTCATCTTCAGTGTTATGTTTAAATTCCTTTCTTATTTTCCTTTGTATATTTATTATAATTTTTGCTTGTGATTACCGTGGGGTTCATATATAACATCCCATGTATATAAAGGTTGGTTTTAAGTTAATAAGTACAGGGTCCTGGAATCATGACCTGAGCCAAAGGCAGATGCTTAACAGACTGAGCCACACAGATGTCCCATAATTAATACCATTTCTTTTCAGATAAAGAAGTCCCTTAAATACTTCTTTAAGGCAGTCTTAGTGTTGATAAACTTTTCAAACTTTACTTATCTAGAAAACTCTTAATAGTCCCTTTAATTTTGAATGATATCATTGCTAAGCAGAGAAATCTTAGTTGGAAGTTTTTTTTTTCCTTTTTACTCTTTGAATATATCATGCCACCTACTTCTGGCCTGCCAAGTTTCTGCTTAAAAATCTGCTGATAGCCTTATAGGTTTTCCTAGCTTGTAACCATGTTTTTCTCTTGCTGGTTTTAAGATTTCTTTATCTTTTTCTTTTCTTTTTATTTTAACTTTTTCCATTTTAATTATAATGTGTCTGGGAGTAGATCTCTTTGTGTTCATCTTATTTAGAACTCTGGGCTTCTTAGACGTGGAAATGTGTTTCCTTCCCCCAATTAGGAAATTTTTCAGTCATTATTTCTTCAAAAGTATTTTGGTCTTTTCTCTTTGTTTCTCTGGGACTCCTGTAATGTGCACATTATTCCATTTGATGTTGCCTCAAATGTCCCTTAAGATATCTTCACTTTTTTTTGTTTGTTTAAAAGATAGGGTTTGGAGTGGGGAGAGAGGCAGAGGGAGAAGGAGAGAGAGAATTTTAAGCAGACATCATGCCCAGTGCAGACCTTGACTCAGGGTTGGATCTCACAACCTTGAGATCCTGACCTGAGACCAAAATCAAGAGTCAGACACTTACCTGAGTCACCAGGTGGCTCAAGGTACCTTCACATTTTTTTTTTTCTTCTTTTTGCTGCCTTGGAGAGCTCCCTTGTTTTGTTTTATTTTGTTTTGTTTTTTTTAAGAAATTAGATTTTTTTTTTAAAGATTTTATTTATTTATTTGACAGAGAGAAATCACAAGTAGATGGAGAGGCAGGCAGAGAGAGAGAGAAAAGCAGGCTCCCCGCTGAGCAGAGAGCCCGATGCAGGACTCAATCCCAGGACCCTGAGATCATGACCTGAGCCGAAGGCAGCGGCTTAACCCACTGAGCCACCCAGGCGCTCTGGAGAGCTCCCTTGTTTTATCTTCCAGCCTGCTGTTGCTCTGCTTTGTTCAGTCTGTTGTTGAACTCCTTTAGTGTATTTTTCAGTGCATTTATTGTATTCTTCAGTTTTCTTACTTCTGTTCAGTAATATCTTATACTTTCTTTCTCCATTAAAGTTTTCATTATGTTCACCCATTTTTCTCCTGAGTTCAGTGAGTAGCTTTATGACCATTACTTTTATCTCTTTACCAACAGTTAAATCTAAATTATCAGGTTTATAATCTCTGCTTCATTAAGATTTTTTTTCCTGAAGTTCCGTCTTTTTGTTTGTTTGTTTGTTTGTTTGCTTTGTTTGGAACGTATCCCCTTGCTTCTTCATTTTGCCTCTTTGTGTTTATTTCTTTGTATTAGTCAAACCAGCTACATCTCTCAGTCTTAAAGCAGTGGCTTTGTGTTGGAGTAGTCTTGTTTAGTCTTTGCATTTCGGAAATACTATTCCTTGCTCCTTGTCACCAGAGCCAGATGCTCAAATGGTATCCCCTGTGTGAGTTCCACCTACCTAGTATGATGGGGTCACATCTGTGGTGCAAAGGTTGATGGAGCTCTCACTTGGACAAACAGTAACATGTGGGTATGTGGGGTTTTTGTTTGGCCTGGCTGTGGCACACAGCGATGGTGCAGGAATGGGTGACACTCAGTTGAACATATTCTCCAGTGCTAACAAGTTAGAGTGGGTGTTCCAAAATGGTGCCAGCCAGATTAGCAAATCTGAGATTAGAGAAAGATCTTATGTACTATCCCTTCTAGTGTCTCCATACCTGGAAAGAGTCATAGCAGGTTACTGCCTCCCTGGAAAACCCTGTATTACTTATTTATCTATCTATTTATTTATTAGAAAGCATGAGCAAGGGAGTGGGACAGAGGGAGAAGCCGACTCCCCACTGAGCAGGGATCCCAATGTGAGGCTTGATCCCACAGCCCGATATCATGACCCAAGCTGAAGGCAGACACTTAACAACTGAGCCACCCAGGTGCCCCTGGAAGACACTTTATCTATTTTTATTATTTTTTTAGATTTTATTTATTTATTTGACAAAGAGAGAGAAAAAACACAAGTAGGCAGAGAGGCAGGCAGAGAAAGAGGGAGGGAAGCAGGCTCCCCACTGAACAGAGAGCCCCATGCAGGGCTCTATCTTAGGACCCTGAGATCACGACCTGAGCTGAAGGCAGAGGCTTAACCCACTGAGCCACCCAGTCACCCCTAGAAGACACTTTAAAACTGGGTCTCCTTCATATTTGGCTTAGGCACTTTTCAAAATGGTATTTTTTTCACAGTGTCCCACAAGTGAGTCTTAAAATATCAGCATTTTAAGAGCATATTTTTTTGTTCTCTACAGTGCAGTGGTTTCTGGATGTAATTCTCACTGGTTTCAAAGCCAGATGCTTAAGAGCTTGTGTTTCCTATACAGGGTCTATAAGTCAGGGTACCTGACATGAAGAAGACTCTTCCCTTCTCAGGGGAAAGTTCTGTATTTTAGAGATTCTCTCCCAGTTCTGCATTGTCCTGTCTCAGGTAGGGTTTTATTTTTGGTGAGAATGTGTCTTTGCCTCTCCTACCCATTTTGATGCTTCTCTTTTATCTTTATAGAAGCTTTGTTTATCCAGTGTTCAGGTCTTTTTTCAAGGAAATTATTCCATAGGTAGTTGTAAATTTATGTGTTCATGGGAGAAGGTGAGTTCAGAATCTTTCTATGCCTCCATGGTGAAATTCTACCTTAAGCTTTTCTTTTTCTTTTGTTAATCTGTCTCATATCAATTTAACTATTTGAGCATCTAGATGAGAAGGGAAGGGAAAGATAACTTCTTTGACCTTTCAAATGATATTCCGAACTTGAAATTTATTGAAATAAAATGTATGCAGAATATACCAATTTGCATAAATGGCAGATGATAAGCTATTTTATTAGTACATATATTATCAACATATTTTAAAAAGTATTCTATTACACTTAGTAAACAGCAGTATTTCATTAAACTTTATTTTAAAAATGGCAACTGAAATAACAAATGATTTTTTCCTCTGACATATCGATAATAGTAATATAAAATTTGCATTAAGGCCTTGAAACATGTTTGACAGTTAAGCCTATGTGTGTATGTTACTCCTTTTATAGCCTACTTGCTTCCATATTGAACTGGGTACAAAAATAAGGGAAATAAATTTTCAAAAATTAGAAGAGTCTTATTTAGTTGAACAATAATTTGTTGTTCTGAATTGAATTTGAATATTAGCAGCTTTAATTATTATTGCCATTCAGGCCATATGTACTATTCATTTCCAACTGCCTACAGACTTTTCTTAATCTAAAAACAAAACAAAACAAAAAACCAAACTGCAAAACTAGTTTTGAGATTATGTATGCATCTGATTGCCTTGAAAAATACACAGGATTCTTAGAATGTAAGACATGAATCATTAAAGGGTTTATTTGGCACCTTATACATTCCAAAGTCTTGAAATTCATTTTCTAATGTTGCAAATACACTAATAGCTTATGAGTTTGTATCCTCAAACTCCCATTCTCAATGAATGATTTTTCACTCAAAGCACTTCACCTGCATATGAATTATAGAATACAGGAGGTGAGGCAAATTCCCCTTGAGTACAACTTTTATCACATTAAGGAAAAAGACAGCATTTATGTTTAAAAAAAATAAATCAGAAGACTATATATGCTTTAATAGAGCATATGTTAACTTGGCACCTTTACAGATAACAAGTTTTACCTTAATTTTCTCCATATTGCTGTAAATCTGGAAAAAATTTACTGACTTGTACACAATAATTATCTTCTAAAATTCATAGTAGTATATTGAATTATTAACTTCTAGAAATAAGGATCATTAGTTATTTTAATCTTGGAAGGACCAAATAGAGAATAAGATACATAATATATACCAAATAATTTTTGTTGCTTAAAGGGTGAATACAAGCCACACAAACACACACACACACAAACTTTTTATATTAGTCATAAGATTAGTGGTTATTTGGAATATATGTAAAGACTTTGTGACCCTAAATTCAAATTATTCCATTTAAGTTTTACCTTCCAAACTAAGTAAAAATAAAAAATGATTGGGGCGCCTGGGTTAATCCTTTGCCTTCAGCTCAGATCATGATCTCAGAGTCCTGGGATTAAGCCCGGCATCGGGTTCTCTGCTCAGCAGGGAACCTGCTTCCCCCTCTCTCTCTGCCTGCCTCTCTGCCTACTTTGGATTTCTGTCTGTCAAATAAATAAATAAAATCTTTTAAATAAATAAATAAATAAATATGATTGTATCACTGGCTTTTTTATGTAAATTCTATTTGGAATTATTGAATATTTATTTTATATGTCCTTCTATGTTTATAATGGCAGTATCATTATTCTATTTAATATACAAATAATTTCTATTTTTCATTGATTGTTAAGTAAGAAAATAAACATATATTATATGTTAATGTACTTAAACTTAATAATAAAATATTTTCAAATTCAGACTTAGAAATTTAAGATTGAAATACTAATACAGACAGAGTATAAGATTATCAGGATGGATGCAGTCTTTCAACTCTTCTTTAAAATTACGATAAAAGAATAGGAAAGATAACAATTGGAAATTTGAAAGAAAATTAATATTGATGTCCAGCCTACGTAAGAAGGATTTCCTCTTTTCTGCAAACCCTATGGAGTTGAACTGAATATTTCAGTCAATGGGAAAATGCTAGATCTAATATCGGGGAGATTCTTCATGCTTTCTTCCTTCCTGTGGTCCAAATGTGAGAAGATAGAGCATTGAACTAAACAGCTGTAGAGATACATTGGATTAGGAAAGGATGGGCTTTCAAGAATGACATTTGCATAATGGAATGCAATTCAATCAAATTACTAACTTAGGTTTGGGTACAGATAGGAAGAGTCATGGGTATGGGGAAAGAATTTGAGATAAATGCTTTGCACTCTTGTTCCCATTGCTATTTTTTTTTATTTAAAATTTTTTTATTAACTTTCAGTCTATACAAAAGAGAAAGGAATTTGGTAAAGAGAGTATGGGAAAAGAACATTGTAAACCTCACACACAAAGAATAGTTGGCAAAGTTTAATTTTAGGTATATATGTGTTCCTTAAAGGAAAAATAATGGGAAATAAAATAAGTTTGGACTTGTGGACATATACGGCAGTCTGATAAAGAGGAAACCCTATCTTGAAAGTGAAAGGAAAGGTAGACCTTTTTAAAATGATTTATTGTAGTAATATTTTAGAAATCTGTTTGGTATTTTAATAATATTCAATAAGGCTCAATGAAATAGCAGCACAGAGACATAAGAAAAGAACATCTTTGCAATAAATAATAATAATACAAGACTACAGATCTTGTAAGTACAGAAACTACTTAAAAGAAAGGGGTTTCATGCTATAGTAAGATCCTGAAATTGAAGTGTCCAAGGAGAAGCTACAAACAAAGAAACAAACAAACAAAAATATTAGCAAGAAAGGGAACAAGCATCAGCAGCAGGAGTTTAGGACCTTGTCAGTAGGTCTATTCCACAAATATGATTCAGCTACTCAGTGTCTAGTTCCATAGATCAAATTCTGAGTCAGTAATTAGATTCCCTCAAGTCTGTGATTTTATCTCATTTGTGTCACATGGTCTTTCTGGTTCAATCAGTTATGGTTGAGGTGAATATGATCCTATGGATTGCCAAAACCTGTAGGCAGGTGACAGTAGTCTTAAAGAAATTGACTAAAGGAAAAGGGCAGTTTTTAGTACATCCTAACTCCTTAGCCCTTAATCATTGGCAATCAGATATCTTGTAGGTAGCAAAGAATAGAATTAGCCTTGAAGCCAAAACAGTGTTAAGGTAGAATGAAGATGTACTGTGATTTTTAAAGGATAAAAGGATAATGACAAAATCTATCCAAGAAATGTCATGTATTCCTGAGGAAGAAACAAACAAAAAAAAAAACAAAAAGACAATTAGAACCATAACAATAATAAAATACATGCATAAAGAGACTTTTATTAAGCTTAAATTAAAAAAAAAAAGAATCCAATGATGATGGCATATGATAGGCAGCATTAATGAAATTTGATTTGTATCTTTCCTTGATTTGTATTTTTCCTTAATTTTAACGTTAAAAAATAAAATAATACCTATATAAATCTAGGCAGGAAGAGGAGATAATCTAGGATAAAATAAAATAAAATAAAAATCTGCCATCCTCTGTCTTCTCTAATGCAATCTTAACCACTAGAAATCAAACAGAGAAAAAAAAACTCTATAATTTTTGAAAGACAGTATTTGTGATTCTAGACTTATGCCCAACAATTGACTTTTTTTCCAAGTTCACATTGCACTAATATGTAGAAAAGGAAGCATACACTGCAAATATAAAAAAAAATATAACAGATGTAAGGTCAAAAATACTAGTTATAACAATGAATATAAAGGTTTTAACTTTTCTACTAAAAGACAAAGATCCCTAGATTGTATTCAAATTCTAAATAGATAAGCACCATTCACTTGTTTCACCCTTAAAACAAAATAACCTAAAGTATTGATGTGCTAAAACCTGAGCTACAAGTTGCCTACTTATCACTTATTATGTCCAGATATTTTTTATTGACATACAAGCCCTATGGAAGAACTGTTTGCCCTATTACACATAATAAAATCCCTTCTAATCAACTCTCATGTTCCTTCTCACCTCATCAATGTCTTATTTAGATAAATGCCTTTTCCTCTATTATGTTTATCATAATACTTAGTACACAGCATTTTGTATTCTTTGGTAGTGACCACTTACTGTAGTATCTTTCCTCTCATCTTTATGATGAGTTCATACAATACTGATGTGGTTTTGGAATGTAGGTGAGATTCTGTGGAGAGAGGTCTGGAGCTGACAACCAAAAAAGAATTCTTGAGAAGTCTGGTGCAAAATGGTGGGTTTTTAAAGCATGAGGACAGGATCAATGGACAGAAGGAGCTGCACTGCAGTTGTGAGAGGTGACTGATGATATACTATGAGGCTGGGTGAGGTAAGGTAAAGGGAGGTTTTCAAAAGGATTTTCATATGTTAAAGAAAATACAGGGGATACTGGAGGCCTTGCCGTTGTCAAGGTGAGTCTGTTCTTCCTTCTAGCAAATCATTAGCATTAAGATAGTTAGGAGCTTCCTGGAGGAACATTACACTTTGCCTGATTCAAGTATCTGTCAGAGGGCTGCAGATCATTAAGTCATTTAATTGTATCTACATTCTCTTCTGGAAGCTAGGCTATTGATAGAAATGCTTTGTTTTTATAAATTGCTAAGACATTTGTTAAACTGAGGGAGATTCATGTCCTGCAGTATTGTAAACTCTGTAAGTTAACTATCTGTTTTTCCTTTAGGACAACCAGGAGTGCCTGAGGAATGCCACATACATGTGGTGGGGTGGTGGTGGTGGTTTGGGGTGTCATCTCCTGCTTTGTTGTCACTTTGCCTTCTGTTCCCTCATCAGTAAGACTAGTCTCCTGGACAGGACTGAAGAGACTTTTTGGGAAACATTGATTTGACTGAAGAAAGATAAATAGTCTTTCAGGGAAGTTAGATCTGTTGGAATCTTAGAGGCCATTTTTTGTTTGTTTTGTTTGTTTATTCTTCTGTCTAATGAGTCGATCATGGAGGGCTGAAAAATCTGGAGAATATCAACATGCAAAGAGTAACAAAAATGAGGGATGAGGAAATGGGTCTGACAGTGTTCTTACTTGATTCTTCACTCTTTTTACTGAGATGCATTGCTATTTCCTGGTTTTATGAAACCATCCTTACAGCAAAATTTGCTGTTAGTTGTTCAAGACTTTTTGTTCTTAAGTAATCATTATGTTAATAAAATCAAATCCTGGAATTTTTAAAACTAATATACATATTTTTTCATATCTTCTATCCCTTTAAGTCAGCTGTTAGAGGTATTTCTTTAGCCTGAATTTGGATGAAATCTATAGCAACTTGTTACTTTTTCAGATATATAAAAGATCATATGGCCACTTTAGGTAACATAATTCACTTTCAATTAATTTAATTAAAATATCAAGTTACTTATAGTAATAAAACATCTAAAACTTATATAAAAGTGTCTCTTTTTTCCAGAGCTAAGTCTTACTTTGGGCAGAATCTTATAGTTGTGGAACTGAATGAGAGATATAGTCAACTTTTTCTCTCTTGTTTCCTCCCACTTGGTAACCACAGTTGCGACCATTCTAGAATGTGATCCAGGAACATTATTTCTTATGGATCCAGCATGGCTAACTATACGATTCTAACTGGAGTTGATAGTTACTTAAAGTTGCTTGTCCCATGAAAACTTTTGTGGATTAGAGATTTTTCTCTTTGAATAATCCAAGGAAGGTCTCTTTTGCATGTCATCTACATATTGTTCATAGGAACACAAAGGCAGCTGTTGCCTGGACCAATGTGCAAACTAATTCTAGCAAAGTACTCTGCCCTTAGTTTCATTGTTAATTTGGGAAATCAGTTTATACTTAGCTTTTTAAACTTTCCAGCCTAGTCCGTAATGTTCTCCAAATATTGAGCATGTAAAACATTCTTTAAGTTTCATCCAAATTCCTTTTGCTTAGTTTGTAATAAGGAATAGGTATTTAGTATTAAAAACCCTTCTTGGCGGGGGGGCAGGAGAAAGTGGTGGGATTCACAACAAATTTTTTTCTACAGAAATCCTCCTCTAAAGCCTTTCATGAAATAAAGTGCCCCATGCTTTCATGAAATAAAGAGGATAAGTGATTCAATAATCATAAAAACAGTTTGCCCCCTTTCCTCATTTCTTTTTTTCTGCAAATCCAATGTGAAAGGATTTAACACATTATTCTGAAATGTAGGCCTAATGTTCAAACATCTACTTGAAAGCTCTGTTACTTTATTTCATTTTTAATTAAAAAATTAAAATGTTTATTTAATTTAAAGTATTAAAATTAAATAATTAAAATATTTTAATTCTAATATTGTTACCAAAAGTATTATATTAAGTTCATGTATATAATATAGTGATTCAACAATTCTATACATTACTCAGTGCTCATATTGATAAGTGTACTCTTTAATCCCCACCACCTATTTGATCCATCCTTCCCCTGCAAAATCCCATTACTTTAAAACAAAGATAACTTTAACCAATATTTATTTACAATGTATTCTTTCCATTAGTCATGCTTACAACAAAAGCCAAGTCTTTGGGCTAACTTGTCTATTCTCAGTACTCAGTACTTAGCATAACATACACATAATATAACCGAAATAAATATATCTTTAGAAATAATAATCAAGGCCAGGTAAAGTTTTAATTTAAGAAGTATCTAGATGGTAGGACAATGGTTGACTTCAAGATCTGGATTATAAAAGACTGTCAGATTAAATCCATTCATGCTTGGGGATGATAGTTTAGGGGCCAGATTTCAACAAAGCACCAGAGGTGATCAAAGGAAAAAGGACTCCCAGTTTTTACTCCTGTTTGTGAGAAATTGTTCAGGGGATTATCTGTGGACTTTGAATAATCAAGTGAAGAAAACAATCAGAAAGAGAAACTGTTTCCAGGATAAGTGATATTAACTTGCTCACTTACTTAAAATGGTAATGATGCCAAAATTGTTCCATTTGGGAGGGCATAGTAAGAAAGGAAGTTTTTCAACAAAAGAAAGTTTTTAGATAATAGAGCCATAACAAATAAACAAGGACTTCTGTTTTGTTTTGTTTTTCTTTAAAAACACAAAACTTGCATGCTCATAGAATGTTTATCTAGTAGCTTGGGGCTCAAGAGTTTTAACTCACTGTAACTTGTCTTCTGCTTATAGTTTTATTTTTCCTTTGTTTATTTTTTTGAAAGGACATAGCTTTCTATATAAAAATGGTATCCACTACCACCAAGTTATAAGGTCTTTGTATTGAGGTATTGTCTCACTTCTCTCTGTTAGGTTTTCAGATAAATTTTAGAAGTACTATAGTACTTGTTAAAACTCAGTATTGTTTCAGAAGTGCTTTTCCTACCACTTCTCTTGACCTGTTTTGAGTGTTACATTCCTATGACACTCCAAATAAAAAACAACAACAACAAAAACTTCCTAATAGATTTGAAGTGTTTATTGTATTTTTTTCTGTCTCTGAAATTCATGTAAAATTTGTTGCACAATTTAAGAACAAAATCAGGAACAATTCTTACACATGTTGCATTTTAATTCTTGCCAGTTTAGAAGCCATCTACTCCATGTCTAGACCCATAAATAGATCATATTAAATGAGATAGGATCAAACTTCAAACACAGTATAGAGTGTTAAAAAATAGAGTAAAACATAAGTGGTGGGTTGAAAAAAACATTTTTATTTCTTTTTGTTATGCCACATAGTGTAATAGGAACTACATAAAATTGTTTTTTCCTTTTTTAATTTTATAACTTCATTGATATATAAATCACATACCATATACTTCATTCTTTTAAAAGTATACATGCTAATTTTTTTATTATAAGGACAGATATGTATAATCATCATCATGGTCAATTATAGAACATTTCCATCACCCCCAAAAAAGCCCTATATCCTTTAGCTTTCACCTTTTTTCACTAAATGACCACCGATCTGTTTCTATAGATTTGCCTATTCTGAATATTTCATATGAATGAAATTGAATACTATGTGATCTTTTGCAACTGACTTATTTAGCTTAGCATAATGTTTTCAAGGTTCACCAGAGATGTAGCATACTTCAGTACTTCATACTTTTTATAACTGAATAATATTTTATCCTATAGGTACATGATGACTGTCTAACTGTTTATCTGCTGATGGACATTTGGGCTGTTTTCTCTATTTGGCTAATATGAATAATGTTGTAATGAACATGTGAGTACAAGTACTTGTTTGTGCATATGCTTTCAATGTTTTGTGTATACTTAAGAATTAAATTGCAGGGTCATATAATAATTCTATGTTTAAGTTTATGGGGAACTCCCAAACTGTTTTCTATAGCAGCTGAGCCATTTCATATTCTGACCAGCAATGTGCAATGATTCCATTTTTTCTACATTCTCACCAATACTTGTTGCTTTCTGTTGTTTTGTTTTGTTTTTCAGTTCTAGCCAAGCTACTCATTGTGAGCTGGTACACTGCAGTCTTGATTTGAATTTTCTAATGTAACTAATGATATTGAGGATCTTTTCATGTACTTGTTGGCCATTTCTATGTCTTCTTTGGAGAAATGTCTATTTTAAGTCCTTTGCCCATTTTTAATTGGGTATTTTTCTTTTTGTTGTTGAGTTATAAGAGTTATTTATATATTATGAATACTAGACCCTTATCAGATATGTTTTGCAAATATTTTCTCCTCTTATGTCTTTTCACTTTCTTCATTATGTCTTAAACTTTCTAATAACACTGTGAGTTAGGATTATACATATATTTGATGAATGAGTCTACTGAGTTTAGAGAGTTAAAATTATTACCTAAATATCCAAATTCGTAATGAAGAAGTCAAACTCTCTCTCTTCGCAGATGACATGATTCTTTATATGGAAAACCCAAAAGACTCCACCCCCAAACTACTAGAACTCATTCAGCAACGTGGCAGGATACAAAGTCAATGTGCAGAAATCAGTCGCTTTCTTATACACTAACAATGAAAATACAGAAAGGGAAATTAGAGAATCGATTCCATTTACTATAGCACCAAGAACCATAAGATACTTGGGAATAAACCTAACCAAAGAGGTAAAGGATCTGTACTCGAGGAACTACAGAACACTCATGAAAGAAATTGAAGAAGACACAAAAAGATGGAAGACCATTCCATGCTCTTGGATCGGAAGAATAAACATTGTTAAAATGTCTATACTGCCTAGATCAATCTATACTTTTAATGCCATTCCGATCAAAATTCTACCGGTATTTTTCAAAGAGCTGGAGCAAATAATCCTAAAATTTGTATGGAATCAGAAGAGACCCCAAATCGCTAAGGAAATGTTGAAAAACAAAATAAAGCTGGGGGCATCACGTTACCTGATTTCAAGCTTTATTACAAAGCTGTGATCACCAACACAGCATGGCACTGGCATAAAAACAGACACATAGACCAGTGGAACAGAGTAGAGAGCCCAGATATGGACCCTCAACTTTATGGTCAATTAATCTTTGACAAAACAGGAAAAAATATACAGTGGAACAAAGACAGTCTCTTCAATAAATGGTGCTGGGAAACTGGACAGCTATATGTAGAAGAATGAAACTCGACCATTCTCTTACACCGTACACAAAGATAAACTCAAAATGGATAAAAGACCTCAACATGAGACAGGAATCCATCAGAATCCTAGAGGAGAACATAGGCAGTAATCTCTTCAATATCAGCCACAGCAACTTCTTTCAAGATATGTCTCCAAAGGCAAAGGAAACAAAAGCGAAAATAAACTTTTGGGACTTCATCAAAATCAAAAGCTTCTGCACAGCAAAGGAAACAGTCAAAAAAACAAAGAGGCAACCCACGAAATGGGAGAAGATATTTGCAAATGACAGTACAGACAAAAGGTTGATATCCAGGATCTATAAGGAACTCCTCAAGCTCAACACACACGAAACAGGCAAACATATCAAAAAATGGGCAGAAGATATGAACAGACACTTCTCCAATCAAGACACACAAATGGCTCTCAGACACATGAAAAAATGTTCATCATCACTAGCCCTCAGGGAGATTCAAATTAAAACCACATTGAGATATCACCTTACACCAGTTAGAATGGCCAAAATTAACAAAACAGGAAACAACATGTGTTGGAGAGGATGTGGAGAAAGGGGAACCCTCTTACACTGTTGGTGGGAATGCAAGTTGGTGCAGCCTCTTTGGAGAACAGTGTGGAGATTCCTCAAGAAATTAAAAATAGAGCTTCCCTACGACCCTGCAATTGCACTCCTGGGTATTTACCCCAAAGATACAGATGTCGTGAAAAGAAGGGCCATCTGTACCCCAATGTTTATAGCAGCAATGACCACGGTCGCCAAACTGTGGAAAGAACCAAGATGCCCTTCAACAGACGAATGGATAAGGAAGATGTGGTCCATATACACTATGGAGTATTATGCCTCCATCAGAAAGGATGAATACCCAGCTTTTGTAGCAACATGGACAGGGCTGGAATAGATTATGCTGAGTGAAAGAAGTCAAGCAGAGAGAGTCAATTATCATATGGTTTCACCTATTTGTGGAGCATAACAAATATCATGGAGGACAAGGGGTGTTAGAGAGGAGAAGGGAGTTGGGGTAAATTGGAAGGGGAGGTGAATCACGAGAGACTATGGACTCTAAAAAACAATCTGAGGGGTTTGAAGTGGTGGGGGTGTGGGAGGTCGGGGTGCCAGGTGGTGGGTATTATAGAGGGCACGGATTGCATGGAGCACTGGGTGTGGTGAAAAAATAATGAATACTGTTTCTCTGAAAATAAAGAAATTGAAAAAATTAAAAAAAATTATTACCTAAAGATCTCTAACTAGAAAGTAATATACTCAAAACTGCAGTCAATATTTATTTAATTGAAAACTGCATTAGTTTGTCTGTTAGATGAACAAATAGAATACATTTTAAGCTATATTTTTCAGGATGTGCCAATTTCATAAGATTTTATATATATAAATATAATATATATTATATATATAATATACATATATTGTTGGGTATCTAGTAAAGCCTGAAATGAAATAATTGATGCATATTGTAATTCAATATTTTTTTACTTTTACTTAGATGCTATATGAATTTAAAATAAGTAAATACAGTGGATATTATTTAAATAAGAGATAAAAATTAAAGCATTTCTGAGAAGTGATAATTGCCAAAACTTCAAACTTTTTGATGTTATTAATTGGATTGCTGATTTTTCCATTAAAAATAATTGGAAATGCATACAATTATTATTAATTTAGTAATATTTCTCATATTAATTTTGCCTTATCTCATTAGCAGAATGAATTCTATTAACCAAGCATATTTCATTAATCTACTGTTATAAAATAATAGATGTTATAAAAATCTCATGGTTGATAGTCTTTAAAAGTATTGATTTATAAATGGACACAAATGATGATAGTTAAGTTATATATTTTTGAGTAAATGCATTGGAACATTGATTGATGCAATCCATAGTTAGATATTACTAAAGAATCAGCTGCTCAGAATATACCATCCAATGTTGTCACTTAAAAAGTAACTATTATATATCTATATCTTAGATTTATTCTTTCCTTCACTACTTTCTTCAAAAAAGTTTGTATTTATAAACATATATATGAATTACATTAAATTGATACAGAATGTGCTCTTTGAGAGCATAACAAAGAAGAACCTGATCAAGATTTTAGAAAACTTGTTTTAGTAAATGATTATTGAGTTGAGGTCTAAAGAATGGGTATATAGTATATTTGTTAAGAAAATGGTTGCAGAAAGAGATCATTCCAGACAGAGGGAGCACTTATATATAGGAGAGGGTGTTTAAGCCAGAGGGAGGGAAAGAAAGTGAGGGTAGGGAAATACAGAGAAAGTGGGGCAGCTTCCCTGTGAGGCTGGAAAAGTAGATGCTTCACAGACCAGGAGAGCTTTCATATAAAAGGTTAAAGGGTTTTTAATTCTATAAGCAATGCAAGTTCAGTTCTTGAAGAACATAGTATGGTTAGAGTAAATACTAACAAGATTCAACTAGCTATAGTTTAAAGAATAGTTTATGAGGCATCTACAATTGACCAAGGGTAACAATTCCGGGGCTGGTGTAGTAAACAAAGCCAAAGATGAAAGTATTATTGATAAAGCTAAAGGGGAATAGAGATAGGATGATGCAGATAGATTTAAGAAATATTTAGGATAGGGGCACCTGGGTGGTCAGTGGGTTAAGCTTCTGCCTTTGGCTCAGGTCATGGTCTCAGGATTCTGGGATTGAGCCCTGTGTCTGGCTCTCCACTCAGTGGGGAGCCTGCTTACCCCCCTCTCTGCCTGCCTCTCTGCCTGTTTGTGATCTGTCTCTCTCTCTCTGTCAAATAAATAAATAAGATCTTAAAAGAAAATATTTAGGATATAAGCAAACTTCATAATTAATTTTGTATTTATACAAAAATAAATAATTTGGAAAGTACTTTAGAAGCTACCATAAGAAGTACAAAGAAGCAAACAGTACATGAGTTTTGTTCTTAAAGTAATGTGGTAACTTTTGGATCATAAGATATTCAGTTGAATACCAGTGTAACTATACAAAAAGCTGGAGAGACAAGAAAAAGTGCTTAACAGCATCAGTCATTTACTTCTGATCCTGAGACACTTGGGTTCTGAAAGAAGAAATGTTCTACTTTAATATAGTTCCAAAAGGAGGAAGTATCACTGCAGAAAATGTCCCATTTAAGACACAGAGAGAGGGGACATTTGAAGAATTATTTGAGGATTTAGCATAGGTTCTTCTTTATGGAATAAGCTTCTAGATTTTACAGTGAAATAAATTTAAAGATGAAATAAAGAGAGATCATGAGATGTAGAAAACAGTATTAAAATGAGAGAGAAGGATATGATTCATAATCTGAATAGTGTCCACATATGATGTTAACAAGAAAACCAGCAATGTGAATTAAGTTCCATTAGTCACTTCGGTGTTCAGGGCCTTGAGCTTAACAGATCTCAGGGCACAGCTGTGTCCTATAAGTAGGCTCAGACATTTTGGTTTAAGTGCAATTGATTCATTACTTTGTGTTTAGTTGGTGGTGGGAAATGAAGTTTAGTAGTAACATGAAACAGAGAGCAGGCAAGTTGGAGCCAAATAACCTGACAGTAGGATATTTTCAGTGTTGTGAAGCACTTCCCTGTTGTGTATTATGTAGGAATGACTATCGATTGTGTGGTCCCTCTGTTGTGTGAGAAGAACCTGGAGTATCTCCTTTCATTTTCACCTCTTCTTATTCCCAGTAAAGGTTTATGGAGACTATTCCAGCAAATTTTGGTTTATAAACCATGTCCTTGTGTTTCTCGAGCAATAACACTATCAGGAGACTGTAAACTCAGAGATTCCTCTCAAGGTTATTTCTTTTATTTTCCCCATTTTATTTTATTTTACTTCTTTTCAGTGTTCCAAAATTCATTGTTTATACACCACACCCATTGCTCCATGCAGTAGGTGCTCAAGGTTATTTCTTGAAGCAAAGAGTGAGTTTTTGTTACTTTGTGGCATTGTTCCATGTTGGACAATAAAATGACATCCTTTTTACTTTCTGGGACCAACTTTCTCAATCCAACTACTTCATGCAATTCCACTTTTGTCCCAAGATGAAAAACAGATTACTGAAATCATTCTTTTTAATCTGATTTTTGATAATCAAAAGATGAAATAAAACCTATTAGGCATTTGTCAAAGGTAGAAATACTTTCCTTGATTTTTTTTCTTTTGTGAGTTCAAAATATTTATAGATTAAAAAATATGTTATGGAGTAGAATGCAGAATTTATAAGACATTTTACTTAATGTACATTTTGTGCTTGGAATAGAATGCTTTTACTTCCAATGCTATTGTGGATATTTCAGTGAGACTTTATATTATGGGATCTTTGGAGGAATTATTACAAATCAACTTGATGTCATTTGGGGTAGTCTAGTTAGTTATTGGTCGAAATTTTTCATTCAAATTTTCCTAAATGGTGTTTTAATGATTTTTCTCCTATACTTTACCTCCCTGCTCCAGAAACTGCACACATATCTGAAGGAAGTGAGGATAAAGAAATGAAGAGGAAGTTAGAATACATATAGATAAGACAGAAGAATGTAATACATGCTGGGAGATAGAAAGTTCAAACTAGAGATGTGATGAATTTTTTCCATTTCTAGTGAAGAGATGAGAATGAGCCTCCCCCAAATATGCCACTTTGGCATATGGATTTCTTTGAGCTGAAAACAATCCAGGCCTAAAAGACTCAGGAAGTTTTTTGTTTTTTTTCTTTGTTTGTTTATTGTTTTTGTTTTTGTTTTACCTCCCCCTTAACTACCTAAAAGAATTTAGATAGTCAGCCTGGTCTGGATGAGAACTATCACTAGAGATAACCACAAATACGGTCTAGGTGTGGTAAACTTGGGGGAAGCTCAGCAAGGCCTAGAGATCAAATTCCCCCCAGTGTCTCATTGTCTTTGTATGACATGGAAAATATTTGTCAAACATTTCTTCTTTCCATCTTTTTATAAATTGTCTTAATCCTTTGAAGTCTTACCCCTCCCCCCTTCTCCATAGCTCAGGATTCTAAGCCTCAGTTGCCTGACTGCCTGTGGGTCTCATATTCCTTTGGGTCATATATATACATATACATATATATACATATATATGTATATATATAAATATAATTGTGTGTGTGTGTGTGTGTGTGTGTGTGTGTTTCTCCCCCTCCTGGTAAACTGTCTTATGTCAATTTACCAGCAAAAGAATCTAGAAGAGTACCGGAAAAATTTATCTCCCTCAACAGTAAGCAGGGAAAAAATACCAACTGTGTTGAAGGATCATTGGAAGAAAGACAGACCCCACCCTACAAGGAAGCCACATTTTTTTTTAAATTAACATACAATATATTACTTGCCCAGGGGTAAGTTCTGTGAATAATCAGGCTTACACATTTCATAGCACTCACCATAGCACATACCCTTCCCAATGTCCATAACCCAGCCGCCCTATCCCTACCTTCCACTCCCCAGCAATCCTCAGTTTGTTCTGTGAGATTAAGAGTCTCTTATGGTTTGTCTCCCTCCCCGATCATATTTTGTTTCATTTTTCAAAGAAGCCACTCTTAAAGGGATATTTTACACCACCTTGGAAGCAGCCCTCCTCCCTTTCCCACATAATTGGTAGAGGACCAAAACTTGATTAGAAGACAGGTGCAGGCAGGTGTGTTTTAATCTGATTAACCCTCCCTGTACCTGTCTTCTAATCAAGTTTTGGTCCTCTACCAATTATGTGGGAAAGGGAGGAGGGCTGCTTCCAAGGTGGTGTAAAATATCCCTTTAAGAGTGGCTTCTTTGAAAAATGAAACAAAATATGATCGGGGAGGGAGACAATAAGAGACTCTTAATCTCACAAAACAAACTGAGGGTTGCTGGGGGGTTAATCAGATTAAAACACATCTGCCCCTTTGTAGTCCTAAATGGGTTCTATCTCAGAGGCACCATTGCCAATATTGCATATGCAGCAGGTGCTCTTCAAACCAGATGCACATTTCCTGTGTGTTCTATGACTTCTGGTTTCTTCACCCAACACGCCTAGTCCATCTTTTCCAGGCAGTCACATTCTGGGCTCCAATGTATACATTCATTATTGCATGTATCATGCGTAACTGTTCCAAAGGATCTTACTTCGTGTACCATGTATGTCAGAATATAGTGTACATTGCCACATAATGTAAAAAGACCATACAACCAACTAAGTGTTGTACCAACTAAAATACCAAATAAAATTGAAACAGTGACTTTTTTTAAAAAAACAAAAACAAAAACAAAACAAACAAAACAAAAACACAACAAAAAACACACCTGCCAACAAACCCATAAAAACCCTGAGACTGAGAAACCCTCTTGGGTCGCCACCCTCTTCAGGATCTCTGTACTATCACTCAATAAACTTTGTTTTGCTGCCTAACACTCTTCATCTGGTCTACCTTTTCATTCTTCAAAGTGGCATGACCAAGAACCATGGACACTAAAGGAGAAGATATTCTGTAACATAAGGGCATCTTTAATTGGGGCATTCCAGTGCTTATAGAACCTAATTATCTTTGTATTCTACAAAAGTTTCCAATATCTTATAGAATCCAATTTATAGTATGGCATGTTTAAGAAGAAAGACATGTTTTCCATGCTGGAACTTTTCCTTCACTTTACATTAAAGTTAACCTATGTGGCTCTCTGTACCGTGATACAAGATAATGTAGTGAATGCCTTTTGGTCAATCTGGGGGTACTGACTTGTTTCCTAATTTGGTCCCTGATGTGGCCCTCTGAAATGTAGATCTGTTTTTATTCACATCCTGCAGGTATTGTCCAAACAAAATTTGTGTACTTTGATATCCCCTCATTTTAACGACAAGTTTTTTGCTCTTTGGATCCTCCTGATGCAATATCAGGTCACAACAAATTCCATGAGAGAATTAAGGAAATGTCTCCAGTCTTCTTGTGTCTACACACATAACACCACTGTTCTACTCTACAACTACAAACAATGATAGTAAGTGGTTTTGTTTTTGTTTTTTTTATTAAACTTGCTGACTTCCCATACTTCATTCACTCAGTGTCTGAAGCATTGGCTCTGTAGTTCTTAAAAGTGAAATTGGAATAAGCCTTTTCCATAGGACCTATGTCCAGAAAGTAGGAGGAGGGTGCCATTGGCTTTATGCCTTAAGACAAAAGTAAGAGGTATAAATAAGGTGGGTGGGTTAGAGAAAAGAATGCTTCAGTTAGTGTATCACTATATTATCCTACAAGGTCTTTATTTTTCTTCTGTATAAACTACATATGTAAATGCATAATTTCACAGCCTATTTTCTGAAAATGATTGATGTTATAACTAGAAGTATTAATGAAATTCACCAAAAGACCAGCACATTTTGCACAACATTTTGAAGCTAAGGGCAGCAACATTTCACTTTCTTGGATAAACTCTTCAGTGGCATTATGCTAATTCCTCTTGGCAATAAACTCCATCTTGGAACGGCTATCTGGAAAGGACTACCAAGGGAAACAAGAATATATGTGCCTATAGGTACACAGCAGAAAATTACATGGAAGCAATTTGAGGGCTGATCAGCATGTCCGAGTACACATTGGACTGGAGAGTCAGATCAGAGAATAGAATGGTCACGATCTCTCTCTTCAGACTTCCCAGAAGACTTGAAGTCAAAGAAGACACCGCTGGGCCCCTCAGTGTTGAGAGCACAATTTTGTGTGCCATCTGCTTAAGATGTTCAGTGATTTTAGCTCTCAGCACACAAATGTACGTCTGTGCTAAACTTCGGGACTTGCAGTACTATTTTCTTTCTTTTATTCTAGTTAGCATTTTATGCCCTAGTTTATTCTCTTCTTATTTGAATCCATTAAAATTTTTTCCCATGTTTATCTTTTCTTTTAATTTTTTAGTCCATTTGCTTTTACAATCTCATAGTTAATTGTTCTTAGTTGATTTATCTTTTCTTAATGTTTTTTATAAGACTTTCCTTTTATCTCAAGCTTACTTTGTTCTTATGTTACTTATTTACCTAGTTGCTTCTTATCACCTTTAGGCTTTGTTTTAATTATTTCCTTTTTATGTTATCTATTTTTTCATTGTGGTTCTTAATTTTTTATTATCTTCTTTTCTCATTCTTATCTTTATTTTAGTTTATCTTAATAAAATAAGCAGAAATCACTAAAGCATGTGAGGAGAGAAATGAGCAGAGCCTTTCTCTGTTTTAACCAGGGGAGATTTCTCTCTTTTCCTTTGTCTATTTGGTTGTTCCTGTCTTTTCTAGGGAGTGAGCATCTATCCATAAATGTCCAGTCTTGAAACCTTTATTTTAGAAAGTGTTGGACAGTGGTAAAGATCACAGTCTTGGGAATAAAACAAAACATTATTCACATTAGAGCTGTGCTCCTGAGAATGTAGCCTAGCCTCTAGCATTCAAAGTTTTCTGTGTTATAGTGATAACAGTAACTTTAAATGTGTGTAGATAAATTCATGTGAAATGTATTTACTATTTTATAGCTTCCCTACTCCATTAATAAAATAATTAGGAGATAATTAACACTTAATTGTGTTTCTAGAAGGGCAACGATCATTGTTTCTACATTACCTCCCAAAAACCCAAATCCACTTTCTCTATTCGTCCCCTGATATTGATCCCTATGTGTCAGTTCTGTGCCACATAGACTATCATGGTAGTTTCATTTGTTTATTAACCTTATTTTTCTTTTCTGATTCTTCTATTTTTTCCCTTACTTTGCCAAAAGACAGACTTGTCCTTTAAACAAAGTCTGAGACTCCTAAGTTCTATTAAGATAGCCTAATATAGCCAAAATGCTACCATTAGACAGATCTCTTTATTCCTGTGATAATTGTCCACTTAGACTGTTCACTTAATCTAACTAATGGTAATCAAGAGCCATATTTCATTGATACATATTAGTAGTATTCTACATTCACTGTGCTTTCTACTTGTTCTCAAATTTCTCTCCTGGAAAGTTGTGAAATGAGATGTTGGGATTCTAATTTCAGAGCCCCTGATCTATAGTTTTAGAATTTGTTGTCCTGAGCTTGTCTTCTTGATTTCATTTCTCTCTTAGTTTGGGCAACATAATTATCATGATAATAGATGATATTGTATGTGAGTTTAACATTTGTTTCCCATAAAAGTGGGGCTTGCATAGGGTACCTGGGTGGCTCAGTCTATTAAGCAGCTGCCTTCTGTTCAGGTCATGATCCCAG
Organism: Neogale vison; assembly: GCF_020171115.1. Taxonomy (NCBI): domain Eukaryota; kingdom Metazoa; phylum Chordata; class Mammalia; order Carnivora; family Mustelidae; genus Neogale; species Neogale vison. Next base: position 75,104,508 of record NC_058101.1, read on the forward strand.
AGTCCCAGGATTAATTACCCTATTGGGCTCTCTGCTCAACAGGGAGTCTGCTTCTTCCTCTCCCTCTCTCTACCCTTCCCTCTCTTATGCATGCACACCATGTGTGCTCTCTCCCCCCTGCCCTCTCTCAGAAAAATAAAATCTTTAAAAAATAAATGGGGCTTGCATGGAATTTCCTGGTGTCTACCATGCGTAAGAACTATGCCAATTTTCAGAGTAAATAATTGCCAATGTAAATATAGACTGAGCAAATTAGTATCATTATTTAGCTCATTCAGTGTCAGTATGAGCTTGTTTCAACACATTTGTTCTCCCTGTTAAAATATCTTACTTTTAAGTATATTACTTGAAGTATTTTACTTCAAGATATATATATATTGCCTAAAATGTGATTTTTTTTAGAAAAGGCATCAAGCCATATTAATGTAGCTTGGAAAAGGCAATCTTTTACAAAGCTCAACAGATTATTTGGTTGCACAGGTCATCTGCACTGTTAAGTAACTTATATTCTAAATGACACTATTTTATTTCATTAAACTAAAGCTTTTTTTTTCTTTTGTCAAACAATTTTAAGAATAATTCTGCAGCTTTGCATACACTTATATTTATAATAATGAAATAGTATTTGGATTTTTCATGCAAGAATGATATCCATTTAGTTTTCCTCCAAATGCTGAAATATGAGAACAATCATGTTTGACTATCAAATAATCTGCTCCATAAACAAGGCACAGTCTTCTATGAATCATGATAGGTTTCTCACATGAGGCAGAATTCAGGATTTTAGATGTCACAATGAAATCCAGCTCTTACCTCCTTGTTCTTAGTCTCAGATATCGAAAAGAATTTCTGTCAGGTGACATACTTTCCACTAGCTGCCCTCTAAAAGAGTTTGTCATACTTCACTAGATTTTTAAGCATTTATTTTAATATATTGTCTGTTTTGTCCTTTGACTTCTCAACATTTAAAGGAATTCAAAATAATCATTTCTGTACCAGTAGCACTATTTTTCACACCAACTTTCTTGTTGTTTACAACTTACTATACATGACAACTTTTAAAGGATACATGCTAGCACATTTTTGAGACCTTAGAATTAATTTATTTTTGAAAAGAGTGTTCTGTAAATATAATAGGAAAACACAGTTTTCCATTTTCATGATCTGAATTTCAGAGAGAAACAGTATTAATTTTTTTTTCAATGATAGGAAATATGCCTCTAATTACCTTCATGATGAATTAACGGTCTTGAATTATTTTTATCTAAGCATGTTCCTTGTACTTAATATGTTCCTTACAATTGATCAAATGAAATAAGAATGAAATACAAAAAATAGCAAAAACATTTCCAGACACAATTCTTTTTTTTTTCCAATTTATTTATTTTCAGAAAAACAGTATTCATTATTTTTTCACCACACCCAGTGCTCCATGCAAGCCGTGCCCTCTATAATACCCACCACCTGGTACCCCAACATCCCACCCCCCCGCCACTTTCCAGACACAATTCTACTTAAGGAGGTTGAACACTATAATTGCCCAACATTTGAGCAACTTTAAACTTTTTTTGTTGTTGTACCTTTTGGAACTTTTTAGTAATTTTATTGCTAGTTTGAAAACAAGATGAAATCAACCAAATGATTTTTTTTTTGTTCAGTCTTGACTTATCTTAAGCTTTGTAACCAGGGGGTAAATAATACTTGGAAAAATCGCAATTACAATGATACTTTACAGCAACTGCTAACATTTTTTTTTAATATGGGAGCTTATAGATGACTAAAAAGTAAGATTAATTTAGCCTACTTTCAATTTTTTAAACATGACAAAAACAGGTTAGATTAATTACCATTTTAAAATCACTTACAGCATTATTTATTTATTTAGTAACTCAGACTTAAGTAATACCTGCATTTGAGGATGCAACTTGATTAAAAGATTGCTTTTATCTCCACATTTAATTACATATCAAAATTTGAAATAAGAAGGCACCATTCAGTAATATATAATGAATGAACTTTAAGCTTTATTTGTTCATAAAATAATTTCTCTTAGTGTTTGGCTTGTGTTTCTTAGAAAGGTCATGTTAATTGTGTTGAAAATACTGATTTACAAATAATATCATGTCATTGTCTTTATTTAGGCAGGTCCTGACCATGGGACTTTTCAATAAAATTATTTCGATTTAAATGACAAAAATTTTTGAGCTGCAATTTTCAGAAATTTTGAGACACATAAATAAGGCAGCTGATTGTATTCTTTTAAAAAAATACTTTACTTATTCTTTACTTTCTGTGTAATATGTACAAAGTTTTAATTATTATTTTTTAACACAAACTATTTTATTAATTATATGTGTATAAACATGAAATTGGAGTTAATTCTTCATGGTCAAGATTTTATGGCACAACTCTAAAAGCCAAATCAATTTATATTTTAAATGTTAATGAATTTAGAAATGAAAAAATGGAAATAAGGTAATTTATTTCACAAAGCTGAAAAAGTCATTTTCCTGTAAACAAATTGTTCTCAACTAGATGCTGAAATTACATGCTAGTAGCAAATCATGAAAGGGGCCATGAAATGTCTAAAATATGCTTATACAGTTTTGAGATTATCATTCAGAAAAACCCACCAAATATGAAAATTTATAAAAATTACCTAGAACTCCTAAGACACATCCATTGAATCCAGATATGTGTTCCTTTTTTTTTTAATTTTAATTTAATGTAACTGGATACAGTGTTACATTCATTTCAGGTGTACAATATAACAATTCAGCAAGTCTATACAGTACTTAGTGCTCATCAGGATAAGTGTAGTCATTGATCCCCATCATCTATTTCGCCCATCACCCCACCCACCTCACCTCTGGTAACCATAAGTTTGTGTTCTGTAGTTAAAAGTCTGTTTTTTTTCTTTGTCTCTCTTTTTTGGCTGTGTTCATTTGTTTTCTTTCTTAAATTCCCCATTTGAGCCAAGTCATGTAGTATTTGTCTTTGTCTGATTGACTTATTTCACTTAGTATAATACTCTGTAGTTCCATCAATGTTGTTGCAAATGGTAAGATTTCATTTTTTTTTTAATGGCTGAGTAATATTCTTCTCTGTGTGTGTGTGTGTGTGTGTGCGTGCATGTATGTGCCCATATGTGTGTTTACCACCTCTTTTTTTTTTTTTTTTAATCTATTAATCTATCTGTGGACACTTGGGCTGCTTCTATAATTTGGCTATTGTAAATAATGCTGCAATAAACACAGAGTGCAAATGCCTTTTGGATTAGTGTCTTTGTATTCTTTGGGCAAATACCCAGTAGCAGAATCCTGGATCATATGGTAGTTCTACTTTTAATTTTTTGAGGAACCTCCATATTATTTTCCTCAGTGGCTACACCAGTTTGCACTCCCACCAATAGTGCAAGAGGGTTCCTCTTTCTCCCCATCCTTGCCCATACTTGTTTCCTGTGGTTTTGATTTTAGCCATTCTTTTGTTGTTGTTGTTGTTGTTTTAATTTTTTATTGTTTATAAACATATATTTTTATCCCCAGGGGTACAGGTCTGTGAATCGCCAGGTTTACACACTTCACAGCACTCACCAAAGCACATACCCTCCCCAATGTCCATAACCCTACCCCCCTTCTCCAACCCCCCTCCCCCCAGCAACCCTCAGTTTGTTTCGTGAGATTAAGAGTCACTTATGGTTTGTCTCCCTCCCTATCTCATCTTGTTTCAAAGACAACTATCATATGATCTCCCTGATATGAGGAAGTGGTGATGCAACCTGGGGGCTTAAGTGGGTAGGAGAAGAATCCATGTTGTTGTCGTTGTTAAAGTGAACTTCACTTTTTTAAAAAAATTTTTATTCCAGTATAGTTAACATACAATTTTATGTTGGTTTCAGGTGTACACTTAGTGATTCAGCAGTTCCAAACATCACCCAGTGCTTATTTAAAAAAAAAAAAATGCACCCCTTAATCCCCATCACCTAATTCATCCATTCCCCACCCCCTCTGGTAACCATTAGTTTGTTCTTAATTGAGTCTGTTTCTTGGTTTTTCTCTCTCTCTCTCTCCTTTTTTAATTTTCTTTTGCCTGTTTGTTTTGCCTCTTAAATTCCACATATGAGTGAAATAATATGGTATTTGTCATTCTCTGACTTATTTCATTTAGCATTTTACTCTCTAGCTCCATCCATGCTGTTGCCAATGGCAAGATTTTATTCATTTTTATGGCTGAATAATATATATATATATATATATATATATATATATATATATATCATATCTTTATCCATTCATCTATCTCTGGATGCCTGGGCTTCTTCCCAAATTTGGCTACTGTAAATAATGCTGCAATAAACATAATGGTGCATATATCCCTTTGAATTAATTTCTTTGTATTGGGGGTGAATACTAGTAACACAATTATCAGATCATGGGGTAGTTTTATCTTTAATTTTTTTTTAGGAAACTATAATGTTTTCCACAGTGGTGGCATCAGTTTGCATTTCCACAAATGTACAGAAGGGTTCCTTTTCCTCCACATTTTTTTCCAACACTTGTTTCTTGTGTTTTTTTATGTTAGCCATTCTGATAGGTGTGAGATGATATCTCAAGGTGGTTTTGATTTGCGTTTCCCTTATGATGAGTGATGTTGAGCACTTTTTCATGTGTCTATTAGCCTTCTGGGAATATTCTTTGGAGAAGTGTCTATTCACATCTTCTGCCCTTTTTAAAAATTGGATTGCTTTTGTGGTTAAGTTGTATAAGATCTTTATATATTTTGGATATCAACCCTTTATCAGATGTATCATCTGTAAATATCTCTTCCCATTCAGTAGATTGTCCATTGGTTTTGACTGTTTCCTTTTTTTTTCTATTTTTTTAATTTAATTTTATTTCTTCTTAGTGTTCCAGAATTCATTGTTGGATGTTTTATTTGCTTTGCAGAAGATTTTTATTTCAGTGTAGTCCCAATAGTTCATTTTTGCTTTTGTTTTCCTTGACAAAGGAGACCTATCTAGAAAACCACTGCTATATCTGATGTCAAGAAAAATTGTTGCCTGTGCTCTCTTCTAGGATTTTTAGGTGGGTCTCACATTTAGTTCCATACTCCATTTTGAGTTTATATTTGTGTATAGTATAGGAAAGTTATCCAGTTTATTTTGCATGTAGTTGTCTGGTTTTCCCACCGTTTGTTGGTGATTGTCTCTTTCTCATTCCATATTCTTTCCCCCCTTGTCAAAGATTAATTGACTATATAATTATGGGTTTATTTCTGGGCTGTATATTCTGTTCTGTTGATCTATATGTCTGTTTTTGTGTCAGCACCATGCAGTTTTGACTACTACAGCTTTGTAGTATATCTTGAAATCTGAGCTTGTTCTTCGTTTTGGTTCTTCATTTTTTTAAAATGTTTTGTTCTTCATTTTTTTTTTAAGATTTTTATTTATTTAACAGAGAGAGAGATCACACATAGGCAGAGAGGCAGGCAGAGAGAAAGGGGGAAGCAGGCTCCTTGCTGAGCAGAAAGCCTGATGTAGAGCTCTATCTCAGCACCCTGAGATCATGACCTGAGTTGAAGGCAGAGGCTTAATTCACTGAACCACCCAGGCACTCCTTGTCTTTCATTTTTAAGATTGCTTGGGCTCTTTTGTGGTTCCATGCAAATTTTAGGATTCAGTTCTGTGAAAAGTGCTGTCAGTATTTTGATAGGGATTGCATTAAATATGCAGACTATTTTGGGTAATAAGAGCATTTGAACACTATTTGTTCTTCCAATCCATGAGTATGGAATATCTTTCCCATTTGTTTTTGTCATCTTCACTTTCTTTCATCAGTGTTTTACACATTTCACAGTACTGGCCTTTCACCTCCTTTAATTTTAATTATTTTAATATTTTTATTTTAACTTTTATAAAAGATTCAATGTATTTATTTGTCACAGAGAGAGAATGAGAACACAAGCAGGGGGGGATGGCAGGCAGAGGGAGAAGCAGGTTCCATTCTGAGCAAGGAGCTCAATGCAGGACTTGATCCAAGGACTCCAGGCATCATGATCTCAAGCTGAAGTCAGACACTTTACTGAGATATTCAGGCATCCATTTATTTTAACTTTTGATGAGACCTCAATTATTTCCTCCTCTTGTATTTTTGGAAAACTTGTGTAACATTTTTCACACTGTTATTAAAAAGAAAAAAAAATACTGTCCTGTATCATTATGAAGGTTGTTGATTTTCTACTCCTCCACCTCAGTTTGCTTGCACTTCCCATCAAGAAACCTTGTCCCATTTTCCTTCTGTCCTGAGGCTTTTTCACTTCTATTTCTTTTTTCTTCTAGCTAGGCCTCCTGATATTAGAAGCATAGAGTTTCTTATTTTGTTTTTGCTATTATTGCTGTTGTTATGGGGTCTGGTGCTATAAGATAAGGCTAAATTTGCATGTGAGAGAATAGAAATTATTGTTTTAAACCAGTAAGTGATTTTACTACTTTCACTATTAAAAGGCTAAAGGTATTCAGATTGGCTATGGAATAGCAACACTAAATTATCATTGGGAAGAGGGACTTTTTTTTTTAATCTTTTCATTTAGCTCTTTGAACATATGGCTTTGACTGCATTTTCAATGTTTTATGATAACTGCTTGGTTGTTTTATGTAAGGCATCAAATCTAAATTCTAAGTAAAACATAAGGTGAAGAAGATGATTTTAAACCACATTACTTTCTTTGTTTAAAGAGCTTTGTAGGGGAAGGAGTCAAGATGGCAGAGAAGTAGCAGGCTGAGACGACATCAGGTACCAGGAGATCAGCTAGATAGCTTATCTAACCATTGCAAACACCTACAAATCCAATGGGAAATCAAAGAGAAGAAGAGCAACAATTTTAGAGTCAGAAAATTGATCACTTTCTGAAAGGTAAGACTTGTGGTGAAGTGACTCCAAAGTGACGGGAAGATAGACCGCGGGGGAAGGTGCCAGCACCCGGCAAGTGGCGGAGCAATGGAGCACAAAATCAGGACTTTTAAAAGTCTGCTCCACAGAGGGACATGGCTCCAGAGACTAAACCAGGGGAAGCTCACGTGGGGTCAGTGTAACCCCAGGTCCTGCAGGGTCACAGAGGACCAGGGGTGTCTGAATATAGCAGAGCTCACAGGTATTAGAGCGGGGAAGATGGCTACAGTGACAAAGCCAAGGAGTGAGCTCTCAACTCGGGCTTACTTTGAACTGGTCTCAGGCTGGGTGAGCTCGGAGCACGGCTGGAGATGGGGGTGGTTGGGCTCTTTTCTCTGAGGGTGCACTGAGGAGCAGGACCCCCAGCTCTTGGCTCCTCAGGTCGGAGACTGGGAGGCCGCCATCTTCATTCCCATCCTCCAGAACTCTATGGAAAGCGCTCAGGGAACAAAAGCTCCTGAAAACAAACCCAAGAAGATTACTTAGCCCGGCCCCTGGTAAGGGAGGTGCAATTCCGCCTGGGGAAAAGACACTAGAATCACTACAACAGGCCCCTTTCCCAGAAGATGAGTAAGTAACCCAGCCAAGACCAACTTCATTCACCAAGGAGAACAGTGGAATTCCAGAGGAGGAGAAAGCAAATCTTATCTGGACAAAATGACACCACGGAAAAACTCACCACCAAAAAAAAAAAAAAAAAAAAAAAAGAGCAAAAGGCTGTACCAAAGGCTGGGGACCTAATCAATATGATTAGGAAATATGAGAGATCTAGAGTTCAGAATGATGATTCTCAAGGTTCTAGCTGGGCTCAAAAATCACATAGAAACCCTCTCTGGAGAGATAAAAGCCCTTTCTGGAGAAATAAAAGAACAAAAATCTAACCAAGTTGAAATAAAAAAAGCTACTAATGGGGGCAATCAAAAATGGAAGCTCTTACTGCTAGGATAAATGAGGCAGAAGAAAGAATTAGTGACATAGAAGACCAAATGACAGAGAATAAAGAAGCTGAGCAAAAGAGAGACAAACAAATACTGGATCACGAGGAGAGAATTCGAAAGATAAGTGACACTATAAGATGACACAATTTTAGAATAATTGGGATTCCAGAAGAAGAAAGAGAGAGGGGAGCAAAAGGTATATTGGAGAGAATTATTGTAGACAATTTCCCTAATATGGCAAAGGGAACAAACATCAAAATCCAGGACATGCTAAGAACGACCCTCAAAATCAATAAAAATACTCACTGAGGGGTTTGAAGTGGCGGGGGGGTGGAGGTTGGGGTACCAGATGGTAGGTATTATAGAGGGAACGGCTTGCATGGAGCACTGGGTGTGGTGAAAAAATAATGAATAATGGTTTTCTGAAAATAAATAAATTGGAAAAAAGAAAAAAAAATACTCCACACCTCGTCACCTGAGAGTAAAATTTACAAGCCTTAGCGACTAAGAGAAAATCCTGAAAGCAGCCCAGGAAAAGAAGTCTGTAACATACAAGGGTAAAAACATTAGATTGGCAGCAGCCCTATCCACAGAGACTTGGCAGGCCATAAAGAACTGGCATGATATATTCAGAGCACAAAATGAGAAAAACATGCAGCCAAGAATACTATATCCAGCTAGGCTATCATTGAAAATAGAAGGAGAGATAAAAATGCTTCCAGGACAAACAAAAACTGAAAGAATTTGCAAACACCAAACCAGCTCTACAGGAAATATTGAAAGGGTCCTCTAAGCAAAGAGAGACCCTAAAATTAGTAGATCAGAAAGAAACAGAGATAATATACAGTAACAGTCACCTTACAAACAATATAATGGCACTAAATTCATATCTCTCAATAGTTACCCTGAATGTTAATGGGCTAAATGCCCCAATCAAAAGACACAGGGTATCAGAATGGATAAAAAAACAAAACCCATCAATATGCTGCCTACAAAAAACTCATTTTAGACCCGAAGACACCTCCAGATTTAAAGTGAGGGGGTGGAAAACAATGTACCATGCTAATGGACATCAGGAGAAAGCAGGAGTGGCAATCCTTATATCAGATCAATTAGATTTTAAGCCAAAGAGTAAAGAGATGAGGAAGGACACTATACCATACTCAAAGGGTCAGTCCAACAAGAAGATCTAACAATTTTCAGTATCTATGCCCATAACATGGGAGCTGCCATTTATATAAACCAATTAATAACAAAATCAAAGTAACACATCAACCATAATACAATGATTGTAGGGGACTTTAACACCCCCTCACCGAAATGGTCAGATCATCCAAGCAAAAGATCAACAAGGAAATAAAGGCCTTAAATGACACACTGGACCAGATAGACATCACAGTTATATTCAGAAAATTCCATATCAAAGCAACAGAATACACATTCTTCTCTAGTGCACATGGAACATTCTCCAGAATAGATCCCATCCTCAGTCCTAAATCATATCTCAACTGGTACAAAGAGATTGGGATCATGCCCTGCATATTTTCAGACCACAATGCTCTGAAGCTAGAACTCAATCACAAGAGGAAATTTGGAAAGAACCCAAATACACGGAGGCTAAAAAGCATCCTTCTAAAGAATGAATGGGTCAGCCAGGAAATTAAAGAAGAATTGAAAAAAATTCATGGAAACAAATGATAATGAAAACACAATGGTTCAAAAATCTGTGGGACACAACAAAGGCAGTCCTGAGAGGAAAATATATAGCGGTACAAGCCTTTCTCGGGAAACAAGAAAGGTCTCAAATACACAACCTAACCCTACACCTAAAGGAGCTGGAGAAAGAAAAACAAAGAATGCCTAAACCCAGCAGGAGAAGAGAAATAATAAAGATCAGAGCAGAAATCAATGAAATAGAAACAAACAAACAAACAAACAAACAAAAAAATAGAACAAATCAATGAAACTAGGAGTTGGTTCTTTGAAAGAATTAATAAGGGACGCCTGGGTGGCGCAGTTGGTTAAACGACTGCCTCTGGCTCAGGGCGTGATCCTGGAGTCCCGGGATCGAGTCCCACATCAGGCTCCCAGCTCCATGGGGAGTCTGCTTCTCCCTCTGACCTTCTCCTCGCTCATGCTCTCTCTCACTGTCTCTCTCTCTCAAATAAATAAAATAAAATCTTAAAAAAAAAAAAAAAGAAAGAATTAATAAGATTGACAAACCCCTGGCCAGACTTATCAAAAAGAAAAGAGAAAGGACCCAAATAAATAAAATCATGACTAGAAGAGGAGCGATCACAACCAACACCAAAGAAATACAAACTATTATAAGAACATACTATGAGCAACTCTACACCAACAAATTCGACAATTTGGAAAAAATGGATACAATTCTAGAAACATATAAACTATGACAACTGTACCAGGAAGAAATAGAAAACCTGAAAGACCCATAACCAGTAAGGAGATTGAAACAGTCATCAAAAATCTCCAAACAAACAAAAGCCCAGGGCCAGGGCCAGACCACTTCCCAGGGGAATTCTACCAAACATTTAAAGAAGAATTAATTCCTATTGTCCTGAAACTGTTCCAAAAAATAGAAATGGAAGGCAAACTTCCAAACTCATTTTATGAGGCCAGCATCACCTTAATCCCAAAACCAGACAAGGATCCCATCAAAAAAGAGAATTACAGACCAATATCCTTGATGAGCACGGATGGAAAATTCTCACCAAAATACTAGCCAATATGATCCAACAGTACATTAAAAGGATTATTCATCATGACCAAATGAGATTTATTCCAGGGCTGCAAGGTTGGTTCAACATCCGCAAATCAATCAATGTGATACAACACATTAATAAAAGAAAGAATAAGAACCATATGGTACTCTTAATAGATGCTGAAAAAGCATTTGACAAAGTACAGCATCCCTTCTTGATTAAAACTCCTCAAAGTGTAAGGATAGAGGGCACATACCTCTATATTATCAAAGCCATCTATGAAAAACCCACTGCAAATATCATTCTCAATGGAGAAAAACTGTAAGCTTTTCCGCTAAGGTCAGGAACATGGTGAGGATGTCCGTTATAACCACTGCTGTTCAATATAGTACTAGAAGTCCTAGCCTCAGCAATCAGACAACAAAAGAAATCAAAGGCATCCAAATCAGCATAGAAGAAGTCAAACTATCACTCTTTGCAGATGATATGATACTATATGTGGATAACCTAAAAGGCTCCACTCCAAAACTGCTAGAACTTGTGCAGGAATTCAGTAAAGTATCAGGATATAAAGTCAATGCACAGAAATCAGTTGTATTTCTTTACACTAACAACAAGACAGAAGAAAGAGAAATTAAGGAGTCAATCCCATTTACAATTGCACCCAAAACCAAAAGATACCTAGGAGTAAACCTAACCAAAGAGGCAAAGAATCTATATTCAGAAATCTATAAAGTACTCATGAAAGAAATTGAGGAAGACACAAAGAAATGGAAAAATGTTCCATGCTCATGGATTGGAAAAACAAATATTGTGAAAATGTCTATTCTACCTTAAGCAATCTACACAGTTAATGCAATCCCTACCAAAATCCCATCCTTTTTTTTTCAAAGAAATAGAACAATCCTAAAATTTATATGGAACCAGAAAAAACCTTCAATAGCCAGGGAAATATTGAAAAAGAAAGCCAAAGTTTGTGGCATCACAATTCCAGACTTTAAGCTCTATTACAAAGCTGTCATCATCAAGACAGTATGGTACTGGCACAAAAACAGACACATAGATCAATGGAACAGAATAGAGAGCCCAGAAATAGACCCTCAACTCTATCGTCAACTAATCTTTGACACAGCAGGAAGGAATGTCCAATGGAAAAAAGACAGCCTCTTCAACAAATTGTGCTGGGTAAATTGGACAATCACATGCAAAAAAATGAAATTGGACTATTTCCTTAGGCCACACACAAAAAATAGACTCAAAATGGATGAAGGACCTCAAAGTGAGAAAGGATTCCATCAAAATTCTTGAGGAGAACACAGGCAGCAACTTCTTTGACCTCAATAGCAGCAACTTCTTCCTAGGAACATCGCCAAAGGCAAGGGAAGCAAGGGCAAAAATGAACTATTGGGACTTCATCAAGATCAAAAGCTTTTGCACAGCAAAGGAAACTGAACAAAACTAAAAGACAACTGACAGAATGGGAGAAGATATTTGCAAACGACATATCAGATAAAAGGCTAGTGTCCAAAATCTATAAAGAGCTTAGCAAACTCAACACCCAAAGAGCAAATAATCCAATCAAGAAATGGGCAGAGGACATGAGCAGACATTTCTGCAAAGAAGACATCCAGATGGCCAACAGACACATGAAAAAGTGCTCCATATCACTCGGCATCAGGGAAATACAAATCAAAACCACAATGAGATATCACCTCACACCAGTTAGAATGGCTAAAATTAACAAGTCAAGAAAGGACAGATGCTGGCGAGGATGTGGAGAGAGGGGAACCCTCCTACACTGTTGGTGGGAATGCAAGCTGGTGCAACCACTCCGGAAAACCGTGTGGAGGTTCCTCAAAAAACTGAAAATAGAGCTACCCTAATACCCAGCGATTGCACTACTGGGTATATATCCTAAAGATACAAACATGGTGCTCCGAAGGGGCACATGCACCTGAATGTTTATAGTAGCAATGTCCACAATAGCCAAACTATAGAAAGAACCTAGATGTCCATCAACAGATGAATGGATAAAGAAGAAGTGGTATATATACACAATGGAATACTATGCAGCCATCAAAAGAAATGAAATCTTGCCATTTGTGACGACGTGGATGGAACTAGAGTGTATTATGCTTAGCGAAATAAGCCAATTGGAGAAAGACAACTATCATATGATCTCCCTGATATGAGGAAGTGGAGATGCAATATGGGGGGGTTGGAGGGTAGGAAAAGAAAAAATGAAAGAAGATGGGATTGGGAGGGAGACAAACCATGAAAGACTCAATCTCAAAAAACAGACAGGGTTGCTGGGATGACAGGGGATGGGAGAGGGTGGTGGGGATATGGACATTGGGGAGGGTATGTACTATGATGAGTGCTGTGAAATTAGTAAACCTAGCAATTCACAGACCTATACCCCTGGGGATAAAAATACATTATATGTTTATTTAAAAAAATAATTAATTAAAAAAAAGATCTTTGTAAGTAATTTCCTTTTATATCTAATTTGCCCAAACTTCTTCTTTTTTTTTTTAATTTAATTTTTTTTTTTTGCCCAAACTTCTTAAAACTATTTGAAATGACCATTTCTAAAGTGCAATAGAATAAGGAAGGACAATTTCTTAAATGAGCACATTGATACCTGAAAGAGAATTGGGTTTCTTTTAAGAAGGAAGGAGAAAATTGGCTTTAGCTTAGGCCACAGTGGGGCTTGTTTTAGTCATTTGGCTCTTTTACATGCATAATTTTGCTTGAAATGTCTTAATAACCTTCTCCTTCAGAAATGAACATATTTCATTTCTTTTTGTTATTCTAAGATTAAATGGACTCCTCATTTGCATAAAACTTCTGCAAATATGCTCACCCTCCTTTGGTAAACCAAAATAAAACACTAACATAAAAACAAAACAATATAAAACTTTATATTGGCAGGTTTTCATAATGAAACAACTCTTTAAAAAAGTAAAAATAACTAACATGTAGTGGTCACAATAAAATTTTCACTATCCTTTTTTTTTTAAATTTTTTATTTTTTGTAAACATATATTTTTATCCCCAGGTGTACGGGTCTGTGAATCGCCAGTTTTACACACTTTACAGCACTCACCAAAGCACATACCCTCCCCAATGTCCATAACCCCACCCCCCTTCTCCTAACCCCCCTCCTTCACTATCCTTTTCTGAGAAGCAGAGGTTTTCTAAAATTTTAACTACCTTTATAGATTAAAAACATTTAATTTCATACAGTAAAGAAATTTACAAATGCCTAAAACTGAAGACCAAACATCCAAAGCAAACAAAAAAGTAATCTCCAAAAAATAACACAAGATTCTATTGTTGAGAAAAATTCTTCAAACCCAAATCAAACCATAAAAAAGCCAACACTCAAATTAAACTGATAATGTTCTAACATAGTGATATTTTAATTTTTTAACATTTTGACAAAAAAGAGTCCAAAATTTTAAATTTTAAATTTTAAAATCCAAATTTTAAATTTTAAAATTTTAAATTTTAAAATCCAAATTTTAAAATTTAAAATTACCTATGTGTCAATAGAATAAATTTACTCAAGCCAACCATATAATTAAGGAAACTACTATTCTTTAGAACAACCATAAAACAAAAGCTATGAATAGTTGTTCAGAAAGTAGAAACATAAAAAGCAAACTGCTCACTCACAACCAATATTCGAAAATGTAAATTATGTCTTTGGAATTATTAATAAAATATATTTTAAATACCCCCTAGGTTTTAAGAAATCTCTTCAAAGAACGTCTGCTTTGATACCACATAATACTTGAGTAAACATCACTATCCTGGGAATTGAGGACACATTTTATTGGCAAAACAAAAATTTTTTTTTCCCACATTAATGGCAGATATGCATTTGCCAAAAATCTTTCTATTTCCTTGCTATATTCTTCATGTCATCTCCTCTGTGGCCAAGAAAGTAGAATACTACATAGAAGATAAAACCCATCTTGATTTCTGCATTAATTTATTCCAAATTTTGAAGAAATGACACATAATAGTTCAAAGTTGTGTTCTGCTAAAAGTCCCCTTGCAGTCATTTTGGGATTCAGGTTTCTTCCATTTTTGTGGCTCCAAAATCCCTAGTGCTTTAGAGGGCTCTAAGTACAGCCTGCAAAAGGGAAAAGAGAAAGCATGGAGGATCCACAGCTATCTATGATGAAGTATTACTTGGCCATCAAAAAGAATGAAACCTTGCCATTTGCAAAGACATGGATGGAACTAGAATGTATTACCCTAAGTGAAATAACTCAGTCAGAGAAAGACAAATGTCATACATTCTTACTTACATGTGGAATTTAACAAAGAAAATAGATAAACAAATGAGAGTGTGAAACAAGCCATAAGAGACTGCTACTGATGGGGAACAAATTCAGGGTGAGTAGAGGGAGGTGGGTGGCCTAGATTGGTGATGGATGTTAAGGATGGCACTTGTTATGATGAGTTATGGGTGTTGTTCACCCATGTGGGTGTTGCTCCCTTCCATTTCCATGTTGTTACCTGACACAGAATGGGAGAGTATATTTGGAATTCAGCCATATGTACAAGGATTTTCTGGAGAAGAAACACTAAATGTTATAGATAACAAATGATTGTGAAGTGGCTTGAGGTGGTAGCTCTGCTGGTGTTCAGGAGCAATAGTCAATTGTTGCAATTGTCACAGTATCTGCCTCATCCATCTTAAATACCCTACTCATTTTTTAAAAGTTTCTTTTTAAGTAAATAAACAAATAAATGAGAGGGTTATATAATGTGATGTACATCAATGTTGTGTTCATAGAAACAACCTTGTTTTATAGTTTAATCATGGATTTGAAGGGATTAGGTTTCTCATAATTTTATAGAAAACAAGAGAGCACCAGAAAATATCAACTCTTGTTCCTATAATAAACACAGACTACTATATTTGCAAAACTGACTAAAAAAGTGATATTTTCAAACATTTGAAGACTATGAAGTACATGATTCCTTATCTTATTTTTAATCTTTTGAAGTAAAAAGATTTGAAGTAAAAAGAGTTTGTTAAACTCTTCTGTTACTGTTTTTTGTCACAGGTTATTCTAAGAAATTGTCTTATTACATAATTGCTTTCTGATGATCATCCCTTAAAGACAATGCACCAAAACTGAGACCTTTTTTAGGATTTCAAAGCCTTGAGTGAGATCATTATTCCTGGAGTTTGATCCCAGTTTCATGGCATTGAACCAGGAGAAATTAGAAAGGCAACATCTAGGGCTGAAAGTGTGCCAAGAACCAAAAGACAATTTTTAATTTTAATTTTTATTTTTTAAAAGATTTTATTTATTTGACAGATAGATCATAGGTAGGCAGAGAGGCAGGCAGAGAGAGGAAGGGAAGAAGCCTCCCTACTGAGCAGAAAGCCTGATGCAGGGCTAGATCCCAGAACCCTGGGATCATGACCTGAGCCGAAGGCAGAGGCTTTAACCCACTGAGCCACCCAGAAGCCCCCCAAAAGACAATTTTTTAAAATTTAATTTTAGTTTTTAGTGTTCCAAGACTCATTCTTTCTGTACCACACCCAGTGCAGCATACAATATGTACCCTCTTTTATACCCACCACCATGCTCACCCATCCCCCACTCCCCCTCTCCTCTAAAACCCTCATTTTGTTTCTGAAAAATGTATCCATCCAAATGGGCAAGACCAAAGGGAAATCCCAGGTATGACTGGATGCCATCGCAAGAGTAAAGAATCTGGCTTATTAGAGAAAGAAGCTAGATTGAATAAAATGTGAGAATATAAAGACAGACATTTTATGAGTAAATTGAGGTCTCCCATATGAAAGGGTACAATTGTCAGTCACAGGTCAGCTTGGAAAATTATTGAAATATATGTAAAAAATATTTCTGAGGATTATGACAAAACTACTCTCGGATTGAAAAGCAATATTTAAATGAGTATTTCCTTTTAACTGAGTAAAGGAACCACAAATTGCTTCTAAAATTGGTTCATCAAAGTCCAAGTCAAGGTGACAGATCACTCCTTTTACAATCTGCAGTACTTCCTCTTCTCAAATATGCAAAACTTAAAATTTTGAGAAAAACCCGGAATTTTTAGCAGAGTTAAGTTGTGTCCCATTTTACTAGTGAGTCACGAAAAACATTTAAAGATGAGAAAATGGCTAAATTATTCCACCAAAATGGAATAAGTGGCTGTGCAACAATGGTTATAATAAATTAGTTCTTTAGTAAATTGAATAAGATTGATTGTAACCAATAAGTTATTTTTTTTCTACGCACTAGATTTTTATCACCATAAAATGCCATGACAACAAAATTTTATTTATTCTTTTTTACTGTTTTGTTCATCAAAATGTTAATTTTTCAGGAGAAAATATGAGATGAAATAGAAATAGAAAATCAAGACCAGAGAACAGTGAACCACAATTATGTTCTGAGGAAGAGTATCATGGTATATTTAAGTTGAGGTTTAAAATGGCCCAATTAAGCAGTCAAGTCTTTAGGAAATAAAAATATATATTCCCTACTTCTAAGTGTCTGAAATAATGAGACATTTGTTCTTTGGGTGGAGGGAAGAGTTTTCCCAACACAACGTTTAAAAATAAATATATCCCCTGATTAAATGTTTGTGTATTGTGCAATGTGCAATGTACAATGTTCTCAATATTTATAAAGTAAAAAAATACAAGAAACAGAAGTAGAAATTTAATTCCTCCAATGTATTACTGTGACAATTACGAGATGTAAGGGTGGGTAGAGAGGATATGAAAAGTTGAAGGACTAGGTTTCCTAGGTTTTTCGTTTAAGAAACAGCTCATAAGGGGCACCTGGGTGGTTCAGTGGGTTAAAGCCTCTGCCTTCAGCTTAGGTCATGATCCCAAGGTCCTGGGATCAAGCCCTGCATCAGTCTCTCTGCTCAGCAGGGAGCCTGCTTCCCTTCCTCTCTCTCTGCCTACTTGTGATCTCTGTCTGTCAAATAAATAAATAAAATTAAAAAAAAAAGAAACAGCTCATAAAATTTAAAACATTTTTATAAGTGTCTAAATAACAGTAATTATCTAAATTGTTATTGCTAAGTATCAAGATTATAAATGTACTACATTTAAAAACCCTCTTGTATCATTTTAAATGATTATGGGTCATAATCTTCATGGATTTATTAATAGGGCTCTAATTTGAATACGTGCCAAACAATTATTTGTTCTAGGTGTACAATTTGTTTTATTTGGTACAAAGTAGATTAGAAAGAATTAAAATTGGTAAATGCTAACCAGTATTTGACCTTCTTATGATGAGTCAAAATAATATCATATTAAATATCTATGTAGTTTGTTACATAAGAAATACAAAGTACAAAGAATTCCAAAAGTCTTGGGAAAGCAAATCAACATATCTTACTGGTTTTCAGCATTTAAGCACTAACATCTGACAAAACACTTAACATTCTTAGGTGGTATTGTGCATGCTTGTTAAGAATTCTGCTTTCCTTTCTCCCTTGATGAAGTAGCTTTTCTAGGCACATCCTAAATTACAGGCCAATGAACTCTTTTTAAATATCTCTTAGACCCACTGCACTATTTAAAATACTTAAAGGTCCATGGGGGGCTCAAGTGCTTAAGCATCTGCCTTTCGCTGAGGTCATGATCTCTGGGTCCTGGGGCTGAGCCCCACATGGACTGCATGCTCAGTGGGGAGTTTGCTTCTCCCTCTCCCTCTCCCTCTCTGTCCTTCCTCCCTGCTCAGGCTCTCTCTCTCTCTCTCTGTCTCTCTAGTAAATAAAAAAAATCTTAAATAAATAAATAAAATGTTTAATAGTACTTTTCTGATTCTAACACATTTTTGTCTTTGTCTTAAATGACCACTCTGTCTCCTTGTTCTCCTTATTTCATGTAGACTACTTTTTCTTTACTATTATTGTCTGTCTTCTTTTGCCCATTACCCTCCCCTCTCCCAGATGTATTCCAAATTTCTGTTTTTGGCCTTTTTCCTTCTATCTTTTTCCACAAATTATTCCTAGTGGCTCTTCAGATGATCCTTCTTGTAAATTATAAAAATCCTTCAATTCCCTGCAGGTTCCTAAATGATCTGGCACCTGCCTTCTCCTCTGGTCTCACTTCTACTTCTGTAGTTTCCTTCACTCTTTATGAATGTTCAGGCTACTACGGCTTCATTCTCTTCCTTGAACATGCTAATATTGTTCCTATCTTAAAATCTTTGAATTAGTTTCCCCTCTCTGGGTTTCACTGACTCCAGAAATTGCTAGAACCACAGTGATTTAATCATCAAACCATTTTAATATAATAAATAAATATGTGATTGGACCAGTCTCTTATGATTACTCTTTTTTTCCATAGACTCTGGGCGAATGTCATTGTTTATTTACCGCAAGAGGTATGGAGTCAGCTTGTGCAGTCACAAACAATAACAATAAGGACACATTTTATCAGTTATCTTTGTTAGGTTCATATAAATGTTATGGTTAATAGAATAATCCAGAGAGAAGTGACTTCTTTATGATGTTGAGGGATCTTTCTATTGGTTCTGGTTGTGTGGCATGTTTATGTATGGTGTGTGGTATTTTAACATTTTCTCTTTTTATAGGTCATGTATTTCTAAAGCAATTTCTATATTACTTACATTTTCTTGTTATAGTGGTTGTTGCTGTTGTAATTTTTTGTTATATAATTTGATTGGCTTTGTGAAAAATGTTGGTTTTTGATTTATTTTAAAATTACACTTCTCTCTAAAATAGCACTCTTACAAATGGGCTTAGTTGGTTTAACTTATTTTGGTATTTTCTTCCATGATGTTGTTTTGCTAGCTCTGGTACTCACTTTCCTTTCATAGTTTTTCATCTCTCCAGTTTGCATTTGGCTCTAATATGTAGTGTATGATATTAAACTAAATGAAAAGATTTAGCATACATATTTAAGCAAAATTAAGTTTTCCTACTGTGTGTCTACTTTAAATTGTCTGAGGTCTCCTCAACCACAGCAAACCCTTTCTGAATTCCAGGTCTTAACCACAAATGTGCTTCTCCTTTTTTATTCACTCTGCCTCTGTTAATAATGCACAGTACACCTGCTCAACCCAGCTTGATTACTCTGATCTCCATCCTAACTGTCCCTGTAGGTTGGCCACAAGTTCTATTGATTCTGTCTGTAAAATATCTCCAAATTCTCTCCTTTCTCCTATAAAGCACTGCCACCCAGAATGAAGACTTCATTTTCGTATTCTTTAACTGTTTAGTTACCTGATACTCCCAATCATGTCCCCTGAGTTTTCATCCTCAAATGTTTCTCCCAACTAT
Organism: Neogale vison; assembly: GCF_020171115.1. Taxonomy (NCBI): domain Eukaryota; kingdom Metazoa; phylum Chordata; class Mammalia; order Carnivora; family Mustelidae; genus Neogale; species Neogale vison. The sequence goes on from NC_058101.1 coordinate 75,124,440, forward strand.
CAGCAGAAGCTCTATCTAACATTACATGTAAATCATATATATTCCTTTCTACATTTCTCCAATTATTTCCTGTCAATTCCAGATAGAAGAAAATCTAGTCCTACTAGAATGGTATAATATTCTTCATGCCCAAATATGTATTTATTTATATTTGTAGTTTCAACAGGTGCCATCCTTTGTATAGCTCCTGTTTGCGTATATGTTCACTTCCATCCCCATGCATTGTTGCCATTCTATACTTTTATGCCTTTGTATATATTCTCTTGTCTGGGATATTAGAATGTGAAATGCCCTTAAAGACTGAAGACCCTGGATTTAATTCCTAATTCTTGACTTGTATCAATTTCAGTTTCTTTTAAATGTTTAGAAATATAAAGATAATAGTCTTACCATACATGAAATTGAAATTAAATATCATCAAGTATATTTACTAGCTCATAATAATTTTTTTGATCTGTATGCTTCTGCTATCTTCCATGATACCCCCCCAGTCTTCTCTGTAGAATGAAGTAAATATTGTCTATTAAGTGAAGAAGATACTTTTTGTTCTTCCACCTCCAACCTACTCCTTTGGTACAGTCATTCCATACTAAGTGCTCCTAAACCATTTGGTTATATCATGCAGTGTCTATTTCTCAGAACTATAATTATTTTACCATGTATCTGTCTCTCTGACTTGGTTGTGACTTCTTTAAATAACATGATTTTTAAATTTTTTTTTCTTTTTTTATCATGTATTACAATGTCTAATAATTTAAAAAGGCGCTCAATTGTGTGATTTTTTTCCTGAAAAAAAATCACATATTGAGAAAATTAAGTATATATTTCTATTTGTTCTATAATCTTCATATTATTGGCAAATCTAGATTACTGTTAACTGTGTTTACTTAAATATTTAAATGGCTCTTGCTTGCTGACATTTGATAAATCATTTATTAACAATTATTCAAAAATAAAGCAACTGTTGAATAATTCATTTTGCCCTAGTCACCTCTCAAAAGCTAATTACCTAATTTCTATGACCTTTGTGTGTTTTTCTATTTGATTTCATAGTTAATTCAATAAATGCTTAGTGAGTGGCCACTATGTGTGAGGTAGTGTGGTTATTTAATTAAAATTAATTTTTTAGCTTACATTAATTATATCTTCAACCTTCGATATGATGGCAGCAAAAAAGGAAGTCCTCGTGCCATGTTATTACACAGGTTCAAGTAAACATATATTTAGTAAGCACCCACAGTCCGGTAGCAAATATGCTAAATGATGGAAATTAAGTGGTTGAATGTAACTTTATCTTTACCTTTGCAAAAATTATAGTGTTTTATGGAGCCTGCTTTTTTTTTTAAATATTTAAGCATTTTAAAAAATATTCAATTACAAGTCATGCCTTGTTATTTCACAAATTTTAATGTTATATCTTAATTCAGTTTAAAATTATTTTATAATTATAATAGTTTTTGAATAATTTCAACAGAATAGACAAGAATAGAATTTACTCAGCCTTTACCACACACCAACTATACTGCTGTGCACATTGATGCATTATCACATTTAAGTCTCAAAAGAAGTTTTATAAGATAATATTGCTATTGACTATACTCATTTTCCTGACAAGAATAACGTGTGCTTACCAAACTTGTTCAAGTTTGGTAACTTGCCCAACATTTTAAGGAACTATTTGGGAGAATAAGGAGTTAAACAAGCTCTGTGTGATCAGAGAGGCTGGGTATCACCACACTGAAGAGCCTCAAGGAAACATCTTGTGTTAATTATTTGTTATAATAATGCTGGGTAACAACGACAAAACTTCACAGAATCGATCAACATTTACTTTTGTTCACTAGTCTGTGGATCAGCTGACTGGTTCTGCCGTTCTGAGCTGCTCTCTACAGGGCTTCCTCATGCATGTTAGCTTGCTAGCTGGCTGCAAGTGTGCTTATTTGCATGTCGGGGACCTCCTTTGGAACAGCTAGCTTGGATCAGCTCTCATCTCTGTGTGTTACTTGCCAAGGAATGAGTGCAAGAACATCAACATGGGGAAACTAGAAGACAAAGAAAGAGAGTGGACACATGCAATTCTTCTTGTAGCCTTTGCTTGGAATTGGCATGGCTTCTCTTCTATCACATTACTTTGGCAAAAGCAAGTGCCAAGTCCAGATAAGATTCAAAGTGCAGGAAAGTAAACTGTACCACATTATAGGAAGAGCTGCACAAAAGGAATGAGCATAGAGAAGATTCTAGCATTGGACTCGTTTTATAATCAATTGCCACAGTCCACTTTCCAAGCAGAATATTCATATCCTTCCCATCTGCAAAATACACTGAACCCCTCAAAACCATCAAATTCTCATTGTACCATATCATCACATTCAAAGTTCTAATATACCTCATGATCTACATTAGGTCCTGAGGCTGATGCTTAGTTGCAGTTCCCCTTAAGAGCTATGAACTTTAGAGACAAATTTTCTCCTCCCTTGAACTCCCAGCATATAATAATGACACTTTGTCAGATTATCTCATAGAGAGAAACCACACAGACAGATCCTCATACTTGAAAAAAAGCTTGGGTAGCTTAGTCCATTAAGTATCTGATTCTTGATTTCAGCTCAGGTCATATGAGATCCAGCCCTGCATCAGGCTCCACACACACTTGCGCTTGGAGGGGAGTCTGACGCTCGCTCTCTTTCCTTTTCCCTCTGTTCTTCACACTTGCATGCGTGCATCTCTCTAAAAAGAGCATGGAGTGTATGCCCTTTGTTCTACTTCTACTTTCCTAGCCTGATGATGACTCTTTAAAGATGGAATTGCAGTGATTTTTTTTTATTTTTTATTTTGAATGATCTCAGTCCCTTTTAGACCGGAATGCTGGAACTTTTGCCAAATGTGATACTCTGTTTTACAGAATTCACCAAAAGTAAAATACATCACTCTTACCAAGGCAGGTCTTTCTGTTCCTGCTGGTCAATGCAGGAGTAGAAATGCAATGGACATCTCAGCATTCTTTGAGGCAAAAAAAAAAAAAAAAAAAAAAAAAAAAGAACAAACCACCTCAAGAATCCTTTATCCATTTTAAAATGTCCACTAAACAATGTGTTATCTCAGAGGCCTTTAGAAGGGAATCACAGCCAAAGCTTGATTTGATCTTTACCCTGAAGCCACTGTATATTTAGACAATCTTTTCATGGCTTAAGATCCTGGATGTATTAAGTAGTTTTTTTGTTTTTTGTTTTTTTCTAACTTAGCATGTTCCCTTTTAATTTCCTCTAAATTCTATTTGTCAACAGTAGGCTAGGTATTTTCTCAGCTCATATTTCTTGTAGTAACTCATGTATAAGAAGAACCAATGTCACTTTCATCTTCTGACTGGATTCTCACAACGGTAGGTTTGACAAAGTTTAATTTTACAAATTTTTCTTTTTTTTAAATTTTATTTTTTTAATTTTTTAAAAAAGCTTTTATTTAAGTCCAGTTAAGCAACATACAGTGTAGTATTAGTTTTAGGCGTGAAATATAGTGAGTCAACACTTCCATATATACCTAATGCTCATCTCAGCAAGTACACTTCCTAATCTCCATCACCTATATTACAATTATTTATTTTGTTGCTTCTAAATTATCAATCATTTTAATGTGTCTTTCCCACTCAGCTTATTAGCAAATTTCCCTGTATCTTCTTTTAGTATTGTCATGGCCTTATTTTTGGCACTAAAATATTTGACCAGAGCACCTGGGTGGCTCAGCTGTTAAGGGGCTGCCTTGGGCTCAGGTCATGAACCTGGGGCCCTGGGATTAAGCCCTGTATTAGGCTCCCTGCTCATTGGGAAGCCTGCTTCTCCCTCTTCTGCTCCCACCACTTGTGTTCCTTCTCTCTATGTATCTCTATCAAATAAAGAAATAAAATCTTTAAAAAAATTTAACTAACTTGGAACATTTTTTATTGGATGATATGATATATGGAGCCATCTTTTAATTTTATTATTTTTCATGGCCATGGTTGTCAGAACACTATTTTGTGAATAGTCTCATTTATTTTCTCCCTGATTTGAGAAAGCTCCATTACAGCGACTAACAGCTCATACCAAGTCTGTTTATTTCTGGCCTTTCTCTTAAATTCTATTCATTGTCTTTTTGTGCATGCTCTGTAGTATATTGCTTTAATGCTGGCATTTTATAATATGTTTTCTATCTGTCAGAGCTAGTGTCTATTTTTTGCATTTCTTCATTAGATTTTTCTCCTTTACAATCATTTGCTCATTTTTCCATGTGGATTTTGTAAAAACTCCCCTAATTTCATTAACTAATTAATTAATTAGTTAATTAATTTACTATTTTTAAAAACTCCTTAATTTAAAAAATGTTATATCATTAATTAATACACTTAGAATTGAAATCATAATACTTAAGAATGTGATGTAATTTTGTATTGTGAAAGCATCATTTGTTCCCTTTAATAGTTTCTTAAATTTTTCTTCATATAGGTTTCTTGTATACTATTTAATGTAACTCATAATAATATTTAATTTTCCACTGCTATTGTAAATAGTTTCCTTTATCTAGTTAGGATTCTAAACTGTCACTGACTGAATAGGGCACACTGGCTATTTTTGTTTATAAATGTGCTTGCTTGAAACAGTACTGATTTATCATATTTGGGGTTGATTTCAAATGATTCTCTTGCATTTTATTAATATACAGTCATTGAATTTGCAGAAATAGATAATTTTATTTTCCTTGTTTCTTCGACTTTTTGTACTTCATCAAATTTACTTACATTTTTCATTATTTTGATTGGGACTCCAGTATAAGACTTAACCTATTAAGAAGGAAATTGAGGTGATCTGTTTTACCATCTTAAGAAAATATTCTTGTTTTTTATTTTCTTAAATTTTTATTTTCAAAAAGTGTTCAGTTTAATCAAATAATTTTATTATCTATGAAGAAATTCTATGATGTTTTTCTAGGAGTGCTTATTTGATGAATTATGTCAATCAAGTTAACAATATTGAAACATCCTTGAGTTCCTAGAATAAACCCTACTAGGTTATGTTGTATTTATATATATATATATATATATATATATATATATTTAAATTTAAATTTTATTTATTTATCTTACACAAAGATAGAGCACAATCAGGGAGAGTGGCAGAGGGAGAAGTAGAAGCAGTCTCCCCACTGAGCAAGGAGACTGATGCTAGGCTTGGTCCTAGGACCCCAGGATCATAACCTGAGTTAAAGAAAGACACTTAACCAACTGAGCCACCCAGGCACCCACATTTATATTTTCTAAATATGTTGTTAAAATCTGTTCCTTTGTGATTTTAGATCAATATTCATAAGTGATAATTTTGTGATTATATTTTCTATAAAACTGTTAGTATTAATATATACGCAATTCATAATGTGAATCTGGAAGCTCTTTTCTTTTTATATACCCTAGAAATAGTTTCATAACATTTCAATTATCTGTGTTTTACAGATTTACTAAAATTACCTCAGAAAAATCTCTGATCCCCTAAGGCTTGATTCAGTTTATTTCAATTACCTTTTGTTATTATTACATTGTTTTAGGGGCAGTGTTCAAGAAAATCATTTTATGGACTTTATTTTCTTCTCAGGCCAGGTTGAGAAATTATATTTTCCTTGAAATTACATATCTTAAACTGGTTTTCAATTTTATTTGTATATTTTAGAGCAAATATGTTTCATTTGATTCTTATAGTATCTTGTTTCTATGACAATTTACTGTTCTTTCTTTTCTTTTTAATACTTTTCATTTGTTCTCCATTGCTATTATCATTAACTTATCCATTAGTCTTTTTTCTTAACAATATTTTTGCAAGCACTGAATGAAATGATAATGATAAAAATGTCCTTGGTCTGACATAATACTGCTTAAAGAGAACTATAGAATATGGCACGTGCTGTCAGCAGATTTAAAAAAAAAAATGTTTCTTGAGGATAATCAGTTCTTTTTTAAAAATAGAAAATATTTTAAAGATTCTAAAATAAAATTTACAGTAAAATTGTGAATATCATATGGAGTTGTCATACATACTACATTTAGTCTCCTGTATTATTAACATCTTACATTAATTAGTATGGTACACGTAATACAATCAGTGAGATATCACTGATTCATTATTTTTAACTAAAATTCCAATTAGTTAACATACAGTGTAATATTAATTTCAGGTATACAATATGTAATTCAACACTTCCATAGAATACTTGGTGCTATCACAAGTGCACTCATAATTCCCATCACCTATTTTACCCATCCTCCCTCTCACCTCCCCTCAGCAACAGTCTGTTTGTTGGTTTGCCTCCCTCCCTCTCTCTCTCTCTCTCTTTAATTTAAATTCAATTTAGTTAGTATATAGTGTAGTATTTATTTCAGGAGTAGAATTTAGTGATGCTCACTTACGTTTAACACCCAGTGCTCCTCCCAACAAGTACTCACCCTAATGCCCATATCCTTTTCAGCAACCGCCATCCACCGCCCCTTCAGCAACCCTCAATTTATTCTCTACATTTAGAAGTCTCATATGGTTTGCCTCCCTCTCTGCTTTTGTCTTCTTCTATTCTTCCTTCTCTTCTCTGAGTTCATCTAATTTTCTTCTTAAATTCCACATATTAGTGAAATCATATGATATTTGTCTTTCTCTGACATATTTTACTTAGCATAATTACATTCTAGTTTCATTAACATTGTGGCAAATGGCAAGATTTCATTCTTTATGATTGCCAAGTAATACTCCATTGTGTATATATAAACCACATCTTCTTTATCTATTTATCAGTAAATGGATACTTGGGACTTGGGCTATTTCCACAATTTGGTTATTTCTTGTTTAATATGCTCCCAATTTTTTCCTTTTTTTACTTGATTAAGTGAACTAAGAGTTTTTCTGGTAGTTTGATATTTGTTCAAGAAAAAACTTTGGCATTAATACATTAGTTAATATATTCTGTGTTCCAACTCACTGATTTACATTTGGTATGTTTCTATGTATGTCTACAATGATTGTTTCTATGTTATACTGCATAAAGATATGCATAACTGATTTCAGTGAAATCATAGTTGTTAGCATCATGAAGCACTCTTTTCTTACATAGTGGACATTAGCCTGATTCTACCTTATTTGATATTAAGGTCCTGATCCTTCATGGTGCACATTTGCTCAGTATATTATTTTTTAGCATTATAATAACTTTTTACATGTGCCTCTTCTATAAGGCATAGGTTTTTGTTTGCTTGGATCCAAAGTAAAATTTTTTTTAAAGATTTTATGTATTTATTTGCCAAAGTGAGAGCATAAGTGGGGGAGCTGAAGTGAAAGGGAGAAGCAGGCTCCCCACTGAGCAAGGAGTCTAATATAGGACTTGATCTCAGGACCATGGCATCATGACTTGAACTGAAGACAGTTGCTTGACCTACTGAGCCACCTGGATTTCCTTTTTTTTTTTTTTTTTTTTTTTAAGATTCATTCTAGAGGCATGTGTGTGGCTCAGTTGGCTAAGCATCTGACTCTTGGTTTTGGCTCAGGTCATGATAAAGTAGTTATGGGATCAAACCCTGCTTCTGGTTCCATGCTCAGCAGGAAGTTTGCTTGAGATTCTCTCCCTCTTCATCTGCCCCTTACCCCACTCATATGTTCATGCTCTCTCTTTCCCTCAAATAAATAAATAAAATCTTTAAAAAATGAAAAAAAAAGATGAGTTCACTTCATTAACTTTTATTGATATTGCATTATTGTTATGAGGTTTTGTCATAATTTGGTTGTATTTTCTGTTAGCATGTTTTAAGTATTTCACTATACAATCTGTTTTCTTTGTTTTTATGTGTGGTTCTGATATTTGGGTTTTGTATTTTTATTCTGTTAATAATTATTATTATTGAAGATTTATATATATTTTATTTTAAACATTTTCTATTAGCTTCTTAATAATTGAAAAAATTAGCAAGTTTTCATATTCCTTTTCCACCTTCCCCATTTTTACTTGATAGCATTATTTTTCTTACTATACCTTTGAATAGCTTCTTATAAAAATGGGTATTCTGCATATGTGTTTGGCCTTGCCTTCCATATTTCATTGAACCAAAATGTTTAATACAAGCTTCTGCTCACACTCTCACTGAAGTTACTTACTTTTTGCATTATTATGTGTAGCACAATTACTAAAAACAATAAATATAAATTTTCTTTCCAGGGACAGCCCCTACCCTTCAGAAAGGATACTTCTGCTGGTCTTGTCTGGTATCTCAGGCTCTGCCCTGCCTGCCTTTCTGTGAATTAGAGCTGCTTGCTTCTCTCATTAACAGTGAAGTATGTGTGTGCAATTTCAGAATGAGGAATGGAAAATTATTATTTCCAGAGGTCTCTAATACTTCTGGAAAGTAGGCAAGGTGAGTTCTTTCATCCTTTTTTATAATGAAGGATCAGAAAACAATATATGGCCTGTCAGGGTTTTACAGTCATCACACTGAAGAGTTAAGACTGAAATGCTTTTTTTGTATAGCCAAAGAATTTGTCCTGGAAGTATTTCAGTTAAATAAGATTACTTTCAGCTATGCCATTATAAGCTCTTGGGTTTTTTAAAAATTATTAATAATAAATATTTGTAATAGCTAATAACTATCAATAATATGATGTCTAGCTGTGTTGTGTTCTAACTTTCCAATACTCATTGGTTTTCTTGATTGCATTGTCTAAAACTTTCATGTATCTCTAGTTTTTCCCTTCCTTCAGTAGTTGAAGGAAAGACTAAACTCTCCTTAGTTACATAACACATATATTGAATTGATGAAATCTTAAACATGTATTTGTAATAATGAGTTAATAGTATACCAGAGTATATGGAATATAAAATCTTCTTCCCCATTTTGAGCAACTATGATTATCTTCCAGATGTTGGCTGAAAGAGACGTGACAAAAAAGGAAAGGGGCATGTTCAAAACCATGGTATAGTTTTTTTTTAATTTGGTATAATGATGCTTTAAATAGTTCTAGGTATAATGATAGCCTTCTGTTTTGGGTTAGCAAAATAAATTTCAAATGGAAGATACTTAGGGAATGCAGAATTCAAACAGGCAGGACATCTAAAAGGAAATAAGTTTCTGTGCTTTGAGAAACTCATATTTCAACTTCACAGTTGATAAGTGTTAATCTGTTCAGAGGAATGACTCCAGAGCCAAACAGGCCAGGGTTGGGCACATTCTATGCTTATGTGCCATATGTCTTCTCCATGTGTTTCTGTGTTTTGACATAATAGAAAAAAATTAAAAATATAAACAGATAACTTTCTCAATTTTTTTTCCTCTTTGAATGAATCACTCATATGAGATTTTTTTTTTTAAAGACTGAAATAGAGTAATTGACATTTGACTTCAAATTACTGAACAGACAGCGTTAAGGCACCTAAGAATGCTCGCAAAGAATTCCTGAAATAAAATTAACATAGGATTGAATTTGAGTACCATTATGTATTTTTATAAAAATCAAAGAAATGGTGTTCTTTTGACAGAGGCTGATTAATAACTTTGTGGGTTCATATTTTCACATAAATTATTTAATTTGTGTCTAAAATTCATATATTGTCCATTATCCTAAGTTGCAGATCACTGACTTAAAATTAGAATGTGACATTTTAAATAATGTCCCAAAAATGTTAGAGTAAGTAAACTAATATGTCTTTATTAGTCCTTGAGAATCAATTTCAAAAGCCTTTAGATTCTGATGAAAATTATGCAAATTCCAGCATACTATCATCCTTATAGTTTATGTTAATTTGACATTAATGTTAGCTGCCTATCTCACTAACAATAATCCATCTGAACCAGCAGGATGGAATACCAATTACTGAAATGAGTGGAGCTCATCCTTGAAGTTTCTTTTCTCTGTTGCAAGTAGACATATGTCAGCACACAGGGAATAGCACAGATGTATCAAAGTCTTTCAAGTAACCAGGCATCTTTGTGTAATGGAGCAGGCTGTGGTTGACATACTAAATCTTAAAAAGAAAAAGAAGTCACTTTGTATTGAGAATAAAGAGAGCTGAAAAAGAGAAAAATTGATGTGAAGATATTCTTATATATTTAGAGTCATTATTACAGAATGTTGACCAAGTAGATTCTCTATTTCACAGTGGACTAGTATGCATTTTATTGAATTTGTGAAAAATTCAAGATGCTAATTGATCTTTTTTTAATTAGGGGTTTTTGTTGTTGTTGTTGTTGTTGTTTGTTTTTTGTTTTTTTTCCCCTTTTTCTTCTCCCTCTTGATTCAGGCTGCTGAGAATGAATACTTCAGTTTGACTTATAATGAAAGTAAAAGTTTTAAGAAAGGGGAAATGGCTTTTGCCATTCAAAGCACATTGTTATTTGTCTTCAAAGGAAGAGTTAACTGGAATCTGAATTCTTGTGTAACTGTTTTTATAGTTATGGTATTTTTTTCATGTTACACCTAAGTTGAATGATTGGGAACTCCTTGAATAATTCTCTCAACTTTTCTTCATGTATTGCGGGAAATACAAATACAAATGATTCAAAGAGTATATGCCAAATGTCAAATCTCTCAGCAATTATTGTGCTACTTATTTTATGATAGTTATGATCGCTAAAAGTTTACTTACACATATTATCCATTATGTAGTTACACATTGCATTGAATCATTATATAAGTTCTTATGTGTGTGTATATGTACATTTTACTTGTTTTTTTATAGATTTAAGACTTAAAACAAGTTTAATTCTTTTTATACCTTTCACAGGAAGGGTATATAAGGAAATGAAAGGGAAAATAAATAAATAAATAAAAATAAAAATTCCAGTATCTTCTATACTAATTGTGCCACAATAATATTAGTGGATGGGGAATAAATAAATACCTTCCCCCAAAGTGCAGTAACATGTTAATGACAATTATCACATATGTATATGGAAAATAGATGATGAAAGGAAGAAAGAGAAAAAGGAATAAAATAACAATTTAGAGTAGATGGTTCAAGTGTTTGAACTAGAAAATTGATGTTGATATAATAAAAGGTTAAAGAGAAGCTACCAATTGAAACAGATTAAAATGGTAAAAAGGATCCTAGAACAAGGAATTTTCTTGCCACTTCAGATATTTTGTTCTCTACTGATTGAGTTTTATGAAAATGTACAATGATCACACAAGAATGGGGATAATTTAAAATTCATTTTGTGAAATATTTTGAAGAGTGGAGACAATCATAACAAACATACATATATCTTTTACCTAATTAAACAACTATTTACAGTTGCCAAATTAGTTGGTTATTTATTTATTTGTTTTTGCTGAAGCATTTTAACATAATTAGAGAAAACACAATTTATCCTTAAATATGTCAGTGTGCATCACTAAAACTAAGGATGTTTTCCTCTTTAACAATGTCATTTGCAGTAACAAAATTAATAATTTCCTACATCATCTAATAGTCAACCTATATCCAAATTTCAGAATGGAGATTTTAGTGCTATTGGATTTGATGTGTACTATGGAAATGTCTGTTCAATGATTTTTTTCTTTCATTTATGAAGAGATTAAGCATATATTCCTGATGGATGGCCCTGATAGTGTTTTCTTTAAGAGCTTTATTTTACGTATTATAACTTGAAAGTTACTAAGAGGGTAAATCTTAAAGTTTCTCATCACAAAAAAGAGACAGTAATTATGTGATGTGATGGAGGTGTTGGAGGTGTTAGCTGATGCTATCACAGTAATTATATTGTTATATATGTAATAGATGTGTGTGTGTGTGTGTATTGTATATATATGATTGTATCAAATCAACAGATTGTATACCTTAAACTTATACCATGTTATATGTCAATTGTACTTCAATAAACCTGGGGGAAAGAAAATTGACTTGGCAGAGAGGGTAGAAAGGTCTTCAGATAGAGCCAGTGATGGCTCCTGATTCATCAGTGATGAATGTGTTCATTCAGTCAGAAAGTGATGTCGGAAATCAGGCTGTAGTTTAGGCTGCCCAGTTCTGGCGTTTTTAACGGGTCAGGTGCTGATATTAATTTCTCCTATAAATTTGCTAAGTGGTGGAAGATTAAGTTTATTTTCCAGAGGATAAGCCCAAGCTATCTCTGTATGAGATAATGAGAGATGAAAGACTAGGTACAACTTGCCCTTACTGGGCTTCTGCCTGTGAATTTCCCTGATATATCTGCTTTCATTGCACATCTTTTCTTAAATGTTTACATGACTCGATCAAGAGTTTAATATCAATAAGAGTAGAAACAGGGAGGGGAATTGTAGTAACAAACCACTTGTTAATGCAGGTATTTCCAAGGGGTATATACTAGTAATTGTAGGAGTGAGAAATCTATTGCTATTTTTAGGGCAGGCTTTGAGAATAAAACAGATTTGTATATTTTCTGATTTTAAAATTGCTTTCAGATGACCATACAAGAAAAAGAGACAAGTACTGAGATCATTTCCAGATATACTAGACATATTCAAAGTGGTATTGAAGTATTATATAACATTAAAAAAAATTACAAAAGTGGAATGTAGGTGTTAATGCTAATTAATGTTAATACAATTACTCTTCATGGTTCCCTCAGAAAACAAAGAAGTTTAAAAAGAACTATTTGTCTTGTTCTCCCTGAGTAAATGTAAATATCTTAAAGAGATGCTCAGATGCAATTTTTTAAAGATTTTATTTATTTATTTGACCGAGAGAAAGAGCACAAACAAGAGGAGCAGCAGGAAGAAGGAGAGGGAGGAGCAGACTTCCTGCCAAGCAGGGAGCCCAACATGGGGCTTGATCCCAAGACTCTGGGATTATGACCTGAGCAGAAAGCAGATGCTGAACCAATTGTGCCACCCAGGCTCCACCTCCTCCTTTTAAAAAGATTTTAATTATTTATTTGACAGAGAGAGAGAGAGAGATAAGAGACAAATCTTATGAACACATCCTTTGCTCTTTGTATAAGCTAATAACATACTCCAATTTCCAGAAAGGGATGAATGGGGAAGGAAAAGGATATGAACATCAATCTTCTACATAACATTATTTAATGGCATCCCTTCCAGGGGAGGAAGAAGAAAAAGTTGGAACCTGTCCCGAGATATTTGGTGGTTGCATCTAAGTTATTCTACATTTACCCCTTCTAGTCTGTGGTACAATGACACATACGTTAGGGGAGCATGTATACACAAATCATCCACATATAATCAATCCCAGAATCACAATGAAACCATTTTTCTATATTGCTCCAATTTTTGCCTTCTGGCTTTTTAGTTCTCACCACCTCCTCTCTCATATACTGTTCCTTTTTCACTGTTCATTATGCACAAGAATGATTCCAGAACAGGGAGCAGCATTATAACACCCTCTTGAATAATTCTTACATCCACCCAGTCCAGCAGCCTAAGGTTTAGTATATGTGCTGCCGAAGCGAGCACAGCAGCCTAAGGTTTAAAGTTGCACACCGCTTTTCTGGACTCATGGCTATAGTCTGTGGATGTATATATCATTTTTACTCCCCCATAGTTTCACAGTCTTCTCTACCTGTGAGTTTTAGAAAAATGTGTGCAATCTGATAAATATGGGGATATTTATACCCTTCATTCCTGATATAAATTTCAGTTATTTAGTATGTATAATATATTTTTATCCATTCAATATATTTTTGATATACATACTTGTACCCTATTTAGTTCCAGGAATAAATGGAAATGGTTTTCAAGGAACCAGAATGACAAAACAAGACAAAACGAGTTAAAAATAAGAGAAAACAATTCAGTTTTATACTAATGATTGGGTATTTTTTTTTTTTTAAAGTAGTCTCCATGCTCAGTGTAAAGCCCAATGCAGGGCTTGAACTCAAGATCCTGAGATTAATACCTTAGCCAAGATCAAGATTCAGATATTTAACCACCTGAGAAACCCAGGCAACCTGTGATTTTGTATTTTTATGCATCTTATGACTTAATAAGTTTTATATGTATATAAAATAAGGAAGAAAAGTTCACTAATTAAATTTAACAGAAACTGAAAATATATGTGATTTAGGGAGGAGAAATAGGATATGAAAATATATTCAGTAGGTCTCCCTGTGTTGCAGATGGAATATTCCTGTAAGGTGAATATTACTATAAATATTCATTGCCTTGACATGGTGGGTGTTGTCATATAATTGCCCAGAAGATCTCTTCAGGATTATGGTAGGCAGAATTCTAAGGTTGCACCATTATCTCCATTCCTTGGTATTATTTCCATTGATAGGGACATGAATATATAGACATTATATAGAAAAGAGATTTTATAGATGTAATCAACATTACTAGTTGGTCAACTCAATATATGGAGATTATCTGGGTGGGCCTAACTAACCTAATTATATGAGCCCTTTGAAAATAGATATTTTTCCCTGGTTGACTGTAGAAATCAGAGAGATCTCTGTGGGAAGGATTTGATGCAACACTGCTGGCTTGAAAATGGAGAGAGCCAAGAGGCATAGAATGTAAGCATGAGCTCTAAAAAACAAAGAAACGAGGATCTTAGTCCTATAACCACATATTCTTGTTGAATTCTTCCAACAACCTGAAAGTGCTTGCAAGTGGATTCTTCTCTAGGGCCTCCAAACAAAAACCCATTTGACCTTAATTTCAGCTTTGTGGGATTCTGAGCAGAGAATCTGGCTTAGCCTGTCTTCACTTCTGATGTACAGAACTGTGAGATCATAAATGGGTTCTTTTAAGCCACTAGGTTTGTGGTGATCTATTAGATCACAAAAGAAAAATACAAGGACCACACACTCACTTGTTAGATCTCAGTGACTGATGGCTCAAAGCTGATAGACTGAAAGTTTAAATTCCTCTAAAATTCCTATGTTGAAATCCTACTCCCCAATGTAAGGGTATTAGGAACTGGGGACTTTGGGAAGTAATTAGGATTATATGAGGACATGGGAATGGAGCCTTGAATTCGTAGTGGTCAATGATGGCATTTAAAAAAAAATATTTTATTTATTTTATTTAAGAGAGAAAGTGAGAGAGAAAGCAAGAGCAGTGGGAAGAGGAAGAAGCAGACTCCATGCTCAACAGAGAGCCCAAAGTGGGGCTCAATCCCAAGACACTGAGATCATGACCTGAACTGAAGGCAGATGCTTAACTAACCGAGCCACCAGGAGCCCCATTTTTTTTTAACCATGCAACAGAACTTTTATTAACATTTTGAACAGCTATTTTGAAAACTAGTGATTCAGCTATTACTGAAACTGGTAATTTCTAAACTTAAATTGGGGCAAATGTCTATAGTACAGAGCAATGCCATCATTGGGCACTATGAATTAAAGACTCTATTGTGAATGGAATTAACACTCTTATAAGAATGATGGGAGAGCATACTTTTCCTCTCTGCTCTCTAGAAGTCAGCAGTCTGCAACCCAAAAGAAGGTCCTCACCATGATATCAGGCTTCCAGCCTCCAGAACTATGAGCAATAAATTTCTGTTCTTTATAAGCTACCCAGTCTATAACACTTTGTTATAGCAGCCCAAACTGATTAAGTCATACTCTATACAAATTACGTTAGCCCATATGGGTTGACTTGACCATGGAATGTCCCTCCTTGGGGTTTTAGCCACATCCAGTGTTTGGTTGTTATGGGGTGCAAAGGTGCAGTCCTTGTCTCATGTAAGTCAAACTCTGAAGGATCTCCCTGGCTTCAAAACTTCCTGAGGTCTAACTAAGTTGTCTATGGTACTGCATCACAAATCAAATTTTATTTCTGCCAAATCCTACCACTCTTCCCCATTTAGAGTTTTTCTGAGGCCACTTCTCAATAACTCCCTCCACACAGATAGTCTGGTCAGAATCTGTTTCCAAAAAACACAGTCTAAGCCATCTCATGTTAAGTAGAGAGGTAAATGAAGATTATGAATTTTTTAAAAATTTATTTTATTTTATGTCTGATGTATGATAGAGATCATACACACACACATGTGCATGTGCACAAACACATGTACACTTTTTCTAAATTCTGAATATAAGTTATGTTTCTAAGTACAGTGAGTGTTTCAGAGAAAGCTAAATATTCTTTGTATTATTTCACATCTTCCTCCTTCTGGAGATAGAACCCCTGTGTGTTAGCAGAGTACATGGCCCTCCAGATATAGTTTACATTCCCCTGTCTCCCATGCAGCTGGATGCAGTCATGTGGTTAATGTCTACAAAAGAATATGAAAAGAAATGATGTATGTTATTAACATGCCACATGCTTGAAAAGAAATTGCTTATTCTCCATTTACTTTCTTTGTCCTTTCTATTACCTGCAAATTGTGATGGATGGAAGAACTCAGAAGTTATGTATAAAGGGCAGCCATGCCAACATGGACTACTCACATCGAGACTGATACTTGAGAAAATAATAAGTTTTCATCATATTAAAGCCACTTTATTTTGGGGTCTCTTGATAACAAGTTTCCCTGAAGGTTTTGCAATGCTATAGAATTATTTGGAAGAAATGTTTGTGTTCCTTCTGCTTTATTTATATGGGTCTTAATGAACAGAATTCTTCCAAGTATGTCATTTGAATAGATATAATTCGTACTACACTGAACAAGTGCTCTGAAAATAAGACCCTGGAATTTACCAAGTCAATGTTTTCTACTTATCTATAAAATTTTCAGTATTTCTCTGTAAATTAAACATGTGCAAGAAACAAGGGCTCTGCCAGTATAAATATACTGCAATGCACAATGAGTCATTCTAGAGGATGATGACACCTTCTTGTTATCCTAATGTGAGTGTAGCTTAGACTTCATTCCATTCCCACGTGCGATGTTAAGACTATTGGGGTAATGATTGTGGAGGCAAGACCTGCCTTGAAATGTTTGTGGAGAGAGGAGATTTCACTGGAAGGTAGAGCCTGGTAATAATGGTGGGTTTGACCTAACCATCAAGAAAGTGTGTCAAAAGCTTTGAGAGATAATTAGCAGTTTTATGCAATTCTGAAACATTCTGTAAATTGCATAGTTACTATATATTTGCTTTTTTCCCCCCCTGTAGTGGAATTCTTTATGGTTGATTTGAGGTTGTTTTTTAATTCCATTTGTGTGTGTGTATGTGTGTGTGTGTTGAGGATGTGTTTACAGTGAGAGTCAGGGAAATTGTTAACCCTGTTTTACTCCACAGCTTCAACTTATACTACAGGAGTTCCCCAAAAAGGAACAAAGTCAACATCATTACAGAGAAAGATAGTAAATCAATGGAGATTCTAAACACATGAAGAGTTTATAATTAGCAGTTCATTTAAAACTTATTCATATAGCCAGCCTAGGAAGGTAAAATGATTCTGGGGATGTATATGGTAGTTTACTTCCTTGGTATCTAGGTAGTATTAAATATGATTTTACTGTAAATTTTCCTGGTTATTACTTGTTCCAAGTGATCCTTTGGGAATTCAGTAGTAAATAAAAGATTGGGTTATCATGTTTCCTAATGTAATGATAGTCTCATCTCATTTGACGTGTCCAGAAGAGTTTCTCATACTGTGAGAAAACCACCTTGGCTAGCCCAACTGGGGCAAGTGGATAATGTGAGGAGAGCAAAGATAACATTCATCACCAGACCAATCCAAGTAACAAAACTGGGCAAGATTATAAATGATCATCAAATTTATTTAATATCTAGTATTTATTTGATACCCAATATTAATATTAATATTAGATATATAATTTACTTAATATCCCACTTTTTTCTTTCTTATCCTTTTGGAAAAAACAAGACCCTAAGTACAATATGATGAAAGAGATACATTTTATTTCATTCTTGCCTCGATTGCTAAGAAGAATTGTTCCCTTTATTGAGTGACTACTATAGGCTTTGTTTCAGATGAAATCATTTGTTTCAGATAGAAATCATCTGATGGCTGATTAAAACTTCAGCATAGAGAAATTGCTAAAGTTTATACTACTAAAATGTGCCAGAGATGAGATTTAAATCCAGATCTGCCAGACTGTATTACTCTTCCTTTCATTTGTTACTGCAGTATATTGCCTCACAAATATTTGCCGTTTGGATAATTGATTAGTTATAGCCAATAATATATGTCTAATGAAAACTGAATTTGACAAAGTATTCCACTATGCTCTCTGCAAAAATTTCAATGATGCTCTTTAAATATGAGCTTTATGTTAGATAGTGTTTCTTAGATATTAAAGTAGTAATTTTGGAGGTTATCTATTACAATAAATCAGAGAAAACTGATTAAAAATTAGCAGGTATGTGATAAGACTAGAGTCTTTATCCCCCTTATCCCCCACAAAGTCATTTAGCTGTGAAAGAATTACTTATGGTAGTTGTTCATGAAAACTTAGTTTCATCCAAAATAAAATAAGGGAAAATGACTGAAACAGTTCTATGTAGTTATAAATATTCTCACTCAGCTCTAATCCATAATTAAAAAAAAAAAAAAAACCTCAAAGGCTTTAACTTTTAAAAAGAAAACTGAGAATTCCAGCTCTCCTGCTAGCAGAGTGGTACCTGGCTGATAAATAAACCGAGATTTTCAGTATCTAAAATTTCACATCTCACATTACACTCTTCCCTGCCTTTACACCAAGTTCAGACAACTTTTATTTTTAAAATATCCTCTACTTTCCCCTCCTACGGCTATTCTCACATTTCAGCCCACTCCTTATCTCACTCTCTCTGCTCTATGAAAGTGTATTGCTTTTCATTGTGTTTTTCCACTGTTAAAAGTGAGCATTCTCACTTCATTAACTCATTTTCACTGATACTACATTTACATGCTTGCCCTTGATAACTACTTTTTCCATAAATCTTCCCCAAACATCTGAATTATTGTGATATTTTGGAGTAAGCCTAAACATTAGGAAACTGTTTAAGTTTCAAAGACACCCTAAATTGCACTTAATATTAAACTTCTTTTCTAATGGGTATGGTTATATGATCTCAATAACAATGTTTAGTGAGTCAGTAATTATAAACTATTTATTAGACTCATCGTAATTTGCTATGTAAAATGGAGGTTAACTCATTAACCTTGGTGCTTACCTAAATATTGTTAAGTGGACTTGTTTAGGTTGTGAAAAGAATTAGATGAGATAATGTAGATGAAAGTTATTTTTAAATTGTATGGTTCTGTGTGTACAGTATTTACAATAATTCAAAATATTTAATCAAGTTTTCTTAATGATAAATAGCCCTCTAAATAACAAAGAGTGCAAAGGAGAAAGATAATGCCATTCTGATAATAGCTGCAAATTTGCTTTTCTGTTCTGACTATCCTGCCTTTTTTTCTTTTTTCTTTTTCTTTTTCTTTCTCTTTTTTTTTTTTTTTTTAAACTCCAAAGACTTCCTTTCCCATTCAGTCTCATGGAATTCTCTTACTCAGTTTCATAGTATGATCTTGCTATTTTGTAGGTGTTCGAAAGATTCCTGCCTTGGGGTCCTGGGTGACAGAGTCTTTAAGTGTCCAAGTCTTGGTTTTGGCTCAGGTTGTGATCTCAGGCTGGTGAGATCTGCCCTGCACAGGGCTCTGCACTCAGTGAAGAGTCTGCTTATCACTCTCTCTTCCTTTCCCTTTGCCCTTCCCCTCCTTCTCAAATAAATAAATAAATATTAACACACACACACACACACACAGTGAGAAACAAAAGATTCCTGCATTAATGAACTAGTTCTATCTTCTTTCCTGCATTTTACCTGGACTTAAATATATATAAATAATTGTATTCATACCTAACCATAAGGTTTTGAAGGTTCATCATTTACAATCCATTAATTAACTAATGACCTAATCATGATTTTATACCGTAATCTCTTAAATTTACTTTTTTGATCACAAAATATTTTTTTAATTGATGTTTAAGTCAGATAATATTCGGAAACTGCTTTGCCTAGCCCCATCAAATCATAACAGTGTGTTACCTTTCTTATGCAAACCAAACTTTCTCATGGGTATCCAACTTATGATAGAGGACCAATGTAATCTTTTTGAATGGGGATATACCTACTTTTTAAAATGTTAACAACACATAGTTTATAAGGGATATATTCTAAGGTGAGAATTGTGTAAAAGCTCATACATTAAAATTTTTTTTCCAATTTATTTATTTTCAGAAAAACAGTATTCATTATTTTTTCACCACACCCAGTGCTCCATGCAAGCTGTGCCCTCTATAATACCCACCACCTGGTAACCCAACCTCCCACCCCCCCGCCACTTCAAACCCCTCAGATTGTTTTTCAGAGTCCATAGTCTCTCATGGTTCACCTCCCCTTCCAATTTACCCAAAAGCACATACCCTCCACAATGTCCATAACCCTACCCCCCTTCTCCCAACCCCCCTCCCCCCAGCAACCCACAGTTTGTTTCGTGAGATTAAGAGTCACTTATGGTTTGTCTCCCTCCCTATCCCATCTTGTTTCATGGATTCTTCTCCTACCCACTTAAGCCCCCATGTTGCATCATCACTTCCTCATATCAGGGAGATCATATGATATTTGTCTTTCTCCGCTTGACTTATTTCTCTAAGCATGATATGCTCTAGTTCCATCCATGTTGTCACAAATGGCAAGATTTCGTTTCTTTTGATGGCTGCATAGTATTCCATTGTGTATCTATACCACATCTTCTTGATCCATTCATCTGTGGATGGACATCTAGGTTCTTTCCATAGTTTGGCTATTGTGGACATTGCTGCTATAAACATTCGGGTGCACATGCCCCTTCGCATCACTACGTTTGTATCTTTAGGGTAAATACCCAGTAGTGCAATTGCTGGGTCATAGGGCATTTCTATTTTCAACGTTTTGAGGAACCTCCATGCTGTTTTCCAGAGTGGTTGCACCAGCTTGCATTCCCACCAACAGTGTGGGAGGGTTCCACTTTCTCTGCATCCTCACCAGCATCTGTCATTTCCTGACTTGTTAATTTTAGACATTCTGACTGGTGTGAGGTGATATCTCATTGTGGTTTTGATTTGTATTTCCCTGATGCCGAGTGATATGGAGCACTTTTTCATGTGTCTGTTGGCCATCTGGATGTCTTCTTTGCAGAAATGTCTGTTTATGTCCTCTGCCCATTTCTTGATTATTTGTTCTTTGGGTGTTGAGTTTGCTAAGTTCTTTATAGATTTTGGACACTAGTCCTTTATCTGATATGTCGTTTGCAAATATCTTCTCCTATTCTGTCAGTTGTCTTTGGTTTTGTTAACTGTTTCCTTTGCTGTGCAAAAGCTTTCGATCTTGATAAAATCCCAATAGTTCATTTTTACCCTTGCTTCCCTTGCCTTTGGCGATGTTCCTAGGAAGATGTTGCTGCGGCTGAGGTTGAAGAGGTTGCTGCCTGTATTCTCCTCAAGGATTTTGATGGATTCCTTTCTCACATTGAGGTTCTTCATCCATTTTGAGTCTATTTTCATGTGTGGTGTAAGGAAATGGTCCAATTTCATTTTTCTGCATGTGGCTGTCCAATTTTCCCAAAACCATTTGTTGAAGAGGCTGTCTTTTTTCTATTGGACATTCTTTCCTGCTCTGTCAAAGATTAGTTGACCATAGATTTGAGGGTCTATTTCTGGGATTTCTATTCTGTTCCATTGATCTATGTGTCTGTTTTTGTGCCAGTACCATACTGTCTTGATGACGACAGCTTTGTAATAGAGCTTGAAGTCCGGAATTGTGATGCCACCAACTTGGCTTTCTTTTTCAATATTCCTTTGGCTATTCGAGGTCTTTTCTGGTTCCAAATAAATTTCAGGATTATTTGTTCCATTTCTTTGAAAAAGATGGATGGTACTTTGATAGGAATTAAATGTGTAGATTGCTTTAAATGTGTAGATTGCTTTAGGTAGCAAAGACATTTTCACAATATTTGTTCTTCCAATCCAGGAGCATGGAACATTTTTCCATTTCTTTGTGTCTTCCTCAATTTCTTTCATGAGTACTTAATAGTTTTCTGAGTATAGATTCTGTGCCTCTTTGGTTAGGTTTTTTCCTAGGTATCTTATGATTTTGGGTGAAATTGTAAATGGGATTGACTCCTTAATTTCTATTTCTTCTGTCTTGTTGTCGGTGTAGAGAAATGCAACTGATTTCTGTGCATTGATTTTATATCTTGACACTTTACTGAATTCCTGTACAAGTTCTAACAGTTTTGGAGTGGAGTCTTTTGGGTTTTCCACATATAGTATCATATCATCTGCGAAGAGTGATAGTTTGACTTCTTCTTTGCCTATTTGGATGCCTTTAATTTCCTCTTGTTGTCTGATTGCTGAGGCTAGGACTTTTAGTACTATGTTGAATAGCAGTGGTGATAAAGGACATCCCTGCCGTGTTCCTGACCTTAGCGGAAAAGCTTTCAGTTTTTCTCCATTGAGAATGATATTTGCAGTGGGTTTTTCATAAATGGCTTTGATAATATTGAGTTATGTGCCCTATCCCTATACTTTGAAGAGTTTTGATCAGAAGGGATGCTGTACTTTGTCAAATGCTTTTTCAGCATCTATTGAGAGTATCATATGGTTCTTGTTCTTTCTTTTATTGATGTGTTGTATCACATTGATTGGTTTGCGGATATTGAACCAACCTTGCAGCCCTGGAATAAAACCCACTTGGTCATGGTGAATAATCCTTTTAATGTACTGTTGAATCCTATTGGCTAGTATTTTGGTGAGAATTTTCGCATCTGTGTTCATCAAGGATATTGGGTATAGCTCTCTTTTTTGAAGGGATCCTTGTCTGGTTTGGGGATCAAGGTGATGCTGGCCTCATAAAATGAGTTTGGAAGTTTTCCTTCCATTCCTATTTTTTGGAACACTTTCAGGACAATAGGAATTAGTTCTTTAAATGTTTGGTAGAATTCACCCGGGAAGCCATCTGGCCCTGGGCTTTTGTTTGTTTGGAGATTTTTTTTTTTTTTAAAGATTTTATTTGTTTATTTGACAGAGAGAGATCACAAGTAGATGGAAAGGCAGGCTGAGAGAGAGAGAGAGGGAAGCAGGCTCCCTGCCAAGCAGAGAGCCCGATGTGGGACTCGATCCCAGGACCCTGAGATCATGACCTGAGCCAAAGGCAGCGGCTTAACCCACTGAGCCACCCAGGCGCCCTGTTTGGAGATTTTTGATGACTGTTTCAATCTGCTTACTGGTTATGGGTCTGTTCAGGCTTTCTATTTCTTCCTGGTTCAGTTGTGGTAGTTTATATGTTTCTAGGAATGCATCCATTTCTTCCAGATTGTCAAATTTGTTGGCGTAGAGTTGCTAATAGTATGTTCTTATAATTGTTTGTATTTCTTTGGTGTTAGTTGTTATCTCTCCTCTTTCATTCATGATTTTATTTATTTGGGTCCTTTCTCTTTTCTTTTTGATAAGTCTGGCCAGGGGTTTATCAATTTTATTAATTCTTTCAAAGAACCAGCTCCTAGTTTCATTGATTTGTTCTATTGTTTTTTTGGTTTCTATTTCATTGATTTCTGCTCTGATCTTTATGATTTCTCTTCTCCTTCTGGTTTACTATCCATCACATATTTTAGCAAACTAAATAGAGAGACAGTATGTGAGGATAGGAATAATAGAATAATAACAATAACAATAATAACACAAAGTCTTACAGTCAGACAGCCTTGGGATTAAATACTGGCTGTACCACATATACCCACATATATCTGGGTAAGTAGTTCATGTTATATCTCTCACATAAAATAACACTGTCTTATAGGGTAGGGAGATTAATTAAATAAAATATTATACATAAAAACAAATATTGTACATGGCAAAGCATCTGGTAAAAATGCAGTAAGTTCTGGAAAAATGTATACATTTCAGATATAACAATTTAGATGTATAGCTGTTATCCTATTTCTTTTGTATTTTTTTGTGTTCTTAGTATTTTTGAAATGAAAGAGGCTTTAAGTATCATCTACAAATCCACATCCAAAGCTTATATTTACTGTCTTAGAAAATACACATTTCTGGGGCACCTAAGTGGCTCAGTGGGTTAAAGCCTCTGTCTTTGGCTCAGGTCATGATCCCAGGGTTCTGGGATCAAACCCCACATTGGGGTCTCTGCTCAGTGGGGAGTCTGCTTCCTCCAATCTCTCTCTCTGCTTGCCTCTCTGCCTACTTGTAATCTCTGTCTGTCAAATAAATAAATAAAAATCTTAAAAAAAAAACCCACCAAAATTATTTTTTAAAAAATGCCCATTTCTGTGCCCCGTGGTCAGGTGATTTCTATAATGATAATATGGGATAATGCCAAAAACTTGTATTTTTGTGGAGCTTTTCAAGGACTACTGAAGCAGAACTGATTTTGGGAATTACTGAACTGTACAATCTGTTCATTTTATATCTAAGGACCCCTGGACCAGGAAAGCTATTTTCTTTTTTTTTTTTTAGGAAAGCTATTTTCTTAGTGTCTTAGAGCTAATTTGTGACTGGGTTCTTCTTTGCCAGTTCAGGTCTTTGTTCATGGTGGCATTTCTACACATAGCACTTATGAGTAAGAGCCAGGAGGCTTCACGAATTGAATGAAGTATGCCTGTAGATAAGCCTTTCCTTAGAAAGCCATGAGGACACGGTGAAAGCTGTGCATTGATCAGACATGGCCAAGGATCAGTTGGAAGAAGGACATGTTTGAGGTCTGGATATCAGAGTCCTGTGGCCCCTGAGGCTTTTACCAATTTTTTAGACTATCCAGTTATTGAGGAAGATGATATTTAGGGAAAGGAAATAGATTGTTTTATTGGATTCATCACTTAGAAATTTAACTGCCCCATGCTTAACCTTAAAATCAAGATCATACTGAGAAAAGCAAGTTGAAAGTAGATCTTTGAAATACAGAGCAGTTATTGATTGTTAGTATTTTATTCTGGAGACATATTGATGCATTTTTTGATGAGTACAAATTAATATCACTATTTTATGAGCTACGTAATTTAGTGTATGATCATCTTAGTTGAATCTTCACTCTTAGAATTGACCTTACTCTTTTAAGATTGCTGAGTGCTTTTACTGAAGATTATTACTACACACTAGGAATCTTATTTTCTCACATCTTCCCTTGATGTCAGAGCCCATCATGCTCAGAGGTTTCTTAATACTGATTTTACTGGACAATGACAGATCTCTCACTTAAAATGGAAGCAAAACTGCAATGGAAAAATTAAGGAATTATAAACATAGAAATATGATAACTAAGACATGATGTGGTGTACATCTAATTTTCTCATCGTGTTTTCACCAAAAACTTAGACAGTAGTTTTCTTGAGACACAGAAATAACATTCAAAGTTAAAAATCCTGTTTAAAATTTTAAATAAGCATACTATTTTCAGGATAAAAATAGGACAACTAAATCTATACCATAGAATAAAATAAATTTTCACTGAAGTCAAAGATATTTTGAATCCAATTTGGATGGTGACCTTTTGATAGAATAACACATAACATACATACTATCTCTAGAAAGTAAGACACTGTTTCCACAAATTCTAAAGTAACTCATGTTCCTTTATAAACTTTTGGAGGAGAAATCATGGCAGATTATTTATTTATTTATTTAGTATCCTGTCCACCATTCAATACAAAACCGTGAAGACTACCATTTATACAGAAGGCTTCCATTTTTTTCCTCACGACTTTCATTTTAAGTAGTAAGGCATTTATTTTTTTCAACTTTGGGATTTTTATAGAAGCTATGTAAATGGTCCTATGTTAATAGATATTGTTAATACTTAATGGCTACATAATGCTCTTGTCTGCAGATCCCAAAGAGATTTTTGAGTGTTACAATTTCCATTTTTATAGAGGACAAAAGAGAATTCTGAGACCAAAAAAAAAAAAAGTGTAGTTAATACAAAGCATTCTGAGTACGTTAACTAATAATATACTAGAATTGGAATGGTTGAAATGAAAATTGTCTACTCTTGTCAAGAGTTTGCTTTTTAATAAAAAATTGCCCAATTTGATCCTAGGAGTGTGTGAAGTTTGAATTACTATGCCTGATTGGTTTTCATTTTGTTTTAGTTTTATTTCATTATTTACTATTATCTCTCCTTTTTCAGGCACACTGTATCTGTAGTCATTTTCATTATTTTTTCTTAAGTGGTCTTCCCAACCCATTATTAGAGTATTAGAGCCTACTTTCCAAAAAAGGATGCGTGAGTAATATTTTTATTATTCACTGGCCAGGCAAACAAACAAACAAAAATCTACCTATTTTTACCTGTAGCCATGGTCCTAGGGATGTTAATGGTTATATCTCAAGTTTAAGCAATTTCAAGTATTGAAACAATTTCAAGCCCAGAAACTGGATACTTTTGAGCTGTCAGCTTTTTCTTTCATCTCCGAATTATCTTTATCTTTCTGTTGAAAGCAACATTGATTTAGAAGACTATCTTTACAAGTCAATCCAGAAACTATATTTTCTTTATTTCTCTACATTATATTGAAATAGTTGTACTGTTATGTGTACTGTTTGCTGTATTTTTTTAAGTACATTATGATTTAAGATAAAAGATGGAAGATAGATAAAAGAGACAGTTTCTTGAGTTATTAACTACCTTTATTGTGTCCTCACTGTAGTAGGAGATTTATAAAACGGAGAGTTATTTTCACTTCTGCAGTCATTATAGTTCTGATTAGGGGCTCACTTTCTTTGGCAGATTTTATCCCTTCCTAACACGTAACAGGGGGGAAAAAATGACATTTTCAAGACACTTCAGAGGCACTCTATCCTACCAAGACTACGCTGGGTTTAGAAGATAAAGGCACTAGAGGAAAAGGCAGAGAGGGTTGTTAAGGAGGGAGGATACGGAGGCCTAATTCAAAATGACAGGGAGAGCTTCCTAAGACTGAGAAGTCAAAAAGTCTTAAGATTGTTTTCCTTGTTTGTGTCCTTGTTTCTTTAAGAGTAACAAACTGGTGTCCAGCTTCTCCTGATGTGCTTATATACTTGTAGAATGTCTGCCTGTGAGAGCCAGAGAAGTAAATGAAAAAATCTATGGTGGAATCTCCCTTCTGTGGGTTATCGTGCTGCAAGGGCACCTATACCCATCCAGAGCACCTTTGGACCTCAGAGATGAAAAGGACTCTACTAGACTACATACTATGAAGGCGAAGGGACAACAGAGTGGCAACCATAATGGAGTAGGGTTTGGGTCTACTCCTAGATTCTGGCAACTCATAAACTCTCCTAATTTCTGTCTGACCCTAGGAGGGGGAGGAGACCCTAAACATAAAGGAAATGGAAATTTCACCGCTCGCAAATTACAACTTGGCCAAATTGAAAACTTGAATTAGGAAAAAGAATAAGCAGTTTATTTTTACCCAAGAGTTGTGTGGGGAAAAATTGTAATTATTAAAAATACAGGCATTTTAAATTAAGATATATTTCAAACTCAAGCTTACAGCTCTGAGAAAGAATGGCTTATCTAAATTATTTATTTAATTGCAAATATATAATTTATTTCAGCATAGTTGTTTGCTCTTAATTTATCTTTCATATTCTGGTGATTAATCAATTGTTATACTATATTTATTTTTAAGAAATGCAACTGAGATATTCTTTAGAGTTAAGTAATAACAAGAACTCCATCTACAAAAAATCTTTGTTTTGTTTTGAAGTAGGCTCCACACCCAACATGGGGCTTGAACTCACAATCCTAATATTAAAAGTTACATCTACCAGGGCACCTGGGTGGCTCAGTGCGTTAAAGCCTCTGCCTTCAGCTCCTGTCATGATCCCAGGGTCCTGGCATTGAGCTCTACATCGGGCTTTCTGCTCAAGAGGGAGCCTGCTTCCCCCTCTCTCTCTGCCTGCCTCTCTACCTACTTGTGATCTCTGTCAAATAAATAAAAATCTTTAAAAATTTATAAAAAGAAAGTTGCATCTACCAACTGAGCTAGCTAGGTGCCCCCATCTGCATAAAAATCAATAGTATATGGACTTCTGTAATAAGAATATTCACAGTTACCAAACACATCATGTTCTTAGATTTGCTGGAGAAAATCCATGTTTCCAAAATAAATGATAAATAAATAACTCATTTATTTGTTAACCCTAATTTTTTACTAATACCTGAAAACTTTTGAATGAAATGAGAATATCATATTATTATATACTTAGAAATAAATTTTAAATTTTGTATACCATATATGTGTATATATATAAATGGTGCTTTAATTTAGTCCACATGAATCTGAAAATCAGAATAGTTTTAACCATGAGAACACATTTATATGGGGAAAAAAGATGGGAAGAAAAAGTTAAATTCAACATGAAAATATTATTGCTTATTAGTTTACCCTAGACAGTATCTATCAGGGGGACATGGGTGGCTCAGATGGTTAAGCATCTGACTCTTGATTTCCACTCAGGTCATGATTTCCGGGTCTTGAGATCAAGCACAGGGTCAGGCCCATGTGCTGGGTGTGGAGCCTGCTTAAGATTCTTTCTCTTTCTCCCTCTCTCTCTGTCCCTCCCTACCCTGCTCCTGTGCATATGCACATACACACACACACTCTCTCTCTCTAAAAAAATAAAAAAAAAGACAAATATCATACATAAAAAATCTGTCTTCTTTAGGACTTTGAAATAGATGTTTTCATTTAAAATTTTATTTTAAATGTGAGGTCTTACAATTGTATTCAGCATTTCTTACTTGACTGCAGGATGTATATAGCACTCTGTGTTGCATGACAATGGCTTTTTTTTTTTTTTTTTTTTAGTCCAAATACAGCAATTATGGGCTAAAGATAGCATTTAGCCAGGGTAGTTTGCAGCAACAAGGAAATATATTTTTAATTAAATTAATCAATTGTTTTCTCAGTGACTCCTGCTAACCAATCTATTTTCTGTTAATGAAGATATCTACTAATTAAAAACAGAGTACAAAATTATGTTACATTACTGATAATTTCTAGTATAAACATTTATTCAGCATTTACTGTAAGCCAGACCTTATCCTAGACATTTATGAACTTAAGTGCTGTGGCCATTCCCACTTTTACATCTGAAGAAACAGAGGAACAGAGAGGTCTAATAACTGGCCAGAGATCACACAATTGGTAGAGGGTAGATCTGGAGTTCAAACTCAGGAAACATTTTTCAGAGCATATACTTCTGAGTACCATACCACAGGGCCCTGCTAACTCAGAAATTGCTTACCTTTAATGAGGGTTCCTTATGTACCCAGCATTTTGCTGTGCCATTTAAATCATTATACCACTTACTACTTAAGCTGCAACTAAGGGATGAGATAATTATTATTCACATTTCAGATATTAAACAAATTTAAAGATAGCAAGTAATCTGTCTATGTAAATAGGAAAATAAATGTGGATGAAGAATGTGAACTCAATTCTTTCTCAGAATCTGAGGGGCTTAATGTGTCTGCCGAAGTGTTGTCCCACAGAAATGTGCACATAACATTTTAATCACTATTTTACTGCCAAATACTTTGAGTAATAATTTCTGTACTTCTAACTCATTTTAATGACCTGAATGATTAAAAATATGTTTTGTAACTAGTTAAAAGTAACATCTTTAGCATTAAGAATCTTTAAATATGTGATGTCTTTAAAATGTTTGTATCAATTGACCTAGTTACTTTTGAATTTGGAAATCTGAATCTAATCGCATAAGTGGGTATATAAAGGTTATTCACTGCATAAATACATAGCAGTAAAAACAAAAATTAATAACAACCTAAATACTAAGCAGTAGGAGAATTGAGTAAACGGTAGTATTTATTCTTGGTAGAAATTCATGCATTTATTAAAATATTTCCTAAGAGTAGGCAGTAACATAAGAAACACTTATGGAAATATATTCAAAATAAAAATCTGGATATAAACTTGTTCGTGTGGTACTGGTAAAATTATATTTAGTGATTTGCTTTCTCTCTCTCTCTCTTTTTTTTTTACTCTTGTGATTTTTTTTTTCTTTTCAAGCATTTTTGTGAAAATAGTAAAAGATCTGAGGCAATGAGATGATATGGTCATAGCATAAGTTAGAATTCAGTTATTCATTTCATAGTGCTTAAGACATGATCTTCAATTAAAATAATGTGCTTTGTCTGGCTTATATGGTATTTAAAGACTAATTTCCAAGGATATACCATTAAAGGTCATTTAGTAAAGGTGGCCATAGAGGAATTAGTGGAAAGCAGTGGTGTTATTTATGTTAGAAAGAGATTGGCCAAAAACAGGATGAATAAAATATTTAACTACAAATATTGGTGCCAAAGTTTTGTTTTGTTTTTGTTTTTGTTTTTCAGCTGATGTAGAGAAAGCAGAATAAACCCACTCTGACTGCTTTAATTTGATTAATTTGAACATTCCCCTGATACACTAGGCCCTAATCCATTTGCTTTGGATATTGGTATGAAAACTTCCCATGAAAACTATGACACCAGGCTATAAACTAAGAATATGTGACAACATGTAAGGCAAGCCAAGCCCAGATGTAATTCTAATGGATAAACGGAATCTTGACTGTAGGTATAATTTCCAGATCTAGGACTGGTTACCTGCATACAGAGTTTTCAGTTTAACTAGCTTTCAGGACACACAATCCTGTTTGTAATGTTTAGAATAAGCATTCAATCCTAGGTAGCATGTAAAGGAAATTTCAAATATGGGAAATTAGACCAAGTTGACCGGAGGTCAAATCCTGAGTACACTATTTATAAGCTGTTCACTCTTAACCAATTTACTAAACTACACTAAGTTCCAGTTTCCTCAATAAAACTGAGTTAATCATAGAGCCTGGTTCATGAGGTTGATGTAAGGATAAATTATGGGTGGACTGTCTGTACAGTGTTCCACATGCAATATATTATTATCTTTGCCATTCGTAGGAGTAATATTGCACCCCAAACTCTATAGGGCAATAGATAAATGCTTAGCAATGACTCCACACTTTTACTATATATAGAGAAAGATTTGGGTATTTTCCAGAGTAGGTAACTTCTGTTTTAAAAGAGTGTAGCTGGCAGTAGGAAAACTAGAGTGCAGCGTGAAGAATTAAGGGCATTTTGGAAGAATCAGAAAAAAAAAAAAATGGGGCTGTATCATACCTTGAGTCTTCTGTTAGAATGACAGCTTACACAACATAGGAAAAAGAAAAAAAGGAAAATGTCAACTTGCAATTAAGATTCTCTATCTGGAAGGTGAATGATATGAGGAACTGTTTTAGGCTGTAATAAACACCAAGGAAACTAACCAAGAGGAAGAAATTTAATTAGCAGGAAATAATAGACTGTAAAATTCAGACTTGGAGATGAAGGAGAAGAAACAAGTTGTAGTTTTATGTTTTGAATGTAATAGAGAATAAATTGCAAATTAAAAGAGAAGAAAGTATATCAGCAGATAAAAATTTAAGAAACAAAAGGAGTTGAAAAGATAACACATATAAAAACACATACCAGAGGTCTATGAATTGACTTCATCTTTGATGTACTGTTAGGTTTATGCTAATATACTTGTAGATATTTCCCACTTATAATTGCACCAACAAGAATAAAATACCTAAGAATAAGTTTAACCAAGGAGGTAAAAGACCTATACTCTGAATGCTATAAAACATTGATGAAAGATACTGAAGATAACACAAGAAAATGGAAAGATATTCTATGCTCATAGATTGGGAGAACAAATATTGTTAAAATGTTCATACTACCCAAAGCAGTCTACAGATTTACTGCAATCCTTATCAAATTACCAACTGCATTTTTCAGAGAACTAGAACGAATAATCCTAAAATTTGTATGGAACCACAAAAGACCCCAAACAGCCAAAGCAATCTTGAAAAAGAAGAAAAAAACTGGAGGTATCACCACACTAGATTTTAAAATATACTATAAAGCTATAGTAATCAAAAGAGTAGGCACTGGCACAAAAATAGACACATAGTCAATGGAACAGAATAGAGAGCCCAGGAATAAACTCATACTTATATGGTCAATTAATCTTCAACAAAGGAGATAAGAATGTACAATGGGAACAAGACAGTCTCTTCAACAAATTGTGTTGGACGGCTTCATGCAAAATAATGAAATTGGACCACTTTCTTATACCATATACAAAAATAAACTCAAACTATATTAAAGGCGAATGTGGGATCTGAAACAAAAGAAGGAGAAGGAGAAGAAGGAGGAGGAGGAGGGGAAAACATAAGCAGTACTCTGCTTGACCTCAGCTCTAGAAACATTTTTCTAGATATGTCTCCTTTATCAAGGGAAGCAAAAGCAAAATTAAACTATTGAAACTACACCAAAATAAAAAGTTTTTGCACAGTGAAGGAAACCATCAACAAAACTAAAAGATAACCTACTGAATAGGAAAGCATACTTGCAAATGATATATCCAATAGAAGGTTAATATGCAAAATATATAGAGAACTTCTACAACTCAACACCAAAAGAACAAATAACCCATTTAAGAAATGGGTGGAGTACCTATACACACATTTTTTTCCCTAAGAAGACATACAGATGGCAACAAACACATGGAAAGATACTCAACATCACTAATCATCAGGTAAATAAAAATCAAAAACCACAATGAGACATCACCTAAGAGCTGTCAGAATGGCTAAAATCAAAAACAAGAAAAAAGCATTGTCAAGGATGTGGAGGAAAGGAGCTCATGGACAGTTGGTGGGAATGCAAGCTAGTACAGCCACTGTGGAAAAAGGGATGGAAGTTTCTTCAAAAATTAAAAATAGACTTACCATATGATCCAGTAATTCCTCAGTTGGATATCTACTCAAAGAATATGAAAACACTAATTCAAGAAGACATATACACTTATGTTTATTGCAGCATTATTTGCAATAGCCAATGGAAGCATTTCAAGTGTTCACCCATAGAAAAATGGATAAAAAAGATGTACTGTGTGTATATACGCACACATGCACACACAAACATACATGTATACATAATGGAACATCACTTGGCCATAAAAAATGACATCTTTCTTTTTGTACCAACATGGATGGATCTGGGGGTATGATGTTAAGTAAAATAAGTCAGTCAAAGAAGGACAAATTCCCTATGATCTAACACATATGTAAAATTTAAGAAACGAAACAAAGAAAAAAGAGATAAAAGACTCAAATACAGAAAACAAATTGGTGGTTGTCAGCATGATGGCGGATGGGGGATAGGTGAAATAAGTGAAGAGGATTAAGAATACACATACTGTGGTGAGCACCGAGTAATGAATAGCATTGTTCAATCATTATGTGGTATACCTGAAACTAATATAACACTGTATGTTAATTATACTTCAATAAAAAATGTAAAAAAAAAAAAGGTTTCTTTTTTTATACAAACATTTTTTTCACCTAACTGAAGTAAGCAAACATTAGCAAAAATTATTTGAGAGTGACTTATATGAGAAATCAACGATTAATTTAAACAGATTGTTTAAGTGGAAATTGAACTTTCATTGTACAAAACTTGGTGGGGGAAGGATTTAATGGTTTCAATTGATTACTAGGCTGTCTAAACACTTGTAGGAAACTACTCTTCCCTCTCCTCTTGCCCCAACAATGCTCAGAGCTCAGAATGTGTTGGCTTTTTCTTTGCAACATTTTAGTGCAATCATGTATCTCAGAAGGCTGAACTCTGGCCCATTAAATTATAAGTATTTTTCAGCCATTGCTAATTTATGTTTCATGGTACCTATTAAACACAGGTCTTCTCAGAGAAGCTTGAAAGACCCTGAGCTACCACCTGAGAGGATAGTTCTCTCTTTATCACCAACAATTCCACCCCACCCCCAAACATGTATTCTTATGCTGACTTTAGTTTTACAAGTGCGCATTCTTTCCTCATGCACAACAGTTGCATCTGAGTTCTCCTTATACCATGTCTGCCCTATATTTTGCCTCCATCTGACAGCATTTTATATTTTTGTGAGATTAGGATCAATCATGGTTTCAGGTGATATCAATCTGATTTATTATTACAAAATTGGTCATCAAAATTTTACCTAACGATTTTAATAACTGTTGAAGATCATTACCTAGATCTATTATTTCATTGTATTATAAGAGTTTTAATAACCGCAACAAAATATTTTTTATTATCATCTTAGCAGAAGGTTTAGGGTTCTTTTATTTACCTCCTTTTATTTTTAATTTTTAATTTTTTATAATACTATTCATAAGCGCTAGAGTCAATAGAGATCACTTGTATTTTTTATCTTTTCTATTCTGGGGTCATTTTGCCTACTAAAAAACCTAGATTTATATTGTATTGTGATTTCCTGGTCCCCTAAACCATATCTTCAGGGATAGAGACATTATCATCCTGTATTTAGAAAATTTATTTAATGAGCATGTACTACTTATAGATGGGGGGAAAAAGTATTTTTAGAAGCTGGGTAATAGAAGCAGAGTACATCTACTGCAAACTACTACTGGTAAATAATTAAATATGCTTCCACTACAAAATCTAAGGATACCTTTTACTTATAATGATAGTTTGGGGACACACTGATGTATTTTATATAAGTTAGCCTACTTACTAGGACTGTTATGATAAAAGTTTTTTATTTATTTATTTATTTATTTATTTTTTAATTTTAAAGGAAGTAAAAGAGTGGTCCTCAAGAGAAGTTTACTATAATTCTAGTAGCCCAAAATATACCATAATAAAGTATTACTATTCCTGTTTCAATTATGGTAAAGGTTTTCAGTAAACTTCTGACATTTTTGAAGGTCCAATTCTTAATATCTTCATTACAGGGCAATGGAATTATTAGTCCTCTACAGTTTCAACCGCCAAACCCTTATTGCCATTTTGCAGATTATTTTCAGAGGACAAATTTAACTTCCCTTGAATACTCACAGGCAGACCTCTAACAACACAACTAAGGGACCATGTCCAGTGTTTGCCAAGGACCCATGGAAGGGTAATAGTGTGAACAGATCATATCTTGGAATTGCAGAATATAAAGGGTGATTTCTCATACAAATACTAAATTAAAGAAAGTGTGATTCTTGATATTGTGTTTAAAAAAAAAAGAAATCTCCACATTTCTCTTTTGATATAGACTAATAAGTACATGCTGCAGAGATTTAATTTTGTAGTTTGCAATTTCAAGTACTTGTGTTATTCCACAATGGGAAAAAGTTACCCTAGAATAAAATATAAAAATTTGCCTCAGCTATACACATTGTCTGAAATCAAATGATCTTCTCTTGACAGAATATGAACTATATTGTCTTTAAAAATGTCACAATTAGAGGCCTCAGGAAGAAGCAGTATTTGAAATACCATTTTCACATGGTCATAACTGAAAGTTTCAGGGCAGTTTTGCGAATATTCAGTACCTTCTATGTGAAAAAAAAAGAAAGTATGAATGACACAGATTGTGATTCTATTCGTAACAAATAAAACCACTTTGTGCCCTGTTACTAATTTAAACATCCACTAAGAGCAAGCAGTAAAAGAAAAGCATAAAGCCGTCTGAAGATAAGTGGAGGCATTGTTTAAAAGGAGACTGTAGCAACCCAGGAAGGTATCGATCATTTCTAACGGGCTGGAAGGAGAGGGACAATTGATTCTCAACTCTAATGAATTGTACACAACCAACTTCAGCCTGCAACCCCAGCATTACAAGATCTCATTGTTCAATGGCATTTGAGGACCTATTTTTAGATCAATTATTGGCTCATAAAAAGAAAGAAAGAAAGAAAGAAAGAAAGAAAGAAAGAAAGAAAGAAGAAAGAAAGAAAGACAGATCTACAGTACAGCCAAACAGAATACTTTTTTAGAACCCCTGCACTAAACTGTTAGACATATGTGAGAGCTACTTCATATTCTTCAATACACTGATTTCCCCACAATGATATTAGTGGAGAAAGGAAGCAAACATCTATTATTAGAGGTCTTTAGCACACTTTTACTTCTGCCCTCCCTCAACCCATTTTGGGTTTAGTTAAGATTATATGGTATTTTACCATATAATTTCCGATTTAATTGCCATTGTTGTGAATATTTGCCTTTTATATTCTAAAAATTATTTTAACACCATTGAATTTCAGAACACATTATCAAAACTCTGTTGCTACTAACTTGTGTTTTATTTCTCACCATTCTTTCCCTAATACTACAACTTCCCCTTTATATGTCTCTGCCTTTAAAAAAGATGTATACAGGTCTTTCCTTTTTCTAAAAGGAGAAAAATATTAATAACTTGAATTATGCAAAATGCAGTGAATTCCAACAATCCTGGGCTTTCATTAGGGTCACTGGTGGAAAAGGTGATGCAAATCCTCAGCTCACATAGAGTTCCTGTGTTCACAGTTACAACTTGTGATTTCAGTTCATGTCTAGGGCTGATGTGCTTAGGTCTTCTTCTCATCATTTGCCTAATTTAGGCCAACAATGGAAGGTATTGAGAAATAGTGCCAACTGCTAGACTCGTACTCACTTTTGATTTAATTTGAATTTCCTCTCTGAAGAGTCAGAGCTTTCCACATGAAAAACAAACCTGTGAAAGGACTGGAGGATTAAACATCCATTCCTTTCCTGGCTTTGCAGTGAATGTAAACGGACTGTTTCAGTTTATGCACCTACTCGTTTTCTACTTTAGAGCAGCTTTTATGCTAAGAAAATGTCTGAAGAACTTCTATCTCCGGGGAAGGAAAGTATGTTATATGTCAAAGCTTCAATTGTCAAAAGACTATAATATTTTTAAAGGGTGGAATCAAGGTCGAATCAAAAGGCTAAGTCCCTTTACTTCCCTGCATATATTGTTTCCATTTCCCTTCTCTCTATTATAATCAAGTCTATTTGTTAAAAGGTTATGCAAAATAAATTAGGCTTTTAAAGCACTGACAGCTCAGCCATAGAAAAATTCTTTCCTCTATTTTTTTGTACTTTATACGTGAACACCTGCTACACTTTTAATGAGCTTTAAATTATACTTTACACCCATGTAACAAGAATGGATATTGCTCTTTAGTTATAATCAAAGAAAATATCAGGATGACTTGTTGCTAAGAGCAACAGCATGTCAAAAAATGATACTTCCTCCAGTAACAATATAGATAGATAGGTCCAGGTTGATAGATGGAAAATATGATTTACATTACATTGAGAGTTATCAATCTTTTAAATTTACTTGTCTTCTGTGATTTGAGAGGAATTTGTCATTGCTCTATGACTATGCCTAGATTATTTTCTTTTGTTCTTATCTTTGTTCTTCCAGTCTCCTTCCTTCTTACAGGACAAAAGTAAAAATGTAAATTTTCCTTTATCCTTTTATTCGCTCTGAGTCATTAAAATAGATATATTTCAAATAAGATTCCAAGACCCTCTTGAAACACCAAAGTATAATGATACATATTTATTTTTTTATTTTTATTTCCCTTACAATTTGATTTACTTTTAAATATTTAACCTTATTGAAAAGACCGTTAGTCATTATCAAACTTCGTTTTTAAAGCAGTTTAATAATGACAGGAAAGCAAGCATTTGAAAATGAACAATAGTGATTTGGCTGTATACCATCTTCACGTAAGAGGCATTAGACTCCATGGCCAACCAGATTTAGTTCTTTTCTATAATGGTGTCAATTAAATGCCATTTACAGAGAAGTGAGATGGTTGAAAGAAAGAGAGGACTATTGTGGAAGTAGATAAGAATTAATGTAATGGAAGTAGAAAAGGGGCCATGGCAGAGAGATCCTGGCTGTGAAGGTTTCTATACCATGTTCCCAGTCAGGTGCTGTGAGAGGCAGGGTAGCGCAATATTAAGTGTGGCGGCTAGGGGGCGTCTGCATATGAATACCTTCTGTGTTGAGATGAATGCTTACCTGTTCCTTGCCTTTATGTTGACTCATATGGTAGGGATGTGAACATAACAGACTGTTTCCTCGATGCTTACATTAAGATTTATTGTTTTGTAAGTTTTATCTTCTATGCTGAGAAGTAAGGCTGGCCTGAACGTGACCACTGTTATTTAAAATGCCTTTATTTATTTATTTTTTTAAAGATTTTATTTATTTATTTGACAGACAGAGATCACAAGTAGGCAGAGAGGCAGGCAGAGAGAGAGGGGGAAGCAGGCTCGCCGCTGAGCAGAGAGCCTGATGTGGGGCTTGATCCCAGGACCCTGAGATCATGACCTGAGCTGAAGGCAGTGGCTTAACCCAGTGAGCCATCCAGGTGCCCCTAAAATGCCTTTTCAAATATAGAGTGAAGTGTAGTAAAAAAAGAAAAAGGAAAGATGAGGGGAAAAAACTACAGAATGGAACAAGAGAGTCGTACAAAAGTTAGTGAAGACAGGTAAAGAAAATGAGAAAAAAAGAAACAAGATAGAAATATTATTATTATTATTATTATTATTATTTTTAGATTTTATTTATTTATTTGACAGACAGAGATCACAAGTAGGCAGAGAGGCAGGCAGAGAGAGAGGAAGGGAAGCAGGCTCTCTGGCGAGCAGAGAGCCCGATGCGGGGCTCGATCCCAGGACCCTGGGATCATGACCCAAGCCGAAAGCAGAGGCCCTAAACCACCGAGCCACCCAGGCGCCCCCAAGATAGAAATATTTTAACATATTTTCCCATTGTATAATCCCCTTAAGACTTGGAAACAATGCACTTCTTAATTGGAAAAATAGTCAACATAACAAAAGTCTGTAAGTTCAGCTTTCAGTATTTTTTTCATTTTTATAAAAATGTTTTATAAGTTTTTAAACTAAAATGAATAAAAATTAGATAAATAATCTTTCTTTCTTCATGGGTTTCCTAAAATAATTTACCTTTGCCTGTATGAGCACACATTACTGTACTCTTCTTTTCAAAAAGAGAAAGTTAAATGTCTCATTAAAAAGCAAAAGAAGAAATGTACTTTTTCCTCTTATCACCAGTAACAAAAACTTCAAAAAATGTTTGGTTCCAAAGCTCCTCAATACGCAAGCTATCTACTTATACTAATTATTCAAGCCTTGAGAGACTGGAAACTAAAGATAGAATTCTCATGAGAAAAAACAAACTCTACATTACATGTGAGCTTTCCTAAAATTCACTGCTTCCATTCAGAGTAGCTAGAGTAGCTTCTGAAAGAATATCATGTTTGGTATTTTAATTTAGCTAATAATGATAACTGTTCATAATAAAACAGTGATAATAATGGTATCTTTACAGAGATATTTCTTCATTTAAATTACCTAAATGACATCATTAAGTATGCGTATCCTTTAAGGCTTCTTGCTCATTTTCTGAAATGAACACAATGGAATACAATATACTAGAACTAGTATTTGATTTTTCATGTGATTTTGAAGAAGCACAGAAGTAAAATGTGTTAAATCCAGTGAATACGCTCTGCTATGTTCTATCAGATATTCTCCAATTCAGGGAGGTTTTTGTTTGTTTGTTTGTTTGTTTTGTTTTTTTAATCTTACCTTGCTTTTTCTATTACATCTGTCTGCATGTTTATCAAATGGTATTCAGTTTCACCAAAATTCTAAAGTTGAAATTCAAATACAACCCTGTATCAAATATCCACTTATGTTTAATTGTGTCTATACAGAACTTAAAAAAAAAAAAAAACACGCATCATTTGATAGTTTTAGGTAAGGTTTAGAGACATTTGTCTAGTCTTACATTACAGCATAGTAATGTTATTTTCTTTTGGTTATTTAATTGAACCCTCACTATGTACAAACTAAAAACAAACAAACAAAAAAAAAAACAAAAAAACCCTTTTTAAAAATTTTTAAAGTGTAAGTTTTGTAGTTATCAAGCAATTATACTTGGAAGACAACTATGTTTGATATCATTAGAATGATATCCTTATATGAAATTTATGAGATCCTCATTTGTTCAAAAATCGTATTAACACTAAACATTGGGTATAACTGTGTGCATCTCTGTTAGAAGAAAGCATTAGAAGTAGAGGTAAAGGTATATGGTGACTGGAAAGTAAGAGGTCATCATGTGATATCATTGGAACTTAATGTAAAAATTGTAGAATTACAGGACTAACTAGACTTAGTAGATATGAAAGATTAAAAATGAGGGAAGAGAGGGCATCTGGGTGGCTCAGTCATTAAGAGTCTACCTTTGGCTCAGGTCATGATCCCAGAGCCCTGGGATTGAATCCCACATTGGGCTCCTTACTCAGTAGGGAGCCTTCTTCTCCCTCTCCCACTCCCCCTGCTTGTTTTCCCTCTCTGACTGTCCCTCTCTCTCTCTCTCAAATAAACAAATAAATTTTTTAAAAATCTTAAAATAAATGTGAAAAGAGAATGGCCAGTTTCAACAACTATACCTCAGCCGCAAGACTACCTAAACCTCAAATGTGACAAATACATGCATTGAATTATTAAATGGAGAATGGGTGATTAAAAAGAACAAGTGCCCTTTATTTTACTTAATTTTTCTGCTGATTCTAAACTGCATGGGCCTGTTTAAACTATACTATAAAGTTTTCATGTTTCTCAGCTATTTTTGCAAGTGCTGATCATGTGCTAAGTCCAGTCTTTTTTATTTTTCTTTGCATAGACTAATTGCAGTCTCAGTCAGTATGAGAGAAACAAACCTCCAACAAGAGCTTTCCTCTTCTTTCCCATCCTCTCATTCCCCATTCACACCTTGACTAGTAGCATAGATAGTCTCATAAAATAATAATTTTGAAGCTTCACTCCAGTATCCCTGTAGTTATCTTATCTTTTTAATACGTAAAAATGAAATTCTCCTAGGTGATGGGGCTGGATGGAGTTGTAGAACAAAAGGCTCGGACGACCCTGTATTGTTTTATGAGGGAATTCCATCCTTACACCTAATGGTCGTCTGGACTAATGAACTCAGAGCAGTGATCATTTTTGTTCAACAAATGGATCGTGGAAGAAATACTGGAAAAGGTACCTCAAAAAAGAATACAGTGATTTGTAAGGCAAATGAAAAAAGAGGAAAAACTGGAGGAGGCTTTTCTTAAAGTGTTCAACTTTTTGGATATTTCTCCTTAATAAGATTTTGTCATATTACTGATACAATTTTACTTATTCTTCAATTACCTGAAACCTTTTAAAAAATGTATGTATGTATGCATGTATTTAAAAGGGAGAGTATGCAAGAGAGAGCGAGCGAGCACACCAGCACGGGAAAGAGCAGAGGTTTAGGGAAAAGCAGACTCCTCACTGAGCAGAGAGTCTGATAGGGAGTTTGATCCGAGGACCCTGGAACTGAGGCTTTTCCTGAATTTTGGACTCTGGGAGAAACATAAAGTTTTTGTCTCCTCAGAAATCCAGTTCGGGAGGATGGACAAGATTTCTCACGTCTAACCCCTCTTATGTGGGGGACTAGAGAGTCAGAGAGGAAGAGGAAAGAGCTAAGATGCTGGTGGCACTCCTGTCAGGAACCCTGAAGCCCGACTTCCCATGCATCATCCTAGGAAAGAGAGAGGATTATGAAAATCCCACGTAGATTTTGGGAAATCTAAATTTAGAAAGGCCTTTAACCTTTTTCTTGGTACATTTTAAGAAAGCCCAGAAAAGACATGGTTGAGGATGTGTTTAGCTGACAGGCTTGAGGATCCCTGGGAAGTACTCCATTCCCTGTAAGACAGAGAGCAGCAGAACAATTCTTTTTTTTTTTTTTTTTAATAATTTTTTTAAAAGATTTTATTTATTTGTCAGAAAGAGAGGGATAGAGAGGTAGACAGAATGGCAGGCAGAGGCAGAGGGAGAAGCAGGCTCCCCGCCGAGCAAGGAGCCCGATGTGGGACTCGATCCCAGGACGCTGGGATCCTGACCTGAGCCAAAGGCAGCTGCTTAACCAACTGAGCCACCCAGGTGCCCCAAGCAGAACAATTCTGATGGCTCCCAGAACTGTCTGGAGGTGGTGAAATGAAGTAGTATAGATGGCTCCATAAATTTCTCATTTTTCCATCATTTTGGATAGAAAGGCAGTAGATTGATCAGATATATAAAGAGGACAAAACAATTTGGCTTAATGAGCATCAATCTCAGAGGCAAAAATGATGACTGTTGTTAGGCAAAAATAATGACTGTGTGGCCGCCTTAACAGATTGCAGATTGTTACCAGAAGCAAAAGCATCTCATCAGACACCAAAGTATATTGTTAAAGACTCAGATCAGATGACAACTCCTAATCTCTTCAAGAAAATACTGGTCCTATTGGAATGGGGGAAACCTTAAACTGTCTGAGATTAATTTACCTTCACCTTGTGGAATAGATGCTCATGCTAGAAAACCAGTTGGGATTACAGAAAGTATAAAGTTATCTTTTTTGGTACTCTTATGTTTTATGATTAAATTCAGAATCAGAATTTACAATGATACTGAAGCAGCCACAGGTTCCCCAAAATAACACAGAGGTGAAGTGAATTTTTGGAGGAGAGGATATAACTGAGAAGAAGCTGGGAGTTGTGGGACTAGCTGTCAGCTGACAGTTCATGGAGACTTTGCAAAAGACCTCTAACTGCTGATAGATCCTACCTTCCAATGTATTCTAGAGGAACGAGAGTAACTGAAGATCTGTTTTTTTTTTTTTTTTAAGACAGGTGGGTGATGGTAGAGGTAAACACTTATAAATAACACTGTTTTCCTTTAAAAGGTGCATTTATAATGTGTTAATAGTTAAAAGAGATCATATATGTAAAATGCTTGGATTAGTTGCCTACTCTTGATAGCTAATTTTATGTGCAAACTTGATTGGGCAAAGAGATACCTAGATAGCTGGTAACACTTTACTCCTGGGCGTGTCTATGAGGTCCTTTCTGCATGAGATTGGCAATTGGTTTAGTAGGTTGACTAAAATGTGCCTTCACTAATGTGGGCAGGCATCATCCAATCCCTTAAGGGTCCATATAGAACAAAGGATAAGAAAGGGTGAACTCCTTCTCTTGTGAATGGGGATGTCCATCTTCTCTTGCATTTGGACATCAAAGTTCCTGGTTTTTGGGATTTGGACTTTGGGACTTACTCCAGTGGCTCCCTGGTTCTTAGGCCTTTGGACTTTGAATTATTTTACTGGCTACCCTGGTTCTCCAGCTTATAAATGTCAGATTGTGGGACATCTTGGCCTCCATAACTACATGAGCCATTTCCAATAATAAATCACATATATGATTTTAGATTTAAATAGAACCAACAGTATATATATTTTTAGTATATAGTCAGGATTATATATATATATATATATATATATATATATATATACTGTATATACAGTATATATACTGTTGGTTCTGTTTCTCTGGAGAATCCTGACTATTGCACCTGCATGTAAGTAGATGTACACATTCATTTAGTTACCTT
Organism: Neogale vison; assembly: GCF_020171115.1. Taxonomy (NCBI): domain Eukaryota; kingdom Metazoa; phylum Chordata; class Mammalia; order Carnivora; family Mustelidae; genus Neogale; species Neogale vison. Next base: position 75,167,755 of record NC_058101.1, read on the forward strand.
TATATTTTCTTTTAGGGATGGAGTTAAAGTCAAGCAGAAAAGTTTGTGTTTGTGTTTTTGTTTCTTTGGTAGTAGGAATGAAAATGAGGAAAGGCAATTGAGGGATCAATAAGTCAACCTAAGAATTTTTATTTTAAAATACTAACTTTAAAAAATAGCTAGAAAGCCACAATCCATTAAAGAAAACTAACCAAATGTGAACAAAATGCACATATACTTTATTTTACATATTTCTATTTTTATGTAAGAGAATGTTTTTTTCTAATCATTCTCATTTGCCTGATCATTGAGCTGTTCATTCATTTTAAACTGTTCTGCATTTCCCTCTGCAAGAAATTCTGAGTGGGTAATTTTGATTAGTAGCTCTTTCTTCATACATATCTTTTTGTTCTTATTTTCAACTGTGAGAGTTTTCCTTTTTATTTTAATATGGTTCTTCATTTTATGACTTGTGATTTAGACTAATAGCTCTGATGTGACTCATTAATGCAGATATTTTATCATATACTTTGACAAAAGTATGAAAATACATTCATTTAGTTTTTTAATAAAAAGATGTCATACCATAGGGATTTAATAAGTAATTATACATGAGAAAATGAAGGTATGTCAAGGTCTTTGTTAAAGTAAAGGAACAAGTCATGTCATTTTTATCTTTGTGAAGAAATAGGTCTTCTTTTGGAGGCAATGGTTTACGAAACATCTAGAAAAGAAGGTTTTAAAGAAATTGGTGGGTAAAACAAATTTTCTTCCATGTGGTATGGACACACCATGGCATCTTGGTAATTTTGCTGATCTCTGCACTGGCCATGTAGTGATGACTCAAGCAATCTGTAGTGTTGAATCATCATGTAGTGATGAGCCAACCACATGTTGGTAGAATGTGCTGTGATACTCCCTGGAATATGATAAAGGAGGAAGCCTTGGGAGGAGACAGGTTTTCATCTACCTCCTTAGTTCCATCAGGCCTCAAACTTTCTGTGTCACCCTCATTTGAGTACAGCTGCAGGCTATAAAACTGCTTAACTATGGTTTACAATTGATTCCCTAAAGATAGAGCACCCCACAGTCATGTTGCCTATCATATGGCTCCTTACATTTGGTGTGGTATTGTGAAATTAGGTCTGTAAGGTGCTGGCATAACTGGCCATGGTTTTGTTGCCTGAAAGTAAAAAAAAAAAAAAAAAAAAATGCCAACCCCATTTGGGCTCACTACTTCCATTTCAGATGAATCTCGTAAGTACTACAGGACACCTAGTGGCTGCCAACAGGCTGTTGCTTAGGGATTGATTTACTGCTCAACTGGCATAGAGATTATAATTAATGATATTCTATTATCTTGTGTAGATTATAGGATGCTTCATCATTGCTCGACTTACACTACTGTTAGGTATTTTCATATATTTCCTTTTTGTGTATTTTTTCCTTTTCTTCAAACATCTGAGGTTTCATTTTACTGGATGGATTGAGGCTTTTTGTTTATCTCTTTTCTGCATATGTGCATATACACACTCATGGATATCTACCAAAATTTTATATAAAGTATAGCAACAAATATTAGAAAAAAATTCCACGGATTAAAAGGAAATACAAAATTTTTTTTGGTGTTTGTTCGGTAGTGGTGGTGGGTGGTCTATGCAAGTTTTCCTCCATCCTCTTCGGTTATTCTAAATATGCTTTACCCTTCGGTTTATAGTACAAATTGATCAGCCATTCTTTGCCTTCTCTTTCTAATATGTAAGCTCATTCTATTCTGAAGCTCATCAGTGCACATTTACTCTTGACCTCATCTTTCTTTTCTGCCTCTAAGAAAAATTTGACCTTAAAAGTCTTCCATCATCTTTTATTTTTAATATTGCCTTCTTTCCTAGGCCTTTTTGTACATCATATAATCATGATCAGGGCTATCTATCATTAAAAAATAAAATCAAAAGAAAAAAGAAAACAACTTTAATCAAACTGGAAAATCACTGAGCTTTTACCCAATCCCTGTCTTTTCCTTAATTACCAAAGTTCTTGAAGAGTAAGAAGTAGCCTATAATCATTGCTCCCACATGTTTATTTCCCACGCATTTCTTAGCTCACTGGAACCTGATATGTATTCCATGCACTCTACAGAAATAGGTCACAAATGACTAATCACAAATTCCTCAACTGTCTTAATACATGGATTTGCATATACTATATATAACACTAACAACACAGAAGTCTTCTAGATTTTTTCTTTAATTGATGTCTACTCTTTCTAACTATGCTTTTAGCTTCTTCTGTGATTCTTCCTATGACTTTCTCCTATGACTCCTAAATACAGAATTTTTTCAATTTGTTTACTTAAATTTCTTTTTTTTTTTACCATGTCTCTTCCTTGAAGATCACTAGTTTCCTAGCTTTAATAATTACACTTACGTGTTTGATTATCAAATAGTTTCCCAAGTTACATTTCTAAGTATGTATAGGGGATTTTTATTGATTTCTTGATAGCCCCTTGAAATTAACATACCCAAGCACTGCTCAGCATCTTCCGTACTCATGCATCTCTGTTATGCACTCCTTATTACCACAATAAATATTTCTATTTTTCAATCTCTCTAGAACTATCATTCAAGTGTTTTCTAATCTTAGCGACCCAATTATTTTCCCCAGTCATTTGACAAGTCTCCTTTATTTTACTTTTCCAGTGTCCCTTGAAGCTGTCTCATCTGTTCATTCCTGTTATTGTCCTAATTTAGACCCTCATTATGACTCTTAAAATAGACTCTTTATCAACCATTTTATTGCCAATATACCTTCCTCAAATAAGTCTCATGCACTTCTATGTCAGATATGCTTGTTTGTATACACACAACCATCACTTTCTTCTCTACTGGGAAAGCCCCAGTGCTGCTTCATCTTTGACCAACTCTCGTCCCTAGGAACAAGGAGTATCTGTAGCCTGTTGGAGTTCACCACAGTCGGTCCAAGCTGGCCATATTTGTTTTATTTCCCTTGCCGTGATTGTTTTTGTCATGGCCTGTGACTCATTCCAAGACATTGTACATGAAGGGAAATCTTCTGTAAGCTTCTGGGAAGATGTTTACTTATGAATTAAAAGAGACTTAAGGTTGGAAATGTTCCTGTTTTTAACAGGGTGTCAGTTTTCTGCATGTGAAGCATGCAATCATCAACCATGAAAGGAGATGTCACCAGCACATGGGGATGATGAAGCACATTGATGGAAAGTCTCTGGTCTTTAATGAAATGACTGAATAATTGTCACAGAGTAATTGTCACTGAGTAATCACAGTATCTGTAGTTACTTCTATATAATAAAACAAACCTTGGACATTTAAAGCCCTTTTAACTTAGTAAGTTGGTTTATGTTTGGCTGTTATTTAGAGTCTAAAGTATATCTGTTGCAACTCAAGTCACTTCACTTTGTTGCTTTAATTTTTTCTCTATTCCTTCCAGAATAAATTGGATCACTCTTAGAATTGTATTTAAGGAACAGTATATGTCCTTTATAACTCTTATTTAGATTTTTTTGTTAATCCAGAGGAAACATAATTCTGCATTACATTTAGTTGTCAAGTCCCCTTAGACTACATAATTTTTTCTCTCTCTTTCCCTTTCCCTCTGCCCCCTCTCCTGTTAATGCTCTCTCTCTCTCTAAAATAAATGTATAAATCTTAACAGTAAATAAATAAATAAATAATGATAAAATGTCCCTTTCACTTTCTTTGGGGGGGTATAATTATGGCAATATAAATTTTTAAGATCTTGACCACTTTTTTAAATTAGAAAAAAGGTTATTTTAGAATGATTTTAGATTTGCAGAAAAGTTGAAAATTCATCCAGTTTGTTTACTTCACTCCTTTTTCTGGTTTTTAACATCTTACATTATCATGGTGCATTTTTCAAAACTAAGGAATCAATATTGATGCATTACTATTATCTAAAATCCTGCCTTATTTGAGATTCTTAAGTTTTTCAATAATTGTTTTCTTTCTGTTTTGTAAATTCATTCAGGATATTATTTGTCCTGTCTCTCAAATCTCCTCTGGTCCATTGTTTTGACAGTCTTGAGGAGTGCTGGATAAATATCCTGTAGAATGTCCCCAATTTGGGTTACCTTTTATTTACATTTCCTTTTTAGATTAGGAAATAATTTCTCTGATGTTGTCCATAGCAACATTATTCTAGGTATATCTCCTGAGGCCAGGAAAATAAAGGCAACAATAAACTATTGGGATTAGATAAAAATAAAAATCTTCTGCAAAACAAAAGAAATAGTCAACAAAACTAAAGGACAACATATTGAATGAGAGAAAATATTTGCAAATGGAACACCCAATAAATGTTTAGTATATATATATAAAGAATGTAGCACCAACACCAACTCAACATCTAAATATACAAATAATTTAATTAAAAATGGACAGAAGACATGAACAGACATTTTTCCAAAGAAGACATACAGATGGCCAACAGACACATGAAAGATGCTCAACATCACTCATCATCAGGGAAATAGCAATCAAAACTACAAAGAGATATCACCTCACACGTCTCAGAATGACTAAAATCAAAACCAGAAGTAACAAGTGTTGGCAAGTATGTGGAAAAAAAGGAAGAGTCTTGCCTTGGTGCGAATGCAAACTGGTGCAGCCACTGTGAAAAATAGTATAAAGATTCCTCAAAAAGTTAAAAACACAGCTACTAGTTGTATGATCCTATAATGCAGTACTAGGTATTTACTCAAGGAATACAAAAACACTTTTTTGAAATGATATATGCATCCCTATGTTTATTGTAGTGTTTTTTATAATAGCCAAGCTATGGAAGCATCCATGTACATCAATAGATAAATAGATAAAGAAGAGGTGGAATATATAATATATATATATATATTATATATATATATATAATATATATATATATATAATGGAATATTATTCAGCCACAAAAAAGAATGAAATCTTGCTATTTGCCACAACATAGATGGATCTAGAGAGTACAGTGCTTAGGGAAATAAGTCCGTCAGAGAAAGACAAATACCATATGATTATATTCATAAGTGTAATTTAAGAAACAAAACAAACTATAAAGAAAAATATAAGAAAGATTCTTAACTATAGAGAACAAATTGATGGTTATCAGAGGTGAGGTGAGGAAGGGGATAGGTGAAATAAGTGATGGGGATTAAAGAGTGCACTTACCAGAGTGTGCACTGAGAAATGTGTAGAATTGTTGAGCCACTATATTGTACAGATGAAACTAACATAACACTGTATTTTAACTATATTGGAATTAAAATTAAAAGCTTAATAAAATTTAAATAAATACATAAACAAATAGGCTAAGGTTCTTTGGAAGAATATCACAGAGGTGAAGTGTTTTTCGCATTGCATCTATCACATGGTACTTAATATCTATGTGAATTCACTGATAAGTTTAAAGTTCACCACTTGGTTAAGGTGGTAGTTGCCAGGTTCCTTCATTGTTAACACTCCTTTCTTACTCTGTTTTGGAAGCAAGTCACTAAGTCTAGAACATAGTGGTGTGGCTTTAGCTTTGGCCACTGGGAGGCCTTTCAGCATGCCTGTATTTCTGTTAGTTATTCTTTTTGATTTACACCTTGCTTTTTCTCCAAATTTCTAAAGCATCTCAGGACAGAAACTCAGTATGTTTGGACCATTGACTTTCAGTATGTTATATAAGCAGGAAGAATACTTTCCAGTTGAATATTTAAATATTTGTAAATCTACCTTCCATCATTTGATTATCGCCAACAAATTAATTTGGCATTTGAGACATTATTAAAATATATTTACTATGGTGAAAATTAGAACTCATAGAAAATTAAAAAAAAAAGCTATCAAGCCATCTGTTGGAGAAATCTTGATACTTAAAAGGACTTTTCTTTCCCTGACACTTGTACTCCTCTCCCACCTCTCATATGCTGTTCTATATTTGACAGCTGCCAAGGGTGATTAGATTTCTCACCTGCAGAATCTAAAGTCTGCATGGTTAATGTATCATTTTATCTAAAATAATATATAGTCATAGAAAGGGTAAGTATATTTATACATGGATATATTTGTATACTGGCAACTTTTATTCCACCCAGTGCAGAAGAAGCCTCAATATGTCAGTCGCATTTGACAGAGGACTTACTTATCACTTTAATATTTCAAAAGGGGTATGAATATTTTTACACACTTTTGCTAATTTTAAATTATCTACTCAGTGTTGAGTTTTTTTTTTAAGCTTGATTTTCGAGAAAGAATTTGTTTAATATCACGGTTATTGATTGAAATTTAGCAAAGAACACATTAAAAAAAAAAGGCCAAATCTATCCCCTTATTTTACCTGCTTTTGTGTATAGCATTCAACTATTATATGTGAAGAATAGAGATGTAAAGTGATACAGTGGACAGTATGAAGTTTACAGTTCTAGCTCTACTACTTAATATTTCTGATCCGTATAAAATAGAGAAAACAGTAATTTCTTATCAAGATAATTGTAGCAATCAAATAAATTTAAATTGATACTCAGTAGTTTTATTTAGTAGTCTTTGGAGTAGTGGTAGGTCACATTTAGCTTTTTTATAAAATACATGCACTTCTTTCCCCTAAAAATTTAAGTTATGGAAATTCTAATGAGTATTTTCTAACTATTCCAGATGACAAGTGAAACCATACGTGATCCTCTCAGACAAAAATGTCTTTTGCTTGGTGATTAGGGCTCATGCTAGCCTTAAATCCGCTTGTGCCTTGCCACCTCATTGCCCCTCTTTTCAGAGGATTTAGAGGACAACATTTGTCCTCTAAATGTTGTATTTAAGAGAGAACCAGGGAAGGTGAAGGAGAAATAAAAAATGCAATGGGAAGTTTACAACCATATTCATTGTCTAATTCTTCTACAGTAGATCACTGTATTTCCAGCAGGGGAGACTGAATCTTCTTTGGAATACCGAGACTCAGTTTATACTGTAACTTTGCTACTTCTTTTCCCAATTAAGGTTTACCTTGAAATCCATTTTCCTTTGATATTGCCTCTGGGAAATGATAGGGAGACTGATGGAGCTCATAATAAACTCATGCTCTGTGGTCTCAAATCCTTAGGTGCCACCCTTTTGTTTTTCCTATTGTTCCATGCTTATAAGTTGCGTCTTTGGAAGTGACATAAATTTCATCATAATTAATGGAATATAAATATGTAAGAAGTTATCTCTCAATGAATTTGATCATCTCAGAGTCTTGAACAGATTAGTATTGTTTCTATGGGTGGATGAAATTACCAAGGACTATTTTAAACAGTGTGAAAATGCAAAACCATCGTAATAACACCCACTGTTGCCCACACACATTTGCTATATTATTTCCTGGACCTTATGAATATGTATACATTTTTTGCATATCATATGTCTATTCTACTTAAAATACTTTTCAGGTTATTGAAGAATTTCAAATATTACTTAAAATGTCAATGGTTATGAAATTTACTACCAGGGAAGTGATTTAGGCACTGTGGCAAATATATATGTACCCAGCCCCAAATTAAAGGATGTGTTCTTAGTTATTTGACTTGTAATAACTAAATACATAGTTATACTTAAAAAATGAATCCTGAGTGTAATAAGGATAATCCACATAAGTAAAATATGGAATATGAACATGTTGCCTTTGCTTGATGATATATTACATGTTTTCTTTTGAATAGTGAATGATACTTTGTATGTTTTCTTATAAAACCTTAAAAATCATTAAACACATCAAAAATTAGTTTAAAAAAACAAAAAACAGAAACCAGCTTTACACTCAAATTATTAGAATGCAGTTCAACCATAGATTTTAATAATAAATCAAAACATATACCATCTATTTTATTCATACTGTATATTAAGCATAAATTTCACATTTTACAAAAAAGATTACAATTGTTACACTGACTGTACATCCAAGATGTTTTAAAGATTGATACCCTATTTTAATTATTTTCCTCAGTATAAAAATAAGAATGTTAATATACATTATAAACCTATAGATTTCGTGTTTTATTTTGCAAATTTTTTTAATTGAAGCTAAGAAAAGAAATACGAGATTCATACCTATTTATACCTTTCAGTATTTATACTTTAAATTTATAATAGTATGCTGTTACATAAGAAAGTTTTGTTGTTATTTCTCCTCTAGATGACATTATTGTTTTGCTGGGAGACTAAGACTTAAATTCATAAAATAATCTGTAAATATGTTAAAGATTAGAGTCTAGTGTATGATTCATCAGCAGATAATCTAAGAAGTTTAAAGAGAAAGTGATCAATGTAGTCTTGTGCTTTGGATGGGAAAATAAGACTGGCTAAAGTTGAAAAGGTGTCATCATTAGGCAGCAAACTGAGAGGAGATAAATCAAGGAGATGTCCCACATTAAATCTGGCCTGAAATAATAGATTGGGATGGTGACACATTTGAATATTAAACCTATCAACTTGAGCAAAAAGACTAAAGACTAATTAGATACAAAAATTAAGCTTACATCTGACTTTTCTAGGAAGCTCAATTTATTTTAGGAATGAGGTCTAAAATGAGTTCCAAGTTTCAAAACCTTCTAAGACTATATTAGTATAAACCTATAAAAAATATTTCCCAGTGCTTTTAACTTTTAATGTTTTTCTATTTTTATTGGAAACATTATAACTATTCTAAAACTGTTTCTAAAATACAGTTCTGGAAAAATGGACTTCTTATAGCTAAGCTTTAGATTTATTGATTTATTTATAACTCAAAGAAAAATGCTTGGAATACTTGTAAAGCAAATGTTATCTTCTTCCACTATTGGAGATGGTAGAAATTTATTTATTTCACCACTAAATCAACAACTTTTGAGATCTATAGATCCTATGTGTGGTAGAAGCTACTTTAAATAATTTCTTTTTGAATAATTAGCTGGTTTAAGTTATACTCTCTCTCGACTCTGTAATAAGTGCTGACTCATGCTTACAGAATAGTCACTGCTGTGACAAATGGTTAATTTATAATGCCATAAATCAATTATTTATTTCTGAAACATTAATGTCAAATTACTTATTTTTAAAATAAAAATTATGAAAATTATGTAAAGTGCTGCAGTATAAGAAAATACACGTTATTTTTATGAAAAAGAAGTTATTTGTAAAGATTTACTCAAAGTTGTTCAATAAAAATTGTTTTCTAGTTTTTTTAAAAACCAAAAGGTATCAAAAAATGCTAACATCTGTGGGAGCCAGGGGAAGGCCTCACCAAGTTGGGCCCCTTTAGTATGAACATTACTATGAGTAAAAGCAGTTAAAACCTAGCAGATTCAGGAAAAGCTCTTTACAACCTCCTCAACTTTCTGCTTGTACAGGAATAGAGCTATTAGCAGATATTGTTCTTCACCTAAGGAATTTATCTGAATAACAGGGTAACCTTTGTTTTTCCAAACATTTTCTCTTACCTTCCAGCTAGTGATCTTTCTTCCTTTTGTATTCTCAGATTTCTACACCTCTCCTCAGCTCATATAAGCATTATGTTACTTCACTATCTTTGGAATTCCTTGTCTGTTTGGATTCCCGATGCATATGCTATTAAATTTTATTTTCTCCTGTTACTCTGTCTCATGTCTCATGAATTTTAGTCTGGCTAGAAGGATCCTAGGGCAGAGGAAATTTTATCATCCCAACATACTGGAAATAATTCCAAAAAGAGAATGTCTCTCCACAGCCTGGGTTTAAGTTCTCTCGCTTTACTTTAAAGAAGCCATATTGGAAAACACATTTTTGTGGTACATGCCAGAATAAAAAGAACTCCATACTTTAGATATTTATTTAAAGAAAAGACTGGGGACGCCTGGGTGGCTCAGTTGGTTAAGCAGCTGCCTTCGGCTCAGGTCATGATCCCAGCGTCCTGGGATCGAGTCCCACATCGGGCTCCTTGCTTAGCAGGGAGCCTGCTTCTCCCTCTGCCTCTGCCTGCCTCTCTGTCTGCCTGTGCTCGCTCTCTCACCCTCTCTCTCTGACAAATAAATAAATAAAATCTTTAAAAAAAAAAAAAGAAAGAAAGAAAAGACTGAGGTCATATGCTGACAACTAGATAGTTCTTTAATAAAAGATAAATTGGGTTCTTTTTTCCTTCTCACTTCAGGATAAATTCCAGATTGATTAGAGAATAAAATGTAAAAAATATGGAACAAATACGAACTAGAAGAAAATTGTTGTGATGTTTTCAGTGGGTGAAATTTTGGAGAAAAATACAATAAGCTAAGCCAATACTAAGCAAACAGAAATATTTCCAATATGGCAAAGAGTTCATATCCACATCTACCAAGAGTTCTCAAATTTCAAGAAACAGAAGTCAATAACCTGTAGCATAATAAGTAAATGATACAAACTAGAAAAAAAAAAAAGGCCTTAAACATGTGAAGAATGTCTCACCCTCCTTTCTAATAAAAGAAAGACAAATCAACATTTTTATTTAATCAGATTGTCAAAATTTTAAGAGCATAACAAGATATTTTGTTACTGAAGTTATAGAGAAAGTTGTAGTCTCAGACATTCTGGTAAGACTGGTAAAAAAAAAAAAAAGGCATTACAGTTCTGGCGGAATAGTTGACAAGATCAACAGAACTACACATTCAATAACGCTCTGATCCCACCTCTAGGAATCTATCAATAAAGTACATCAGCAAAAGTATGAAATGACAAATTCATTGTAGTATTTTTTAAGAGTTTATATATTTATTTATTTGACAGAGAGAGAGAGTGAGAGAGGGAACACAAGCAGGGGAGGTGGGAGAGGGAGAAGCCGGCTTCCCACTGAGCAGGCAACTGGATGTGGGGCTCGATCCCAGGACCCTGGGATTATGACCTGTGCTGAAGGCAGACAATTAACAACTGAGCCACCCAGGTGTCCCTGTAGTATTCTTTTTAATAGCAAATAATTGAAAGCACCTCACTGTTCTTTAATAGGGAACCGGATGATTAAATCTGTATACTGAATATAATGCAAAGAGCCATAAGAAAGAATGTAGCCATAAGAATGAATATAATTTTTATGCAGTGATATAATATGATTCCTATGATATAGTTATGTGTGGAAAAGGCACAGCATAGAGTACTATATATATTTTTTCTCAATTATCTATATGAAGAGGAAGAGTCAAAATGGAGGAGACATGAGATATTTATCTAAATATCTTGTTATATAATTTATGATCTGCAACCTTTTAATATTCTTACAAGATGAAAAAAATAAAATTGAATAAGAAAGTTAAAATTTCCTGAAAGTCAAAACTTGTGAAACTAACTATATGTCAAGGTTGATTTATAATATATTCTTCTGTTCAGGTTAGTTTAGAACATATTATAGTTTTCTATTTAAACTTAGAGGAATTATTTGAAGGAAAAACTGAAGTGCAAATAATTCTTAAAACTTCATTCAGTCTTGTTTTATTAACAACACTGGTATTATGATGTTGAAATCAATTTGCTTATTTTTCAATTTTGCTTATTTAGATAAAACAAAAGGGTAATAAAATTGACTTTATTTTGAAACTAGTGTTTTCAGTGTAAGAGAAAATAAACATAGGTTTAAAATCAAGCAGGTCAAATAAAAATTCTGTGGTAGTAAATTTGAATTGGAAATACAATATGAATGCCTACATTTTTTTTTGTTTCTTTTTTTCTTAAGAATTTATTTATTTAGGAAGTTTAGAGAGAGAGCATGAGTAGGAGTGAGGTAGAGGGTGGGTGGTGGGATGGTGGTGGGGGGAGGAGAGAGTGGGCGGGATGGTGAAGAAGGGAAAGACCATGAAACACACTTAGCACTGAGCGTGGAGCCCATCACAGGGCTTGATCTCACAATACTGAGATCACTACCTGACCCAAAACCAAGAGTTGGAGGCTTAACCGACTGAGCCCCAAATTTGTTTTGTTTCTAAAATACATTTTTCCTTTCTCTGTCTCTTGAAAAGGCCAAGAAGCTATGGTAACTGAGAGGCATCTTGACTTCTCTAAATACCTTCCACCAATAAAAAGAGTAACAATAACTACAGAAGGAAACATGGAAGATTCGCTGAAACAGCTTATTGTACCAAAAAACAAGGATGCTATCAAAGAAAGTTTATATCAAAAGAAAACAGGCAAAAATGAGATGATTTGGGTACTATAAAGAAAATATTTTTATGAAAGATGTTAAATATCTAAGCAATATATTTGTAAAAACTTCGGTTCAACAAAAAGAGGAACTTAAGGCACTGGCCAACTGACCTTCAATTCGGACCTAACTACTGTTAACCACAACAACCTCGCCAACCCCAGCCTATTAGAACCAGGCTATGCCCTAGATAGTGATTTGTGCATAACTTACCAAAACAAAAGATCACTTCCAAAACAAATGTCTGGGAAACAGAGCTCCAGAAAGATGCAATTATCTTTTCTCATAAAAATAGAAAGACCATGCATAAAAAGTATTAATGCACACTATGCACACTTTGTAATCTTAAAGTATAATGATTTGTTACTCTTAAAATCTACTGCTCTTTTTTAAGGGAAAAAAGTGCTTGGTGGTGCTTATACATTCTTCTTAGTCAATTTAAGATTACATGTGCTTAAAATGATGGTGCTTTCATATAAAGAGTTTTCAGGTGATACTAAATAATGATTCTTATTTTTTCCCCAGATCTCCATTTAAAACAAAGCATTCTTTTGCTACATTCAGCTAGTAGATATTGATTCCTTTAAGATACAATTTACCAATATGTAACATTCACAAAACTTACAGAGCATAAGATCAGCTTTCTTTTGCTATCATTTGAAAGTTTTCCAATTTATTCTTTTCATTAAATCTTCAAAAAAGTTAAAAATTAAAAATGTGAAATTTGCAAGTTAACCTGTACTGAAGACAACTTTAAATTCTTTACAAGGGATTGATACATATTTTAAAGTGAATTAAATAGTTGTAAGCAAAACTGTTATACAAATATTTATAGAGAGATCTTAACAATTAGGTGAACTTAAAGAGCACTCTAAACAATATTGAGTAAATTTTCTTCATTATGGTACAATGTGTTATTTTAAATGAACTATCAGTGGAAAAAAATCTCTAAGAAAAAATGGTCTTTTCTTTTTTAGCTCTAGCGGGAGAAAGCACTTTTAAATAATTTTTACTTAAAATGGCATATTTGTGATTATTTAAGTAAAAACATGTGGAGTAATCAGTTTTGGAATGTCATAAAGCAATGTATTTTCTTAAAAGAAATTTCACAAGAGACCTTATGTATAAAATTTGATTTTATAGTAGGAAGGGAGTGACATATTTCTCTTAATATGTCTGAATCTATTTAATATTAATGAAATACACCTTGGATTTATGTTATATTTTTACAAATATAATTTATGGTAGCAAACATTATTTTCATTTTTATAAATTATAAGCAGGAAATAATGTTATCTAAAAATGTTCATTTTCCATATTTAGTGTGTGTGTACACACATACATTCAGATAAAAATGGGGTGACATGAACACATGAATTTAATTATCTATCATTATTACTACAATAATCTATCTAACACTAAATTCCCATATGTCATGCATACTTACCCCAGAATGAAAGTGTTGTTTTTTCTAATTTTTGGCATTTTTAATTTATCTGATTAAAACTTGCCTTCTTTGAATTATAAACAAGTTTTAATAATAACCTATGATTAGTGAATGACTTTTCATAACTCTAACTGGGAATGAAAAAGAATGTAGATGTCAAGTACATTAGAATATGACCCTTACCTAATTAAATTAAATTAAATTAAATTATCTAACAGTTTCCAACAAATTTACCAAGAACTTTCATATACTTTTTTTCCTATGACAGTTGCAGAGGTCTTGTGAGATTGCTATTACCATTCTCAACTCCATTTTATAGATGGGGAAAGTGAATTTCACAGAGTAAATTATTCATCCAAGGTCACATAGTAATAACTAGGGTTCATATTAAGTTCAGTTTCCATATCTATTTCTGTCTTATCCTACTGTGGTTATTTATTATAAGTAAATATTTTGTCATTAGAAAAATATGTTTAATCATTTGTAGATAGTACTATAAGCTTGACACTTCTCTGTCAAATTTAGATATAGTGCTCGTTAATAAGAAATTTCACTATGTAAAATGTGTTGCTGAATTTTTAAATAGAATATCCATTGAATTTTCTTGTACCATGCACCATTTAGACTGTTTCTTCTAATGTAATTCTGAATGTCTATAACTGCTGATATGTGTATGTGTATAATTTACATATACGAATACATATTATATGAAGTTTATTTATGAATCCTTTAAATTAGTATTTATTTTATACAAAGAAGATGCCATAGAGGACAAGTGATATTTAAGATCCAGCACTTCCCACATTCCTTTCTATCAATTCTATCACATAACAGATTTTTGTCATTTCTGTGAATGAACAGAGCAACGGAACTACCAAGAGCCTAAATTAGTGGTCCAGAAGACAAATTAGAAGGCAAAAAATATGGCATGATACATGTAGGTTAATTTTATTTGTTGTTGTTTAAAGATTTATTTATTTATTTTAGAGAAAGAGAGAGAGCAGGAGGAGGGGCAGAGGGGGAGAGAATGTCAAGCAGACACTGCACTGGGCACAAAGCCTGATGCAGGGCTTGATCCAATGACCCGAAGATCATGACCTGAGCCAAAACCAAGAGTCAGAAGCTCAACCAATTACACCACCCAAACGCCTTATGTATAGATTAATTTTAAAGATGGAAGGGACATAGGATACCAGCAATGAATAGATAAAAATATACCTGGATATTCAGACTGAAAGAACTCACCAAAATCCAGGTAGCATTTAGTGGAATGCAGCTGGTTCTAGGCACTTATTTGTATTTGAGTATTAAAACATATGTCTTAATATACTGGTATATGATTATAAGAGCATGGTGTAATATATATGATTATAGACTGATTATAAACAGGATATTAAGTTGTCAACATAGCAAGACGTAGAGATGAATGATATGGGTGAGAATGAGAAGGAGAAGTGAAAGAGATAATGAATTCAGAGATAAAATGGGGTTACCACTAAATCATGATTAAAACGTTTCATATATTAGAAATTATATCAGTTTTAATTGTTTACATAATTGCTTTTAAATAACACTTATTAATTTAAAAAAAGAATAATGACCATGAAATTATACTTTTTCAAATGATGTAGAAAATGTTCTAATTAAAGGCTCAAATTATGAAGCCAACTTATCTATATTAAAATTTCAGATCTAGCATTTATTAAGATATAAAACTTTAGACAAATTATATAAACCCTTTTGTTCATTGGTTTCCTTAGTCCAGCTTTGGAGGACTGTACTGAGATTTACTACATGAATAGACTGAAGAAAAGACCTGGAAAATAGTAGGTCTTCTGTAAATGAAGACTGCTCTCATTATCATTGCTGTTGTTTCTATATATCCAGTGTCATGATGCTCGTGTAGGAGAATGTTCAGAGTATGAAAGTCATTCTATTTTGCTCTATTTCACTTTGCTCCAAAATAATGCCTTGACTTCATTACACAAAATGTAATTTGTTTGTTTTGTTTTAGGGTTTGTAATTTCCTTATTTTTACAGTTTTGCAAAAGAAGAAAATTCTTTCTATATCATGACAAACTTTATATTTTTATTCAGTTTATATATGATAAAGACAAAAATAAAAAAATATGATAAAGACATGTATAAAGAAAACCACATTTTGTCACATACATAGAATGTGTCCAAATACTCTACTTTTTCTTCTATCACAATAGAAACTATCTCTATTTTTGCCTTTGTTTAAGCATTTAATTGTATACTGGATGACATATTCTCATGCTCATATAAAGTTATTACTCAGACAATTATCCTTTTTTTCATTGTCTAGCTTGCCTTCTCTATTAGTTTTATGAGGTTTTAAATATGCTATTGTTTTCATCATTAAAGTGCAAAACAAAACAAAACCCCTGTTCTTTTGTAGCAATATGGATGGGACTGGAAGAGATTATGCTGAGTGAAATAAGTCAAGCAGAGAGAGTCAATTATCATATGGTTTCACTTATTTGTGGAGCATAACAAATATCATGGAGGACAAGGGGCGTTAGAGAGGAGTAGGGAATTTGGGTAAATTGGAAGGGGAGGTGAACCATGAGAGATTATGGACTCTGAAAAACAGTCTGAGGGGTTTGAAGTGGCGGGGGGGGTGGGAGGTTGGGGTACCAGGTGGTGGGTATTATAGAAGGCACGGCTTGCATGGAGCACTGGGTGTGGTGAAAAAATAATGAATAATGTTTTTCTGAAAATAAATAAATTGGAAAAAAAAAAAAAAACCTGTTCTTGACCTAGCTAACTTCACATTTTTTATTTTAATCATGTAACTCTGTGAAAGAGCAGTCTGTATTTGATAACTTCAATTCTTGTTTTACCATTTCATGAAAATGAATTCCTGTTAAGTTTTTGACAAAACTATACCAATTGAACAGCTCTAGCCCAAGATTCTTTCTATCCCCAATGTGTATTTCCACACAATGTGACTTGAGTGTTTCCAGCATCTATCCATTTCCCAGCTCCTTGAAATAGATGTGTTTCCTAAAGCATCTGCTTTGGTTTTGGGACTATGTAATAGGGGAAGACTGGGAAGACAATAAGTAAACTTATTTTACTGAAGGAGCTGTTAAGAAACTTGCATATAAAAAATATAAAGTGAACAATGTATTTATAAATATAGAAATTATTAGCTTTCACTGATCTTGATGCTTCTTTCAATTTCAGTTTATCTTAGACCCTGGACCTTGAGAAGCTGAAGTATATCTGTTCTAGTACTTTCCTGCAGTGTTCAGTTTCCTCAAGTGCAGATTTCAGGATCTTGCTTCTCCTCTTCTCTGGTAGTTGTGTTTTCTTTCAAATAGACTAGGTGGATGACTACATTCTTATGGATTCACCACCTTTTCCAGAAGAGAAGCTGAACTTCAGAAAACTTCATACAACTCACGTTTGCTCAGTATGTTCTTTATAATAATGGTATGAAGGGTTGTACAGTAAAATTAAAAGCGGATTTGGGTGAGCAAATTAGTAGTAGGGAATAGTTGAGTTAAGGAGAAGTAAATGAAACTTTAAAGTAATAACTAGCTAACCATATTTACTACCAGTAATTTTATACCTCATAATGACATGCAATATTATTATATTGGAATCCTTAAAAGGGATGATTGGCCTTGAAAGATGATAGCCAAAGAGTTCTGAGTAAATGTGGAGAAGATAGGCAGAATCTTAGATAATTTTATGACAAGTGCCTTAAGAGCAGACAGTATCTTATCTATCTCTGTGTTCCCAACACAAATCAAACTTCTTACAATGGATATGGATAAATGCATGTTAAAAGTCATCAGCCTTTATATAAAAATAGGTAGGAAGGCAGGGATTCTTAAACATAGTTTAGAAATAGTAAATAATGTAGCTTGGATGTAGTCTAAGTGATATGTAGGTCAAGAGACCAAGCTTGAAAGGGAGTAAAACACTAGTTACTGTATTAATATCTTTTCACTGCATAAAATAATCAGTAGAAGATAAGCATTATTTCAGAGTCTTTCAGAGGTAATTTTCTCAAGACACAGAGATGCCAGCTTTGTAATAGAGCATATTTAGGGAATCGATAGGCTTTTAAACCTGTCTTAGTTCATACCATACCATGCAGGCAATTTTATTTTGAGACTATGAATAAGGCCATATTTTTCTTGTATAAATAATTTGAAGATAGTTTACTTGAAGAACATTTTGTTTTAATTATTTTAGTAGTTGAAAATACATTCAGGGAAAGAAAGTGGGAAATTTATTTTCTGGGATCCTTGCTAATCAATATTCCAAACTTCTTTGGGTATATATGAATAGGTGATTTGATTTAACTAACATGTCTACCAACTTGTAATGTAATTTCCTGTTCTGATTAAGAACAAAGCTCCTGCACAGCAAAGGAAACAGTCAACAAAACAAAGAGGCAAACCACAGAATGAAAGATATTTGCAAATGACACTACAAAGGGGCTGATATCCAAAATCTATAAATAACTCTTCAAATTCAATACCCAAAAAACAGATAATCATGTCAAAAAATAGGCAGATGACATTAACAGACACTTCTCCAAAGATGACTAACATAGACATGAAAAAATGTCTATCATCACTAGCCATTAGGGAAATTCAAATCAAGACCACATTTAGATACCACTTTACACCAGTTAGAATGGTCAAAATCAACAAGACAGAAAACAATAAGCATGGAAGAGGATGTGGAGAAAGGGGAACCCTCTTACACTGTGGGAATGCAAGTTGGTGCAGCCACTTTGGAAAACAGTGTGGAAATTCCTTAAGAAATTAAAAATAGTGCTACCTTATGACCCTGTAATTGCACTATGGGGTATTTACCCCAAAGATACAGATGCAGTGAAAAGGAGGGTCATATGTACCCCAATGTTCATAGCAGCAATGGCCACAATTGCCAAACTGTGGAAAGAACTGAGATGCCCTTCAACAAGCTAATGGATACAGAAAATGTGGTCCATATATACAATGGAATATTATGCAGCCATCAGAAAGGATGAATACCCAACTTTTATATTAACATGGATGGGACTGGAGGAGATAATGCTGACTGAAATAAGTCAAGCAGAGAGAGTCAATTATCATATGGTTGCACTTACTTGTGGAGCATAAGGAAAAACATGGAGAAAAACATGGAGGACATTAGGAGAAGGAAAAGTGAATTAACGAAAATCAGAGGTGGAGATGAAAGATGAGAGACTGTGGATTCCAGGAAACAAACTGAGGGTTATGAAGGGGAGGGAGGTCAGGGGGTGGATGAGCATGGTGATGGGCATTATGGAGGGCCCGTATTGCATGGAGCACCGGGTGTGGTCTATAAGCAATGAATGTTGAAACATGAAAAAAAATTAAATTAAGATGTTAAAAAAAAAAAAGAACACATTTCTTAGTAAACTTAGATATTGCCTTCAGAAAGAGCCATTGTCTATTGATCAAAAGAAAACTCATTTTTCATTGTGGGATGCTGGCACACTGAGGAAGAAGGGAATTTTAGAACTACAGGGTACAGCTGCACAGGGCATTGATAGCAGCAGCAATAGACTAGAGTGGCAGGTGCAACTGGCTAGAAATTGGGAAAGACATGCTGTGCTATTTGCAGAAAAAGGTTCAATCCTTACCCTTACCCATTGTGGAGACAAATTAGATCTGCTGCAAATTAATAAGCAAAGGCTAGAAATTGGCTATATTCAGAAAATGTTGGAGAGACAGTGAGTTCAAAAATCAAAGCAAGGAACAGGAAGTTACTAGGAAATCGAGCTGAATTTCTATAGGCTTTGAGGGAAGAAGTTGGTGTTTGTCTCTTGCTATGTTAAATCTCCTGTAAGAAAGTTTCAGCTATCTAAAGATTATCAAATAGATACTAAGAAAGATATATTTGCTTTTCTTATGTACTTACCACCTAACTATAAACATGGATTAAATATATAGTTAAAAAGAGGTATATTTAATCTCTGAAATATTCTATATAGAATATTAGAGCTTTTGGTAAAGCAAGAAAGAAAGAAAGAAAAGGAAGGGAGAAAGAAATGACCGAGGGAAGGAAGGGAGGGTGAGGAAAGGAGGGACAAATAGTTTTTTCTTTAGAAGCTTAGGCCAGTGTATTCTTCTCTGCTGGTGGCAAGTAATAATACCACATTGACTCCTAAATTTCCCAGTTTTTATTCTCTTCAAGAAGAGCTATTATTTTTATGTAAATACATGTTTGAGTATGAGAGTGAAAAGGAACATAATTAGTTTTTCAAACAGCATTTATTGTTAAGAACGAAAACAAGAATTGATAAGAACTTTAACTTCTTAATATTTTATTCCAGCATTTGAAATCAATACTATTACACAGGATTGATTTATAAGATTATTATAGGATTAATTTACAGGATTGACCTGTATTTGGGGGTACTTCACTAAGTTTGTTTGTTTGTTTGTTTGTTTTGCATTGTGATAATTGTTTAAATTTATTAGAAACTTTTCTATGCAATGGAATGGTTTAAGAAACATATTGATTATTTCTGGCAGATAAATATCTATAAAAGATCTTGACTCTAGAGTCATCTGAAATTAACACTTAATATGTGATATGTTATTGGGAAGCTTTTAATATATTACAATTTTTTATGTGTAATATTTATTGGTCTTTTCTCCTCTCTACCCCCAAACTAGTTATTCTCTGTTTCCTCATGTGTTCTTAGAAAATCACGTACTGCCTTTTTAGAGCCTGTGTTCTGTTGGTCAAACCATATACCTTGGAATTCTTTTTTTTGTTTGTTTGTTTGTTTATTTTATTTTATTTTATTTTATTTTTTTTATTTTTTTTTCCCAATTTATTTATTTTCAGAAAAACAGTATTCATTATTTTTTCACCACACCCAGTGCTCCATGCAAGCTGTGCCCTCTATAATACCCACTACCTGGTACCCCAACCTCCCACCCCCCCGCCACTTCAAACCCCTCAGACTGTTTCTTAAGAATAAATGTATTAGTTTCATTTACACTGAAGACTGTTTTGGAGGCGCATTAAATAAGACTGTATCAATAAATGTTTAGAATCTATGTTTAAAATAGTACGACTTGAAGGTAAACCTGAGTCACTGAGTTGATATCCTTTTAAAATAGAAATTTAGCAATATTTTCATGGGCAAACAATATTTTAATAAGCAAATATTTTCATTTCTATTTCTTTATCATCTAAAGATGGGAGTGACTGGTAAGATACAGAAGTTACCTCAAAATTTATTTATTTTCTGTGGTTTGGGTGGGGTGGTTCATTGGCTGCTATTATAACATTATTTTGAAGTGATAGTTTAATTTTTTTCTCTTTGGATAATTTTCTTTATTAGGGAAAGCCTAACTTTAACTTCTGAGGTAAAGGAAAAAAAAAAATGAACTAACCCATGTTATTCCTCAAAGTGCTAAGATTAGTTCTTTATTCAAAATCCCTCTGTTAGAAGAAGGATTTGAGGATGATCTCTTCAATGCCTTTACACAGCAACCTGAATTGCAACCTTGATGGGAGCTAGAGGAAAATAAGGCTGTGTAGGGGCTGAGGATGGGGATCCCAAGGTAGGGCACCTTGGCTTGATGATTATTCTGAGCTGAAGACAGTGAAGACCCTCTGGAACTCAAGAGAAACTTCTGACCATCTCTTAACTACATAGAAGAATCCAGGTTCTTTCCCTCAAAAAAAGGATTTTTTAAAAGAGATAAATTTTATATAAGTAACCCACCTATACGGCACCACAGATATCTAATTGTCAAACATTCACTCCTCTCCTTATCACCCTGTAAAGTGCATTCTTTTCCTCTGAAGTCCCAGAATCCTACCCTCTTCTTAGTTCACAATGACACAGATGACTCATTTTGCCTGACTGCCTTTGGAATTTCAAAGTCTGTATGGGTTCCCCAGGCATAAGTTATTAAATTTGATTTTCTCCTCTTATTTTGCCTCATGTCTATTTGATTCTTAGTGCAGCTTGAAGAACCTTGAAGGGTACAAGACATTCTTTCTCCCCGAAAACAAGTTTGGTTGAGCCTCCAGAAAACTGTGCCTGTTGTGTTCTTCTCCAGTCTCTATGAAGATATTCAAGGAACTAACACTTTCTTACAGCAAGCTGAGGTAGGTAACTCCAGGTAACTAAACTGGAAGAACCCTTAAGGATTCATTAAACATGATCTTGTATAATACTGCCTAGCTACTGGTTATTGGGAAACCATAAAGAGAGAAAACCAGATGCGCAGCAAACACACAGAGTAGGTACTTTAGACTTTGGGCAAGAAATTTTAGTTGGTAGTCAATTTCATTTCATTCAAAATTGTTTGAATTTGTTTAAATTTGTATCTCATACCCTCCTCTACCACAATAGCCTGATTTAAATGCATTTTACACAGTGAACACTTAAGAGTATTTTATTTGAAATGAGCATGTTGAGTAAATTTCCCAGGGAATATGTCTGTGGTGATAATGAGTGCTTGAAATTAGTCTTTTCTACCTACCATTACCTGAGAATAATAGAGTACCAATAATAAAGTTAATCTTCTTAAATTTGTCACCTGGTGTTGTCAAAGCAAACAATATTGACATATGCTTAATACTTATCCTAATCACTGTTTACCTTAAACTGTCAAACAAGATTAGTTCCATTTCAACATCACTTTCTAGTATATTGTATTGTTTAATGTTCACATTTAAACATTTTGTTTACTTTCTATATGCAGTGTTTCAGCTCTTTCCCTTTCAGTACCTTAATTAGAAATGTGAGTTTTGTCCTTGATTTTTTCTTCTCTCTCATTCTCAGTTCCCAATCACTGTTCTTAAATTTATCTATTTTACTCTACCTTTTTAGTACTATTGGGGATAATGCTAGAATAAATTCCCTTCAAGTCTAATTTGTATTAATGCCAAAGTTGTCTAATTCCCTTTTTGTGTGTTTTTCGTTTTATATTTTTCAAATATAGCTATTGAATCTACACTACAACAATGAACTGATTAAAAAAAAACTGTTTAAATGCTATTTGTTTAATCAGTCATTTTGTAGTTCAAGACAGAATTATTGACCTGCAATTTTATAGTTTCTGGAAATATAATTCATTTATCAGGAGGAGGGGAAGATGGGTAGTTCAACAAACAAATCAGATTTGATTAGGCTGTTTACAATATTAAATTCCATTGCATCAAATTGGCTCATATCTTTCTCTTTTTGATTTGGTCTTTGAACTCTCTCCAACTTGTTTACCACTTTGATTTGGTCTTTGGACTCTCTCCAACTTGTTTACCACTACTGCTCCCAACACACACATAACCATCACCCTATATCAGGAAACACATGTGCCGGATTTGCTGAACTATTTGATTTTTCTGAGCACACCTTGTTAATTTTACCCACCATATTTCTGTTCTTGCTATTTCTTCAGTCTGTCATTCTCTCTCCCTTGCTTGAATAGTCTTGACTTTTTTTTTTTTTATGAAAAAAGACTTAACTTACATTGTTTATTACTTAACTTGCGAACTCCTTTTCTCATATAGCCCAGATACAATACATGATGACATAAGGTAGCCCCTCATGCCCATTTTCTTTGCGCTCCAAATCATGAGTCTAGAGGTTCTAATGAGTTAGTAGAGTGTTTGCAATAGTTGCATAAAGGAGATAAGGGACAGTTTGCAATAGTAATTAGTTAATTTTGCTCTTCAGTTGGTAGTCATGTAGCTGCAGAGAGAACATGTATGAATTGTGACATCAATTCTTTATACTGTTTTAAAGAACCAGATGTTGTTTGAAGACATGATAAAAATAGTAATAGAAGTGATTGTGATTTATATGCTGAAATCAAAATAATTTGGATAGTTCTACAGTAACAATTTAGCTTACATGACTACCTTATTAAAGCATCTGGACATCATATGTAAAATTCATGGTTTATTCATGAATTTGGGAAATGCATTAAGATTTTTGTTGTTGTTCTTTTTTTTTTTTTTTTTACTTTAAAAAATTTTTTTTAAATTTCTTTTCAGTGTTTCAGAGTTCATTGTTTATGCACCACACCCAGTGCTCTGTGTGATACATGTCCTCCATAATACCCCCCACCAAGCTCACCCAACCCCCCACCCTGACTTTTAAGGTTCAAATAGATAGTCTCTGATTCAGAAATGTTACCTTATTCCTAAGTGATAGGAAGATATTTCACACATTTCGAAGGCAATTCTTGATAGATGTATTTCTTTTTCAGAAAGTGTTGGTTGGGGTCCTGGGTGGCTCAGTGGGTTAAAGCCTCTGCTTTCAGCTCAGGTCATGATCCCAGGGTCCTCGGATCAAGCCCCACATTAGGCTCTCTGCTCAGTGGGGAGCCTGCTTCCTCTTCTCTCTCTCTGCCTGCCTCTCTGCCTACTTGTGGTCTCTGTCTGTCAAATAAATAAATAAAATCTTTAAAAAAAAGTGTTGGTTGACCAATGATTATTTACTAAACAGTTAAAATACAACAGCTTTGTTGCTGCATTTTAGTTGTGTTTCATTATTTTCTTATTCTCTTTTGAAACGTTATTTATTTCATCATTTTCACTTCATAATTTTTATGGGATTAAATAAATCTTTTTTTTTTTTTTTTGCTTCCTATGTTTACATGAGATGTGTATCTTCAGGCTATTAGGAATATGTAGTTATGTCCTCCCCTTTGTAATCCAAGGTGCCCCAGTTCTGTTCTTTCTTTCTTTCTTTTTTTCATGTGTACAATGTAATGTTTTCATACTGTGTATATTGGAAAATGATCACCCCAATAAGTCCAGTTAACACCCATCACCGTGCATAATTCCATTTTTTTTCTTGTGATGAGAACTTCCATGATTTAATCTCCTGGAAACTTTCAATTATACAACACAGTCTTACTAACTGTAATCAACATGTTGTACATTACATTAACATGATTTATTTATTTTATAACTGGTAATTTGTACACTTTGATCCCTTTCACCTATCTGCCACCCCAGCACACCTTGGGCAAATACCATTTTATTCTCTATGAGTTCAGGTTTTTTGTTTTTGTTTGTTTGTTTGTTTTGATTCCACATATATGTTATTTAACTTTTTGTTTAAATTCCAGTTAGTTAACATACAGTAATATTAATTTCAGGTGTACAATATAATGATTCAACACTTCTACACATTATCTGGGGCTCATCACAGCAAGTACACTCTTTAATATCACCTAGTTTACCCATCCCCCCTCAACCCTCAGTTTGTTCTCTATAGTTAAGAGTCCCTTTCCTGGTTTACCTCCCTCTTTTATCCCCTTTTGTTTGTTTGTTTTGCTTCTTAAATTCCATCATACCAGTGAATCATATATTTGTCTTTCTTTGACTGACTTACTTTGCTAAGCATAATGCTCTCTAGCTCCATCCATGTCATCGTATATGGCAACATTTCTTTCTTTTTTAATGCTGAGTAATATTCTAATATTTATAATTATATACACACACACACACACGTGTGTGTGTGTGTTTTGTCCATTCGTTAGTGGAAAGACATATGGGCTGTTTCCATAATTGATCTCTTGTAAATAATGCTGCTGCTGTAAATATCAGAGTATATATATATATACATCCCTTTGAATTACTATTTTTGTGATTTGGGGGTAGATATCTAGTAGTTCAATTGCTGAATCATAGGATAGTTCTATTATTATCTTTTTGAGGAAATTCCATCTTGTTTTCCAGAGTCTATTTATCTTTCATTTCTGCTTTAAATGTGGAGTATGTCCTTACTGAGCATCCATTTTCCTCTCCCTATCAGGATTCTCTACCTTCCACCCTATGCTATAGTTGTATGGCTCTACAAAATTTTTCTTTCAAGATGACACTCTCAATGTTACACATTTTTGCTGGTAAAATACTTTCTGAAATTGTCTCCTTGTGGACTTTATTAACCAATTGATTCTCAGTGTTCTTGCACTGTGTGTTTTTTCTGTTTATTTGAATTTCCTTCAGAGTTAGGCATTATATTATGCAAGAATGTACATGCTGTGTATTTCTGACATCCTCAGAAGTTTAAGTTGTCAAAATTGTGCTTTATTTTATCACAAAATATGCTTTTTTTTTTTTTTCCTTTTTCAGTTTAGGTAGTACTTGAAGCTTATCAGGACTTTACTAAGTCTCCACTTAGAATTTGGTTTGCACTGTGTGTGTGTGTGTGTGTGTGTGTGTGTTTTGTTTTGTTCCATTTGTCTTGTGTTTGGCTCCCCAGAGTATAGAGTATATCAGTAATTTCCTTTTACTCCTGATATTGGATTCATTAAAAATGTCTATTTTATAATGTCAGGGTGTTGTGCATACTACCATCAGATGTGCTATTAAAGGAATTCAGGGAATTCAAGGATGACATATTTGATTAGAACTATGGTCTCTACAAACTTAATTTTATGCCTTTAAAGTTGCAACACAGGTAGCATAACATTCTGGCCTTTAGATCAAATGGATTTAAAATGAACGTGATAAATCCATTTGTTCCTTAAGTGAAAAGTAATGCTACACAAACAGCATTAATTTTAGTAGGTACAGACTGTATTTTTCCTCTGATTAAAAAAAATCCTTATATTTGCTAAAATTTGTGAGGTGAAAAGAAGTAAATATTATATTTTATTAGGGTAAAGCATTATTTTACAAAGTGCGCTCTGTGAAATATCCATTTAGTGGTTCCCAGTAAACATTTAAACTATTTCCTCAAATTCAAGGATTAGACAAGGTGTCTTCTATTACTGGTTATATTCAGTGTTGTATGCTGGAGGTACTAACCAGCACTAGAAGAACTAAGAACTCTAAATATTGAAAGAAAGAAAAACATTATTTTTTGCAGAGGACATTTGTACATACACAGAAAATTTAAAAAATCTAGATAGACAATGTGATCTAACAAATGTATTTAACAAGTGTGTTGGACTAAAACCTATATACATATATATATGTATATATATATATATATATATATACACACACACATATATATATATTCATAGCTTTCTTTTATATTAGTTATCAAAATTAGACATGTAATTATTTTGAAATTTTAATTTTTTAAAAAGGATTTTATTTATTTATTTGACAGACAGAGATCACAAGTAGGCAAAGAGGCAGACAGAGAGAGAGGAAGAAGCAGGCTTTCTGCCGAGCAGAGAGCCCAACATGGGGCTTGATCCCAAGACCTTTAACCCACTGAACCACTCAGGCACCCCTTGAAATTTTCATTTTTAAGATTAATAAAAATCTATAATGTACCTAAGGAAATGTTTACAGTAAAATGATAATAGATCCTTGGGGAAACCCATTACCTCTTCCTTAATTAAAAAAAAAAAAAAAAAAAAAGCATGTGACGGTATATACCATGTACATGGTATATACAGGTCATGAAAAGGTATATAAAGGTCATGAAAATGTCATTTCTTTTTTTATTGATCTATAAATATAATGCAGTTATGGTTTTATAAAAATGGATTTTTATATTGATTAGCCAAGTTATTCTTAGAATTAGGAAAAAGATCAATAACGCCAAGGACAATTTTGAAAACAAATCAAGGAAGACTAACATGCCATACCAGATAGAAACATTTACAGAACTATAAAACATAAAACTATGAAACTCATGCATATTGACCACAGTGCTGAAATTTACAATAGCCTTATACTCCTGATAAACAACCATGCTTAAAGAAATCAGAGATTATGCTGAGTGAAATAAGTCAAGCAGAGAGAGTCAATTATCGTATGGTTTCACTTATTTGTGGAGCATAACAAATAGCATGGAGGACAAGGGGCGTTAGAGAGGAGTAGGGAATTTGGGTAAATTGGAAGGGGAGGTGAACCATGAGAGACTATGGACTCTGACTGAGGAGTTTGAAGTCTGAGGAGTTTGAAGTGGCGGGGGAGGGGGGTTGGGGTACCAGGTGGTGGGTATTATAGAGGGCACGTCTTGCATGGAGCACTGGGTGTGGTGAAAAAATAATGAATAATGTTTTTCTGAAAATAAATAAATTGGAAAAAAAAAAGAAAAGAAATTCATTTGTGTTCACCATTTTGGATTCCAGGAAATAGCTTTCTGGAAAAAAATTAAAAGGGCTCCCCTGTATGAATTAAATCAGATTCGTGGATGTCCCCCTTGTTTACCACAAATGATCAGATACAGGACCTCCAAATTTCCATTTGGGGCAGTGTAAATGTTTAACTGAACTGTATCACCTCCATTAATCAGTTAGAACTAAATATTTAGTATCAAACTTTGGTTGGTTGCTCTGCTTCCTCCTGGACTTTCACCCACTCTCAGCTTGAACCAGTAGACAACTTCTTACTAGCAGCCACTTCTAAGAATAGAAAGAAATATATCCAAAATGATGTAAAAATTTAATAATCAAGATTAACAAACCATTTGGCAGCAGCTTTCAATTGTACATGTTTATTATTCAATGGAAATATGTGAGGAGGTTTTCTATGCCTATTCTTCTGGGATTGGGTAATATTTATTCTAAACTGGGTTGAAGTCTTCTCCAATTGTCTCCTATTAGCTACTTAGGAAAATTCTCATCATGTTGAATAGAACAGAATAGAACATGATGAATTCTCATCATGTTGAATAGAATAGAATTCTCATCATGTTGAAGTGCAAGAGGGAAAGCAAAACAATGTAAAATATTTAAAACCTCTGCTTAACACAGGTTTGCTAAATCACATTGCCCAAAGCAAGTCACATTTCTGAGCCCAAAATAATCGCTCAGAGAATGTTACTTCTTGTATTCTATAAGGAGGTACAGCAAACTGAAACACATATCAATAAATCCATATATCAGTGGATTTATTCTAATGAAACAGGTTCAGAGGAAAGAATAAGATCAATAAATACAGTCTACCACAATAAGGTACATACTATTTTGACTTCTTAGGTAGGAGGCAAGAAGATGAGAGTATTCCTAATTAGTTTTTTTGTTTTGTTTTGTTTTGTTTTGTTTTTAATGCATGGTAGGACATAAGATTTGACTATATTCAGTAGAAGTAGTGGGGTTAATTATTTGATGAAAATGATGAAAATTTTAAATATATGCTGAGAAGAATGAGAATGTGTACACAAAGAATGACTTCCAAGCAATTCTGAGGAGCTGGTAGGTATTCAACATCACACATTTAGTAGTACAATCAAGTCAACAGGTTTTGGGCCATATAACTGTAAGAGTGGTTGCTGGAAGAGAATACAGGTAATGATGACTTGTTTGAGTACAAAAGATTTAAAAGTTATGGTTTTCAAAGTAGTGTCTACATAGTAAAATTGTTTGATGATAGCATTTTAATGAGTAAATATGTTATGACCCAGGTGTAAATGTTGTTCTATTGAGAAATAATAATATCCATGGATAAAAGAAAGCTCAAGAACTTCAAAATAATAGGTGAATTTTAATTAAATTGTCTTTTGTATAAGAGGAAAATAGTTGAATATTTTCTACTTCTTATGGCTCAATCTACTAGTTAGCTTTTACTAGATAGTGGAAAATAATGGCTTGGAGCTAGGAGAATGCATTATGCATCTACCTCCACTCTTCCTTTCTGATCCCATGAAGTTTGTGGGAAGTAGTGGAGAGTGAGAAAGTTCCATGAAAGACAACTGGAGAAAGAAAAGTCCTTTGGAGAATTAAAGACCTCAAATAAGGAAGCTGCCACATTCATCTCTGGGCAGGGACAGTCAGTTTCATAAGTGGTTTTTAATTTACCATTTAATAAAATCTGAAGTTCTTGGTCTGATGTGTAACTATATTCAAAAGGTGATATGTCCCTAATTTGCATGTCAGGTCTCATCATACTCATTTAGGTGATTTGACAACAGCACTGTTAGTTCTTGGGAATAGGAATCTTTCATTGATTGTCTCTTTACCTACTCCAGGAGTCACATTACCCATTTGTTACATGTTTATTGAAAGAATAAATTGCTGCATGAATATTTAATAACACAAATTCATGAGCATAACTCACTAATAGTGAGCATACTTAACAACATAAAATAACATAACTACTTGAGAGAATTATTCCAGAAGAGGTGCTTTTACTGTAGTTCTTTTGAGGGATTGGCTTACGAATTATTTGAAAGAAACACATCAAAGTGGGAGAATAGTCTTGAGAAGAAATTCTTAGTTTCTGTTTTATTTTCTACTTGAAATGGTATATACAGATTCTGTCTTGTCCAGCTCTGGAAACTGTATCTCATACTATACTATTTAGAATGAACATTCTTAATACATCTTACTAAATATTTGTAGATGAGGAAAATTGTTTCCCTCTACTACCCTTCAAAGTAGTGGGCCCCAAAGAGAGAGATCGATAGGAAAAACACATACACAAGTATATTAACATGTATACCTCATGCATAAATAGGAGACACCTAGGGAAAAATGAGTAACTCCAAGTGATGGTTTAGAACTCTGATTTATATAGCATCTTCAACAAAAAAGCAATCCATTTTTGGAGAAATGACATAACAAAGTAAAGTAGTCTTAGGTTTCCAAGGGCAGGAAACTGTGGGGAGATAAATATGTGGGGAGAAAATAATGGTAGATAAAAGCTAAAGAGTAAAGTCTGTAATTTTGATTCCTTTGGTTTCTTCTCCAGGCTGATCATGTCTACAGTTGACTCCAGTAATTAACTTTTGTCTTTCCTGGTGGTGAGGGGAGGCAGGGCACCTTTGTAAATTTATGCCCTGCTTTTAGGAAAATACAGAAGGGTGGGAGCATTTTTTTGTCAACTTCTCTTCAGTTGACTTTAGCTCAAAATAATCTTTATGTTAAATTGGTATATTTTGGGATGGTATATTCTAATATTATTCTTGCTGGAACATGAATTTTATGAAAAAATAGAAAATAAACACTTAAAATGCTATGTTGATTTAAACACCTCAGAATGCCTTACCCCCTAAGATTTAAAAGCCCTCCACAATGATGTATTTTTATTTTTCCTATATTTGAAAATTGATTATAATTTAATGTAATAATTAGAAAAATATAATTTAAACTACAAATTTAAATTATTTTGAATTTGTTAATGTAAAATTAAATACTAATGAGTTTAAACCAGAGTATGAACCAAAAAAGATAACTATTTGAAATATTTTTAACATTCTGTGACTTTTAGTATGTACCCTTCATTCAAAGGCATTATTTATCAACATTTATAAAGCACTGTTAATAAATCAAAAGCTATTTCAGATTTTTAAATGAACATTTATAAAATAGATTGTGATGCTTCATGCAATGTAATTCCAAATACAAAACAATTGCATGGTTTATACATATATTTGAATGCTAATTTCTTATTTCTAATGCTTTTAGGTGGCTTAAAGTTTTGCAGTATCTTTTATTTTGTTAATATGTTTGAATGATATCTTTAAAACTTCAAAGATGATATTTTGTCGATATTAGTAGAGCATCTTAAATTGTAGTGTGGTATTTAATGATGGATTTAGACTGATTCTTGACATATTTATGACTCCAATCAGCTTAAATTTTATCTACTTTTCTGGAATAAAGCTATTTAGCTACAAAAGATTCAAGCAGTTTGAAGATTATCAAACGGTATGTGTTCTTTTAGTAATGCAGCTTAAAGTGTTTCTTTTGTGAAAAAAAAAAATCCTTGCGATGCAGCAAGCCATCAAACAAAATACATGAAGTGCCTCAAAGACCTTATGATTTGTTAATTTTCTTGTATTGGTTTGTATTCTTTATGTTTTTATTATACTTCTTAGCATAAGGTTAATTTTAGGAAGGAGGATATTAAAAATTATTTTGAATCATGATCTTATCAGTTTTGTGATTTCTGAACATCCTTTAAAACTGATATACTGTAATATTCTCAAGATTTAGATGTTGAATAAAGAATTTAAAGAATAGAAGTAAGGGATCCAGATATATGAGAGGAAAATTTTCAAACAAATCTCTGCAAAAACAACCTGTATTCATACAGGCAAATCCTATTCTTTAAAAACTTATAATAAAATTTAAGAAAATTGTGTCCTTTTTTGATACTGAAAGTTTTAACAATTTCTTAAAAATTAGAATTTTATGTCTCTCCTTCAGGAGAGAAATAGATATCAAAAATGAGATTGTGCATGCATAGGTTTTTTTTTCTGGTGGATCTTGATTCATATTATTTGAAGTCTTCAGATTCATTGTAGAAAGTGAATATAAAAAGACCACAACAGAAAAGAAAGTCAGATTTGTAGATTCAAGCTTAAGAAAATAAAATATTTATAAAATTATAATGTACAAAATTAATTCTATCTCCCAACCCATACACTTTTGGCCTTTTTTTTTTTTTTTTTTTTTTTTTTGCAAGTTCATG
The DNA here is from genome assembly GCF_020171115.1 of Neogale vison. Lineage (NCBI taxonomy): Eukaryota > Metazoa > Chordata > Mammalia > Carnivora > Mustelidae > Neogale > Neogale vison. Next base: position 75,199,736 of record NC_058101.1, read on the forward strand.
AGTTAGGACTCTTCACATTAGTTTAAGTGACACAAGAAAGGCTTACTTTTTTATCCTGATACATGTCCTTTGAAGGGAGACAGGAGGTAGGTGCTGCTCCAATCCATCTTTAACAAGGGGGAAGTGAGTGTGGTGAAGCATATACTGTGTTTTCAAAATGTCAACCTAGAAGTGACTTGGAGTTCTATGCCATTTTTACATAGGACACATTTATTAGTAGATCCAAACTTGGAATATTTTAAAAGTTCAGGTTATTTTATATGAATAAAAATTTGAGTAAATTAGGAAAAGTCATGTGGCTAAAACACCAAAGACATAGAGTAACTTCTACACAAAATAAAGAGGGACCCTCCTTATTAGAAATATGGGGAGGTCATTATTGAAAATCCTTAAATCTTGAGCCAAATAGTGAAGAACCACCAAATTGTAGACTAGTCTATCTTTCAGCTAGAAAATGTAATATTTGGAATAGCTAAGACAAACTCTGTAAAATTGCTATTCTTTAAGAACAATCGCATCTCATAATGTTTATGTAGCAGATTCTGCCAAAACTCTGCCCAAATGCCCTTGGAATCATTCATCTTACTGGTGCATGCCAGCCTGGCTTCTAATGGCCAGCTCTTGTCCTTCATCAGAAGAACTAACTTCACCTGACTGATGTGTCTGGAAATTAATATACACTCCAAGGCATTCCATAACCAGCAACTAATGGCTATAGAATTATAAGTATCCCAATGTTCTTGTTCACATTTCATTGCCCAAAATGAGTCACAAGGACACAATCAACTTCAAATGCTATGAAAAGACAATGACATGGCAGAACAGATCTTATATACTTGAGAAAGAACATGCATCTGTGGTTAAATATGAAACTGTAGAAATAAATGAAAGAATAAATGTAGTGATATAAGTAATCCTTGAAGAAGGTTAAAAAAAGAAGATAAATAGGATAGAATATCAAACACGTAGTTCACATACCATAAAAATTTCTTCAGAAAATGAAATACTTTATTTTTTTTAGATTTATATGTTTATTTATTTGAGAGAGAGAGAGAGAGAGAACTAGTGAGAGCACAAAAGGGGTGAAGGGGAGAGGAGAAACAGACTCCCTGCTGAGCAGAGAGCTCATTGTGGGACTTGATCCAGGGACTCCAGGATCATGACCTGATCTGAACTGACTGAACCACCCAGGCACCCAAAATGGAACATTTTAAAATAATACAATTCTGTCTAAATACAAGGTTTGGATTGAGCTTCTATTTTTTGTTCTTTGGGCTTTACTCTATTAATACAATAGTCATGTGAAAATAGTTTTCAGCAAAGTTAAACAATGATACAAAACCAAGTTATCACTTGGATGTATGCTCTCCTTTCCTCAAAAAGAGAAGGGAAATTTTGGTTTCTAGGCTTGATACTACAGGGTGTAAGCCATGGAATCTGTTGTTCTTTAATGCAGACTGTTGGAGTCCACCAAATAACATTGTCTCTGAAAGACAATAGCAGATGATTGCTATCTCTTGCATCTACAACATTCTCTGATTCATCAGTGCCTGTGGCTTCAGAGGGTAGCATCATCCAGTCAAGATACAATGAAGCCAGATGTCTTTTGACTTTTAAATAGACTACATAATTAAGTCTGGCATGAATTATTGCAAGAACTATCCTCTCCCACATCAATAAGGAAAATAATCCCAATATTTTAGTGAACCTCATTCTTACATTTCCAATATTTTTAGCATTAATAGAAAAATGCATTGAATTAGTTTTAAACATATTTTGTTGTCTTTTTAACACTTAATTTAAGAAAATGAAGTTTAAGTAACACTTACCTTTTATGCAGGCAACAGAAAAATTTTCCAATGAATACATAAAAATAATTTTGAACACTTTAGAGATTTATAAAGATTTTATCTTGATTTTAATCTTCCTTATAAAAACATGGATGTGAAAAACAGTTCAACATAAAGTTGTTTTCTTAAATTAGAGTTCCTGAATGAAAATTATAAAAGAATGCAGGGCTGAAACATATTTGAATGCTTGAAATTTGTTTTTAAATAAATTAAGTCCTGAATTTATTTAGAGATCTCAAAGTATTTCATCACGAGTATTATTTCTGTCTAAAAACACTAAATAAGGTTTCTCTCTTTAAAAAATATATATGTTTTGGAAATATCCTCATAGGCTTGGCAGGAGTAAATTATGTTATTTTTCCAAAAAGTAAACTTTTCTTGGATGTCACTGCATAGAATTTTGAGCACAGTTGTTCATGCTGGGTTTTCTAAGCTGAAAGATGTCACTGCCGGGTCTTAAACACATGGGGCAGAGTGCCAGTGAGAACAACTTGCCCAATATCTGTCAAGTCAGGCCGAGCATGGGGCAGTGCCCAGAATCCATGAAGAATACTCTGAAGGTCAGGACATCAGCTAAATGAAAAGAACTCAAAATGAACTTTTAAAGAGTATAAAGTGACTTTATGGCTTTTAACATGAAGAGAAGGAATCAGGATTTCTTGGCTATTACAAGTTAAAATTAATATTAATGGCTTGGTTAGAAATCATACCCTTTAGGTAGTATTATGGCTCAATAATAATGCTACTCATAATTAAAGAGGTGATAGGATCAATTGCTCCTTCAGAATGACTGGAAAATTCCTTGGGTTTTTAAAACCTAGAAAAATATTTTTAGTTAAAAGTGCACAGTAAATGAAACATATTGAATACTTGAAAGATTAACTATTCATCTAGCATTACAATTAATAGAGAACAGGTACACTGATTCCAAATAAGATTTTGTGACTGTATAGAAAAAGGAAATTTAATTTCCAGTCTTTAGAAGTGGCAACAATGTAGTCATCACTATTTTTTTCCTTGCAATATAATAAAGAATAGATGACAGATATTCTTAAGCTGCATATTTAAAGTGAAAGCAATCGACATGATCAAAGTGTTTCATTCTGTGCAGGTGTTTCTCAACTGGATACTAGCAAACAGGACTAGGAAACCGCTAACAGAAAAAATATACAGGGTAAAGTGAGGGAAAGTAGGTAAGGAAATCTCAACTATATCAACTGAAACCAACTGAAAATATATCTTCATATGATGCATATTGGGATTTTTTTTCTGATTCTTAATTAAGTAATAACTTCTCTATAATTGATAGATCAAGGACTTGGAACCATTTTTATGATATTTCCCTTTGTAAATATTCTCTAACTACTATTACATTTTTAATGCCAATCCAGCATTTTATTTATTCTCATTTCCCAGGGGACCAAGTTTCAGTAAAATGTTGTTCATTGGGTTTGCTAACATGTTTGACCTAGAGCATAAACCATCTATATTACACATTTGAAGAAATATACTGGATAGCTATAAAATCAAAATGATGAAATTGAGAGATTGTGTCCTTTAATTTAAAAAAAAGGGCATATGTGCTTTACATTTTTCTTATATGAATTTCTAGCAATTACTAAAAAGTAACTTTATCATAAGAGAAATGGAAATTGTTAAGAATTAATATATAGTTGAAAATGTGTTAAATTATTTCAGTTAAATACATTAACAATGTTAGATGCACAATGACTTTATTTTTTTCACTAAGAAAAGGTATGTTCATGTTTAGAGAAGGTATGAAACTGTAACTCTATTCTTGGAGAGGTCATTAGGTAATTTATCTGTTGGCTTCTTATTAATAAATAATTGTATTTAATAAATCAGATTTTGTCATATTAGTCAGTAAAGAAGATATCATTTTTATTAAGTGGCTAAGTGACTTGCATTTTCTAAATTCAGAGGGCAACTGGTTTCAAATTTTATTATTTTTTTATTTTTTAAATATTTTACTTACCTACTGACAGAAAGAGAACGAGAGAGTACAAGCAGGGGAAGTGGTAGGCAGAGAGGCAGAAGCAGGGAGCCTGATGTAGAGCTCAATCCCAAGACCCTGAGTTCATGACTTGAGCTGAAGGCAGATGCTTAACGAGCTACCCAGTCACCTGTTTAATTACTTACTTAATTTTTTAAAAGATTTTATTTATTTTTTTGACAGATAAAGGCTTCAAATTTCATACTAAATTTGATAATCAGAATTATAATGAAATATTTTTAACAATATGTCAGTAAAATTTGTTCTAGTAAAAGAATTCTATGGGAGAGAACTGTGCCTGAGTCAAATATTTCTGCAAGAGGCTTTTTACTTTTTCCATAAACATATATAAATGGCCTTTAAAAAAAGGTTTTTTTATTAAAATATAATGTATTATTTCCTTCAGGGGTACAGGTCTGTGAATCATCAGTCTTACACAATTCATAGCACTCACCATAGCACATATCCTCCCCAATGTCCATAAGCCAGCCACCCTATCCCTCCCTCACCCCTGTCCCCAGCAACCCTCAGTTTGTTTCCTGAGATTAAGAGTCTCTCATGGTTTATCTCCTTCCCCAGTTCCATCTTGTTTCATTTTTTTCCTTCCCTGCCCTCCATGATCCCCCACTCTGCCTCTCAAATTCTTCATATCAGAGCGATCATATGATAATTGTCTTTCTCTGATTGACTTATTTCACTTAGCATAATACCCTCTGGTTCCATCCATGTCATTGCAAGTGGGAAGAAGTTTTTTTTTCTTTGATGGCTGCATAGCATTTAATTGTGTATATATATATATATATCACATCTTCTTAATCCATTCATCTGTCAATGGACATCTAGGTTCTTTCCATAGTTTGGTTACTGTGGACATTGCTGCTATAAACATACATTCCGGTGCATGTGCCCCTTCAGCTTTTAAAGTCACATTTATTCATGTCTCATGAGTATTATTTTAATTTTAAAGGAACAACATCCATATTTAGAATTTCACTGGAAAAAGATTAATACACTAAAAAGACAACAACACTTTTGTAAGATTCAAAGTAATCAAATGGAAATAATATAACTGTACTAATTTCTAGATTAAATTAGTTTAAGTTTTTAAAATACTTATATTAACTATCCTAACTAATTTGACCATGTTCTCTTTTGGTAAATTTATAAGATTTTAAAACTCCAAATAACCCTGAAGAATAGTTTTTTTTTATTAAAGCTCTTAATTCTTCTCACTTATGCTGTCAATTATGTTAATAAATAAGGCTGAATTTCATAAAGTAATAAAGCTTAAAAAATTTTAGTAATGCATTGATAAATTCCCAGTAAGTAGTTATTTTAAATTAAAATAAATGCACTTGGGGCTCCTGGGTGGCTCACTTGGTTAAGCCTCTGCCTTCAGCTCAGGTCATGATCTCAGGGTCCTGGGATTGAACCCCACATTGGGCTCTCTGCTCAGCAGGGAGCCTGCTTCCCCACTCTCTCTCTCTCAGCCTGCCTCTCTGCCTACTTGTGATCTCTGTTTGTCAAATAAATAAACAAAATCTTTAAAAAATTAAAAAATAAAATAAAATAAATGCACTGGTTAAAAATGATATATTAAGCTTTGATGATGTAATGAATATACATATATATTAAAAAGAATCATACACAACTTTTATCTTTTTGTTTTCTGTGTTTGCATTCCAGGATCAAGCTGTTAGTCTATCTCTTTCTATCTGCTTTCACTAGAAGTATCAAAATATTTGTGAAGAACACCATAATCAAATTTTAGGCAATTAAATGATGAAACTGCTTAAATACTTTAAACCTTCAGTGAAAAATATTAAACTTGTAAGAAACTGAAACATGAACATTGCAAACATGAAAATATTTATTTCAAGTTTTACTTATCAAAATACTCATTGTGCATTCTTTTCATGATTTTTCAAAGCATTTAAATTTTTTTGAATCATTTTTATGCAAAATTTACATTTATGAACACTTTAAAAAATAGACCAAAATAATCAACTTCCCCTCTTGTGCATAATTAGGTAATAACTGAATTTTTCTGGATATGAGGGAGGCTATGTATAATATATCACTTACTACAATTTCTGTCTTATGGACAGTACCCTCTTTGCAGGTCTCTGGTAAAGGAGAATATCTTATTTTATCCTATTAGTGTAACAAGAGTTTTCCCCATCTCAAATTTTGCTGTAGGCTGATGTATGACCATCCTCAGATAATTTGCTTTCTCTAATTGCAGATTGCTCTCATAAAATAAGGAAATTTGACTAATGATCTTCAAGATCTATTTAGGGATTCATAATATATGTTATCTCCAACCTCTGAAATAAAAGCTTTTCAGTTTCCATGCTTTAAGTGTCTAACCCTTTGTTCTCTTCATTTAGTTTTGTTTCTGTTGTTGTCATTGTCCAGATCTCTAGTGAAATAATGTGTATGCATATTATATTGTGAATGTGGAGAACTATTTTTTGGTTTTTACTTACCTATATGAGATTACAGTAGATGTCTTCTCATGATTCTATTTTTAACTAATGTCTAAGATATCCTTTGTTTTAATTTAGTATTTTTGTGCTAAATAGTGCAAATATGTGGTTCAAAAAGTCAAATAGTATGTTAAATTTATAATAAATAATAACTTCATCTTGTCCTTCTCTCGACTTCCTGGTGTACACTTTCAACTCTTTTAGGTGTATCTTTTAGAATTTAACTCCGAGGTTAATTGATTAGTTAATTAAGTAATTAAATATCAACTAAACAATAGTCATGCCATTACCAAGTCATTTAACCTTCCATTTTGGAAAATATCTATCAATTTCCTATTCTCAACGATAAGAATTTTATTTTCTTACTATTGAAATTTTTTCCCTATTAAAATATATGGTTTATGAGAAACTTCAAATGAGAGGAACTAATCATTAAAAAAAAGCGTGTAATTAAAACAAACTACCAGTCAACATAAGGCTCAATACATCAGTTTTCAGTATAATGTAAAATTCTAATATGGTATTGTACTAACCACTCAACTCTAGTACAGAGTTCAAAGGACAAAGGGATTAAATATTTGCTATAGCTTCAATATGAATATAAAAATGATGTATTTTGATACTGTAACAGCTGTCATTTGGCAAGATAAAAATATCAACATAATAAGAAGAGTAAAACCCTACTAAGGGTATAAAAGACGTGTAGTATTCTATTTAGTGGAATGTAAATTTAAAAGAACATGGATTTAAGAATTGGAACACTGGGACCATTATCATAAGGCTGTTCTAAAAAAACAGCTATGAATTATAGGGGTAGATAGAAGATATGTGTGTATTTAAGAGATCACTGCTTTAAAAAAGCTGGTTGCTGAATTGAATCTTATGTTAACTTATATTAGACAAAAATGTTTATTTATGAATATTCTTTTAAAGTTCTAAAATTTGTTTTTTATGCTCTTGCTGCTACATAGAATAAATATGATTTTTTTTCATTTTTGATAACAACCTATAGTCTCAGAAAGTACTTTTGTGAGAATCATCACTGCATGTTTAGAGGACAAATGGTCTCAAAAAGATGACGTGTTTGGATTAATCAACTCCTCATTCCACTTAACATTTGTATGGTTACTTTCATTAATTAGACTATTTCAAAAGCATCCCTATTATATATAGTTTGTCTTTGTAAGAAATATTTTGTCTTTGTAATATAAATATATTACATATTATAATAGTTATAGTATAATATATAAATATAATATAAAATTATGTTACATATAGTTTATCTTTGTAAAGAAATGATAACTATTGACTGAAATTTTCGTGTGAACAGGACTGTCTCAAACTGTGTCTGACATGAGTGAGCACATGTAGATATTGTTTCAATCTGTGGTTATTGCAGTGTATCACTGAGAATGTGTCCCTTAAATTTACAGTTTCTAAATTTAGCATCTGTAGAACAAAATCATGCATAAAATAGAAAACAGAATTCTAAGTTACACAAAGTTGTGTTTGAAAATTAGTTTGTAGGGGCACCTGGGTGGCTCAGTCAGTAAAGCATCTGACTCTTGATTTTAGCTCAGGTCATGATCTCAGAGCCCTGAGATTGAGCCCTGCATTAGGCTCTGTGCTCAGCAGGGAGTCTTTTGGAGATTTTTTCTCCTTCTCCCTCTGTCCCTATCCTCCACTTTCTCTCTCTCTAAAAAATAAGCAAATCTTAAAAAAAAGAAAATTAGTTTGTAAGTAAAACTGTAAATAGGTGCAAATCTGACCTCCCTTTTAAATAATAAATGTATATACATTTAATAATAATAGTTGTCTCATGTTCAGCATATACTATGTTTATATGAAAGCAATTGCATACATTTAAACATGAGAATTCTTTGTTCTTCAGCAGTTATTGTGTAAAAGATGATTAATGCCCTTTATATCCACCCTTTGGTGTCTTTATTAATTCTAACCCTCTATTATGAACACTTATTATACACAGTTTTTCTTTGGTTAAAGCATTCTGGATATGTATTGAAGATACATAGATGAAAAAAAAGTCTCCATCAAAACACTCAGAGGTGGGGCACCTGGGTGGTTCAGTGGGTTAAGCCGCTGCCTTCCGCTCAGGTCATGACATCGGGCTCTCTGCTCACCAGGGAGCCTGCTTCCCTCTCTCTCTCTGCCTGCCTCTCCATCTACTTGTGATCTCTCTCTGTCAGATAAATAAATAAAATCTTTTAAAAAAATTTAAAAAAAAACTCAGAGGCTACCTTAGAGACTAAAATTCACATATACTAATGAGGGAAACACATATGAGATAACACATAACCCCAGGAATAGATGTGCTGATTATAAATGAATGTACATGTGTTGTGAAATCACAGCAAAGGAGCAACAGCTCTATCAGCACCGGCTGTTACTGCTTCTGTCTCCAGTTCTTAGAGCCATGAAAGTTAGGCGCCTTCACTCCTAATCACTCCTCAGCTCGTCAATTTCTTTCTGTTGCTTAACAGCAATTCATATTTGTATCAATTAAACAATAAAATACAAGCTTATACTCAAAGGCTCAAGGTATTATATGCACAGGAAATACCAAGTCTACCCCAATTTTGCCTGGTAAGTTCATCACAGCATGTATGTGTATGTACTATTTTTTTTTAAGAAGAGATGAGAATAAAAGCAAATGATCAAAGAGAGGAACCAGCAGAATTGTTGATGTGCCTCTTATCATTCTATTAAAATGCAAGAAATGTCCAAAAGCTACTCTTAGTAGTGATTTATATTCAATAATACTTATCTTATTAGGTTTAAAATTACACTGTTTTCTACAATTACTACTAATTATAAATGTAAAGCTTTTTAGGGGAAAAATCATAAGGACAGAATTTATATTGATGCCCTAAAATTGTGAAATATAGGTTTGTTGTTTGGTTTTTAAAGATTTAATTTATTTATTTGACAGAGACAGAGAGAGAGACAGTATAAGGAGGGGTGTGGAAGAAGGAGAATCAGGCTCCCCACTGAGCAAGGAACCCAATGCAGCGCTCTATCCCAGGACCATGGGATCATGACTAGAGCTGAAGGCAGATGCTTAACCAACTGAGCCAGCCAGGTACCCCATAGGTCTATGTTTTCAATAAATTGTTTAAATATGTTTTCTAGCTACACAAAAATTTTTTAAATCTTTAAAACATAGTTTAAACGGCATGGTTCAGAAATAAGCTTGGATTTAGGAGTTTATAAAATAGAAAAATATGAGAAATCGTAAAATAGAAAAATATGAGAAATCATTAACCTAATTAAATTTAATTAACTTTCTTAAATGCAAAATAAGTACTTTAACATGTTGAAGAAAGTGAATTAGAAGGGGATTATTAACAGGGCTTTTAACAATTGACATTTAAAAATAAATTTAAAAAATTTAAAAACAGTTGACATTTTCCTCTCATCTTTATTGCATATTGTAACAAGGATAATATCTTTGTGTCAACTTACACAGTTGGATGAGGAGTGCTACCTTACTCAGATGCATTACTAGAGAGAAGCGAGTTTGGGAGTGTGGAATCACAGTTCAGCTTGGTCATGCAGAACTTGAAAGGTTTTGAAGTTCTCAAGAAAGATGTCAAGCAGACAGCTTTGGACAGTGTTCTGAATCTGAGAAGAAGCATTTCCTGTCTTTCTTATGGCAAATTTTATGGGTCAATTTGGCTTCCATATACATCTCCTTAAACCATACTTAATCCCCAGCGAACACAATAGCCAAGTCATACTTTTGCCTAACATAATACAACTATACTCCTACAATCGAAATGCACTAACTTTTCCCCAGAAGAGGATGCAAAGTCCTAGAGTGATGTTTATTCTTCTTGATATCCTGTACCTTAAATATTGTGAGGTAAATTTCAAAGGCTTTTTTATTATGATATAAAGTGAACATATCTTATGTATCATGTTGACAGAATTATAACCATGTTATTGTCCTTATTTGAGGATTAAATATAGTTTAAGGAAGTGTGTATGGATGCCAAGTTGACAAAGGGGTGGGCTTGTAATAATGAATTTTGTGTGTCAGTTTGGCTAGGCTGTGGTGCCTGATATTTGTTCAAGTGTTGTTCTATGATTGTATTTTTTAGATGAGAACAGGATTCAAATCAGTAGAATTTGAGTAAAGAAGACTGAACAGGCCTCATTAAATCAGTCAAAGGCCTTCAGAGAAAAAACTGATTCTTCCAAGGAAGAGAGAATTCTGTCAGCAAATTGTCTTTGGTTTTGAACTACATCACAAACTCTTCCCTAGGTCTCCAGCCTTCCAGTATACCCTGAAAATTATGGACTTTCTAGCCTCCCAGTTCTTTGAGCCAATCCCTTAACGTAAGTATTTCTCCTCTCCTTTCACTCTTATATTTTGTATTTCTCTGTGTGTATGTGTGTGTGTATGTGTGTGTGTCTGTGTGTGTGTGTGTGTCTGTGTGTGTGTGTGTGTGTCTGTGTATACATGCATGTGGTGAATTTCTGTATATATGCATACACATTCTATATCCTATTTGGTCCTTTTCTTTAGAAAACCTTAGTCCAATCCTTTTCTCATGATGTGCAATGCCACTTTCACCATATATCATGTAGCATATGTGCTTAGAGAAGTATGAACTTTGAGTTCTATTTCATCTAGCCAGTTTTAACTACTATGGCTTGATTATAACTTCCCCTTTTATTTCCCCAAAAGTGTCATGGCTATTTTTGACTTTTACAATTCCATTAGGATTATACTATCAGCTTGTCAGGTTATGCTAAAATTCCTGGTGAGATTTTCATTAGAATGCCAAGGGATTTTTTTACTTGGAGAGGAAGCTTTCCCATTTCTTCCATCTGTTAGTCTTTCCTCATTGCATGCCTCTTCAATATGGTTTGTAAGCATTGACTGTGTGCTCATCCTCAGGGTAGTTTTCATGACAGCCCCATGTGTCCTGAGCTTGGGAAGTATCTATAATGGGAGTTTTCATGTTTTTCTCAGGATGGGACCCATAGTACTCTCGATTTTCAAAATCATAGCTTTTCATTCAAATTTCTCAACTTACTCAAAAATTATTATGCTCATTTGAATTTAATACCCATATCTGCCTAAGGTTCCTGACTTCTTAAGGGTCTTTCTTATTTTAGCCTAGCCTCTTAAAGAAGTGCAAGAGTTCTTGGTAGTTTCTTAAACTGGTGACAAAAATTATTTCAGATTCCCTTTTTACACAAACTCTGTGACTTCTGATTTTTTGTAAGTAGCCCAGCTTCAAGTTCTTTTTTATTTGGCTTCTGATTCTTAGAATCCTTGGTTTATGTATGTATCAAAAACATGGCTCTGGTTCCCATAGTCCCCAATACATTTATGCTTCAGCTCCTGCATACTAGATTTATTTATATTTTCTTTGATTTCCTTGATCATAATTATTTAAGATACACTTACCATTTTTTGTTTTGATTTCCCAAAATCAAGTTGGTTATTGTGTTAATTATCAATTCCAAGGCTTTTGGAACAGGACTTGTCAATTAAATGGTCATGTAGACTACATAAAATGCCTTCATCTAGTAAAGGGATACTATGTTATATACTTAATCTCCATTATTCTCATTTATGAAACAAATAATGAAATAAAGTTATGAAGATTGTTTTAGATACCATTTATGGCACCTTGCTACTATTTATAACATATACCTAATAAATGGGAAAGATTATAGTATCTTACTTACCTCATTTAACTATGCATGAAAGAGAGGAGAGAGACAAATGAAAGTTTTTTTTTTTAAAGATTTTATTTATTTATCAGAGAGAGAGAGAGAGAGCAAGCACAGGCAGACAGAATGGCAGCAGAGGCAGAGGGAGAAGCAGGCTCCCTGCCGAGCAAGGAGCCCGATGTGGGACTCGATCCCAGGACTCTGAGATCATGACCTGAGCCGAAGGCAGCTGCTTAACCAACTGAGCCACCCAGGGGTCCCGAGACAAATGAAAGTTTTAAAAAATATATTAAGAGTACAGGTAGGGGCGCTTGGGTGAGTCAGTTAAACATCTAACTTCAGTGAGGGTCATGATCTCAGGGTTCCTAGGATGCTCCTGCCTCTGGCTCCCTGCTCAGTGGGGAGTCTTTTCAGCCCTCTCCTTCTGCCCCCCCATTCTTTCTGTCTCTCTCTCTCAAATGTATAAACAAAATCTTTTAAAGATTGGGTAATTTTGCTGATATTTCAGTTACGGTGCTCATTCCCCAAAAATGTAATTAAGATGAGATAAATGAATCAATTAAGCTCTTCCAAAGCAAACACACAGACATGTAATACACACACACACACCTACAGAGGAACAGAGAGAGAGAGAGAATGTCATCTAAAAACAATTCACAAGTTTTCTTTTTTTCCCTCATTCTTAACTGAGAAAACTGACCAGTAACGTCCATTTTTAACAACCATTCTAGATCTATGAAACACACTTTTAGGAACATATTCCATGCAGATTAAGATAAGAGACAAAATAGGACTGTTTAAAATTACACATGACATGGCAGTTTTTGTTTTTGTTTTGTTTTCCCAGCATTACAACAAATCAGTTTTCTAATCCTACTGAATTAAAATTCACCAATGTGAGTACACTTTGTTTCTTCATCTTTTTTGCTTTTTAGGTTCCATATAAGTGTTATTATACAGTGCTCATCTTTCTTTGTCTAACTTATTTTACTTAGTATAGTAACCTCTAGGGTACCCTCCTAGTACCCCAGGTCCATCCATGTTGTCACAAATGGCAAAATTGCATTCTTTTTTTTTTTTTTTTTATGGCTGAGTAATATTCTAGTGTGTGTGTATGTGTGTGTGTATACATTCTCTCTCTCTCTGTGTATATATATATATATATATATATATATATATATATCATATTCTTTCCATATAGAACATCTACTGGTGGACACTTTAGGTTGTTTACACATCCTGGCTATTATAATTAATGCTGTAATGAATGTAAGGGTACATATAAACTTTCTGAATTACTGTTTTCATTTTCTTTGGACAAATATCTAGAAGTAGAATTGCCGGATCATGTGGTATTTCTATTTTTAATTTTTGAGGAATTTCCATACTGTTTCCATAGTGACTACAGCATTTTGCATTACCATCAACAGTGCATGAGAGTTCTCTATTTTCTGCATCTCATGAACACTTGTTATTTCTTATCTTTTTGATAATAGCTATTCTGACCAGTGTGAGCTAATGATGGGTCTCATTTCCTCCGATGATTAGTGATGTCAAACACCATTTCATACATCTGTTGGCCATCTATATGTCTTCTTTGGGGAAATATCTATTCAGGTTAATTGCCATTTCTCATTTCATTATTGTTTTGTTGTTGAGTTCTATGTTTTTTAAATATATTTTTGATATTATCCCTTTATTGTTTATATCACCTGTAACTATCTTCTTCCATTCCATGGCTTCCTTTTCCTTTTGTTGGTGAAACAAATCCAAAAAATATATTGTCAACACAAATGCCAAGAATTTACTACCTATGTTTTCTTCTAGGAGTTTTATGGTTTCTGTTCTTACATTTTTTTTTTTAAGATTTTGTTTATTTATTTATTTATTTGTCAGAGAAAGAGAGAGAGAGGGAGAACACAAGCAGGCAGAGCAGCAGACAGAGGCAAAGAGAGAAGCAGGCTCCCTGCTGAGCAAGGAGTCAGATACGGGACTCAATCCCAGGACCTTGGGATCATGACCTGAGCTGAAGGCAGCAGCTTACCCAACTGAGCCACCCAGGCATCCCTCTGTTCTCACATTTAAGCCCAATATCATTTTGAGTTTATTTTGTATATGGTATAAGAAAAAGGTCTAGTTTCATTCTTTTGTATGTAGTTACTCAATTTTCCCAACACCATTTATTGAAGAGGCTGCCTTTTACCCCCATTGTATATTCTTGTCTCCTTTGTCAAAGATTAAGTCATCACATAAGTGCAGGTTTGTTTCAGGACTTTCTACTCTGTTCCATTGACTGTGTCTGCTAGTACCATACTGTTTTGATTACTGTAGCTTTGTAGTATAGTTTGAAATCAGGAAGTGTGATACCTCAAGCTTTTCTTTCTTAAGGTTGTTTTTGCTATTTGGGGTCTCCTGTAGTTCCATACAAATTTTAGGATTATTTGTCTTAGATTTTTTGTAATTGGTATTTTGATAGGGATTGCATTAAATCTGTAGATTGCTTTGGGTAACGTGGATATTTAACAATATTAATTTTTCCAATCTACGAACATGGCATATCTTTCCATTTGTGTGTGTCTTCAGTTCCATTCATCAGTGCCTTCAGAATACACGTCTTTTACCTCCTTTGTTAAATTTATTCCTAGGTATTTTATTCTTTTTGATAGAAGTATAAATGGTATTGTTTACCTAGTTTATCTTTCTGATAGTTCATTATTAGTGAATAGAAATGAAACAGAATTATGCATATTCATTTTCTATCTTGCAACTTACTGAATTCATTTACTGAATATTGTGGGTTTTTTTCTATTGCTTTCATATTTCACAATCAATCTGTTCTTTAAATCCTGATACTTAAATAAGGACAAGGCAGCAGTAGTAGGTATATTATTTGTGTATTTCATTTAATGAAATAGGTATATTATTTGTATATTTCAATTAATCTCCACAATAATCTTACTGTGATATTGTTAGTAAGTATTAAAGTGCTGAAGCAATTTTTATGTGGTCATAACTTCAGTAAATTGAAGAGATAGTTGAATTTTAGGTCATCCAGCTCTAGGGCCCCTGATCTTAACCAGTGTGCATAGGGCCCCATTTGAACAGAAGCATATTAACCAGCCTCTAGTAAAATTACAGAGAGCTCTGAATTTGTCAAGGTTGTTCCTAATTTTAATGGATACAGAGGCTTGTGACTACAAAATCTTCATTGTTAAGTGTGTGTTTAATTAAAATAACATAATCTCCTTTCCTCCATTTTATGCATTTCACACTAAAGGGGGTATTTATATCACGATTTCTGCTATTTTCCCATTTGCTTTTGACTGATTTATATTTGCTCAAGTTTCATTTGAGGATTTTTATGTCACTGTCTCTTTTACAAAAAGAATATGCCAGATTGGGTTTCTTTCCTCTGGTTTGCAAAAGAAAAACAACAATAACAACAACATACTTTTGTTGTATTTACATCTAGGGATTAGATTAGCAGAGAAAACTGAACTATCTTAGTTTGATTTGTATGAAATTTTCAACAGTTTTGCCTTCTAGATTAAGATAAAGTTTGAACATGTCCTCTTGTATTGAAGAGATGATTGCTCAGTAACTTTTGTTAACAGTACTCTTGAAATTTTACTTCTATTTTTTGGACTTTTGTTGAGTATTTTAACAGGAAAATGAGAGAGAATAAATCAGAAACACAAATAGTATCATTTTAAATTATCAGTAAATTAGTAGAGAGTTCAAGATTTATTTTATTTTATTTAGCATAAAAAACACAACAGGTATTTAGTATTGGGGAATAATTTATAAGTAATTAATTTCTATCTCAAAAGAAGTTTAATTTTGAATATAAAGAGAGAAGGAATAGCTAGTTCCAATTCATGGATAACATAGAAACAATATAGGAATTGGGGAGTGAAGAAATAACAAGGGGGAGCAGATTTCATGTCTAGATATAACATTATTTTCGCCAATCCAGAAAAGTTACCCAAATTGACTGCTGGGCTTTCTCTTCGAATGATTAACACCTTGGCTGATTAGGGAGAGCCAGTGTATTGCTAAAATCTTTTAAATATAGATGTTTGTCTATTGGTAGCTTGTTACTTTTTCATAAATTTTAGATAATGAAAATAAATTCTTAATGTATTAATTTTAACCTACACTACAGAAGGTCATGTATATATTTTCTGTTGTCTGACAGATTTAAATGACCTTGTTACATTTTGAATATGTAGCTTTCAAGTTATATAATGCATCAACACAGAGTTGGATTTGAAATTTGAAATCAGAATTTTAAACAATTGACTCAAATCAAATGAAAACCAAGAGCCAGTCATTCCACCTCTTATCTAGCTCTTATTGTCAGAATTCTTCCTTTTCAGTTTGTAAAACCATGTACTTCAGACTCAGCCATCTGCTACCAAGAAGACCAGCATAAATACTATTCTATAACTTAGCTTTATTTTTTTAAAAAACTACTAAAATAATATAAAAGAATATATTCTTTCTTTTTCAAGAAAAAAAAAAAAGACACCTTGTTATTCCATTAGAAATACAATTCTATGATGTTACTTCATTTTGCCCATGAGGTAAGAATTCAGTTGTCATTTAATAGACACACAAAAAATAATTCTATTCCATAACAACATCTCACCATTTTTTCAATGTTAATTTAAACTATCTTCCACACTTCTATGAATTCTCAGACCACTAAAAGAGACCAAAAAAAAAAAATGTTCTAACTTTATACTTGGTGTTATTTTATACGTAAAAGAACGTGTTTTCTTTAGTACAGCTGTAAACTAATATTAATCTGCCATTTGGAAGCATGATGCACACTCTGAGTAACAACAAATGTAACAAGTTAGATTGGGTCCTAATCCTAATAGTGAGGATCTATTAAAAATAATGATACTATCATAACACTAATTTGGCTTGTATTGCTGTCCCAAATCAGAACTGTAGCTAGAGGCAGCTGGAGGTATTTTATTGAAAGCCAAAGTAAATTGGGGCAGTTCCCCTAGCAGTATAAATTAGTCAGAACCTTGGAGACATAGGTATATTTTCAGAGCGAAGTACTGAACTCTTTTTCTAAGAATTATGTCACCTTAATTCAGTAATTTGGTATGCCTCGGGGTTTGCATGTATTTTAGAGATACTGTAATGAAGCGTGTGAGTATTCATTTAAACACAGAAGTCCCCCAAGAATAAAAGACATGCCTAATTCACTGGAAAAGCTATCATTCTCAGAATGTTTCCGGGAGTAATGCAAACTTGTACTAGCTAGGTTAGATAAGTTATTAGGAGCATATGGGGATGAAATGGGTAAAATGTGCTAAAGAGATCATTGAAAATTAGGTCATCCTCAATGAATTAAAAACTCAGAGTTTACAAACTCAAGGACTACAGAGTGGGCTGCCTCCCTATCCTTTTTCCTTCTGGCATCTGGCTTGGATGGATCTACCTTCACCATTTCAGTGACTTCAAACTTTACATGTTTTTAGTAACCCGACATAAGTACTATGCATAAAAATGGAATTTTACGAACTGGGACAATTTTCTTTGTTGCATATAGTGGTTTGAGAATTCATAGAAATGCTGTATATTGCAAAATTTAAACTGAAGAAACAAAGGGATATTGATATGGAATAAAATATATATTTTTGGTGACTACATTTTACTGCAAAACAATTCCAAATAGTTTTTTTTTTTTAAGATTTTATTTATTTGTTTGATAGACAGAGATCACAAGTAGTCAGAGAGGCAGGCAGAGAGAGAGAAGGAAGCAGGTTTCCCGCTGAGCAGAGAGCCAGATGCAGGGCTAGATGTGGGGCTCCATCCCAGGAACCTGAGACCATGACCTGAGCCAAAGGCAGAGGCTTTAACCCACTGAGCCACCCAGGTGCCTCCCAAATAGGTTTTAAAAACTCTGTGAATTACTTATTTAAGTTACCTTTGTTCATGCTAGGATATTCTTACTTTTATCCTACACATGATCCTTATGCCACTTCAAGTTTTACTATAATTGTATATAACATTGTATTTTTCTTCTTATTATTAAAAATATAAGCTAACAGAGGTATGATATAACCAAAGAGCAGGTTTTGGAATTAGATGGCTAAATATTAAAATCTTTGTTTGTCTTTTATTGTTGTGTACACATGGATATTTCTCTTAATCTTTGTGACCTTTATTTTTCTCCTTTCAGATGTGAACATTACATATATTATTATTACATACTTTTAAAATTAAGCCTGGAAAATATAATAATTTCCTCTTCTAATCCTGGGTAACAGTATATTTAAAGAGAAAAATGCATAGTTTTGCCTCATTCTCATTATTTGTATTTATATTAATTACACATATATCCACACATTATAAACAAGGTACACACTTTTCTCATCACCTTACTAAATATGTTTTTATTAAAATTTAAGCTGTATATTATCAAATGGACATTAAATTGTGCTTTTGAAGCTATGTTCATTTTGATTCACTTTCTATGATTTAGATAATAAATATGATGAAAAACATCATTTTGGGAACAAAATCAATGGCCAGGTGTGTCGTATTTACACAAAGAAGATAGTCAGCACCAAGGGTTTGCATCAATGCCAAGTGATCCCTGATAGTCTGATGTTTATGCTGGAAAGAAATTTACAGTACTGCCAGTAGAAGAACCAGACTATGTCCATACAATATAAGCATTTAAATAGTTGACTTGCAACAATACAAGAATAGTATTTTGATTTGCACTTAAGTAACACAATATTGATTAATATATTTTCACTAATGTCATTTCAGTTTGTGTTGTGTAATCACAGCATATATTAGCCAGGAAAAAAAAAATGAGAGGTTTATACTGGAAGACTTCTCTGTTCATTTACTATGTTAGTTGTAGAATTTTTTTTTTCTTTTTCTATGAGAATGTATTATTAAACAGTACTAGAATGAGGTCAGGGAACATTTACATTTCTTAGGAACTTCTCCAAATAATACAGTAGCCATGAATAAATTAATTAAGGTAGAGAGATGTTATTATGTTGACTACAAGTGGCAAAATCAAGGTCATGGTTTTATTGTGAAAGGTAAACAGTAATCTGTGTTTGTTGGGATATAGTGATCCATCAAAATCTTTTTTTTTTTTT
The DNA here is from genome assembly GCF_020171115.1 of Neogale vison. Lineage (NCBI taxonomy): Eukaryota > Metazoa > Chordata > Mammalia > Carnivora > Mustelidae > Neogale > Neogale vison. The sequence goes on from NC_058101.1 coordinate 75,218,943, forward strand.
GATCCATCAAAATCTTAATAGATCCGTGTGAAGAGGAATATCTCAAATGTTTGTGTACAGTTCTGTTTATCTAAATTGTTTAGCACATATTTCTACTACCTAAAAATTATATTTTAGAAAGTAAAGTTTAGCCAGATAGTTATTCTTAGAAACCTAATGTTCGACAGTGACTCTTTTTAGAATATAAAGACACATGCCTATGTCAATATGATAAAATGTGGTATTTATTCAACATCACTTTTTATCGTTATTATAATTTTTTAACCACCCAGAAATTTTTCTTACCCTATGTTAGAAGGACAACATTTATGCTATGCTGATGTATGGTCTTTCAATGATGGGAAAACAAACATGAAAATAAAAATATGTCTTTCAAAAGAAAATTACTTTTGAACTAAAAGAATAATACAAAATATTAGTAAATAGTTTTTTAAAAAACATTTCATCCTTTTAAAATCATGTATACATGTATTTAGAGCCAAACAAAAAGATGACTGGGTAGTTCTGTCAGTTTAACATCTGACTCTTGGTCATGATTCTGGGGTTGTGGGATCCAGTAGGGAGTCAGGCTCCAAAGTCAGCCTGGAGTCTCTTTGTCCCTCTCTCTCTGCTCCCTTACCCCATCTCACTGTTGTTGAGAAACACACTCTCTCTGTTTATCAAATAAATAAATAAAATATTTTAAGAAAATAAAGGCAAATGCAGACTATATTTTTAAATATAACACCATGTTTCTAAACAAGATAAATAATGTATGTATATATATACATATATGTGTGTGTATATATATATATATATATAGTTGTTATTGGTGGTGGTGGTGTATGTGTATATATGAAAATAGAATTTAACCAATTTGTTTAGGAAGTGATCATTCAGCAAATGAAGAACATTTTAGATACTTTTAACTAGATATGTAATTATGTGAAAATTATAGAGAATTTCTTTGGAAAAAATCCAATTTGGAATATTTGCTTAGGGTCCTGAAACCATTCTGTATAATACTGCAATGGTGAATACATGATATCATGTATTTTTCAATATTCATAGCACTTTATAGTACAGAGCATGAACCTTAATATTTACAAATAAAAAAAAGAAATATATCACTTAGGAGGCTAAAAGATTGCAGGATAGAATGCAGAATGTGATAACACAATCTAACTTCAAGAAACAGCCTTGGTGAATCTAACTTGGGATAAAGTACTGACCTACCTAACTTTGGAAATGAAGTCTGTATGACTAAAGACAAAGGAACTGCACATAAGCACTGTACTCTAGTTGCCAAAGTTGCTTCCTACTACTTTATATGTATAGTAACAATTAACTAAATGGGAAGTAGATGAGATGAGTCAGGTTTCTCACTGTTTACAAATAAGCAAGGAGAGGAAACTAGAATGATCCTTTTGGCAATAATGGACTAGAGTTGGAGACATCAACAAAAACTCTTGTTTAGGTCAGTAAAGATCAGATGGTTAGATATAGAAATTTTTATGCCTATGTGTACATATGTGAGTTAGTATGCACACACACATTTCTTTACTCTCAGCTGAGAGAATCCAGAAACAATGGCACTCCGGTAGTGATAAGCACATCAAGCGCCAAGAAATAGATTTCTAATACCATTCTACAATATCAGGGAATACAGCTTCTCAGAGATTTAGCTCATTCTAGGATTGAGCTGGGAGGATGCAAAATGAACCTAGAGCATCTTATGGTACTAACACACATATACACCCACTATACACTCACAAACACATACACACACACACACACACACACACACACACACACATAAACACATACCAATGTATGCATGTCAAAGGGACATAGTATCTAATGAAAAAGTTCCCAATAAACAAAACTATATTAAAAAAAAGATTGATCAACAAATTAAATAAATATTACAGTATAACACAAAGTATAAAATAAATATCCATGAGTTCATAGTGACCTACATGATTTTTTAATAAATAAATGAGGGAGAATAGACAAATGTCCCATGCAGAATAATTCTAGTCATTCACATAAACATTAAGGAATTAAGGCATAAATTCTTTCTCCATAAATGTGAGCTGCACTTATGAATTTCTATCCAAAGAATACGTACACTGTAGAAGGGCTAAATAGAGTAACTTTACAGTGGAGTAACCTGACAAACACTACCTCAGCCAGGTGACCATGGTCAATGAAAAGAGTGTAATTCATATTGATAGTACGTACTGTTGTTAGTAGGTAATGATACTTACCATAAGATTGGGTCGTATCTCTGTAGTGTATTAAAAAAAAAAAAATCTGTATTTAAACATAAGGAAAAGAAAAAGATCAGACAAATCCCAATTGAGGGACATTCTATAAAAAACCTGACTAGTACTGCTCAAAACTGGCAAGGTCATCCCTAACAAGGAAAATCTGAGAAATTCTCACAGCCAAAAAGAGCCTAAGGAGACATGGTAACTAAATGTCATGTGGATAGAATATTAGAACAGCAAACAGATAGACAAAATCTAAGAAAATCCAAATAAACAAAGGGGTTCAGTTAATGGTATTATATCAATATTGATTCATTAACTTTAATAAATATGCCATATCATGCAAGCTATTAATGATAAGGAAAACTCAGTTTGGAGTATATGGGAATTCTTTAATATCTGAAATATTTCTGTAGATCTGAAGCTATTCTAAATTCTAAAAAGTTTATTAAAAAAAATCAAGCCTATCCTTTTTGCTTAAGGCATGTTAAAAGTGAAATAGTCTGAACAGATAAATGGTTCTTTCCTTAATAATATGATTTAATAAAAATTTAAAGTCGCATGCAACTGTTTCTATTTCTTACTTTCTTCTTTTTTTCCTTCTTTTTTTTAATACAAATTTAAAATGTGAGTTGACCTAATTTCTATTAGAAATTGAGCCAGTTCTTCCTCAATGTTAAGTTCATTATCCTTCAAGGAAAGAAGCTTCTAAGAGAAGCTCATTAACAATTTCATTTCACTAAGTTTGTAGCTCCTATGTCAGTTTCTTTTGCTTACATATGCAAACTCATTAGAGTGATAAAAAAAGAAGAAAATATCAGAATATGTGCTGTTTATCATCTGTGATATGACAATCACCCATCAACCTGAGGGGAAGCAGTGACTAAAGGACAAACAAATAATTATGAAACAGTAGGATTGAGTCATTATTTCAATAAATTTTATTAAGTTTCTAAAAGATCTCCTTTAGGTATTCTGCTTTCTAGAGGAGTAACTTAGCTATAAATGTGTTTCAAATATTTCCCATAAGAGAAATATATGTATATTATGAGTTCATTCCATACTTTAATTGAATGACTAATGTGTATCCAGGAATCCTAGCACTAGGGATGTATCAGGGAGCAGAATTGATAGAAATCATTGTCTCTGTGACTCTTATCACTGTGCATTCTTTATTATGGAGTATTTTATATATGGATTTGAAGTCTGAAATTTAGGAAAAACAATAGCATTTTATGTTCTTGTATACCTCCACTTCTAGATCTCCTTGAGTCCTACTAGAGAGGGAAAAAAATAATCGAAACTCCTTCTTCCAGGGGCGCCTGGGTGGCTCAGTTGGTTGGACGACTGCCTTCGGCTCAGGTCATGATCCTGGAGTCCCGGGATCGAGTCCCACATCGGGCTTCCAGCTCCATGGGGAGTCTGCTTCTCTCTCTGACCTTCTCCTCGCTCATGCTCTCTCTCACTGTCTCTCTCTCAAATAAATAAATAAAATCTTAAAAAAAAAAAAAAAAAAGAAACTCCTTCTTCCAGAAGGTAATGTGTTAAAATCTTTAAATATTTAAGAATTTAAACACAGGAAGAAGTTGCAGTAGGTTTTCCCATGGTCCATAGAGACACAAAACTAATAAGGAAAAGGACACTTTTACTTCCCCTACCCCATCCCTCTGGTATCCTCTCCAAATTTTGCAACATTGTTTATTTTTCTAAGTTCTTTCAAGAACTAATTATTAAATATGAGTATCAGGGGTGCCTGGGTGGCTCCATGAGTTAAATCTTCTTCCTTCGGCTCAGGTCATGATCCCACGGTCCTGGGACCAAGCCCCACATTGGGCTCTCTGCTCAGCAGGGAGCCTGGTCCCCCCCCCACCTCTCTCTGCCTACTTGTGATCTCTGTCTGTTAAATTAATAAATACAATTTTTAAATAAATAAATAAATATGAGTATCAGTAAGTTTTTGCAACAGAAACTGGGAACAAGACTAAATATAATGGTACTATATCTACATGAGAAATTTTACAAACTAAATCAGATCTTTTTATCCTATTGTAGATTTTAAAGATTTATCTATTTACCTACCTACCTACCTATTTATTTATTTGAGAGAGAGAGAGAGATAACATGAGCAGGGGGAGGGACAGAGGAAGAGGGAGAGAATCTCAAGCAGACTCCCTGCTGACTGAGTATGGAATCCAATGCAGAGTTTGACCTCACAACCCTGAGATCACAACCTGAACCAAAATCAGTTTGGTTGCTTAACCAAGTTAGCCACTCAAGTGATCCTATTTTATCCTATTGTAGACTTTTATTTTAAAGATTTTATTTATTTGAGAGAGAAAGAGCTAGCATGAGCAGGGGTGGGTGAGTGGGTGGGGGTGGGAAAGTGGCAGAGGGAGAGGGAGAGAAGACTCTAGTTGAGGAGGCAGCCCTATGTGAAGCTGGAGCACAATGTCTCAGGACCCTGAGATCATGACCTGAGCCAAAGGTAGAGGCTTAACCAACTGAGCCACCCAGGCACCAGTCCTATTGTAGATTTTAAAATTGCAGTAAATTTTATTAGCTATAAGGTCCATCCTAAATATTTTGGGGGTCAAGTAAAGCAGGATAAAGGAAGTCCCACATACCACGTGTCCAAAATTTGGAAGTTACTTTTAATTAGATTAACAAACTTGTAAAGTTGCATTCTTTTACTTCTAGAAATACAACTTCAAAACAAGAAGCTAAAAACTATGTTGCTATGGGTTGAATTCTGTTTCTGACCCCAAAATAGATATGTTAAAGTCCTAACCTGCAGTACCTGTGAGACTTATTTGTAAATGGGGTCTTTGTAGCTTTAGTCAAAATAAATTGATGTAATTAGGGTGGTCCTTAATCCAGATAACTGGTGCCTTAATAAGAAGAGGGAAATTCGGATAGAGATACACAAGGAAAACACCATGAAGACATAGAAACATGCAGACCTGAAGGAAGATGACCATGTAAAAAAGGAAGCCATATGAACATTGGAATTATAATGTCATAAGTCAAGCAACACATGGGGCTACTAGAAGTTTAGAAGAATCCAAGAAGGATCCTCCCCTAGAGACTTGGGAGAGAGTACAGCCCTGCTGAAATCTTGATTTCAAACTTCTAGCCTCTAGAACTGTGAGAACACATTTCTGTTGACTTAAGTCACCCAGTTTGTGGTTCTTTGTAATAACAGTCTTAGGAAATTAATAAATATATGAATAACTGTCATTTTTTTAAAAGTGACAAAATTTAGCCACTTATGAGAGTTTATGTAATTATTATTGTACAAGTTCAGCTGCTCTATTAATGGATATGAAAGAGAATGAAAACTTTCATGATTCAACAATTGTATAATATTCAAGTTATATTGTATTAAAAATATGCTTTTGTCATAAAATTTATTTTTCTTACCTTCAACTTGACAAAAACCAAGTTGATTATTATTATTATAATCAAGATTCTACTTAATTTGTGCTCCATTTGCAATAATTACTAGCATATACTTTTGAAATGATAAAAATATCTTTAAAATATTTATATGTAAAGGATTGTAAACAATAGGTAAATATATGTCCAGATTGGAAAATTTAAGTATCATTTCATTAACATATAAATTAAATTAATGTATAAATTAAATTAAATTAAAGATTAAAATATAATTACCAATGTACTCCAAAAACACTTTTGTTCTTTCAAACATTCAAAAATTATATATTGGAATTTCAATAAAAAAAGATATAATTAATTAGTAATTTTAAAATTTAAATAAAAACTACATATACCTGAAGTGTATATTTAATTTTTGGAAGAAATCATTACATTTAACTGCATATTTTTAATAAAATTTAACTTGTTTTTAATTTTAATGTTCAAAGTGAATCTAGTGTGCTAATGCAAAGAATGAAATTCAAGATAGTATTGTTTTACATGATTCTGAAAAGAGAAGGTTCAGCACTTTTGAATAGAAATATGTCTTTTATTTTGGGCTGATATTTACAGTGTTTGGGAAGCATTTAGATGGTGCCATTCAGTAAGCACTTAACTTATGACTACCATCAGGAAAAAGGTTGGACTTTGTGTTAGGTGACCTGGTTAACAGAGTCTGTCAATGACTTTGAAGATGTTTCTCTTTCTCTACCCCTGTTACACAGTCTTCTAAAATAACAATTATCCGGTTTTAAATCTTGTAAATTTTGATATTTCATGATCTATAATATGCTGGAAATTATTAGCAAGTCACTGAATTTGATGCTCTGAACTCTATTTTATTTTTTTCTTTTTAGAGAAAGACAGAGAGAGCACAAGTTGGTGGGGGTGGGGGAGTTAGAGAGAGAGGGAGAGAGAGAATCTTCAACAGCCTAACATGCCCAGCCTGATGCAGGGTCAATCTGCTATGCTGAGATCAAGACCTGAGCTGACATCAAAAGTCAAGCCCTTAGCCAACTGAGCTATCCAGTCACCCTGATCCTCTAAACATTTTAAAGGTATTTCTTAGCATTTTAAAATTTTATGTTTTCTTTATTTTTATGTTGGGAGGAACCAATAAATTTCCCAAGAATATGCTTCAAATCATACAAAAAAAAAGATGTGGAATAGAATAAATATAGAAACTACTTGATATGAAACTTCAAATATTTCTTTAGTTTCAGCAGGAGTGTCTAAACAGTATCTATTAAACTTCACAAAAAAGGAATGCTTTTTAAAGCAAGTTTTTAATCTATCATAAGAACTAATTGAAAGCAAACTAAATTTGAGCATTCTACAAGGTACACAGTTTTACAATGTAACATTGCTCTAAATCTGTATCATATATAAAAGGAGATAACTACATTGTGGTTTTTAGAGAAAAAGGGAGTGACTAGAAGTTTTTTTTTTTGTTTGTTTGTTTGTTTTTTTAATGCTGTCTATTTGGGATGCCTGCGTGACTCGGTTGGTTAAGCGTCCAACTCTTGATTTTGGCTCAGCTCACAGTCTTAGTGTTGTGAGATCCAGACTAGGGTCCAGCCCCACTTTGGGCTCCTCATTGCACAGAGTCCACTGAAGATCCTATCTCTCTCTCTCTCTCTCTCTCTCTCTCTATTCTCCCCCCGCCCACTCTCTCTCCAAAAAAATAAAAAATCCTGTCTATTCAACTTTTGTCATTTCAAAGCAGCAAATAGTGAGCAATGATGCTAAAATCTTTCATTCATGGGTCTCCATTGGCTCAGCTTAGAAAATATATACCAAGATATATATAACATTAGAAGATAAAATATACGAAGTTCCTATAATATAGGGATAACAATAGAAATGTATTTGTGATAAATTTCTTGAAACTACTTGTTACACTTCAATTGTCTTTATTTTTGCTTTCAAACCCATTCTGTGTCACATATAAGAAAAAAACAGTAACTACACTATAACCTGAAATGTGTTTAGCTAAATCTCCACAGATAGGTGCGTTCTAGTGGGTAGATTAAAATGTAGATAAATCTTTACAGATAAACACATTTTGGAGTGGTCATGAACATTTTTCTCAAATATTTTGACATGTTTGATAAAACAATTAACACTTTATTCATTTTAACTGACACAATTAGGGATTACCCTGTGCAGATAATGGCAATGATTTCTTAACTTAGGACAATATGTTTAGAAAGTGATAGAAAATAATGGATAAGCCAGTCTGTCATAATATATGTTTAAAATTGTGAACAGGCATCTTGAGAAATAATATCGTTCATAACGAAATGAGTACAAGTATTTCCATTATATGTGCTAAAGCTACATATAATACCCACAACATAGTGCTTTAATTCCTATTCTTAAAAGTTATAATGATTTCAAGAATTTATTTTATTGAACACTTTTTTTTTTTTTTTTTTTTTTTTTATGAAAGTGGTAGTGTCTGGCAAATGAAACCACTTCTAGGAAGAGTGCTCATTTAGCTTCCTTGGGTTTCAACCAAACACATTTCAGAGATAATGTATCTACAAAAGTTTAACTTGACTGGCATAAAGTTAAGTAGAAATATTCCATCCAAACCTCTATCCATATCTATATCCATATTTATTAAACATACTGCCCATTTTTAACTTATTTTTTTCAGTGATCCATAATTCATTATTTATGTACCACACCCAGTTCTCCATGAAATACATGCCTTCCTTAACACCCACCACCAGGCTCACCCAACCTCCCACACCCCTCCCCTTCAAAACCCTAAGTTTGTTTCTCAGAGTCCACAGTCTCTTATGGTTTGTCTCCCCCCCTCTGATTTCCCCCAACTCACTTCTCCTCTCCATCTTCCAATGTCCTCCATGTTATTCCTTATGCTCCACAAGCAAGTAACACCATATGATAATAGACTCTTTCTGCTTGACTTATTTCACTCAACATAATCTCCTCCAGTTCCATCCATGTTGATATGAAAGTTGATTATTCATCCTTTCTGATGGAGGCATAATACTCCATTGTATATATGGGCCATATCTTTTTTATCCATTCATCTGCTGAAGGACACCTTGGTTCTCTCATCAATTTGGTGACTGTGGCCATTGCTGGTATGAACATTGGGGTACATATGGTACTACTTTTCACTGCATTTATATCTTGGGGTAAATGCCCAGTAGTGCAATTGAAGGGTCATAAGGTAGCTCTATTTTTAATTTTTTTTAAAGATTTTATTTATTTATTTGTCAGAGAGAGAGGGCGAGAGAGCGAGCACAGGCAGACAGAGAGGCAGGCAGAGGCAGAGGGAGAAGCAGGCTCACTGCCGAGCAAAGAGCCCGATGTGGGACTCAATCCCAGGATGCTGGGATCATGACCTGAGCCGAAGGCAGCTGCTTAACCAACTGAGCCACCCAGGCGTCCCTATTTTTAATTTTATAAGGAATCTCCACACTGTTTTCCAAAGTGGCTGCACCAATGTGCATTCCCACTAGTAGTGTAAGAGAGTTGTTCTTTCTCCACATCCTCTCCAACACTTGTATCCAGTCCTGTTGATTGTGGCTATTCCAACTGGTATAAGGTGGTATCTTGATGTAGTTTTGATTTGAATCTCCCTGATGGCTAATGATGATGAACATTTTTTCATGTGTCTGTTAGCCATTTGTATGTCTTCTTTGGAGAAGCGTCTTTTCATGTCTTCCACCTTTTTTTTTTTTTACCTGGTTTTCTGTTTTGTGTGTGTTGAGTTTGAGGAGTTCTTTATAGATTCTTGGATATCAGCGTTTTGTCTGTAGTGTAATTTGCGAATATCTTCTCCCATTCCATGAGTTGCCTCTTTGTTTTGTTGACTGTTTCCTTTGTGTGCAAAAGCTTTTGATCTTGATGAAGTCCAAAAGTTTATTTTTGCTTTTGTTTCTTTTGCCTTTAGAGACATACCTAGAAAGAAGTTGCTGTGGCCGATGTCGAAGAGGGTACTGCCTATGTTCTCCTCTAGGATTTTGATAGATTCCTGCCTCACATTGATGTCTTTTGTCGATTCTGAGTTTATCTTTGTGTATGGTGTAAAGATGATAATGTAAATGGAATGTAAAGGTAATGTAAATTGTAAATGGTGTCAAGTTTCATTCTTCTATACATAGCTGTCCAATTTTCCTAGCACCATTTATTGAAGAGACTGTTGTTTTTCCACTGGACATTTTTTCCTTCTTTGTTGAAGATTATTTGACCATAGAGTTGAGGTTCCATATCTGAACTCTCTACTCTGTTCCATGGGTCTATGTGTCTGTTTTTGTGCCAGTCTTGGTGTCTTGGTGATCACAGATTTGTGGTAAAGCTTGAAATCAGGCAACATGATGCTTCCAGCTTTGTTTTTCTTTTTCAACATTTCCTTGGCAATTCTGAGTCTTTTCTGGATCCATACAAATTTTAGGATTGTTTGTTCCAGCTCTTTGAAAAATGCCTGTGGAATTTTGATTGAGATGGCATTGAAGTTATAGATTGCTCTAGGCAGTATAGACATTTTAACAATATTTATTCTTCTGAGTCATGAGCATGGAATGCTTTTCCACCTTTTTGTGTCTTCTTCAATTTCTTTCACGAGTGTTCTATAGTTCCTGGAGTACAGATTCTTTACCTTTTTGGTTAGGTTGATTCCCAGGTATCTTATGGTTCTTTGTGCTATAGTAAATGGAATTGATTCTCTAATTTCCCTTTCTATATTTTCATTGTTAGTGTATAAAAAAGCAACTGATTTCTGTACATTGATTTTGTATCGTACCACATTACTGAATTGTTGTATGAGTTCTAGTAGTTTGGGGGTAGAGTCTTTTGGGTTTTCCATATAAAGTATTATGTCATTTGCAAAGAGAGAGAGTTTGACTTCTTCTTTGCCATTTTGAATACCGTTATTTATTTATTTATTTATTTATTTATTTTTTACCGATTGCTGTTGCTAGGACTTCTAGTACTATGTTGAACAACAGCGGCAAGAGTGAACATCCTTGTCGTGTTCCTCATCTCAAAAGGAAGGCTGTCAGCTTTTCCCCTTTGAGCATGAACATTTGAGGAATGTTCCATCCATCCCTATACTTTGAATCATTTTAATCAGGAATGGATGCTATATTTTGTCAAATGCTTTTTCTTCATCAATTGAGAGATCCATGTGGTTCTTCTCTCTTCTCTTATTGATTTGTTTTATCACATTGATTGATTTGTGAACGTTGAAGCACACTTGCATCCGGGATAAATACCACCTGGTCAAGGTGGATAATCTTTTTAATGTACTGTTGAATCCTATTAGCTAGGATCTTGTTGAGGATCGTGGTATCCATATTCATCAGGGATGGTCTGAAATTCTCCTTTCTGGTGGGCTTTTTGCCTGGTTTGGGCATCAGGGTAATGCTGGATTCACAGAAAGAGTCTGGAAGTTTTCCTTCTGTTTCTTTCTTTTTCGAAACAGCTTCAGGAGAATAGGTATTATTTCTTTTTTGAATGTTTGGTAGAATTTTCCAAGGAATCTGTCAGGTCCTGGGCTCTTATTTTTTGGGAGGTTTTGATCACTGCTTCAATCTAGTTACTAGATATTTGTCTATTCATGTTGTCAATTTCTTCCTGATTCAGTTTTGGAAGTTTCTAAGTTTCCAGGGATGCATCCATTTCATCTACATTGCTTAACTTATTGGCATTTAACAGTTGATAATAATTTCTGATAATTGTTTCTGTTTCCTTGGTGTTAGTAATGATCTCTCCCTTTTCATTCATAATTTTATTAATTTGGGTCCTCTCTCTTTTACTTTGGACTAGTTTTGGCAACTAGTTTTTATTGATCTTATTGATTCTTTCAAAAAACCAGCTTCTAATTTCATTGATGTGTTTTACTGTATCTCTAATTTCTATCTCATCAATCTCGGCTCTAATCTTGATTATTTCCCTTCTTGTGCATGGGGTTGTCTGTCTTACTTTGTTGTTGATTTTCCAGTTCTTCAAGATGTAAAAAGAGTTGGTGTATTGTGGATGTTCCTTTTTTTTCTTGAATGTTGACAATTTTTAAAGATTTTCATGACTTAGGATAGTGGGTCTTGACATTGTATATTGGAATCACTTGGGAACTTAAAAACATACCTGAAATCTAGATTCTATCATCAGAAGTTCAGATTTAATTGATCATGGACATTGGCTCCTGGGTATTGAAATCTCTAAGCTCTCCATGTGATTCTAATGCCTAGTGAAATAGTAGAATCACTGTCTTAGGATTTTAAGAAGGCTTGGGTGAGAATTGTAAGATTTTACATCTTATAAATGTTCCCTTGAAATGACCATACCTAAACACAACATGCCTTGAATATGTCTTAGCTCTTATGTGGAATTTAAGAAACAAAACAAACAAGAAAGGAAAAAGAGAGAGAAACCAAGGAACAGATTCTTAACGGTAGAGAGAGAACAAACTGATGGTTACCAGATGGGTGAAACAGGTGATGGGAATTAAAGGGTACACTTATCATGAAAAGCACTGGGTAATGTACAAAATTCTTAAATCACTATATTGTACACCAGAAACTAATATAACAATGTATGTTGACTATATGGGAATTAAAATTTAAAAAATAAATTAAAAATAAGGCAACGTGGCTAGCTCAGTCAGTAGAGCATGTGACTCTTGATCTCAAGCTCATCAGTTTCAGCTCCACATTGGGCCTGGAGCCTACTTAAAAAAAAGTGATAATAATAATAAATAAATTTTAAAAACTTAATAAAAATAAATGAATTTTAAAATAGCTGATTTGTTGACATAAGTATATTGTAACTTAGTTACAACAAGTCCATGATTAAAATATGATTAAAAGCTATATTCCCAATATTATTTTGGTTCCTAATCCATGAGGTTATTACTGTTAAATTTTCTACTTCTGCATAATGTACTCTTTGTAGAATGGATTTTTAAAAGACCTATTATTAATGTAGATTGGATTTTACTGATGTACTGGTAAATAATTAACAACCAGGTCTTTTAGAATAAATGGCCCTGATCTGTAACGTTTTCTGCTTTCCATGATATATGTACAACTACTGTGACCACTCTCAACCTACAACATGATGTCAGCCAGCTGACAAAGTTTCTGAAAATTTAATAGCTGTTACAAGCTTGGAGCTGGGTCCTGCATATCATTACAACACACCACTTGCATATGTCTAGCCTTTTGTAGTAAACATTCTTTACAAATATGTCAGTTAATCCTCAAATTCACACAGTGATAGAGTTACAGTGTGATTTGTTCCAATTCAGAGGAAGGAAATAAGAGGCTTAAAGAAGATTTAAACTGCTCAAGTCAAGACTGGCTGCAGCCATCAACATAAAATTTTGAACATCTACTGTGAATCAGGGGCTATTCTCCCATATGTGGATGCGTGGCATTATCTCTACCCTCAAAGAGCCTATATTTTACTCTAAAAAGACAGAAAAAAAACCCAAACAACAACAGTAAATCAGCATATAGGATAATGTTTTTTAATTTTTATTATTAATGATTTGTAAAGATAAACCCATTGTAAAGAGCCTCAGTGTATCTCCCAATTAAATATTTTTAAGTCATAAAACTAAAAATAGTTGAAAATAAGAATTTTAATTGTCAACTAATGTCTCTTGGCCTAAAAAATTAAATTTTATAGTATGCCCTCAAGGTCAAAACTAGAGTTTCTAGAAAATAAGTAGGCAGATAGTCAACAGCATTTACTAATTTCTCCTTCTGGTAAAAGGTGAAGTTATAAACCCAGTGAGCTTTTGATTCCTGAAAATAAGATTTTTGGTTCCTTAACCTTTTGTGAAATAGATATTTGAAAATTGTGTATCACTGAGAAATTTGTCATGTTCCTATACAGACAGGCCTAGTTTACCTTTCTACTGAATCTTATATTTATTTATTTATTTATTTAAGTTTTTGGCCTGCTTGGGTGCTATCTGGCACCAGTAAAAACATATATCCCCCACAATGCTACTTATTAATTTATTTCATAATTATTTGCAAATAAAAAAAACCTAGTTGATTACAGTTGCTAAAATAGTATGCCTTTTAACTACAAATGTGTGTCTAATGTCTTATATTTTCCCTGGATAGCTCTAGCTAGGTGGATTTCAGATGATGTTTTAGTTTCCTTACATAAGAGCAAAAGATCTGAATCTAACTTAAGCAAAAATCAGTTTAAAAAAAAGAATTGAAGGGTGCCTGGGTGGATCAGTGGGTTAAAGCCTCTGCTTTCAGCTCAGGTCATGATTTCAGGGTCCTGGGATCGAGCCCCACATCGGGCTCTCTTCTCAATGGGGAGCCTGCTTCCTCCTCTCTCTTTGCCTGCCTCTCTGCCTACTTGTGATCTCTGTCAAATAAATAAATAAAATCTTAAAAAGAAAAAAAAGAATTGAAATATGTGATTAGAGAGATACCACTCACTATATGAAAAAAAATGCCTAAAAACTAGGATTTGAGGATGGGAAAAAAATGAAAACAAACAAACAAACAAATAAAAAAACAAGTGAGATCATCAATCTCAGCAGGAGAACTCAGTACTTCTTATTCAGGGCACTGACATCATAATTAACCAGAATTAGCTGTTCATAACATTCTTTCCTTGTATTATTTCATGTAAGATTTTAATATCGAGGGATACAGTTTGATTATCATGGTTGGTACATATGCCAAATATTTAATTGGGGCATGACATTGGAACAGGTCTGCTGATGCTGTTCCCACAAGAACCATGTCTAGTGACAAATTTGCAATGCAAACTTTACCAAGCAAAGTCAAAGACAAGTGCTACTACTAAAGAATTATAGAAAAAAATAGATATCTTCAGAATATATTAATTTTTCTCAATATTAGTTTCTTTCCACCAAAAGACTGACCTATACTATTTTTCTCAAGGGAAAAAATTTTGCTATTTACTATGAATAGGCTGCCCATGTTGAACATATTGTAAGTGTGGTTTATAGAAAAAATAAAAGCAATGAATCAATTTCATCAGTTTCTGTATTAAATATGGATCATCCTTAATATTAAACCATACTCATATTATTTTAAACTGTTATTTGTGTATTTATTAACTCCAGTTTAACCTCATGAAGCAGAGACTTAATTTTCTTTTCTCACTAGGCCTAGAGATGGACTCTATTTCCCAGAATCCCTTGCAGTTAGGTGGGCCATACAAATGTTTTAGTCAATGGAGCATAAGGAGAAGTGGTTGCCAGATTGACCTGCTTAAACCCTCTATATCTTTTCCTTCCATGCTCTTTCCCTCTGCTGAATGATAAAATAAAGTTCACTGGAAACTAGACATTGAAGATGGCAGAGCTGCCAATCACCAGGATCCCTTAAGACTATATTGAACAACAAACTATGCTCGTTGGGTTATAGTGTGAAGAAGAAACTCCTAATATTTTTGTGCCTTTTTTTTTTGTAGAAATATTTATTTCAGTAGCTATGGTTAATTCCACTTAATGGTCCTCATAGGATATATTTTACTCTATACATTAAGCCTTTTCCTAAATACTTATTTTACTGCCATACATGTCTAAGGATAAGAATCTTGTGGGTTATGAATTAAACCCAAAGAATCCAACTGATGCCCACACAATTTGCCTAGCCAGTCTTCTTTCAGATTTCCTGAATGATGCTCATACATGTGAGAATGATGTACTACACATGACTGGTCAAATTTCTTATGAGTAGCTTTCAGTTGACAAAGTTCCAGAACCTCTCTATTGTCAGTAGCAGCTCATCACTAATGTTATATTTAATTATGTCTCATAAGTAAGCTTCATTCATAAACAGAGTAAGAGAGTAAGAGTGAGAAATGTTCCCATTGTATTACCCTGTGCTCCTACCACCCTGTATCACTTCTGATATGGAAGTAAGAAAATGCCCCCTTAGAATAACTGGGTGGGGAACCTGGAGATTTCAGTCGGTTAAGTATGTGACTCTTGGTTTTGAATTAGGTCATGATCTCAGGATTGTGAGATCCTGTGCTCAGTATGGAGTCTGCTTGAGATTCTCCCTTACTCTCTCTCTGCCCCTTCCTTCACTCACACTCTCTCTTAAATAAATAAATAAAATCTAAAAAAAAAAAAAAAAAAGGAAACCTAGGTAGCATAGTAGGTTAAGCATCCAACTCTTGGTTTCAGCTCAGGTCATGATTTCAGGAACATGAGACTGACCTCTATATCAAGCTCTAAGCTCAACACATAGTGCTTAAAACTCTGTCTCCCTCTGCCCTCTCCCTCCTTAAATAAATAAATAAATCTTAAAAAAATGAATCCCTAGTTACATTGCTATGTAGTATTATAAGCATACCCTTGCCTTATATTTCTTCTTCTTTCCTGTCTCATGCAACCCAATAGGTATTCGTAACAAAAAGATTATGCCAAACATAAAACCTAGGAAAATAAGGGAGTTTGCACATGGGTATTTTTTTAACTGACTGAAAATTATTGATTTTATCATCTAAGAATATATAATATTAATAACTAATCATATTTCATTATTTTATTTAGATAGTAAACTTTACTGGGAGAGAAACTGGAAAACAACTCAAAACCTTAAACCCATATCCCTTTCTTCTATACCTTCCCTTCTTCTTTGGTATAGAAAGGGCATTTGAGGACCATGGCTCTTTCTGGATGTGCTAAAGCACAGGACTACTTGGTGGTGAGTTGAGGACCAGAACAGGATTCCCTAATAATTGTGGATGACTCAGCATTGAGATAATCAAGAATTCATACCCTCTTGCTCACATAGGCTCTTAAAAAAATTATTTATTTTAAACAAAATTAAAGATTTTATTTATTAAAAGAAAAGATTTATTTATTTATCTGAGAGAGAGAATGAAAATGCGGTGGGAGGGTCAGAGAGAGAGAGAAAGAGAACCCTAAGCAACCACGGGGAGAAGCCCAATGCAGGGCTTTATCGCCTCTTCCTGAGATCATGACCTGAGCCGAAATTAAGATTTGAATATTTAGCTGATTGAGCTACCCATACACCCTCACACAGATTCTTGAGAAGACCTATTTGGTCTTTCTGGATCTAGAAAGGAGCTACCAAATTGAGCCAAATGGGTTTCAGGTTCTGAGGCAAGGAGAGGCTTGATAAATGCAGCCAGTGAGACTGGAAGCAAAGAGCATTTTTCTCTGGCCTCAGGGAACAATTGGCTGTTGAGAGATTGTCTTCTGCTTTATCAGAGTCACAGAAGGAGCTGTGCCTTCTGGAGACTGTTGTTTTGTCCAGTTTACCCTAATGGCAATCCGATCATTAAACATATGGAGTTTGGATAATAGTTATACTATCCTTAAGAGCACACGGAATCATAGGAGGGACTAACAACAAAACCAGAGGTGAAATTACTCATGCTGAAATAGAGTGGAGTCAGAAGACAACAACTTAAAATAAAAAAAAAAAAAAAGATAATATGAGCGCTTGAGGGGAGGACCAATTAAGTTATTAAAATCATGATATTAAAATCAAGAATTCATACCTTCTTGCTCACATAGGCTCTTAAAAATTATTTATTTTAAATAAAATTAAAGATTTTATTTATTAAAAGAAAAGATTTATTTGAAACTAAATTTTAACCATTTGGAAGCCTATGTCAACAGTATTCAGCACCACGTTAGTGACTTGACAGATCATGTGAAATTAATAACACAGAACTCACAGGTTTAAAAAAAAAGAGATGATTTTCAGAGATAAAATATAAAAATAACATGTGTCTTAGAAAAGGAATATAAGACATAGAAGAAATAATTACATAAATCAAAGGGGACAATTTTTCTGATTCAAAGAATTAAAAATCACAGGGCTCCTGGGTGACTCAGTTGGTTAAGCTCCTGACTCATGATTTTGGCTCAAGTCATTATCTCAGGAAAGATCAAGTCACAAATTGCCTCCTTGCTGAGTACGTAGCCTGCTTGGGGTTCTCTGTCTCCTTCCCGTCTGCAACTTCCACCCACCACCACCACCTCCACCCACTGACTTGCATATGCTGGCTCTCTCTCTCTCTCTCAAACAAACAAACAAACAAAAATCTCATCAAGTCCCAGGCAGGATTAATTTTAAAAAATGCCTTTAGCATCAGAGTGAATACCTCAAATTCCAAGGATAAAGAAAATAATCCACAGCCTCTAGTAAATTATAGCAAATTACTTCTGAAAGAAAATGAAACTAACATCGGCCTTTCACTGGTAGTAATGCATGGTCAAAGTCAGTGGGACAGAGAAAAATACTCTGCTTATAATATACTCATGGGGGGCCTGGGTGGCTCAGTGGGTTAAAGCCTCTGCCTTCTGCTCAGGTCATGATCTCAGGGTCCTGGAATCAAGCCCCGTGTCGGCCTCTCTGCTCAGAAGGGAGCCTGCTTCCCTTCTTCTCTCTCTGTCTGCCTCTCTGCCTACTTGTGATCTCTGTCTGTCAAATGAATAAATAAAATCTTCAAAAAAATAATAATAATATACTTACATAAGGTATAATTTTTTTTAGGGCAAAAGAAAAATGAAAGAGAAAAAAAATTATTTTAGATTGTGTATTAAAGGTATATGCCATCAGAGTGAAATAGTTGAAAAACTAATTTGACCAAACTGAAATGGAATAAAAGGAGATATATCAAGATAGGGAAAGAAAATAATTATGATTAACAGAATTTTTTTTAAGATGTTATTTATTTATTTGACAAAGAGATAGCAGAAGTAGGCAGAGAGGCAGGCAGAGGGAGAGGGGGAAGCAGGCTCTCCACTGAGCAGGATGCCTGATGTGAGGCTCAATCCCAGGACCCTGGGATCATGACCTGAGTCAAAGGTAGACGCTTAACCAACTGAGCCACCCAGGCACACCGATTAATATTTTTTTAATAGACATTAATCTTAGTATATATTAATGAAAGCACAATTAGACATTTAAAAACAATGGCTGTGTTATGAGTAAATAGTATAAGGGAATATCTAATAATGACTTGTACCAATTATTAAGCAAGATAACAACACCTAGGAGCTGGTTTGGGGTTTGAGGTGGGGAAAAAAGTTTCTCTAAGGGTCCACTGTGAAAAGTGGGCTAAAGAGTGTGTCAGAGACAAAAGACAAAGAGTATTTAGTGGAGATAAATAAATATAAGTAACAGAAAGTTTCTCTTTTTACCATGAAGAGTAATAAATATTAAATGGAGAACAACAATTCATGTTAGAAGGGATCTTAGAGAAGGTGACTGTTAACTGCACACTTAACAATGTCCACTTATTAGACTTAGTACCTTTATTTTTTGGGTATCTAGTCCATAAAAGTAAAAGATTACAAAGAAAAATACAGAAGAGATAGAAGTGAAGATATTTATTTCAACTGTGTTCACAGAAGTAAATAAAACCTGAAAATAATCCAAATGTCCATGAAGAGTGGAATGGTGAAAACCATTGTGACATCACCGTATTTTAGTTTCATGTGAAGCTCCTAAATGATTAAATTACATACATATTTATTTACTTGAAGATATGTATCAGATTATATTTGCATGCAGAAAAGTCAGGTATCAGAGAAAGATATGTATATGATCTCTTTTTAAGATTAAACAGGACCTAATATGTGTAAAACATTTTTGTATATACTGCATATTTTATTATAAAGGTATCTGAATTCTGTAAAAAGAAAATGATCCCAGAATAGTTTTCAGGCTTGAATATTTCTAACCTTTTTTGATACATGATTCTGCTACATTTCTACACAAATACAGCACTGATAATTTGAAAAAAAAAGAATTTTAGATGGTTTTATTTTAATTAATAATTAATTATGATAGTTTAGATTATCAACTAAATTCTTACTTATGGATTTGTTATTTTTTTTGTAAAATGTGTATGTTTTTTAATCCACACAGAGCCAGGTTTTACAACTGATTTGGATTGAGCTAAATTTATTTAGCAGAACTAAAACGTGTGCTTGTGTATGTGTATATATGTATATGTATATGTGTGTATGTGTAAAATAACATAATTAAAATTACCCTTGTACTATAATAGAAGATTGGATTAGACTCAAAATCTTGGATAACTCTTTAAAGTGACCATGCATTCACGAAATTAGCAGATAATTAATTGACTGTCATTATTTTTTTTTCTTTCACATTAATATTCCTCAACTGCTGAAAATTTCCAATAGGCTCAATTGTGCTAATATTATTTGAGGTTAACGAAATGATCAGGAACCATTCTTAGCTTTCCAGGTGAGTGATTAATTCAAATCTGTATCTCAATTGATGAATTATAATCTACATAATTCTACTTTCTGTATGTAAGAGTAGCCCAAAGTAACCATTTCTAAATTTTAGTAACAATGAAACATGTTTTAACATAGTCAATCAAATTGATTGAGCATGCAATTCAATTTTATGAAATAATATGCACTGAATTCAGTAGAATTAGTTGTTATAAAATTTTCTGACAGGAAGTATTAGCTTCCTTAAACTCTTTATTTTATTGTCTCGAAATTAATTCATATTTTTCCACAAATCTTTTGCAACTTTCTGTCTTTCTTCCTTTTCATTCCAGAAACATTTCATTAGATTTCACAAATGAGTGAGTCTGTGAACAGTGAACTGAAATAAATGTGGTTTGATTCACTACTTCCCTTTCATTAGGCTAATATGTATTAGATTACTTCTGTTAATCCAAGTGTATAGAATTTAAAATTCTTTTTTTAAAAGGTTGTAAAACTAAACATAGATTTGAGCCAAATATCCATTATTATTCCAAAAATAAATGCAAGTATAAATGTGTTTTTTTCCAAAAATGTTTAGTAACATGTATGATGAGAGCCAGTATTTAAACTCCATTTGTTGGTTTAATGTTTGGATGCATATTAATAAGACATCTAAATCAAATATCTCTTATTAGTAGAAAAATTTTTGCATGTTAACTTAATTGCTGCAGTAAGTGGCTATTTTAAGGCACATGTCAACATGTTTAGATATAATTAAGAACAAGTAATCCTTTGAAAGGGCAAAAGTGATTTTGCAATTTTTGAAAATGGTTTAGCAATTGTATTCAAAATTTAAAAAAAAAAAACAGTGCTCTCAAAGTTAATTGAAGAAGCTTGAGTTTAATCAATTCAGTATTTTTCCTGCTTATCTGATATTTCTCCGAATACTTTAGTGTTCAGGATGATATCAGAAAGGTAAATGATGGGTTTCTAGAACTCTCCAGTCTGAGATGAGTTAAGATATTCATCAGTTATTTTACTTTGAAAGTCCTATGAATATGAGCACAATTTTTTTATTTTTTTATAAATATATAATGTATTATTGGCCCCAGGGGTACAGGTCTGTGAATCGCCAGGTTTACACACTTCACAGCACTCACCAGAGCATATACCCTCCCCAATGTCCATAACCCCACCACCCTCTCCTGACACCCCTCCCCCCAGCAACTCTCAGTTTGTTTTGTGAGATTAAGAGTCTCTTATGGTTTGTCTCCCTCCCAATCCCATCTTGTTTCATTTATTCTTTTCCTTCCCCCTAAACCCCCCATGTTGCCTCTCCACGTCCTCATATCAGGTAGATCATATTATAGTTGTCTTTCTCCTATTGACTTGTTTCGCTAAGCATAATACCCTCTAGTTCCATCCACGTCATTGCAAATGGCAAGATTTCATTTCTTTTTGTGTCTGCATAGTATTCCATTCTATATATATACCACATCTTCTTTATCCAGTCATCTGTTGATGGACATCTAGTGAACACAAATTTTATATAAATTTATAATGATATATATAAGTTCAGTATCTTTCTTTTTTAGGTCATTATATTTCCCAATATTACCAATCCAGTGTTTAGAATTATGTAATATTTTTAAGCTCATGTAGATATATAAACATTTATACTATAATTGATATTTATGCTATTATTCTATGTTCACTTATTATTCCAAATTATATGGCTTATTTTTTTTCTTTTTACTTTACAAACATGATATCCCATTACCTATATTTGTACATCTCAACATTCTTTTACAAAATGGAAATTGATCAGAGTAAACTGGTATATCTATCGGTGATTCTTTACATGGCTACATGGTTTTCCATGGCATGGATATACTCTGATTTATTTTCCCATGACTATATATCCTTGTTCTGTGCTATAAACACTGATATTGTAAATATCATTGTATATGTGTCCTTGCACACTAAATTGTTTTTTCTGGGTAAATGTTTTTAATTTCTTAATTAAATTTATTAAATCTTAATATTCTTAATTTCATATTGCCAGATAACATCAAAGTAACTGTAACACATTGCATTACCCACAGCCTTAAGTGAGAGTATTCCCTTCTCCTTCATTCTCTGACAGTAATAGATGTTATAGCTTATTTTAACTTTTGCCTTTCTGATGAGAATTAAGTGATAATGTCGTTATCCTGTAAGTGGTATGTCGTTATCAAATAGTCATTCTCTGACTACTTGTGAGTTTAGCTCTTTTGCACATTTATTGGAACTTTTACTTTTGTCAAAAATGTGAAATGGTATAACTATTTTGGAAAATATTTTGGCATTTTCTTTAAAAATTAGCTGTAAACCAACCATATGTTTCTGCCTTTTCTTCCTTGGTATTTACCAAAAACATGAAACCACAACTCTTGAACATGAATGTTCATGGCAACTTTATATTTAAAACTCCAAAACCAGAAATAACATCAAAGTTCCTCACAAGTGATGGATACATTTTAGTATATTGATACAATGAAACACTACCCAGAAATAGCCAGAGTGAACTGCTGATACACAAAATGGGTGAATCCCAAAATCACCATGCTGAGTGAAAGAAGCCAGATAGAGAAAGACTGCACACTAAATGATTCCACTTATATGAAATTCTAGGAAATGTAAACAAATTTATAATGAGAGGAAGTGGACTAGAATTTTCCTTAGAACTGTGGGGAAATCAAAACCAGTGTAGAAGGATTACATTGGAGCAGGACTAATCTGTTGGGAGTAATGAATATGTTTATCATCTTGATTTTGGTGATATGCCAAAATTATCAAATTATACAATTTAAATATGTAAAGTTTATCATATGTCTCTTATAGCTCATTAAGTCTGTTTTTAAGAACTTTTTAAAAAGCAGAAAGAGGCTTGCCTGAGTGGCTCAGTCAGTTGAGTGTTCAGCTCTTGATTTTGACTCAAATCATGATCTCAGGAAGGAACCTTGCTTTTGGCTTTGTGCTCAGCAAAGAGTTTGCTTGAGATTTTCTCTCCTTCTCCCTCTGTTCCTCCCCCCACTTGTGTGTGCCTTTTTGGGCTCATTCTCTTTCTAAAATAAATAAATCTTTTAAAAAGTAAATCTATAAAAAAACAAAAATAAACTACCTCTTTTAGATTTTTTTTTAAAGATTTTATTAATTCATGAGAGAGAGAGCATAAGCAGGGGAGGGGCAAAGGGAGAGCCCCACATTGGGCACCCTGTTTTGTAAAGTTTGTGCTTCTCCCTTGCCTTCTGCATCTCTCCCTGCTTGTAGTCTCTCTCTTTCTGTCAAGTAAATAAAAAAAATATTTTTTTAAGGGTGGGTTTTACTTTTGGAAATATTGTTTTATGAAAATAATCTTAGGTATAGCCTTGTTTGAGCACCTATGGTATTGCCCAGAAAACAATTCCATCCGTTAAAATTACCATAAAACTATTTTAAATATTTAATTTTAGTTTCTTTTCAGATTCAAGAGTACTTACACAATCATTTAAAATATGTAATATTATTTAAAATTTTTAAAATTAAATTTTATGGGCTAAGGCAAATAGATGCATTATAGCATAAATATTCGGAAAAATTTAATAATTATGGTGGGAGATGATGAAGCAATGTGTCCAATTTTAAATATCTTAGTAATTAAACTTTCCATTTATAGCTTTCAAATTTAAAAAATGTTGAGCTTATTATAATTATAATGAAATATTGAACACAATTATATGAACTTTAATAATTGATATCAGTGTATCTTCCATGAAACTTTATGGAATGTTGAAAAGAAGTAATTAAAGGAAAGAAAGAGTTTATGTTAGGAGGTTAATGCCTTCGACACTATATAGAAGACATAAAATTTCAGGACAGTTGTTATTTGACCTTGAATTCTAACAATGAGAACATTATTTTATGCTGATTTTAGGTCTTAGTGAAAAAAACCTCAACCTTTTGGAAGTTGATGTTTATTTTAGTACACTTCAGTGACAATAGAGCTTGAATCTTCTAATACCATCTACAATTTTAAGCTTTATTTTATTAATCCAACCTCAAAATAAATATCATTTAATAAGAAGAGATATTTCAGAATAGTGCCTGGGTGCCTCAATCATTAAACTTCAGCCTTTGGCTCCGGTCATGATCCTGGGGTCCTGGGATCTAGATCAACACCAGGGCTCCCAGCTCAGCAGAAAGCCTGCTTCTCCCTCTCTCACTCCCTCTGCTTGTGTTCCCTCTTTTGCTTTGTCTCTGTCAAATAAATAAATAAATAAATATTTTAAAAAAGAGGTATTTCAGAAGCATAGTGACCCTGTCCTCTCATTTTTCTGGATAATGTATAAAGTGATTTCTCTGTCAGAAATGGCTCGGTGTTATGTAAATAGCAACAGGAAGTGGTATCTATTGTGGCAAAGTCTCTAAAGACATTTATATTATTGTTCTTTTCTTCATGATACTGGTCAAACAAAACATTCTTCATTTAATTAGAATTTGATTAAGATTGGAAAAAATTATAATTTTTATAAGCACAAGAGAAGCCTCAATGGACAGTGTAGGACATTTTGAATTAAATTTTATAATGAAGATACTGGGTTGTTATTAACAATGGCATCATTGTGTAGATAAATACAATAAATAAATAGGCATGATCATAATTCTTTTTTTATAATTGTTTCTAGTAAAACATATACGGATAGACCAAGATCCTTCTGTTATTTATTTTAAATACATTATTTAACAATGTGATTTTTTTTTTTAAGGTTATTTTATTTATTTATTTGACAGACAGAGATCACAAGTCGGCGAGAGGCAGGCAGAGAGAGAGGAGGAAGCAGGATCCCCGCAGAGCAGAGAGCCCGATGCGGGGCTCGATCCCAGTACCCTGGGATCATGACCTGAGCTGAAGGCAGCGGCTTAATCCACTGAGCCACCCAGGTGATTTTTAAACACCTCTCCTATGTTCATATCCTTCTCTTTTAGGTACATTTGACTTGTTTTAATAGATAGTAATATTTTATTCCATGGTCATAGCATCATGATTTGACTGCTTTCTTTCTTTCTTTTTGCTTTTGCAAACAAGATTAACATGAATTGCTTTGTACACGTATCTGTGAACATCTCTGCAAAAATTAGAGAAGGACAAAATAATAAGGAATGTTGATAGCAGTGTGTTGCATTTACTGGCACTGCTAATTTTTTATAATTGCAAATCTAAATTCTTATGTAAAATCTGATTAATTTCTCCTATGATCTGTCCCTCCAATTGTTAAGAATGCCATTACATTCCTTTAGTTAAAAACTAGAGAAGGTAGCAAGGATATATAGCCCAGTCAAATAACCAAGAAAAACCTATCCTTTTCTTTACAAACAAATAATTCTATGAGAATAAAAAAGGGAATATAAAAACACTTTTATTAAGAATTTACCAAAAAAAACCTACTAAATAAAAGGACTGTGTTACATTTAATTATATTGGATGAGATAAACATGAACTAATAATGGGGGGCTACAAATGATCAGTAAGAGGATTATGAAAGGGAAGATAAACTTCCAAACTGGTGGGCAAAGTGGTAGGGAAACACTATATTAGGTAACATTTTAAGTGCTATAGAATTTTAAATTTCAACAGGCATATGACTAGAAGTTCTGTTGCCAAACAAAGGTAGGCGGTTATTTCCCAAGAGAATTAGAGTTTAATATTATTATGATATACCTACCAAGATTTGAGGGTGCTTTGTATGTATGCCTGAGAACTTATTTTATGCGCAGACAGAAGAATGAGCTCTTTCTCGGGGAAAAGGCATATTAACCATATCTTTTACTAAATACCATCAGAATTGCAGTTTACTATTATAGCAAGGTAAATAACACTCTACAGTGGACCAGAACACTAATAGTAACATATATGACCAATCCTATCCTCTTTCTCTCTCTCTTTCTCCACACACACACACACACACACACGCATGCGTGCACACACACACACAACCTATTTATCTTTATACAGATCTGCATGAGGATTACTTTAAAATTAGAATATTATTTACGAGCATTGAATCAGATAGGAAGAGTTAGATGAGTGAATATTTTATGACATCAGACTAGGACACTTTCATTTCAGAAGGAGGGATTGAGATACTCAAATTCTACTGATTTATGCTCACTTAGTATGGATAGTATTTGTGTGGGTGGTAAGAACTTTTTTCAGTACCTACATCCATGTCTGCAAGGTTAACTAATCTTTGTGCATAATGTATCTCTTCCCAATATGTAAATATACTCTTTCAGGTTAAAATTGATACTATCTCTCTCTCAGACAACTGTTCCTATGTCAACTTTTGTTATAATGCAATTATTTACAGCTCATATAATACAATCTTTATCTAAAATTAGATCCCATTGAAAACCCGACATACTGATGACAGATTAACATGAATTCAAAGAGAAATCAGGGGATGCCTAGGTGGCTCAGACAGTTAGGTGGCTGCCCTTGGTTCAGGTCATGATCCCAGGGTCCTGGAATTGAGTCCTGCATTGGGCTCCTTGCTCAGCAGGGAAACTGCTTCTCTATCTGCCTGCTTCTCCCCCTGTTTGTGTGTGATCTCTTTCTCTCTCTCTGATAAATAAATAAAGAAAATCTTTAAAAAAAAGATGAAATCAGGATGAAAACTGATTTTATAGATAGACGTACTAGATATATTTCTGCTTGTTTATAATGTCCAGATACTTAAGGAAGATGAGAAATAGAAAATCTTACATGAAATTTTCTTTTTCATGATTTATAATATTTTATAATTTAAACAATGTATAGTGTATCCATTTATTAAATATGGACACTTATTTTGTTGTTTATTTTGTTTCTTAATATTAAGATATATGATATGTATGTTCATGAAATTTCACTAACCTAGGAAATATTAAGTATTTTGCAGATTCACTCCTTCACTGGGAGTCTAAGGCATTGGGGAAATAAATCATGTTTAGCCCAGCATGACCTATGGATTTTAGTGGATCACAGTATAGATAGAATTTGCTCAAAATATAGATGTGGCAATAAAATTAAATTATATACATGGAGAGCAGAATTATGGGTTACAAAAGAAAGGTCCACATTTTTCTTTAGACTAGAGGTGACCACAACTGTCCAATATGAGCTATACTTAACTCCCACTGCCTTTTTATCCATAGCTTTAACTTTACTAACCAATTTTCTATTCCTCAACACAATACGATCACATTTCAGACCTCTTAGCTAAGTCGTTTATGCTTTAATGTTTTATAAACCTTCATGGACTACTCCTTCATTAAGCTGAAGTTAACCTGTTATTTTGTCTCTGAACTCTATTCTTGAATTCTTCCTCCCATTATAGGATGATGTGCATATATGCATTGTATTGTAATTAGTTTCAATTGTTTAAGAACTATTTAGGTACAAAGATGATTTTCCCCATTATTGCTTCCTAGAAAACATCACCATGCCTAATACATAATTTCACTCTTTAAACATTTGAACAAATAAACTAAATTTTAGTGAACATTATTACTGGTTCCTAACTTTTCAATTTTCAAGATTTTGGTTTTTTAGACATGGCTATTAGTATGAAATCCTTTGTTGTTTATTTTTACATGTATAAGCACTACCTATTCTTTCTCAGATCAAAAAAATGCATTTCAGGTGATTAAAAAAGACTAGGCAAGATGACAATTTGACGTCAGTATTGTGTGCTCTATTTTTGTACACTTTAAGCATAGTGTCATACATCTGTCTTTATTTCTAGTTAGTAACAATTTTGAAATTACACAGAATTATATAAAGTGAAACTTTTCTATTACTAATATGCATTATAACTAAAATAGGTTTTGATAGCTGTTAAGTTAGAGCAGAAACATTATCCAAAATCATAAGTTTAAAGTAAAATGTACTGGGGCACTTGGGTGGCTCACTCACTAAGTGTCTGTCTCTGGCTTGGGTTGGTCATGATCCCAGGGTCCTAGCATGGAGTCTCACATCAGACTCCCTGCTCTGCAGAGAGCCTGCTGCTCCCTCTCCCTTTACTTGTGTTCTCTCTCTTGCTGCATCTCTGTCAAATAAATAAATAAAATATTTAAAAGAAAAAGTAAAATGTATTGCATGAACAAATTTTTCACTGTGAAATTTGCAGAGTAAATTGCATAACTTCAGATGAAGTTTCTAGGAGAGTGTCAACAATTTTTAAGAATATTATGAGGGGTGCCTGGGTGGCTCAGTGGGTTAAGCCTCTGCTTTCGGCTCAGGTCATGATCTCAGGGTCCTGGGATTGAGTCCCGCATCGGGCTCTCTGCTCAGTAGAGCCTGCTTTGCCCTTCTCTCTGCCTGCCTCTCCACCTACTTGTGATCTCTCTCTGTCTATCAAATAAATAAATTTAAAAAAAAGAATATTATGAATAATGTTGCAATGATAAGGAGCCAGTAACCTTTGGAACTCAAACTACATTAACACAATATGTATGCATTGTGTATGTGTGTGTGTGTGTGTGTGTGTGTGTGTGTGTGTGTTTGTAATGGAGATTATCCTTATATATTGTAGCTGACATCCATTTGATGTTTCAGGAATGAGACTAATTTCTTCATTTCTTCTTGTGGTCCCGTAAACATCTGTAATTTCACAAGAGAGATGAATTTAATTAATAATCAATAATAGATACTGCCTCTTGCTTTTGTTTCAAACTTACTCTTCTTTTTCCTCCTGCAATATTTAATTTGTCTTTAGTCTCATGCAGTGTATTTTCTACTTCAGCTATTATAGTTTTCATGACAAGAATTTCAACTTGCATCTCTTTTGACATCTTAACATGGCTCTACTTAAGTTTTGAACACATGAAGTGCAGTCTAACATCTTTTTTAATATCCATGCCTGAGAATTCTAATACCTATGTCAGTTACGGCTCAGTTTTAACTGGTCAACTTTCCTCCTCATTATGGATAATATTTTCCTATATCTTCAAGCATCTGATGATTTTTTCACTGGGTCCTAGTGATTATACAGTTGCCTTGTTTGTGCTGGATATTTTGCATTCCTATATTCTGAAGCTTTGTTCTGAGATGCAATTAAGCTACTTGGCAGTTTGGCCATTTCAGGTCTTGCTTTTAAAGATATGTTAGGCAAGACAATGACAGTGTTTAATATGGGGTTAATTGTTCCCTGTTGTTGAAATAAGACTCTTCTAGTTCCCTGCCTAATCCTCCTCGAATTATGAGGTGTTACAACTTGGTGGGTGAGAATAGGCAGAGTTTCTGGCTCTGCATGCCATTTATTTATCCTGTAATGTTTTTGGATGGTTCTTACTCCAGCCACAGATAGTTACCTCAAATATAAGTAATTTTTCTTCACTTGTCCTTAGCTTTCACATATGTCAATATGGGAGTTTGCATTTTATGATTTGAGATTCCATATCAACTTAAAATATTATACCAATTTTGATAATTTTCCAATGCATGTGATATTAATATCTAAAAAAATTCTATTTAGAAATTGTGAATTTTTATTTTTATTTAAAAAAATAAAAAATGTTATTTATTTGTTACAGAGAGAAACAGTGAGAGAGGGAACACAAGCAGAAGGAGTGGGAGATGGAGAAGGAGGCTTCCTGCGGAGCAGGGAGCCTGGTGTGGGGCTTGATCCCAGGACCCTGAGATTGTGATCTGAGCTACCCAGGTGCCCCTAGAAATTGTGCATTTAAAAAAAAAAAAAGGTTTTATTCATTTATTTGATTGACAGAGATCACAAGTAGGCAGAGAGGCAGGCAGAGTGAGAGGAGGGGAAGCAGTGTCCCTGCTGAATAGAGAGCCCAATGCAAGGTTAGATCCCAGGGCCCTGGGATCATGACCTGAGCCAAAGGGAGAGGCTATAACCCACTGATCCACCCAGGAGCCCCAGAAATTGTACATTTTTAAAATTGGCTTCAAATATTTTGACACTCCAATCATTGAAAGGCAGTGTCTATCTCCTGCCTTTGTGTATGCATGAGCATATTGGGTTCGTGGCTCTGGGAATGCAGGAAGAACAATAAAAATGGCTGCTGGGCCGTCATCTTCCAGGCCGCCCTCTTCCTTTACCCATGACTCTCCCTGACTCCAGGACTCTCTTATCCTATTTGGACAAGACCTAGATGTCCAACAAACTTAATTTTATTTGTTATTCAAGCAAAATTTAAAATTTCAGGTTATCATAGACTTTGAAAGCCATCTTAGCAATTACCCTTAAAACTTTGAGACAGATAATTAACCATCAGTTTAGTCATCTCTTTGCTAACAGATTTTAACAAATAACATGAGCTTATTTGACCTTCAGTAAACTTTGATTGAAGTTTCACGTTTACTGCTGATAACTTTTTCAGGAGTTGGGATAGGAGTGGGGAGGGGGAGGGGCAGATGAGGGCGCCAGTTCAGAAAGCCTGAACATAAGGGACCGTGGCCTATCTGCCTTGGTGTCTGACGAGGTTATCTAGATCTGTGAGAATTTGGTAATCAAAAGTGCCTTCCAGAGGCCATTGGGATTGATTGTCTAATCGGTATTGTGGCCAAGTCACAGTACAGTAATGTATGAGATGTTGCTTTCGCAGGTCCTGGTCCAGTTCCAGGGTCTTAAGTTCAGCCAATAGACACCCTAGGCGTGTTTTGGGGTTGAATTTGGATTGGGAGGTCCCCATGCTTCATTGCCCGGCAATCCCAGGGTAGGAGGAGGGTGTCCCCTCGTCCAACACTGGGTTGTGGAGGGACAATGTCGACTGCCACAAAATTAGGATGTCTCCCAATTACCAGAGTCACAGAGGTCACCTGGTGACCAGCGGGGTCCATCCTGACATGGCCATGATTAGGACAGAGCTTTCTGGAGAATTGCAGAATCAGGAAAAACTACCATGGCTTTGGAAGTGGCATTCGGAGAGGCAGGTTCAGGTCCGAGTAAGTAGAGGAAAGAGCCTCTGCACCAGGGTGGGGGCTCTATCTTCTCCCACATTTCGGCACCAAATGTAAGGTTTTACAGGCAAGATACACATGATACCAGGCGAGATAGGCGCAAGGCAAGGTTTATTAAAGGCGCCCTTGGGTGAGGTTCCGCAACTCCAGAGAGGAGAGTCAGGGAAGTTGCACCGGGGAGGAGGTCAAGTGGGTCTTTTATTTGGGTTTAGACAGGGCATAGGTTCAAGCCATATAAGGTAAGGTATTCAGTGATTGGAGGATAGGGAGAGTCCTGATGTTCCTGTTTCCTGCATGGGTATCGTTTTACTTACGGTAATGTGTCCGTGGCAACCGTCCTTCTGTTGGGAGAATCATGGGTAAAGGAAGAGGGTGGCCTGGAAGATGACAGCCTGGCGGCCATTTTTATTGTTCCTCCTTCATTCCTGGAGCCGCCAACCCAACACATGCAAGTGTCAAGCAACAGGATATGACAGAAGTTTACCGTGTGACTTGGGAGGCTATGTCATAAGAGACTATGCAACTCCCATTTAATGGTGGTAACATTCATGCTGTAGTCCTCAGCTGACATGTAAAATATTTTACTATCTACATGGTGAAATCCCATGAGCAGTCCAAGACATATGGCAAAGTCTTGTACATATACTCTTGTTGAGATTCTTACTGAGTTGCAGCTTTGTGTTATTCTAGCCTGACCACTAAACATGTGAATGAAGCAGACTCCAAATCACTTCAGATTTCATGTACTCCCAGCTGAGACTCCCAATATAATGGAGAGAAAACAGGTATTTCTTTGGTTCCTTGTATAAATTCCAGACCCACAGAATTCATAAGCATACTAAAATGGTGGTTTTATGATAGAAATTTTTGAAAAAAAAAATTTTTAGATGTTTTTTATGTGGTCATAAATAATCAGAAGAAGAGTTATGAAACTAATTGTTATTATTACTTTACTTAATTGATATGATACTCTATAGAGCTGTTAAATAAAATTTCTTTTTTTTTATTTATAGTTTTTTATTTTTTTAAATAAACATATATTTTTTATCCCCAGAGGTACAGGTCTGTGAATCGCCAGGTTTACACACTTCACAGCACTCACCATAGCACATACCCTCCCCAATGTCCATAACCCCACCTCCCTTCTCCCCACCCTCCTCTCCCCAGCAACCCTCAGTTTGTTTTGTGAGATTAAGAGTCACTTATGGTTTGTCTCCCTCCCAATCCCATCTTGTTTCATTTATTCTTCTCCTACCCCCTTAACCCCCCCATGTTGCATCTCCACTTCCTCAAAAAAATTTTCTTGTTTCAACTGAAACCTGACAATTTTGTTTGATTAAGATAACCTCCCTGATAGTCTTTAATGGCAAAATTTAAATGTTTATTTTTTTAAAGTTATACTAAAAACAACAACATAATGAAAGGGAAATAGCTTACATACTGTGTATTTTTTTTTAATGCCACAAAACTGCAAGACATGCTAGTACTATTAAATACAATACGGTGTAGAGCAGGAAAGTACAGGATATACTACAGCTATCATGAAGATTTGAATGAAGTTCAGCTGGAAACTCATTAGGAAAAAAGTGAAATACTATATTATTACATATATTATCAAGTTGGGATAAACAGACAGTGCTTCACTTAAAACACACACACACACACACACACACACACACACTGTATAAAATAATAAGAACCGCAACAAGGCAAAAGGGAAACATAGAACATAGTTACTATAGCATAGCCAGTAGAAAATACATTGATTATATGTTGACAATTTTTTTAACTTAACACTTAGGTTATATTTTTCTGATTTCTCAATAACTTTTTCAAGTACATCCACATGGAAATTTAAATTGAGTCATTTAATTCATTGAGTTTCTTTTAAGCACACAACTTGCAAGATTTGCAAGTAGATTTATAGTGCTCTAAAAACTCAGTATGACCGTATACAGAGCTGAAACTAAATGACAACCTTCCACAAAAATATGTTTATTACTAGATTTCATTGGCTTTTGTCAAATTATGACAGGTCCTGAAATTATCCTTACCAGGGAACATTGTTGAGGCCTTATTGAGCCACTTATTTTTTCATGTTTTCCATTGTCAAACTTCAGCTTCTTACTAGACTGAGTTTCTTACAGGATATGAGATCTTAACTAGCTTATTTTGTCTTTAGTGCTATATGTCAATATTGTATCACAATATATGAAGCAGTGATCATACAGTTTCTAACAATTCTGCACATGCACAGTGTATTTAGACCTAAAGTGGTGCATTTGAGCAATTCAGAAGCACAGTTTGTCTAATATATCTTTTGCACCCCAGAAAATTTTTATAAATAATATCTTCCACATTATTCAGGGAGTTTTACTCAGTTTTCCTAGGTATCTCCCATGTATGTGTGAGGAATACATGTAATGAAACCTGATTGTTTTTCTCTTGTTAGTCTATCTTTTATTACAGGGGAGTCTCAGCCATGAAACCTAGAAGAGTAGAAGGAAAATGATTTTTCTTCTACAATATACTATTTTTAACTAAAGATTTGATAAATTATCTGCCTAGGAAAAAGGTGCAAGATAAATACATGAAAATACTATAGTCTTGGATTTGGGTGCTTAAGTTGGATATTTTCTTTTAAAAGTCTGTAGTTGGTCAGAACAACACAAAAGAATTCACTAAGGAAATTAGGAATTTAAATCAAAGTTTGCTACTGTTAGGCTTTGGTCTACTGCAGAGGCGATTTGGTAACAAACAAAAATGGTACTGGAGAGATATTTTGCAAATGCTTCAGTTAACACATTTAAATACACCTTATACATAGAGAAAATTGTCTTAATACTTTTAAATGTACACCATTTTATAAAAGATGAGGATAATTTTCAGGAGAATAAAACCAGTTTTGCAAAATGAGATTTTACGGAAGCATACTGTTTGAACTGGTCTCTTTAGTTGTAGCAAAAGGAAGTCTCCAGCTGATCCCTTTGATTTCCCTAGCTGGTTTGTTTCATTACCCTCATATGGATAATTCAAAAACCATATGGGGGGAATTTACTTTTTTAGTATTTGCAACTAAAACCTGCTGGGATACTTGGATCTTACAGCTTACAAGCAAACAAGTGGGAAAGCCTCATCATTTTTATTTCTAGGCAAGGAATGAACTTTGTAAGACTAATAATGAAAAGAACAGGTTTTGGGGAACATATAATGTAATTCGAAGATCTTTTACTCTTCTAATTTGATTTCTGTGTCAGTTTTGGTTCTCTGTTAATTGGTTTACAAAATATTTCATTTATCTTCCTTCATTTGATAATATGTCTTCACAAGATTCATGCAGTCTTATAAACATATGCCTGTTTTTTGATATATTTGTTATAATCAATCTGACCATTGATAAAAGAAATATCAGTATGGTAATCCAGTCTCAGATTTACTTTTATATTAATTTATAAATTTTATTGCATGGCCAATATTTGCGAAGTGAACAAAACAGAAATGTCACTTGTCATTCTCTTCCTGTGGGAGACAAAATATTTTACTATAATTTTAAGTATGGTGCTATAGAGAGAACAGTTATAAAAAGAATGTATAATACATAGGTCTTTGACAAACTGACTATACATCAGAGGTTCAGTAATTTGCTAGCATAATTTACAGAACTCAGAAAAAAAATATACTTCACTTACATCACTGGCTTATAAAGAATAGGACAGCCAGATGGAGGGCAATGTTTGGGTGGCGGCAAGTTGCCCAGCACTTCCAAGCTCTCTGTGGGCACACCACCCACCTAGCACACTCGATGTGTTCACCAACACAGAAACTCTCTGAACCTTGATATTTAGGGGTTTATATGGGGGTCTCATTATGTAGGCATGCTTGATTAAATCACTAGTGATTGGTATTGAACTCAGTCTCTGTTCTCTCTACCTTCTCAGAAGTTGGGTTGAAGCTTAAAGTTCCAACCCTCTAATCATGACTTAATCTTTCTGGGGACCAGCCCTCCAGCCTCTGTAGAGGTTTCCACCAAAATCTCATGCCTATGATATTCCTATCAATCTGGAGCTTCCGAGGGTTTTAGGAGCTGTGGGCCAAGAACTGGGACAGAGACCAAATATTTATTTATTTATGTATTTTGTTATACCACAGTAGGTTAAGAGATGCAATTTTTCAAAAGATGATCAGGAAAGTCTTTTCTCACAAGATTCTGTCTAAAGAAGAAACTAACTGAAGAGAAGAGTGGAAAGAGATGAGATGTGACTAGAAACTTTTTAGGAAAAGGAATGGCTTGTTTTGAATCACGTTTCCAAAAGATCACCCTGGTTGCTATGTAGAACTGTATTGTGGGGACATAGGAGTAGAAACTGTGAAATCACTCTTTTTATTATTATTATTAAACTTTTGGACATACAGATTTAGCACTTTGGGAGGTTTGAATAATGGAAACAAAACTTTTAGCTGAAATGATAGTTCCTCTGGGACGTCTTCCTTGAATTATTATGCAGAGTTAAGTGCTTTCTTCTCCAGGCCCACAGAACATCATTTTCAAATGTCTACTAAAAATAGAACATACTGCATTTTTATGGTTATTTGATTATATGTCTACAGCCACCATTAGTAGATTATAAGCCCCTGGAGAACTGATTGTGAGTTTGTACATCTTTCTGCCTGGTTGTTATTGTATTGCAGGTAATCAATAAATTCTCCTGAATGTGTGAATGGATCCAAGCTTTTAAATATTTCTCTTTTGAGACTTAAATATTTAGTTTGCCACACTACTTGGTTTATTATTGTTATTTTTTGCATAAAGAAGGCAACTTTTGAAAATATTTTAAATCTATTTTACTTAGCACAGATACTGAAGTGTATATTATTATACTGAAGAGATGACTTAGGAATCTTTTTCAACTTCTTTTTCAGTATGGGATATTCCAGCAATTTTATGACCTTTATATCAAAGTTTTCTTTCTTTATGGTTTTAATACAACATATTGTAGCACACTGAAATGAAATCTTTATTTTATACCATATGGTAGTCTACCAATACCGCTTAACAACAAGTACAAATTTGAGGGGAAAAAAAAAAAAAAAGCCCTACATTCCATTTCCCATAGTATCATTCTGTTAGCACTTGCTGAGACATAAACTTAAATAAAAGATCTTGCATAGTCAATAGAAAATGCAGAAAACAAATATTCTGTTCTTGTTTTATAATTCCATAAAACACAGGATTTTATATATGTATACTAAAACATGCAGTACTGTTTAATCTTTTAGAAAGGTAGTAAAAAATTATGCTAAGTGATAACACAAAATAGGTATTTATAAATTACAATAGTCATGTCATAATTGTTCATTTAAATATTCATGTATATACATAGCTTTTGTAACTTGTTTTAATCTTCTCCAGTGATACTTTTCATTTGTCTCTATTCAATGAAAATAATAATAATAATAATAAAAAAAAAAACACTTTACATGTTGCTTTACAATTTTGGTTCAGTATTTTCCTAAAGTCTGTATTTGTAATACTTATTATTATGCTTTTTTATTATTATGTTTTTATCATAAGATTTAACCAGAAGCAATTTCTATTTTAAGACTATTACTTTGTAAAATGTAAAACAAAAAAATTACAACATATGAAATTTTTCTTTTTAAAGACAGGACTCACATAACATTTTCAATGTTCCCAACAATAGTACTTATATTTTAATTTTTTCAATATCAACAGTAGTTTATATCAGCAATGATTTACAATGAACATATCTGTAATTAATTTTTAATAAACTAAGAAAAATATAATTTACAGAGCATTTAAAATATTATTGATTCAAGGTATTTACACAAATGAGCATTCTTTAATTAAATCATTTTGACTCTTGCTATTGCATTTAAATAATAGGTACAATCCCTGTTAGTATTTGAATTTGGAACAAAACAACATTAAGTAAGGATGTATTTTAAACAAAGATCTAGGTAAGAATGGAAACCATTACTAATAATGGAAATTTAGATCTTAAAATCTATTTACACAAATGCTTCTTTCTGGTTTTTAATTCACAGCAAGGCAGTAAGTGAAATGTGCCTTTCCTTCCAGGCACCAGAATACAGGGTAACAAATTTTATGTTTTCCTACAGCTTTGAGAAAATAAATATCAGTGTATGCTTTCAGAATATGTAATCACCACTGGTCAGTTATTGCATTTGTTTGGTGCTATTTTAAATTAAACAGAAAACATTAGATCTATTCTATTTGATTATTTTTAGCAGAGAAACCTTTAGGCTGAATTATAAATTAAACTCTTGCTTTCTTTAGAAGGACATTCATTTCTTGAGGCTTATCGACATTCGTCTAATTTAGTTTTAATGCAATGGGGTCACTCAGTTGAAATCACATGGTTTGTGTTTGCATCATGTTCTGCAGGGGTTTACCTCATGAGATTAAGAAATCAATGCTTATACTAGGTATTCAGTTTATTGTCTCCCTCAAGTCCCTGAGAGCTTATGCATTTCTACTTAGTGAAGCCTGTTGAGAGGGCCAGAGTAGTTACTTTTTTTTCAAAGCAATCTTAAGTATCCCTCTGAAACAGTTCTTCCCCAGGGCACAATTAGGATGATTCCTTCCCTCTGCACGGAACTGCTTTTAATCACTTTGAAGTGGCTGTAATTATTCTTTCTGATCACTGTTGGACCTGGATGCACAAAGGTTACTAGGAGTGCCTCAGTTTTATGTCTTCAAACGTATGTTATATACTGAATGAGAGACACAGGGCATCATGTTCTCTACTCCAGTGGGAGGTAACACAGAAAGCAGAGGAGATAAACATGGCTTCCAGAACAACAAATGGATCCAGTTGTGGTGTAGGACTCCCTTTCTTAATCTTATGTGAGGTTCAGTGAATATCACTCAAAAAATAATAAAACAAAATGAAACAAAAAAGAAACTACTTAATAATCCACCAATCTCACTTTCAAGGAAATAAAGCCTATTAATAAATAAATACCAATGATTTACTTTTAGTGCCAAATTTCAGTACATACTATTTATATTGGCCCAGAACATTATTTTTAATATATAGAAGTTCTATTTTTTGTGAAACTAATAGGTCAACTTAACTAATGAATGCTTTTATGCCCTTAGAAATACTCTGTTTAAAAAAAAAAAAAGTCTCCCACATTTTAACTGTCATTTTGGTTTTAATGAAAGACATGTCCAAGGTGAGTCACATAGATAATGGTTTATACAAAAAGGATAATGCTTGAATTTTATTTTTTAATTTATTTTATATGTATGTAGGGTAGAAATGTTTAAAGGTTTAATGTCTTATAAAGATTATACACTGTTTTACTAGAAAACATACATGTTCAGCCAAAATGAGACTACCTAGAATTTCAGAATTTTGCAACTTATAATTAAATTCATAGAATAGTTTTCAGGGTCCTTCACAAAATTCAACTTGTTCTCATCTTATCCACATGGTTAAGGAAGCATCTTTGAAATTAGGTCAATAATCTCTACATTACTAAATAGAATGGTCAACTCCCAAATCTTACTTGACTTACCAGTACTTGACAGAGTTGATAACTGTTTTCTTTGAAATACTTTTTTCCAAGTTGAAGGATATCATGAATTCCTGGATTTTTTTCCAAATCTGCTGGCTGCTCTCTTAGTTTTCTTTGTTTGATTCTTTTACACTCCCTAGTCTCTTAACTGGAGTGCCCTCAGGATTCCTTCCTTGATTTTTTTAAATTATTGTGAAATAATGAGCTGCCCCAAAAGTCAGTGATTTAAAATAAGTAAGCGTGTGTTATTGCTCAGGATTCCATATATCTTTTGAATGGTTTTGGGACAGGTTCTGTTGATTTCAATGCTTACTTAAAGATAGGTGTTCATCTCGTAAGTTGTTTGATGGGTGATTGGTCCGAATAGACTCCACTATATTTCTGGATACTGGACAATAGAGGTGATTGAACTATTATTCTTAGCATCTGACAGACTATCCTGTGCTTATTCGTATAAAAATGACAATCTTTCAAAAGAGAAATTGGAAGTACACAAGGTGTGTAGAGGGCTGGGTCGATACTTCCATTGCAATCTTTTTGCCAAATCATATCAGAAGGTTGGCCTAGGGGCGCCTGGGTGGCTCAGTGGGTTAAGC
This sequence comes from Neogale vison, assembly GCF_020171115.1. Lineage (NCBI taxonomy): Eukaryota > Metazoa > Chordata > Mammalia > Carnivora > Mustelidae > Neogale > Neogale vison. Next base: position 75,257,994 of record NC_058101.1, read on the forward strand.
CTCTGCCTTCGGCTCAGGTCATGATCCCGGGACCCTGGGATCAAGCCCCATGTCAGGCTCTCTCTGCTCAGCAGGGAGACTTCTGCCTGCCTCTCTGCCTGCTTATGATCTCTCTGTCAAATAAATAAATAAATTTTTTTTTTTTTTTTTTTAAGATTTTATTTGACAGGCAGAGATCACAAGAAGGGAGAGAGGCAGGCGGAGAGAGAGGAGGAAGCAGGCTCCCAGCTGAGCAGAGAGCCTGATGCGGGGCTCGATCCCAGGACCCTGGGATCAAGACCTGAGCCAAGGGCAGAAGCTTTAACCTACTGAGCCACCCAAGTGCCCCCAATAAATAAAATCTTAAAAAAAAAAAAAAAAAAAAGAAGGCTGGCCTAAAATCAAAAGGGTGTGAATGTCACCTCCTGTTGGAAGGCACTATAAAGTCACATTAAAAAGGGCATGAATTGAAGGAGAGTAAAGAATTGGGGACATATTTGTAAATTATATTTCCCAACCACTTTCTATTTCTGTTTTTATTTCTTCAGTGATCTTGTCCAGTTGCAGAGATGGTTTTGAATTCCATGCTAAGAACTTCTAAATTGTACCTCTAACTAGTATATCTCCTTGAAATCTCAGACTTATGCAACCAATTTCTTATTTGATATTTTTAATTGGATGCCAAATCATCTTCTTGCTCACCCTACCAACCTGCTTCTGCAACATTCTTCCCCCGTCTCAGGTATTGATATCTTTCTTCTTCAGTTTAGAAGTCAAAAATTTAAAATAATGCTGAAGTCCTCTTTTTCCCATGCCCTAAATTCAATCCCATAATAATTTACTTACCTGAAAAGTGTGGGGAGGAAAAAATGCTTCCTCTACCATCTTAGGTTATCAGTAGTGGCTCTGCAACAAACAAACAAATAAACAAAAAAAAAAATCAGAAAAAGAAAAGTTTATTGACATGTGTATCTCATATTTAAGTGGAGAAATTCAAGGGTGAGTAACGCAAGAGGTAATTTAGAAGTAAGGCTTATAAAGAATCTTTAACACACCAAAAATACATTTATAAAGAAAAGACAAGAAAAAGAAGGTACTTTTTGGCTTCCAAGGGCTGCATGCTAGGAAGGTAAATATGTCGGAGGAAACTAATAGCAGATAAAGGCTAGTTAGTAAAGTTAGTGATAGAGATTCCTCTGGTGCCATCTTTGGGCTGATAAGGATCTTTATAAAGTTGTCTCTGGGGATTCAGTTTTGTCCTTCCTAATAGAGAGAGGATGGGCACACTGCAAACTTACATTCTGCTTTTAGGCAAATAGGGGAAGAGCAGAAAGCTTTTCTTTTATCTGCTTCTCAGTTGCCTTCAGCTGAAAATAATCCTTATATCAAAGTGGAATATTTTGGATAGCAAATTCTGACATGCATCAAAAGCATGTGTCTCATATCTGACTACTTCTCCAGAGTTTCAGTACCTCCATGTCCAAATGAGCACCGCTCTCCCAACTGTATTATTATAACATCTTCTGATTTCCTCTTGCTGACCTTGCTCACCTAAAACCTATTCTCCATAGGCAGTCAGAGGAATTCTGTTAAAATTTAAATCAAATTATATCAGTTTTCTACTTAAAACCTTTCTACAGCTCTTAGACTTTCTTAGTCTAAAAGCCAATATCTCTGCCATGAGTCCTTCCCCACATCTTGTCCCCACATCTTGACTTTGCTTGGGCATAGTGGAAATCTTGTTCTATGTCAAAAGTTCCTGGCAGTTCTGCACTCAGGATCTTGGCCCAGTTGTAATTTCATTGGTAATTCTCTTCTTCTATCAGATACAGGACTCTCTTTCACATCTTTCAGGCTTTGCTCACATTTCACATTTTAAATGATGCCTTTCCTGTACACCTCATCATAAATTAACAGTATATAAACATTACCCCTCTCGCCAGAGTCCCACTTGCAGTACTGCCTCTCCTGTTATGTGACTTACCTGCTTTTTTTTTATTTAACACAATTCACCATCAGACACACACACACACACACACACACACACTCTTTTATATTTTGGCCCATCTCACTTCCAAAATTATCAAACTATTTAAATGGAAGGATCTTTGACCTTTTATTGACTCTGTAACTGTAGGTAAGCACTCCATATATTTATTGGTGAAAAATAAGGCCAAGGAAAGTAAAATATTCTGGGTAATCATTACAACTAAGCAAGTTGTAAGCACAAAAATAAAAAAGGGATCAGATGGGCAAATAACTGGGCAATGTGTATGGAATACTATTTAGTGGGAAATGAAGTTTTGTTTTGTTTTTTTGGATACATGGCTAACTATATTAGTGACAAGGTAAAAATCTAAAAATTTATATACCAACTTGTTAGAAAGCTTTAATAATCTCCCCATATGGGCTATGTGTGGTAGGATTATTAGGATTATTAGGGATGTGTGAAAAGAGTAAATTCTAAGCTTTACTAAGATTACTTACATATTTTAAAGTTTCTCAAGGTATATAATCAATTTTAATTAACATCTCTAAACATTTTTAAAGTTTCTTTCATATAATTATTCATAATAGTATATAATTATCCATAATTATATACTACAGAATGAACTAATCTCATCATTATAATATAATTGAAAGTAAGAATATAAAATTGAACACGATGACCAATTAATGCAAATACAAGTCATGCACTGATAAATACCATTCTGGAAAACTGAGTGAATTATAAGTGCCTACATTTTCCTGAGTGTGCTAGGTATTTATGATATTGCTAACATTTTTTTGGCTATAATATTGTTAAGTAAGGTGTTAGTTTTAATTTATAAGTATTATTGTAGCTACTTTAAACAATTCATTAATTAGGTTTCTACTAGTAGCCTTTCGTCTAAAAATAAGATTGTAAAATATCTTTATTTCATTTATTTATAGAAGCTAAAGAAATGATTGGCATTTTCCATGAAGTTTATTGTGGCTTGCCAATAGAAAAGATAGATATAAGCAAAGCTTCTTAGAAGTACTGATCTCAAGAGAGGATTCTATTCCTTTATAACCATATTCTGTTTTCATTTTCAAAGCACAGAAACACACAGTCAGCTTTAATTAAGATAAATTTAGAAGCTTCTGTGTATTAAAATAGTAAGAGAAAAGCAAATATAAAAATAATTATAACTTAAAATACTAATTTTAATAAGCATGATCAATTCAAATGTTATTACATTTATTTTGTTTTTGTTTTCATAAATTTCATATAGACTTATTTTATTTGAGTGTTCATATTTTTATAAGTTGTTCATAATTTGATAGTTATCACTTGCTGAAATGACTAGTGTTCACATATTCTTTTAATGAATACTATAATAATGCCATTTATCCTTTTACTATCAATAGTCAATTTTAATTCAGAGAATGAATTAGAGCCTGAATGGCATGTTTTCACTGATTCAAGTAATCAAAACCTAACCTATTAAATTCATACTGGTTCCATTGCCTATCCGAATTTAAAGAAAGCACTCTATTCTTCATTAAATTTATTATTATTAGTTTTCAATTTTGGGAAGTAAGTTCACTTTATCCAGAACCTTGATTTACCTCCAAGGTTGTTTATATGCAGTTTCTAGAATTTAATCAAAATCATCAGGTATTGGGGTGCCTGGGTGATATATGGTTAAGTGACTGCCTTTGGCTCAGGTCATGATCTCCAGGTCCTGAGATCTAGCCCTCCATCTGGGTCCCTGCTAAGTGGGGAGCCTGTTTCCTTCTCTCCCTCTGCCTCTACCTCTGCTTGTACTCTCTGCATGTGTGTGTTTTTCATTCATTTATTCAAATGAATAAATAAAATATTTTTAAAAATATCATCAGGGAAAAAAAAAATCATGAGGCAAAGTAGACAAAACCTGAGCAAAAAAAAGCAAGAGATAAAATGATCAAAATAAACAGACTCACAGGAATCTAGATAAGGGATTTATCAGCCAAGAACATTAGAATAATTATAGTTAACAATCAATGAAGTAAAAGATAAGATTGTAGAATTTTCTAGAGAACTAGAAACTATAAAAAGAACAAAAGGTGAGTCTAATACTAAAAAATAAAATAAGCTATAATATAGAACCCAGGAACTATTTTTGACACTAAAAAAGAAAAGAGGAAATCTTCGATGGACTGAGAGGTGCGTCAGAAAAAAATACACAGACTGAAATAAGGAGAGAAAAAAGGCATATTGTAATAAAAGATATTAAAAGACATATGAGCTGTATTGAAAAATTATATATATATATATATATATATATATATATATATATATATATATATAGCCAGAAGCAGGGGAGAGAAGTTATACCTGAAGAGATTAAGGTTGATATTTTTTATAAAAATAATGAAAAGCTCCAAGTTATAGATTGAAGAAATCTGATAAATGCCAAAGAGGAAAAGTAAAAGAAGGCCATATCTAGGTACATCATGATATCACTACTAAAAATCAATAACAATTTTATAAGCCATTTGATGAAAAAGACCATTACTTTGAAGTGAGCAACATGATATACTGGAAGGTGTAAACAATGACAACAAGCAATGAAGAATACAAGAGAAGAAAATTATATTTTCAAAGTGCTAAAAAATTGCCAACCTATAAGTTTATATGCAGTAACTACACCCTTTAAAAATAACAGCAAACAGTTTTGATCAAGAATGGATGCTGTACTTTGTCAAATGCTTTCCCATCATCTGTTGAGAGTATCATATGGTTCTTGTTCTTTATTTTATTAATGTATTGTATCACATTGATTGATCTATGCATGTTGAACCAACCTTGTAGCCCAGGAATAAATCCCACTTGGTGGTGTGAATAATCCTTTAAATGTACTGTTGGATCCTATTAGCTAGTATTTTGGTGAAAATTTTCACATCTGTATTCAACAAGGGTATTGGTCTGTAATTCTTTTTGCTGAGGTCTTTGTCTGGTTTTGGGATCAAGGTAATGCTGGCCTCGTAAGATGAGTTTGGAAGTTTTCCTTCCATTTCTATTTTTTGGAACAATTTCAGGTATTAATTCTGCTTTAGATGTTTGGTAGAATTACCCTGGGAAGCTGTCTGTCCCTGGGCTCTTGTTTTTTGGGAGATTTTTGATGACTGCTTCAATCTTCTTACAGGTTATGGGTCTGTTCAGTTTTTCTATTTCTTCCTGGTTCAGTTTTGGTAGTTTATATGTCTCTAAGAATGCATCCATTTCTTCCAGATTGTCAAATTTGCTGGTGTATTGTTGCTCATAATATATTCTTATAATTGTTTATATTTCTTTGGTATTGGTTGTAGGGATAGAGGGTACAAACCTCAATATCATCAAGGTGATCTATGAAAAATCCACAGTGAATATCATTCTCAATGGGGAAAAACTGTGAACTTTTCCCCTAAGGTCAGGAGCACAGCAAGGATGTCCACTATCACCACTGCTATTCAACATAGTACTAGAAGTCCTAGCCTCAGCAATCAGACAACAAAAAGAAAAGGCATCTGTTTCACCAAAGAAGAAGTAAAACTATCACTCTTTGCTGATGATATGATACTTTATGTAGAAAACCCAAAAGACTCCACTCCAAGACTCATACAGAAATTCAGTGAAGTGTCAGGATATAAAATCAGTGCACAGAAATCAGTTGCATTTCTATACACCAACAGCGAGACAGAAGAAAGAAAAATTAAGGAGTCAATTTCATTTAAAATTGTACCCCAAACCATAAGATACCTAGGAATAAACCTAACCAAAGAGGCAAAGAATTTGTACTTAGTAAACTATAAAGTACTTATGAAAGAAATTGAGGAAGACACAAAGAAGTGGAAAAACGTTCCATGCTTATGGATTGGAAGAACAAATATTGTGAAAATGTCTATGCTACCTAAAGCAATCTACACATTTAATGCAATCCCTTTCAAAATATCATCATTTTTTTTTTACCTTCAATTTTTTTTTTTCCCAAAGGAATGGAACAAATAATCTTAAAATTTATGTGGAACCAGAAAAGACCCTGAATAGCCAGAGGAATGTTGAAAAAGAAAGCCAAAGTTGGTGGCATCACAATTCTAGACTGCTATTACAAAGCTGTCATCATCAAGACAGTTTGGTACTGGCACAAAAACAGATACATAGATCAATGGAACAGAATAGAGACCCCAGAAATGGACTTTCAACTCTATGGTTAACTGTTCTTCGACAAACAGGGAAGAATGTCCAATGAAAAAAGGCAATCTTTTCAACAAATGATATTGGGAAAATTGGACAGTCACATGCAGAAGAATGAAACAGGATCATTTCCTTACACCACACATAAAAACAGACTCATAATGGATGAAGGACCTCAATGTGAGACAGTAATCCATCAAAATCTTTGAGGAGAACAGGCAGCAACTTCTTCAACCTCAACCATAGCAACTTCTTCCTAGAAACATCACCAAAGGCCAGGGAAACAAGGGCAAAAGTGAACTATTGGCACTTCATCAAGATCAAAAGCTTTTGCACAGCAAAGCAGTCAACAAAACCAAAAGACAACTCACAGAATGGGAGAAGATACTTAACAAATGACATATCAGATAAAGGACTAGTATCCAAAATCTATAAAGAACTTATCAAATTCAGCACCAAAAGAACAAATAATCCAATCAAGAAACGGGCAGAGGACATGACAGACATTTCTGCAAAGAAGACATCCAGATAGCCAACAGACACATGAAAAAGTGCTCCACATCCCTCAGCATCAGGGAAATACAAATGAAGAGCACAATGAAATACCACCTCACACCAGTCAGAATGGTGAAAATTAACAAGTCAGGAAATGACAGATGTTGGCAAGGATGTGGAGAAAGGGAAACCCTCCTACACTGTTGGTGGAAATACAGGCTGGTATAGCCACTCTGAAAAACAGTATGGAGGTTCCTCAAAAAGTTGAAAATAGAGCTACCCTCTGACCTAGCAATCACTCTTCTAGGTATTTACCCTAAAGATACAAATGTAGTGATCTGAAGGGGCATGTGCACCTGAATGTTTATAGCAGCAATGTCCACAATAGCTAAACTATGGAAAGAACCTAGATGCCCATCAACAGGTGAATGGGTAAAGAAGAGATGGTATATGTATACAATGGAATACTATGCAGCCATCAAAATTAATGAAATCTTGCCATTTGCAACAATGTGGATGGAGCTAGAGGGTATTATGCTGAGTGAAATAAGTTAATCAGAGAAAGACAATTATCATATGATCTCCCTGATATGAGGAATTTGAGAGGCAACTTGGGGGGCTTTGGGTGGTAAGGAAGGAAAATATGAAACAAGATGGGATTAGGAGGGAGACAAACCATAAGAGACTCTTAATCTCACAAAATAAACTTACGGTTGCTGGGTGGAGGGGGTATGGAGAGGGTGGTTGAGTTTTGGACATTGGGGGAGGGTATGTGATATAGTGAGTGCTGTAAAATGTGTAAGCCTGGTGATTCACAGACTGTACCCTTGGGGCAAATAACACATTATATGTTAATAAAAATAATTAATAAAAAATAGTGAAATAAATCCCATTTGGAAGGAAGGAAAAAGAAAATAAATGTTAGTTGGTAATTAAATACGTAATTAGTTGGTAATTAGATTACATAATTAGTTGGTAATTAAATACGATATGAAAGGAAATTTAGAATCTTTTTTTTTTTTAAGATTTTATTTATTTAGTTGACAGAGAGAGATCACAAGTAGGCAGAGAGGCAGGCAGAGAGAGAGAGAGAGGAGGAAGCAGGCTCCCTGCTGAGCAGAGAGCCCGATGTGGGACTTGATCCCAGGACCCTGAGATCATGACCTGAGCCGAAGGCAGCGGCTTAACCCACTGAGCCACCCAGGCGCCCAGGAAATTTAGAATCTTGATGAAAGGAAAAATAAGAATGGCTTATAAACCTAAATAATATGTAGACACATTTATCAAAACTGTGAAGAAAAAAAAATCTTATTAGTTATATAGTCATATATGCAGAACCACCTCACTCATGAACATAGATGAAGAAATTCTACTTAAAATATTTGAAAATACATTTAAACAGTATGTAAAAAGAAAAATATATTACAAAGTAGTGGGTTTATTCCAGAAGTACTAGATTGACACAACAATGTAATTCACCAGCTTAAAAAATGAAGAAATATAAAAGCATATGTTCATCTCAGCATATGAGAAAGCAGTGGATGCAATTCAATGGCAATTCATGTTGAAAGAACCGCATATTTCTTATCAAATTGGAAATCAAATGGAAATTTCCTTTAAAAGCGTTTTTTCTATAAAAAATATCTATAGACCATATCAAGGTACCATACACATGATGGTAAAATATTGAAATAGTTTTTTTCTGAAAGAATGCATGCTATCACCACTTCCTTGCAGCTTTTTACAGAGAAACCTAGCCCAATGCAATACAGTAAAATAAAATTAACACCAATGACAATAATAGCGAAATGTATAAAAAATGGAAAGGAATAATTAAACCATCATTTGTAGCCACATCATGGTTTACCTAAAAAAAATCCGAAGAATCTACAGATAAACTACTAAAGTTAATAAGCAAATGTTAAATTCATGACACACAAAAGCTCAATATAAATACATGTGCTTGTTGGATATTATATGACAAAATATTTCCAGAAAATATATAGTGTTCCATAGCTTCAGAATATTAGGGCATATTACTATAGAATTGAAAAGCTAAACTTTTATATTTTCTTTTCCGAGTATGTCAACGCAAATCATATCCGGTTCTAAAAACCACTGAATGTGTTTGCCCTTTATCACTGACGGCCATACTGCAGCTCTCCAGTGATTATGAAAATGATTTATCCAATAGTGCACTTTTTCTATGTATGATATGGACAGTGTAAGTTATATCACTGATGAAGAAAATAGATGAGAAAAGCCAATACATTGTGGGTGAAGGTACTATATATCAAATAAAGACATTGATTACCCTTTGTTCTTTCTGTTTCAAGAGCAGTTATACTGAACTCTTCAGGATGTTATTTCTGTTCTCTGTCAAGAAGTCCCTTCTAACCACATATTGAGTCATTCTTTTCTATTCCTTCTACATATCTGAGTTGACAAAAATTATACTAGTTGGAGAAACTATCTGGTATATGTTATTTTGGGGCTGTCATATACTAATTATATGCTTGATTAAAGGAAGTATTTTATTTGCCCGAATTTGGTTTGGGGAGAAAGTCAATAATAAATTCCTGTAGAATTTGTTGTAAATATGGCATTATTTCATTTCTTTGAACAGTTATTTCTTGAGTGACTTCGTTATCTCTAGCAAGCACATATACCAACTGTGAATTACATTAAAAAAAATGTACACACAGTGAATATAATTAAGAAAGCCTTGTAAAGTAAATTCCTTTTTCAGTGGAAGGTACAAGATCCTATCTATAGGTGTCCTTTTTATATCTATGTATTAATCATTAGTATTAAGGTCGGCTATTTTATGCAGCCTTCTTATTTCACGTATTTCTTAAGATTTTATTTATTTATTCATTTATTTGTCAGAGAGAGAGAGAGAGAGAGCGCACAAGTAGGGGGACCAGCAGACTGAAGGAGAAGCAGACCCTCAATGAGCAGGGAGCCTGACGCGGAACTTGCTTCCAGGACCCTAGAATCATGACCTGAGATGAAGACAGATGTTCAACCAACTGAGCCACCCAGGTGGTATACCTATTTTACGTATTTCTTTTTTGAGCAGAGTTATGGCAACCTTTTCTAGTAGAGTGATTTCAAATTACATAGAGTCATAAACATTTGTAAGAATATAATAAAGAATTAACTTTATTTTACCCCACTTCAAATATGCCTGGGTAATTAATCTACTCATAATTATGCCCATATTTTACAATTAATTTTAAAAATTAAGGAAACAAAAGGACCTCAAGAAGATTGTTCCCCTCCCCCCATTTCTCATCAGTATTATCTCTAAATCTTAAAAAGAGAAATAGGAATGTCAGTCTTTACCCCTATTCCTCTGAAGGAGAACAAATGACACAACCTCAAAGAGCCATATGTTTTATTACTTGCTACCATTACTGCCAAAAATGTCTTCTTTTAGTTTAGTTATTCTAAATTCCTTTTTCTGCAGTTTAAGTGTACAACTTTTATTTATTCAAACTTTGGACAAGGAAAGGTGAGTGGGAGACACAGAGTGTCAAGGCTAAGGGAGCCAGAGAAAGGGTGCTTGGGTGGCTCAGTAGGTTAAGTGGCTGCCTTTGGCTCTGATTGTGAACCCAGGGTCCTGATGTTGAGTCCTACATTGGGTTCCCAGCTCAGTGGAGAGCCTGCCTCTTCCTCTCTCTTTGTCTACTTGTGCTATCTTTCTGTCAAATAAATAAATAAAAATCTTAAAAAAAAAAAAAAAAAGGGAGGGGGAGACAGTGAGGTATAGAGGCTGGGGGTTGGAAGGAGGTTTTTCTTTGTGTCCTTTTTTAAATAAATAATTTTAAAGGCATCACTACTTATCTTCATTTCAGCTCTTAATCTACTGAGATTTTATGTAATTAGTTAAACATTATCTTGTAACCTTAAATACCTAATTCCAGTACACCAGGAGCAAAGGTACTTTTATCATGGAAATTAACATTACTATAAGAAATTGAATACAAATTAGGTATGACAAAATGATAGGTTGCATCTTCATTTTAAAGTATACCTAAAGGTGTTATCATAATGTAGTGAATATGAAAGCAAACTTTGTTACCCTTACCATTTTGCAGCAATGCCAACATGAGGAATGTAGAAACTATTTTACCCTTATCTTTCAAATGGTAGTGTTGCCAGTATATCAGCAATTTTCCATTCCTAGATACAGCAGCTGACTCTGTACTGGGTGGGAGCTTTTCATTTGACATGCAAACAACTTTCTGGGGCCTTTAAGGACTGGAATATATTAACATATGTGTGCTGCTGAATTGTTTGGGCCTGCCCCTTTAGCTTTCCTTCAGTACTTGAAACAAAGTGTCTTATCTGTTTGATTTCTCCATGTGTTGCATTTAGCTAGCAGACTTTTATCACAAGCTCTATTTTCAAACATCACAGCATAGTTCATCACTGGGATTTAATAGGGCATTTCTCCAGAACATTTTTTTTTTAATTGAATGCAAACCTATATGCTCAAACTATTCTAATTTTTTAAATTGTTATTGGACAGATAGAATCTGTCTTGAATGCATGTCCTTATTCTTACTCAGGTTTACAGAAATTATTCCTCCTAAGCAAAGACAGAACAGATTTTAAATATTTACATGTTTGCTTATTTTAATAACTTCAGAAGTGTTAAAACAGCATCACTGACAACTATTTAGCTACTTAGCTGAGAAGTCTATAAATTTTTACTTTTTTTTTTAAGATTTTATTTATTTATTTGACACAGAGAGATCACAGGTAGGCAGAGAGGCAGGCAGAGAGAGAGAAGGGGGAAACAGGCTCCCTGCTCTGCAGAGAGCCCTATATGGGACTGGATCCCAGGACCCTGAGATCATGACCTGAGCCAAAGGCAGAGACTTAACCCACTGAGCTGCCCAGGCACCCTAAATTTTTACATTTTAACAGACCTATTGAAAACAATTCCTTTATAAAACAAAGCTAACTTTAGTCTACTTTAGGATTTAATTGTGTGTTGCCATATAATTTCTCAATTTTATGTTTAGTATTTCTGTCTCCATGATTAGATTGCAATGATAATAACAATGGGAACATTTTGTATGTTTACGTTCCCCTGCAGTTTCCCAAACTAATAATATTTTCACATTAGAAATCTTAAAATACTGATTTACTCATTGAATGATATAGTTTCCTGTCCTGGAGACACTGGAAGAGTTTTCTGTCTTTTGTTTGTTTGGGGTTTTTTGTTTTGCTTTGTTTTTAAGACCAGTTTACTATCGCCAATAAATCACATTGTTAGAGGTTAATTGGACATGTAGGTAGTTAGGACCAGGATCTCCAGCAAGGAAACAAGGAGCCGGGTCAGCTAAGATAAAACCACACCAGCATTCTGTTTATAGTTTACACAAGACCATGGTAGCATCCTGTCTAGCAGCCTCTGCAGAAGTGACTTTCCCCAAACATCCTGAAACAAAACAATTAACCAGAAAAACCTGGTTAGGATCACAAGTTGAGGTAGTCAGTCTCCAGATATGTCCGAAAAACCATCAACATGTGAACAATAACCCGCTAGGTAGACAAGTATAGGACCAAAGCCTTGACTGGCATTTTAACAGCCAATCCACAAGTTCCCAATCTCAGGATGCTTAAGATAGTTCCTCCAAAGAGTGGATAAAACCCCCTATATTTGAATATCAAAACGGTAACCCTCTCTCAGGTCCCCTCCTTCTCTGGGAGCTTTGTTTTATCGCTCAATAAGCTTTGCTTTACTGCCTACCACTCTTGGTCAGGTCTGCCTCCTTATTCTTCCAAGCAGCATGACCAAGAACTGCAGGCACTGAGGGAACAAAAATACTGTAACAACATGGTTAAGCCATCATCCACACCACCTAAGAATTGAGTTAGTCTTAGGTATATTATAATGTTAAAATGGTTAAATTAGAGTTGGATGTAAATGAAGTGTATTTGTGATGTATAAATCAATACCTATAAATTCCTGTTCATGCAGAAAATGTCATCCATAGTAAGAGATGGAAGAATTAGAGTATGACCTTGGATAACTAACAACTTTCACATTTAAAATATCAGAGTCTTGGGCTCCTGGGTGGCTCAATCCTTAAGTGTCTGCCTTTGGCTCAGGTCATGATCCCCAGGTCCTGGGATTGAGCCCCACATGGGGCTCCCTCCTCTGCAGGGAGCCTGCTTCTCCCTCTCCTACTCTTTCTTCTGTGTTCGCTCTCTCCCTGAATCTCTCTGTCAAATAAATAAATAAAATAAAATATAAGAACCTTGCAATAGTCACATAGTTACATATGCAAATTTCTGAGAAAAAATGAAGTTAACAAATCATTATGGTAAACAATTCTGAATAGGTAACTTTAAACCCACCAGTATTTATTCAACTAAAATGGTATATTTTTAAATGTTTCATTATGTCATAAGAGATCAGGTAGTTTTTTTAAATGTAATTATAGACAAAAGTGACTGGGCGTCTCTTAAGTCCACCTTATATGTCAAGGTATTAGGATGTCTATCTATGAGACAGATGGTATTTTCATTTTGTTGTCAAAATGCTCCAGAACCAAAATAAAACACGAAGACAGAGTTTGGGGATAAAGAGGAACGATAGTTTATATTACTTTGCCATTCAAAGGAAGCTGTAGCAGGCTAATGCCTTCAAAACTGCAAATCCACTGGGACAAAAGGCTGTGGGATTTTATAGGAAAATACAGGATCTGGGCAGTTTCAACAAGAATCCAGTACCTGTTTGTCAGATCTTCAAGGCAGTCTTCTGACTAGGGCTGGACACCATTCTCAGCGTCTTCTTACCTCGTATGGATATGGAGTCTTGGGAAAAAAGGATTTTTCTACAGAAAAACAAGTGAGAGGAATGGTGAGTCTTCACAAATGAGGAAGAAAAAATCTAGCTGTTTTTCTAGTCAAGCCTCGCTGAAGCATTAGTGTGTCTATCTTAATTTCCATCCGTCTTTACGTTTCTATAGCAGTTTCAGCTTCAATATAAGCCAATTTTGAATGGTAAATTAAAGGGAAAAGAACATTTACAAAGTTTCAAATTGAAAAACTGCCTATTTATTTATTTATTATTTACTATGATGGCTTGCTGAATAGCTGTTAAAGAAAAGAACTTCTATGTTTTTTGTTTTGTTTTTACCACTCACTAAATGTCTGGATTTCCCCCTCACATTAAGCAATGCAGACACTAACCACTCAGTGCAGACCTTATAGAGTAAGGGCTCAATCCCACACAACTGTCCACTACTTCAAACTCTAATTACAGGTACTATGCCCCCAGGTTACCCACACTTCTGTGTAAGTTGGATGAAAGTCAAGATTTCTCAAGACCTCTTTTGGCCACATCGAAGAGCTACATAGATCAAGGTATGGGGAAGGGTACATAACTCAATGTCAAAACCTCAATGTATTCACCAGTTCAGCTCTTCAACCCCATTATTTAGGAGTTATATGGAGGCTTCATTGGGTAGGCATGACTGATGAAATCATTGGCCATTGGTGATTAAACCTCAAGACCCTCTCTCTTCCTTAGAGATTGGGGGTGGGCCTGAAAATTCCAATCCTTTAATCATTTCTGGGTCTTTCTGACATCCGAGAGTCACCTTGTTACCATAAACTCAGATATAGTCGAAAGGGGCATATTATGGATAACCAAGAGTGTCTCCTTTCACCCTGTCATGCAGGAAATTCCAGAAGCTGTGTAATATCGGTCTTAGGAAATTAATACAGGTGTGAATGCAGTGGCATCATGAACTTCAAACCATCAACATGATAAACATGTGCTCAAAACACATTATTTTGAAATAAAAATTTGGTGATGTGAAAGACAAATACATTTATATCACTGTAGTAACACTACTGTGATAATATAACACTGCCTTGTTCCTTTAATTTTTGTATAAAATAATAGCATAAATCTATTCTAATTCAATATTAAAGTATACCAAAATGTGTTTATTTAACTTTGGTAATGATGAGACAATCTCATACATCATATATCTTAAATGATGTATTTCTTAGAACTAAGGCATTCAGGGTACTCATTTAACTCCAGTAGTTACTGATTATTTTGCCAACAATATCTAGAGATTACTATTGAAATTATATGCTTTTGAATTGATGGTGGGGTATTATTTTCTAATCTTCTGCATAAATTATGCTCATGAATCAAATTTATGAACTGATGATTCATAAAATGAGTATTAAGTTACCTTTAATGGATTAAGCTATATTTGTATACAAATTAGTTGTCTGTATGATTGCCAAGTTTAGTTATCTAAGTCCATTTATGTATTTAGAGAGGCTTTTATCTGTAAGAATTGATTGACAGCTCCATATGGACAACCCTAGGCAATTAGTAGCTCATTTTTATCAAAAAACTGCTATATGGCTGCATGTCAGACCATTCTTAAGACATTGTTGATGGTTTGCATTGCTATATGCACAAATCCCCATGTTTCGTATGGCCTCCTTCTCATATAAGGATTAATATTTTTCAAGTTTGTGAATATTATCATTGCTTTGCTAGGTGGGGGTTACCACAGTCTACGGGGGAAAAATACTTTCTAGAATTTTATTGGCTGGTCAAGATTTGTTCTTAATAATTCTGGGTGTTAGTTAGGCTGGGCAAAGCATCACCTGGGACATGGGGTTGTCATGGATGCATTTGTATCTTCCAAAATGATACATTGAAGTCCTAACCCTTGGTAGACAGAGATTAGATAGATGCAGCTGGAAGCCAAGGAATGCCAAGAATTGGTTGCCATGGCCCAGAGCTAGGAAGAGGCAAGGACATATTTTACCCAGAGTCTCAGAAGGAGCATGGCTCTTCTGACACCTTGATTTTAGTCCTCTGGCTTCCAGAATTGTGTAATATCGGTCTTAGGAAATTAATACAGGTGTGAATGCAGTGGCATCATGAACTTCAAACCATCAACATGATAAACTTTCACTGATTGGAAACAATAAAACCCGTGGCATAAATTCCTGAAGTATACACTAAATTAACTTTCAAAATAAATTAAAGTTTGCAAATGTTTGTTATATATTTATTATGTGTATAGGTTTATTCTTACTGCTGAGGAGCAGGAGAGGCAAGGAAGAGATCAAAAGGAGAATGAAGAAAAAATAAGATCTAATCATTCCATTAATGAGCTAAGAACATAGAAGGGAAATTGTTATATATATAATTCAGAATTATGTAACTGGTAAATAACACTCAATTGGTGAGTTCAATCTAAAATGAGTGAACATGTAAGAAAGACTTCAAAGGGCAAAAAATGGGTATAAAGTCATGCAAATTAAAGGAAAAAATGAGCACAAGTGAAAGAGACGTATTCTGAAAGTACATGGCATCTTTAGGAATGGTGACAGTACTAGTGTATTTCATACATACAGACATATTTGTATATGTATGTGCTATTTATTTTCTCTAAAGAATTAGATATCTAAAAGCATGTATAATGTCTAATAACATAAACATGTCATAAATGACAAACATATATAACAAATATGTTAATACCAATGCCTAAGAAACAAATTCCATTGGTATATATCCATGAATATTGTTCTGTGTGAAGACGTCTTGGTTAATATAGTCCAAATGTAGGGGCAGGGGCAACTGGAGTATTGAGACTAATGTAAAAACATGTGCTCAAAAACCTATCTCTCATGGACGGTGTCTTTAGGATAGCTTAATCCAATTCTGTTTAGTATTGTATCAGTTAACTGTTGACATAATTGTGCTGCTCAGTGGCATACACTATTTTATGGCTTTTGTGTATGAAGTCAAATAGATATTTATTGGGCTCCTGGTTAGATTTGCTCACATGTCTTAAGATAGTGATCTGCTGGTTAATCTAGGTTGACTTCAGCCTCTGCTTTATGTATCGTTCATCTTCTAGCAGGCTAGCTCCACCCTATTGTCATGATGTAGTTGGAGGCACAAGAACACAAATGGAAACTCCTTGGATGATTCTTGAAGCCTGCACTTGGAACTAACATACCATCATTTTTACCTTATCGCTTATCTAAAACAAAGTGGAGGCGGTACCACGGACACACTGCTTAGGGAAAGAAACGCTACTCCTTTACTGTGAAAAACTACAACATAGTATGACAAAGGTCATGGCTAAAGGTATGAATAAAGAAATGGGTTATTGGGGTGCCCAGTTGGTGCAGTCATTGAAACATCCAACTTGGTTTCAGCTCAGGTCATGATCTCAGGTTCATGAGACTGAGCCCTGAGTTGGTTTCCCTGCTCAGTGCAGAGTCTGCTTAATATTCTCCCTCCTTCTCTCTCTGTCCCTCTTGTTCATGATCTCCCTCTCTCTCTCACACATTCTAAAATAAATAAATAAACTTTAAAAAAAAAAAGGAATGGGTTATCATTGCAATCTACTACAAAAATTCAGTTAAGTTCTAAAATACTCCCAAGAGTCTCTATCATGACCTTATTTTGTTTCCATGTAATATATATAATGTCAATAGTCTGAAATCTATTACAATAATTCCTGGATATAACTAAGTAAAGTTGTCAACTGAGTTGTATAAATCCATTTTATAAGTTTAGTAAATATGAATCTTCTCCTAAGAGACATATTCTACATTTGGATGTTGAAGAAAAATTAGTTGACTATTCCTGAAAGGCCTAGGAAAGAAACTCCTTCACTTGTAAACTCAGGGTGATCAAAGTGACCCTAGGAGGCCCTTAGAGCCGCCGAGCTAGTCTCTCAGGCAGGCATACCCACCCTACCTTAAGCTTTTGAATGACTGGGAAATAAATTTACCTTGATACTGAAATTTCTGCAGCATGTGATGATTTTAAGATAATTTTGACTACAGAATATTTCTGTGAAAAATCAGTACTATGATATATTAGTCTTGGCTGTAAAGTGACAATCACAGGTGAAAAATTTAAAAAAAGAAAGCAACTATGGCAATCTGCAATTCAAGCGAGTCTACCTTTCCTTTGATCTCTGATATGTTTCCTCAATTTTGCCTGGTGTCCTTACCAATGTGCCTTTTCTTTAACTCATGCTTATTTTTCAAATTGCTCCTTAGACAGATGTTTCTAAGTGTACAGTGACATTTTTCTAAATAATGTATTTTGATAGAAATTATATCTATCAATTCAAGTTTTATTACTACAGGTATCATTGAGTCCATATTTTTTTAAGAAAAGAAATCTTTGTATTACATACCATTTTATATGAAATTTGATCAATTTAGGATTAATCTTTCTAATAGTTCTAGACATTTCTAACTAGACATTAAGAAAGAAATAACATTCCTCCCCCAAAAGAAAATGTAAAATAAATGTTGAAAAAATAATTTTCCCACCCTAAATCTCTTCTGCTTCCAGTTCCTTAAAAATAATTCTTTACAGGGGTGCCTGGGTGGCTCAGTGGGTTAAGCCGCTGCCTTCGGCTCAGGTCATGATCCCAGGGTCCTGGGATCGAGTCCCGCATCGGGCTCTCTGCTGAGCGGAGAGCCTGCTTTCCTCTCTCTCTCTGCCTGTCTCTCTGCCTACTTGTGATCTCTGTCTGTCAAATAAATAAATAAAAAATCTTTAATTGCTTTAAAAAATAAAAAAAATAATTCTTTACAGTATTTATTTACTTACTAAAGCAACATTTTTAGTATATGTGCTGCCAAAGCGAGCACCTAAAGCAACATTTTTGAGGTTTCCTTATATGCCATGGACTTCATAGATGGGCATTAATTGTAGGTCCAAGTAACTTGCTATTTTGTTTCTGCACTCTGCACATAGATAGTTTCAGAGATGACCAAGCCACTTTTTTGGAACTTGCTGATTATGATCTTTCAATAACCTGTTTTCCTTTTCTGAAAGCTTTCTATTCATCATGTGTTAAACACTTCAAAATATTTAGCTGTTCTTATCTTACCAGTTCCCAGCGGAATGCCGAGCCCCAAGTAAACCATATATATATACATATATATATATATATATATATATATATGAACACTTGCCCTGTGTTCATTAGTAATTATTTACATATTGATCTTGACCATTTTACTAGAACTGAAAGCAGGAGTTTATTTTTCATTTTTGTACAAAGTTTTTAGTTTTTGGCTCAGTGTCTCACACATAGTCATCATTTATTAATTTCTTATTAAATAATTATTAAAATCTCATTAAATAAATGAATAGATTAATAATTTAACAGAAGTAGAAAAAATAAAACACATTAGTTGTATAAAATTTCTAATTTCAAAGGCTGATACTTGTCAAAAAAACATTAAAACAAAAAGTAAAATAACTTTTTTGTGTTGATATCCACAACATGCTATGTATGGGTGAATCACAGCTCTGGAATCAAACTGCATAAATTTTTCAGGTTTTTTTTTTTTTTTCTTTTTCTTTTTTTTTTTTCTTTTTCTTTTTTTTTTTTTTAATTCATTCATTTCATTAAAAAAAAAAAGTACTGAGTTCTGACTTATGGTACACACTTCCAGGCACTAGGATACACCAATGGCTAAAATCAAAAAAAGGAAAAAAAAGTATGCTTATCTTCCTAAAGATTTTATAGGGTAAAAAACAATAATACCTATTTCATGGAATTTTTTTTGTAGTGTTAAGTTTAATGATGCATGTAAAAGATTTAAAGATTATGGACATTATGTGGTAATTATATATATATTTTTTCTAACGTGTTAGGATTTGCAACTCCCTAGTAGATATAATTTTCAAATGTTATCAATTAGGCAATAGATTTAAAGAAATTAAAACTTTTGTCCAAGGTAATAGGCCATACTACAGATCTGGAATTTAAAGGCTGCCCTTATCATTCCCAAACTTCCCTTACACAACATCACTCATTGGCTGCCCTACATTTTCTATCCTGCTGCATTATCATCCATGCTCAAATTTATTTAAAGCTCTGAGAAGTTTTGAATGAAAAGAAACGTGTTTACTTTTAATGAACTCAGAGTTTCCTAAATCTATTTGACCTTTTACTCATTTATAACTCCTCACATAATTTGGAACACTAAAAGAGTTCTGTGTACACAAAACTTCTCATGATGGGATATTGAAAATTTCCCTCCAAGTGCTCAAAATCCTCTTCTGCATTCCCTGGAGCACCGCCTCATTGGTATTACTGATGCTAAGCAATAGAAATGATCTTCTTAAAACACATTTCTTACATTTTCTTTAAATGTCATTTTATTTGTCCCTAAATACCTTAAACACATGTAAAAAGGAGAAAACAACATGCTATCACCAAAGGAACATGGAGATGAAGTAATAAAATTGAATCCATGTTTTGATGTTGACTTTTTCCTTTCCTCTCCTCTCCTCCCTTGCCTTCCACTCCATCCCTTTCCCTCTTCTCTCTTTTCCTTTCTTTTCCTCACCCCCCATTTTTTTTTAGTCGTGGAGAACCAACTACATCTGATTTGTGATAATGAAGTTAATGCCCATTACATGATGAGTAGATATGCATATTAACAGCTTCCTTACTAACAGATGTACATTAAGTGACCCCCTAGAAGGATGTACAATAATACATGATATTTAGGGAAACTTTTTGCATATATCTCCTCCTTAATATTCTTTTATTTTGGCTAGCACTCTCTTCTTCATCTCTATGAGCCATTTTTACTTTAAATCAGAAAGTTAGAGGGTGTCTGAGTGGCTCAGTTAAGCCTCTGCCTTCAGCTTAGGTCATGATCCCAGGGTCCTGGGATTGAGAACCATGTCGGGCTCTCTGTTCAGCGGAGAATCTGCTTCTCCATCTACCTCTGCCCCTCCCTAATCTTGTACTCTCTCTCATTCTCTCTCTCTAATAAGTAAATAAATAAATAAATAAATAAAATCTTTAAAAATCAATCATTCAATCAGAAAGTTAGGAATGGGAAAGTACAAAAGGCTTATGTTTTCCCACTCATCCTAAAGTATAGAGAACACTAGTCCCTTCTTATCCTAAGCAAAAAAATGGTGGGAATTAAACTTGCATTGAAAATATCAAGGATGACTGGGTGGCTTAGTGGGTTAAGCCTCTGCCTTCGACTCAGGTCATGATCCCAGGGTCCTGGGATGGAGTCCAGCATCGGGCTCTCTGCTCAGTGAGGAGCCTGCTTCCCCCATCTCTCTGCCTGCTTCTTAGCATACTTGTGATCTCTCTCTGTGTGTCAAATAAATAAATAAAATCTTAAAATAAAAGATAATATCAAATATAAAGTTTTGACTTTATAACTAAATAAAATTACTGCTTAGTGGCAACAAATAAAATAGGTACACATATGGATTGACATATTCTATAAACTGGTTTTGTGTCTGGGAGTCAGTTATGTAATAGAAACTTGCCAAATATCATCCCATTATTAAAATACCTTTGTAAGGTAAGAGAATGACAACCATCATTAATGAAGTAATTCTGTACTAAGAAAACTATGGATGGCAAATATCTCAGCAAGAAGTGCAGGCAATGCACCATTATTACTTTTGAAAGTATTACTTTTGAAAACTATAGAGAGTTGGAGATCCATAGTTATATTGTTAGACAGAAATAAAGATTAGAATATACTGTAGAAGTTTCCTGGGATTACTGATGATGGAATAGTTGGAATAGATTGCTTGATATTAAAATGCAATCCTCAGCTTGGTGATCATCTCAAATGGTCAGGAGTAGTAAAAGTAGACAACTTGAACACCTGTTGACAATTTCCACTGGTTGTAATGAGTCCAAAATACATGAGTGGCTCAAAGACATGGCAAGATAGTTTGCCATGGATATGCCAGTATTATATGTATCCCTATTTTTTTTTTCTTAAAATTTTATTTAAATTCCAGGGTAATGTTAGTTTCAGGTGTGTAGTATATTGTTCACTACTTCCATATAACACCTGGTACACATTATAACAAATATACTCCTTTAATCTCCATCACCTATTTAACCCATCCACCCTGCCCACCTCCCCTCTGGTAACTGTCATTTGTTCCCTGTAATTAAGAATCTGTTTCTTGCTTTGCCTCCCCCGCTCTGCTCTTTTTTCTCCTCTGTTCCCATTTGTTTGATTCTTTAATTATACATATGAGTGACATCATATTTTTCTTTCTCTGACTTAATTCACTTAGCTTAATATTGTCTAGTTCCATCTATGCTGTTGCAATTGGCAATATTTAATTCTTTCTTATGGCTGGATAATATTCCTTTCTGCATATATATCACATCTTCTTTATCTATTCATCTATTGATGGACACTTGGGCTGTTTCCATAATTTCACTATTGCAGATAATGCTGTTTTATAAACATTGAGATGAACATATCCCTTTGAATTAGAGTTTTTCTATTCACTGGGTAAATATCTAATAGTGCAATTGCTGGATCACAGGGTAGTTCTATTTTTTACTTTTTGAGGAACATCCGTAGTGTTTTCCACTACGGAAATGGGTGTATGCACCCATTTGCCTTCCCACCAACAGTACAAGAAATTTCCCTTTTATCCACATCCTTTCCAACACTTGATGTTTCTTGTGTTGTTGATTTTATTTATTCTGACAGGTATGAGGTTTTATCTCTATTTTTTTTCGGAGGGTAGTAAGGATAGTAAAAAATTTAGGTCACTCAGTGCCATGCTACTTTGGTTTTATGTAGACCTGTAATTCAGGATGAATTTGGGATGTTAAGAATTTAGGATGTCATAAATATCACCAAGATTTCCCTTTTATAAGATCCATTTTTATGTTTGTTTGGTTTGAAATGAAAGGCTAATAGTTCATTATATAATGTAATTTAAGTCAACAAAATTCCATTTGATTTAATACACAAACCTTTTTGATTATTTTTGTTCTAAATGGAAATATGATGGAAGCTTCTATTTTATACCATCTAGAAAACAATTTATCATGTAATTAAAGATGATATGGATCAGTTATATGGTCACAGAGGGAATAAGCAAGAGCATGATAATATTTTTATATAAAATATATGTTTCTTTTGTGACTGAAACTTATGTGAAGCTAAATCAAAAGTATTCACAAGAGGTTACCTCAAATTAAAGTTAAGTATCAGATAGTGATTGACTGATAGCTACTCTGCAAGGAACTATATTTTAATAGTTAGAGGTATTCCTTTAAATAGTTAATGCCTTAAATAATAAAAGAATGGTCAGTACATGGGAAATTCTGCATCCTTACTACTTTGTGGAAGCAGGGATATAGTTACTTTTCATGACACAAAATATCTGAGACAATAAATTCCTACTCTTAGATTTAGTCTGTTAGTTCACTCCACACACTTCATACGGCTTCTTCTGAAGAAAAGTGTGGCTATGGCTTTATACACTATAAAGTTTGTTATGATTTATTCACTTTTAATGTTCTGACAGTTTAATAACTAGGTGGCATTT
The DNA here is from genome assembly GCF_020171115.1 of Neogale vison. Taxonomy (NCBI): domain Eukaryota; kingdom Metazoa; phylum Chordata; class Mammalia; order Carnivora; family Mustelidae; genus Neogale; species Neogale vison. Next base: position 75,281,048 of record NC_058101.1, read on the forward strand.
CTTTTTTGGTTATATAATGTTGAACAATAACCACCGCTGAACGTTTGCATTTGAGACATGGTATTAAAAGGAAAGATATGCCTCAGGGCAATTTGTAATAATGCCAGAGTCAAATGCAGAAATCAGAGAGGAAGAATTGATCTGACACCTTTTCATTTCAGGTGAAAAACTAAATATATTCATGTTACTTCAGTGATAAAGTAGATCCAATTTGGGATCAAACTGTACAGTGTATATAACGTGGATTTTTAGTAATTGGAATGCTTGTGGTGACAATAGGGAGAAATACTTTGTGAAAGGTGAAGAAAAGCTTCTAGAGATAGTGCTATTTTTGGAAACAGAACACCTCCATTCGTTGTGGAGGTGTGCTGTGCATGTTGTCTCTGTTAGGTTTGTGGAAATGACTAAAGTCTGAGTGAACTGACTAAAAATGATGTTTTACCAAATTGGTATTTTTGTTTTGTTTTCCAGAAGATAATGAAATGTTCTTTTTCTTCTCCTTCCTTTTCCTTTTTGTTAATACATTTATTTATTTATAATAAAATGCTGCGATAGAGTCTTGCTGGTTATAAGTAAAAGTTAAAAAAAAGAATTCCAGAAGATGGAAGTTCTTGGGTGAAATGCTTGAAAATTTTTTTGCAATTTTTAGTGAGTTTGGCCTTCCTATTCCTTCTATATTACTTTTAAAGCTTTCATTTTACACCAGAATAGCAGAATCCATATAATGATTTGGCATGAATTGTGTAGTATGCTGCAAATACCACAGAACAAGTGTTTTCCCTATCGACATATTCAATGGGTACATCGAATCCTTTTTACCTCCTACTAAACATTTTAAATAATTTCTATGTAAATGTTAGATATGAATTTCCAAATAATATTTTCATTACATGCTACCTATATGATGTCTTGGAAAAGTAAAACTTTCTGATTCCCCACGGTTAATTTAATCAAACAGTTCTCTATCACTCCAACTGGTAAGAATAAAAACTACAGACATAACAAATCCTAATTTTAAGACTTTAATATAAAATGTTAAGATTTAAAAAATACTTGTTACTTTAAAACTGCCAGACTCACTCTGCTGCACTCAACTTTCTCTCTTTCAGGAAAGTGGATTAGAAAAAACATTTCATGCCAAAGAATATCTGTAGTAAGCTACCTTTCATGGAAGAAAATGGAGAGATATAAGAAAATATTGAATATACTATATCAATGTAATATTCAATGTGCTATAAGGAAAATAAGCTAAAAGAAAGATATAAAATATTGGATATATACAATATAATATTGAATATACTATAAGTAAAATTTGTTAAAGATAAAGATTTGGGGGCACCTGGGTGGCTCAGTGGTTTAAAGCCTCTGCCTTCAGCTCAGGTCATGATCCCAGGGTCCTGGGATCGAGCCCTGCGTCAGGCTCTCTGCTCAGCGGGAAGCCTGCTTCCGCCTCTCTCTCTGCCTGCCTCTCTGCTTACTTGTGATCTCTGTCTGTCAAATAAATAAATAAAAATCTTTAAAAAAAAAAAAAGAAAAAACTTTTGTACTCTGCTTAGTAAATTTATTTTTTACATAGTATAGGGTAGCAATTCTGACATTGCTTTATTGGTATCTAAGACTGAACAAATCAGTAAATATATAGTAGATAATGAAATCCAGTTTCTCACTGTCAGAAAAGCTATCAGAAAAAGGAATTATAGATAAAGAAGGGGGGATGCTTGAGTGATCTCTGTGGTGTTAGAGATGTCAGTATGAACTCATGGGTTTTGATCAATACATAGATTGATATTAAAATCGATACAGATGTATTTATGTATGTATCTACATACATTTCATATATTTCCTAGTTCCATACATGGAGAAGGCCTCCCTGTGATGACATCCCAATGTCAATAAGCAGCAAACCTTTGTTTGGTTTCTATTCTTTTTCTCTAGTAAAAGGAACCTGTGCACCTTAGGGAAATAATTGACTGTACAGTTACTATTGTGCTTGACTGGTTGATTCCAACACACATATGGAAACTGAATGAACTGCATATGACCCCAAGTCTTCTGCAAAATGAGAACATTTTAGGTACCAAGACATTATAAATTATAGTAATTAAGAGAATCTGTGTTTGGGCTAAAAATGAACAGATGAACAAAATAAGGTAGAGAATTAGCAAAGACCCTATATATATATACATATGCATACATTCGTACATATATGCATCATGTGTATATGTATGTATATAGGCATGCATGTGTGTTCGTGTGTGTGTGTATGTCTATGTATATGTATATATACACATTTATCTAGTATTGCGTATCAGTCGGTAAGAACTAATTGAGTCATTATGTATGAGCATAAAGCATGTTATTCATTTCAAAATTAAACTGTTTTTATCACCAAATATTTATTGAGAAAAATACACACAAACCTACACCCATACACACACACAATGGGTACTATAATTGAGATAGATAATAAGCTAATATTTATTGAGTACAAACTATGAGCCAACACCCATCCAGGACTTTTGGAGTGTGGCATAGTATCAGGAGACACATGTATGGTTTGAGAGCAGGTATAACAAAGTATAGGAAAGAGAAATAGATTATTCAAATCAGAATGTCAAAATCAAAAGAATTCTAGGCACCTATTGTAGTGAACAAACTAAATGTGTAGGATGTGAAAAAAAAAACTATTGTAATTTTATTTATTAATTTTTAAAGATTTTATTTATTTATTTGACAGAGAGAGATCACAAGTAGTTGGAGAGGCAGGCAGAGAGAGAGAGAGGGAAGCAGGTTCCCCGCTGAGTAGAGAGCCCGATGCAGGACTCGATCCCAGGACCCTGAGATCATGACCTGAGCTAAAGGCAGCAGCTTAACCCACTGAGCCACCCAGGCACCCCTAACTATTGTATTTTTTAAAAGCACCTTCTTTCAATCCTCCTGAACCTAAGATATATGGAACCCCAAAGCATTTTCATTTACATTCACATTTCATTAGTCTAATTTTTTTCCAGGTTTCTAAAGAAACAAAATACGGTCAAATCCAAACAAACCTTTACTGTCTGATGCAAGGCAGAACTTCTGCCTTATTTCTATAATCTCAAAAGCCTGCAATAAGAAAGACAGGAGTGGTCGATACATTAAAGTCCTTTTTTTGTTGTTGATGATTGATTTTGGTATTTGTTTTACTCTTGTTCCTTCATCCTGACATCTTCCCTTTTCCTGGCCATTTTACTTCTCCTCCAGGGTTTGAAAATGGGAAGGAAAGATAGGTGATGTGACCACAATGTGAAAATACTTTATCTTATGTTCAGTTACTTTATTTTTGAAAGGTTAGTAAAGAATTCCTCCTCTCCTTGCAGTTTCTAGTTTTGGATTATGTCTCCACTAACTGGCAATTTATAACTTCTCTTGTCAGTCCCTGACTTTGAGCAGTCCACTCGTGCTGAATCTCTATCTGTGTAACTTTGGCTATCCAGTCTGGACTCTTGACCACAGTTTTTTAAGAAGACTCAAGTGCTGGCTTCTTTCTACTAGGTTTACATGTGGCCAACAGGACCAAACACCTTATGTACCATCTTTGTGAGTGCAGTTTGCTCCTTTGTGACTTTCTCATCATTAAGCCATCAGAAGCAACTAAAACCATTGTTGTGCCTTTGGATTTTTCACGGGAAATCCAGGCTTTTTCATGCATCTTCTTCATCTCTCCAAACTCCAGGATACAAAAGCCAAGATCCTTCAATGATATTTTCTGCATCTCTCCTCCAAAAGCACCAGCTGGCCTAAAAATGAAGCTCAAAGAAAACCTACCCAAGACTGAGAGGTCAGTGTCACCTCCTTGCAAGCATTTCCATGCCCTACACGGTTTTCTTGGAATCAAACTGCATCATATGATCGAAGTCTAACTTTACAGTACATCACTTGTACAAAGATGTTTGACTACTTTTATGTTAGTAATAGGAACTTTAAGGCTTTCAAAGAATGGTGACATGAACAGAATGCTTTAAAAAAAAACTGTCTTAACAATGAATTCTGGAACACTGAAAGGAAATAAATTTTAAAAAAATATAAACACAAGCTTTTCACCAATTAAAGGTTCTAGTCCTGATTTTTTTAAAAAAATATATTAAGCATTTTTATTGTTTCCATTCAGACTTCATTGTTTTTGGTTCAAAAGTAGCAGTTTGCCATTTCCAACTGGTTATTGGGCTATACTGAACTTTGAGGTATGAGAATGCAGGATAAATGCAATATAGGAAAGATTCTATACTGATCATCTTGCTTTCTGAAGAGGACCGAAATGTTTTCTGTTTTCACATATATTTTAATTTCTGGTGTAATAGAGATGAATTTATCTAACTCATATGACTTGCTACATATTTTTCTTTTATAGATCCATTGGATTTTGCAAGTATTTATCTGTCAGAGGTTAGACTTTTAACCTTTTAATTATACTTGCTAAAATAGTCTAACTCATACGAACATGATTGAATTGATTAATTTTATGAGATTATTAGCTTTGTTTGTAATCCTGCACTAAAGCCTTGTGATTTTAATCTCCAGAAGGTTTGAAAAATAATCAATGGAAGCAAAAACACTTATGGCTTGGGTTTAAAACCTTTTTATTATAATTGAATTAGTTCCCCTCTCTTGGCCCAGACAAGCCTTTGTAATTTTCTGTTAAGATTTCAGAAGTGGCTTGCATTGTGTAATCAGAAAGATAAGAAATAAAATAGGCCCTTTACTTAACAATATTATTTTTTAAAAAGCACCACTGATTTGGTCTATAATACACTGTTGACAAAATAAATTAATAATAATAAAACATTCTGGTTTGAAAGGAGTGATTGCTGAGCTCTTGTTTAAATTTAGATTCAGACTAAAATAGCTGAAGTAATACTGCTGTTTAAAATTACCTTGTTTAATACTTTCCCATTAGAAAGAATGAGATTTGCAAATGAAAGAGATGAGTTTGCAACTCACATAGCTGAGTGCTCTTCAAACAGTGCTCATTATTATCACCGGATGGTACTCTATTTACACATAGCAATGGGATTCTACTCGTCATTCTCTTCTGTACTTGATAAAGGATATTTCACTATTGTATGCTTTTCCAGACCTCAAAAACTGTCAGGAAAACGAAGTCACCCTGAAAAAAATCAGGTTAAAAGTGGTATTTTTTTGGTTCCATCTGTGTCCAAAAGCAAACTCTATGTCAAGTCGGACATAAACTGGACATTGTAATTCCCAGTAAGTTTTCTCTAACCCTCAATTTCCCAATAAACAGTATAGTCAGAGGGTTGAGCCCGGTTATTACACAGCCTTGGAGGAACTTCTACTTGTAAGATGCAGAAAGATGCACAAATGCAAATATTTTATGACCCTGTCAAAGACTTAGCATTTGGAGGATAAGTGGACACATAGAATGATCACACACTTAATTGATATTTTACTGGACAAAATATCATCACTTGCCGTACACATTTGATAAATAAAAAATGTCTTGGGAAAATTATTTTATTTAAGCTAATGCAATTTTCTTTTTTTTTTTTTTTTTAAAGATTGTATTTATTTGAGAGAGAGAAAAAAAAACATGTGCAGGTACAAACACAAATGGGGCTGGGGAGGTGGGATGCAGAGGGAAAGGTAAAGCAGACTTCTTACTAATCAGGGCACTGTCCTAGGACTTGAGCCAAAGCAGACATGCTTGACAGACTGAGCCACCGAGACACCCCTTAATTTAATGCAATTTTCTAACAATCTTGGATGGACCATACCTCTATATTTTAAAAATATTTCAAAAATCCTAAGACAATTAATTAAGTCTTAGTACATGCTCCCTAAGTATCAAAATGAGTTGAAGTAGTCAGACAGCCTTATTGCAATAAAATAGAACTGAGCTGGACATTGAAGGTGAGAAAGATATGAGATAAGGGGGAAGAACCCAACTAGAAAGAGTGCAGCTTGCTCCTTTGTGTCTCACTGTCTTCATTCAGCCATCAGAGGCAGCTGAAGCACCCGGAGATATGTGCAAGCACACTTCCATGGAAATCCGATGACATGTTAAGAGAGGAATGAAGACATTACCTTTAAGGAAAAAAGTATGTAAATTAGAGAAGTGTGGAAAATGTAGTTAAATATGGAGTAAGACCTTAGAAGACTCTAAGTTCAGGCATAATGCAGTAGTAAGAATGCCAGCACCAATACTGAGAATCAACACCTAAGGAGTTTCTACAGAGGGTCAAACACAACACTAAAAACCAAACGTGAATATTCTCATTTAAATTTCATACCTATCTCATAGAATAAGTATTATTTTCATCCCACTTTATTAGTGAAGCAAGAGTCTTATGCCTGGTTGAATATTTGCCCCATGTATAATATCAATTAAGTGTTTAGCTATGAGTTCAAATGCTTGTCTAACCTACTACTTAGACTTACTTTGGATGATCTTTGCCATGTAGTAGATATTTAAATCATTACTTCTATTGTTATAATTAGTGCTATCATTACTATTACACCATTGTTAAATAGTGATTTTTAGTAACAAAACTAGAAACAGAATTATCTGTCAGATATGTTCTCTAAAGAATCAACTTCCCCTAACAATAAAACAGCTCCCCATATAAAAGACTTCTTGTACAATACAAACCACAATAATTTTCATGTATTTTGGTATTTTAAATTACATATGTTTTGGTATTTTAAATTTCATGTATTTTGGTATGTCATGAATCTAAGTATTTTAATACCTATTATTGGTAACATAAATTACATAAAGGATATTATAGAATATTTATTATAGCAATTGTGTTAGGTATTATCTTTATTAAAAAAGAAAGGTGTGGTGAAAAAATAATGAATACTGTTTTTCTGAAAATAAATAAATTGGAAGAAAAAAAAAAGAAATAAAGAAAGAAAGAAAGAAAAGAAAAGAAAGAAAAAAAGAGGGTAGCTCAGTAGGTTAAGAATCAGACTTTTGATTTTGACTCAGGTTATGACCTAGTAGTGAGATTGAGACTCACATCTGGCTCCAAGCTGGGCATGGAGCCTCCTTAACATTCTCTCTCTCCCTCTTTTTCTGCCCCTACCCTCCATAGCACTCTCTTTCCTCTGTCTCTCTCTCTCTCTGGGGGGGGGGGAGAGAGAGAGGAGAAAAATATAATCTTTACTGAATACTTATCAAGGATAAGACACTATGATAAGAACTTCATATGCATTGTTTTATCCTCCAAATAATAATGATCCCATTCTTATCACAGTGATGACTAAGAAGGTTTTAATTGTACTTAATGTTACATGGCTAATAAAGGAATAAATTGAGGCTCAGCAAAATTATATACATGTTTAAAATAAAATAGCTATTAGAAGAACTAGGAAGCTGAAGTAAAGAGAAAGCAAGGTAGAAAGCCAAACAAAAAATAAAGGTAGAAGTCAAATCACCAATCAACTAAAGCCAGAGGAGGGAGATTTCATGGTGGGAATATTAATAACAAAGATGATCAAATTAATGGCCTCGTATTTATAGTACTTACAGGTAAATTGTGTGAACAGCTTTGAATACAACTATTGTCCACGTAATTAAGATTATGTCTCTGTAGTAGAAAGAAAAGAACCCTGGTTCTGTGAAATGTTTCAGTGGCGGTGCATACCTAATCAGGAAGGTCAGGGAAGGAACACTTCCCTCATGAAGGGGTGACTGAGTTAGTTTTGTGGGATAGAGTAGAATAAGCACAGAGTGAGAGGAGTATTTGATGTTTAAAGTTCTTGCTTTAAAGAGAGAATTTGAAGAACTGAGAGAATGCGTGTCTGTCTTGTCTCACCATAACACTCTGCCTTTGAGTTAGAAAGAAAAAGGTTTCAGGTTCTAAAAATGGGATAAATGGGTGGGAGTTGAAGCTGAGGGTAGGGAGAGGGTGTTTCTTCTTTCAGTATGATCTGACACATTATTGTCCTCAAGTGAATTTCTGCTCAACAGAAAACAAATTCATCAGATGATGAGTCTGTATAATTTTCCAAAATACATACTCAAAAAGCTGTGTGCAGAAAGTTTATCTCTACCTTCAGGGTTTGACAGTAAAGCTTCTTCAAACTGGATTTTTAGAGGTCATTGAACAGAACATCAGTCAGTAATTGGTCAGGAGGACCCTATAAGCTGACTCTGGACATTCCATGTACAAAAATTTAATGCAATTGTTTTGGTGACAAAATTGTCAGGAGAGATAGAGAAGTTAAAAAGGGACCTGGGGTGGCTTTCTAAGACCACAAAATGCAGGAAAAAAGGCCTTATCAGTGTTTTAGGAGGTCATGGCCATCTGTGTTTAGCTCTTGGCTGTTGCAAGGGAATCATGGTTTCTCTTACTGTCACTGCAAGGAGTGAGCCAAGGTGCTCCAGGATCCCAACACTGTGCTCAATGAAGGATTTTTTTCTTAATGATTTTTTTAAAAGATTTTATTTATTTATTTGACAGAGAGGGAGACAGTGAGAGAGGGAACACAAGCAGGGGCCGTGGGAGAGGAACAAGCAGGCTCCCGCCAAGCAGGGAGCCTAACTCCAAGCTGGATCCCAGGACCCTGGGATCATGACCTGAGCAGACGCTTAATAGACTGAGCCAACCAGGCACCCTTCAATGAAGAATTTAGAAGTAGTATGGGGTTGACCTCGTTCCAGCTCTCACATTACACTAGCTGCTTCCATTGGCAGAGTTGATAGGGAGACTGCTGGCAAAAGACTGTGCTCTTTTCTATGTCTCATATTCTGTGGTACTTAAATTAGCAAAAGCACTGATTACCTGACATTTTCAGTGAAAACATCAATAGTCCAAAGGAAAAATATTCTTTTTTTTTTTTTTTTTTTTTTTTTTATTTATTTGAGAGAGAGAGACAGTGAGAGAGAGAATGAGCGAGGAGAAGGTCAGAGAGCAAAGCAGACTCCCCATGGAGCTGGGAGCCTGATGTGGGACTCGATCCCGGGACTCCAGGATCACGCCCTGAGCCGGAGGCAGTTGTTTAACCAACTGCGCCACCCAGGCGTCCCAGGAAAAATATTCTTTAAGAACAGAACTTTGCAGTCGTAAGAAATCTAAAGTTTTGTATGATCCAGTATTCTTTTTATAGGATAGCAACAAAGAAGATTTTATGTGGTATACAGATATTTAAAACAAGACTTGTATGCATTTATCTACTCATGATAATTTGGACTGGGCTTAGCGTGGAAGTTTTTTTTGTGTGTGTTTGTTTTTCTTTTTCTTTTTTCTTTCTTTTTTTTTTTGCTCAACTTGTTTGCAGCTGCAGTAGTCAGATGAACTGACTGGTGCTACATGATCTAAGGTAACACACTCAAATGTCTGGCAGTTAACTGGGTCAGTTGGCGGGGACACTTGCTGTTCTCCATGTGTAACTATAGCAGGATAGCCCTGGAAACTGCATACATTGCAGGTGGGAATATAAAATAAAACAATCACTTTGGAAAAGAGTTTGACAGTTTCTTGAGATATATATAAGTTGACTGTACAACCAAGCAATTCCTTCTTTAGGATCCATCTGAAATAAATGAAAACACACGTACACACAAGTATTTTTATGGGAATGTTTACAGAAGAATTATTCATTAAAAAACAAGAAAACTAGAAATAACTCCAATGTTCATCTACTCAATGGATAAACAAACGTAGTATATCCAGACAATGAAATACTGTTCTGTAATAAAGAGAAACAAAGCACAATCTACAACATGGACAAACTTTAAAAATGTTCTCTTGGTGTGCCTGGGTGGCTCAGTTGTTTAAGCATCTGCCTTCGGCTCAGGTCATGATCCCAGGGTCCTGGGATCAAGCCCCACGTTCGGCTCCCTGTCTGGTGGGGAGACTGCTTCTCCCTCTGCCTCTCCCACTGCTTATGTACTCTTTCTTTCTCTGTCAAATAAATAAATAAAATCTTTAAAAAAAAAAAAGTTATCTTTATGAAAGAAGCTTAACACAAAACATCACATTGTATGTGATTCCATTTATATAAAAAAACAGATCTCTAAATACCTAAAATAGGTTTTCTGTCGCTGAGGTGGGAACAAGAAATAACTGTAGATGGGCACAAAGGATGTTTTTAGGTGATGAAAATATTTAAAATTGTACTGTAGTGTTGGTTGCACAACACTAAATTTATTAAAAGTCATTGAATTATGTACAAAAAGTGTATTTGTCATATGTAACTTATAGCCTAAAACTTTTTAAAATGTGGGGTTTTTTAAAGTTAAAAGATTGGTTTAAAAATATCAAAATTCGTGATTAGAAGATTTAAATAAATTGATTAAGTAAGCATTTATTAGGATTCAGCTGTTTTCTTTAGTCTGGCTTAACTGAAGGTGATTTCCTTCAAAATTCACCTTAAAATTTTCTATAATTCAGGATGCCTGGGTGGTTCAGTCAGCTAAACGTCTGCTTTTGGCTCAAGTCATGATCCCAAGGATCTGGGATCGAGTCCAGCATTGGGCTTCCTGCTTAGTGGGGAGCGTGCTTCTCCCTCCATCTCCTTTTCCCTTAGTTTGTGCTCCCTCTCTCTCTGACAAATAAATAAATAAATCTTAAATTTTTTTCTATAATCCAAGAGTCACATTATATAAGATGATTTGAGTTATAATGATGTGTTATATATCATATATTTATAATACATTATAAATTCCAATGTTAAAAATAAGCAGATACAAATTAGAGGTATAATATCATTTTATTGATATTTTATGTAAGTGGGCATTACTTTTATATTGTGCATAAAATAATTTTGAAATTCACTTTTATCTCAATTGTATTATTAACATAAAAGTACATTCAATAGTAGGTTAAATTATATTTTATCAAAAACTTTAATTCAAAATAAAATCACATTTGAAAATTAAGGATCCACAATATCATCTTTTTTCTTTTATTTTTATGTATAGTAAGTAAAATTAGTATTCTTGCTTTCTCATTTTTAAAAGGAATACCTTCTGTTATTAACTAAAGACCTTTAAAATACTGTGGAAATTGAAACTAGTGAACTTTAGTTTCTCTACTATCGTAGGTAAGGGAATATAGAAAACTTGGTGATTATAATGCCCACATTGGCTCAATCTTCCAGGGGAGGCAGCGCTGCTGCTGGGGTCTACTTAATGGCATTTCAGAGGATATGTCAAGGTTCCTGTGGTATCTGAACAGTCAGAAAGCTTTTTCTCTACTTGGATTTAAAGTAGTTCTTCCTACCACAATGTAATCAGAGTCTTGCTATTGTGAGAGAAAGCAGCTGTCCAGGGACTAAGGTGAGAGAGTGTGAGTGCCATTAATTGGTCTATTTCACTGGCCAAAAATAGACCAACCATCTGTGATTGAAGCCCAAAACAGATATGTGAGATAAAAGCAGAATGGAATCCTGAAAGGAGGATTAGACTGGCCTGGAACAATGAACTTAAGCTGCATGCATTAAGGAATATACTACAGTAGACACACGTACGCACACACACACACACACACACACACACACTTTCCTACACACTCATAGAAGCACAACATAACAGTTTGGAAGGAAAATTCTTTTAATGTTTTCATAAAGCACTAATTTAAAGAAGGTTTCCACAGAGATTACATACTCTCCTGATCCAGGTAAACTGTTTGATTGTGGTGTCAAGGCTCCACTGCCTAAAGCAAGAAAATTCAAGAAAGCAGCACCATTATCCTATTTTGACTAATAGAGTAACATTGCTCAGCAGATGTTCTATTATACTACTAAAAAGCTAAGTACACAGAGGTTGTACAGTAAATGGTAACATGTTGAGTTTGTGTTTTCCCTGTGCCAAATGTCAGGAGGATAGAGTCAGTATACCCAATGCTTTTCTTCTTTAATTATCAAGATACCTATGGAAAAGATTCCTATTTCTTATATTTTTCAATTGAACTGACCAATTGTTACCTCATCAGTTTATTTACTTATTTGACGGACAAAGATCACAAGTAGGCAGAGAGGCAGGCAGAGAGAGAGGAGGAAGCAGGGTCCCTGCTGAGCAGAGAGCCTGATGCGGGACTCGATCCCAGGACTCTGGGATCATGCATGACCTGAGCCGAAGGCAGAGGCTTTAACCCACTAAGCCACCCAGGTGCCCCTACCTCATCAGTTTAATGAAAAAAGTCAAAATAATAGTTTGTACTGTTAGAGCCAAGTATTGAAATTATAATAAGGTTATTTCAATGATGTTTTTCTAAGACTATCCAAAGGTATCAGCCTGAGTTTACATAGAGCTTATACGTGTCCCATCAAATGCTCAGTAGAAATATTTTGAATAAAAGTAACTGATTTTTCTTTATAGAAATATTCATTTTTTTAAGATTTTATTTATTTATTTGACAGGGAATGAGAGAGAGAGAGAGAGAGAGAAAGCACAAGCAGGTGGAGGGGCAGGCAGAGGGATAGGGAGAAAGAGGTTTCCTGCTGACCTGACAGGGCTCCATCCCGGGACCCTGGGATCATGACCTGTGCTAAAAGCAGACGCTTAGCCTACTGAACCACCCAAGCACGTCAATAGAAATATGCATTTCTAAAATACAGTAGTTTATAAAAGTTAAGACTACTAAAATCTCACATTTAAATGTAGGTTTTCTTTCGTTTTAAGGAGATATATATTTTTTTAATTTTTCATTTGTTATTTTGCCTCAATATGAGTGAGAACAAAGGAAATCCCATTTTAGAACATGTAATAGGAAATAATTGCATATATGATGTGAAATTAAAAAAGGAAGTTTTAGAAAGTTTGAATTAAAAAGTTATTTTAGAAAGAGAGCTAGAAATACAATACAGTGTCAGGAGCATTCAGTTAGAATCATTTTGGGGAGCTTTCCAGAAGTACTGAACCTCAGTTCATATCCTAGACCAACTAAATAAGAACTTCTAAAAGTGTAGTTTATGTATCAGAATATTATAAATATTCTCAGTGATTTTTATATGCTAATTGGGTTCAGGCTTCTTAATTTAATCTAGATTATACCATATTTAATAATTTAGAATGGTGAGCAAAATTAATTTACTGTATTTTGGGCATATTTTATCTTATAAATCTTATCTTTTACACTTAATTTTCTGCAAATTTTACTGCAGAATATTGCCTTTATTTTCTCGATGGGGATTTTATAATATAATTCTATCTAATCTTTAAATGAAATGGTATGAGACTGATGCTATATCTACGTTTTTAGTTTTTTTTAAAATGTAAGTTTAAATCAGATGACATTAACAATAGTATTTCAGTTTTGTGAGAGAAATAAAATATAATTTGGGAAATATTTCTATTTCATTTAAAAATAGTTTTAGAATACAGGTCTAATTTTAGAGATGAATGGGACAAGTTTCCACAGGCACTTTTCAATCTTGATAAGATAGTAGACTATAAATAAGCTTTGGGTATTATATGCAGCTAATGAATTGTTGAACACTACATCAGAAACTAGTGATGTACTATATGTTGGACTACTGCACATAACAAAAAATGCCAAAAAATGTAAAAAAATAAACAAGTATATAAGTATTTCAGGTTATAGTAAATGTTGTGAAATAAAATTAAGCAGTGTAAAAAGTGACAGGCATACTTGTATATAAGATAAACTAAGGCATATTTAATATTTTAATAATTTATTTGATGAAAATCTGACTTCAATGGGGTGGGACCAAACTGGAAATGGTAAGGAGCACTCCACCTAACAGAAACTAGGCGAAAGATTTTATAGCAAAAGGTGGATGCAGAACAAGGAAATTATTTGATTGGCTCTAGCTTAAGCTCAGCAGCTTAAGACTTGGGGAAAGTCTCCTTGACTGTTTGTAACTGTTGTCCTTAGGTGTTGATTTCTTAATCATGAGGCATCAAAAGTTTAGATTTTGTTTTCCTTACATAGGTCACTAAGGCATTAAAATAGCCTCAGTTTAATGGCCTTCTTGTTTAATTAACAGGTAGTATGGTTAGGAAAGTTCTATCTGAGCAGGTCACATTTGATCAGAGTGGGTTCATTGTTCTAGTTCAGAAAGCTACTGTTCAAAATAACCCCCTTCATCAAATTCTGAGCCAGTCCTCTGTACAGCATCAAAGTACTCACTGATCTGTCAACTACATTCATGTACTGTCATTAAAGGCCATAATACATGTCCTTTTATTTCCATTGTTTTAGCCAAAATAATAGCAGTCTCTTAGAAAATGGATTTCATTAGGATTTTAAAACTTATTTTGGAAATCAAAACAAAGCTATTTTGATGGATTCTAAGCAACAGGATAAGATGAATTTAGAAACTTCTGTGTTGACTTGAAACTCTAGTAGCTCTTGGTAAGCTTCAATTTGTCTTCAAGGACTCTCAATCCTACTGTAAATCTTAATGGCTTTAGACCAATTTCCTATTGCTTTTTAAATGGGAGGTTTTTTAGGTAATGGTAGGAAACAGTTAAGGAATATTCAAGAAAGGATGGAGTGAAAACTGAAATATATCCATTAATGTTTAAATAGTATTATATTCCATGACAGTGTTATCCTGAATATATGTAACCTACCCTACTCTTGGTCAAGTACTATAGTTTGTGTTAAAACATAAAATGGAAAATAATTATTTTACTGACATAATATGTCATTACATTATTATTACAAGAGTAATTATATTTATTTAGTTAACACATACAAATCTGTTCTAATTTGCATAATACAAGGAATGCATGATCAGTTTAATTCGAATATGTAGATTAATTATGTTTTCTCTCTTTTTCCAAATGATTTATTTTCATATAGTTTATTGGTACCTTTTTGTAAATTGCAGAGATAAATCAGACAACTTTGAAAATTCAGCATAATTCATTTAACATTTCAATTTAAGGTCAACTGTAATAATTTATGCTTTGAGAAAGTAATGTAGTATCAGAGAGTGCAGTCTTCAAATACAAATGCAAATTTTCTAGAATAATTAAATATGAGATGAAAAAAGAAGGAACATACATTTTTTGTTGCTAAATGTATTTGAAGTTGAATGTTTTGACTTCACGTTTAGAATAAATAGAACTGGTAATGATTAGATGATGGCAATGAAAAATATAAGTATAGATGAAAGGTTATGAAATATTTTATTAAGACACTTGTAAGAAATAGTACAAAAGGAGATTGGCAACATGAAAGCAGCTATTTGAGAAGGTGGGGGAGGCAAAGGAAATTAGTTTCATGTTTGGGTGTGGTCCATGTTTAGAAGATTCCAGCTTCTATTTTAGTGTGAATGACCAAAGCAGAAGAAAATCTGTATTAAAATTTGAGGGAGATGTGGTATTTTGTGTTTTAATGCATGAGTTATTCCTAAAGACAAAGAATGAAGTGGACAGTATATTAAGAGCAAAAGAGCAGAGGATATTGTGCCTCCCATATTTAGAAAATGAGAGGGAAAAGAGAAGTCTTGGAAGGAAATAGAAAATAATGTGAAGTCTCAGAGAAGGAAGATAATATAATGCTGGGAAAACCAAGGAGAAAAGGATTTCAGGAACGGCATGGCAAATAGCTTCTAATGTATCAAATTGTATAAGGAGAACAGCAATCAGAAAAATATTAATTTCCTAGAAAATTAATTTTGGAAGTAGTTATCATTTATGTGCATCTTTTCATTATTTTTTAAGAAAAGCAAAACCAATTTTGTGTAAGTTTAGCTTGCCTTCTTATCCTCAATATTTCATTTTAAATAAATATAAAATCATTTCATTGAACTATTTCATTTCAAATAAATGTAAAGTTATATATAGGATAATCCATTACCCATTTTACACCATGACTTATAATAGTCTATGATTATTCCTTTTTAAACACATTTCTAAAAAATTATTAACTTAATTAACAAAATATTTCCAAGAAAGGAAAAACATTCCAGTAAGGTAGAGAAGAAAAGGTAAAAAAAATCACCACTTTTTATATATTTATTTCCTCTTTTCTATAACGCTGCAAACTATATGAACTGTATTTTTGCAAAATAAAGAAGTTATCAAGATTTGTACAATCTCCATTATTGCATATAGGTAACTAATAATTTTTATATAGGATAAAAAATTAACTGTGACTAAATGGTTAAGAACTGGGTCAATATCTCACAAGATTTGTTTTTTTTAAAGATTTTATTTATTTATTTGACAGAGAGAGATTACAAGTAGGCAGAGAGGCAGGCAGAGAGAGAGGAGGAAGCAGGCTCCCTGCTGAGCAGAGAGCCCGATGCGGGACTCAATCCCAGGACCCTGAGATCATGACCTGAGCAGAAGGCAGCGGCTTAACCCACTGAGCCACCCGGGCGCCCTCTCACAAGATTTTTAATCTAATTAAAGAAGTTGCTATCAGAATTTAGAGAAAGTCCCTGTGATTAACAGCTGGGAAAATGGAGCCCTAGCAGAGGTATGAACTTTAATTGCCAAAGATAAAACACCTTTTTTAATTTTATTTGCTAAATCAATTATTAATGCCGCAATATAATACTGAATGGATTTATCCCCCACTCCCCAACTCTTTCTTTGGCTTGGTTATAAATATGAACCACCTATAAACTAGAGTGAAGCCACCACTAAAATTTTAGTACTTGTAAGCTTCTTCCCAAATAACCCCCAATTACAACAGAATTACCAGTTTATGTGCTGGCAAACTACTGTAAAATTATGTTTACAACTTTGATCTAATTGCAATAGTGACAGTCATAACTAGCAAAGAATTTCACAAGTTTATTTTGTTTCCAGAAGGACTTCAGTTGTGGTGATTCGCTATCATTCTTTCAGGTGCAAATGTAAAAACCAAGAACTAATTTAATTTACTTTGAAAAGTTGAGAGTAATATTTAAGTGAAACATGATCTGAAAAAATTCAATCATTTACTTAACAAATATTTATTGAAAATCTGTTATATTTCATGAACTGTTGTAGTCTTTCAGGATAAATCAGTGAAAAAATTTAAAAAAAAAATTAGAATCCTTGTATTTAAGCAGCCGGATGTCTAGTGTATCCCCTCCAATACTCAAAAGACTATGATGGCCCCTTCGGTTTGCAAGGAAGGCAAATACTACCCTTTACACGATTAGGGTCTTATTTTCAGCTAGGCTCAGAATTTAATTGACAAAAGAAAGGTCAACAGCAGGCAAGCACACAAGTTTATTTAGTGTAAGATTTATGTGACATGAGAGCCTCCATAAAGAATAAAGACTCAAAGAAATGGTGATACCTGCTTGCTTTGATGAGAGGTTGGACACAGAGGGTTGCTTGTGGAAAAGTAACTAAACTAGTGGGGAAGCTAAAGGAAGAAAAGAATTATTTTTAATAAAGTATGCTTGTATAGAATTCTCTTAGTCTCAATGTTTTGTCCTTGATAAGAATGTTTCTTTTCTTGTGCTATAGGGAAGACAACTTCCATAAAGGGCTTTATCTCCTATTTTCAGGAGGCAAAAAAAAAGGGGATCAGAGCACTTTTCTTGAAGCTGCTGCTGCTGCTGCTGCTGCTGTGTGTGTGTGTGTGTGTGTGTATGTAAGTGTCTTTACCTTACAATCATTTTAATGTCAAAGAGGCTTATTTAGGGTGACAGTTTCTTATTTCCTTCAAGTTCCAGCCATCATATCTTTGTTCTATATCATAGAAAGTAGAAAAGAAGAAAAAAAGTACCATGTCCACTTTAAGGACTTTTGCTTTTTTAAGTTATAATGACATATTTCCTTATAGTCATTTTTTGGACACTATTTAGTCACAGGTTTTAACTGAGCATTGATGTTGGGAAATGGTGTCTTTATTCTGAACAACCCAAGCCAGGATGAATTCCTAGGTTAGTTTATTAAGGAAGGGGACAGTGGATACTGGGAAACAATGAGCAGTCTTTATCTTGTTATCTAATATAAACTGAATTTAAGGACTGTGTGGCCCAAGAGAAAAATACCTTGGCATAGTAAAGAATGAGGAAGAGAACAGGAATTGCTTCATTAGAAAATTTTTTTTTCACATTTGACTTGATATCTTGACTGTTATTTAATATTTTTGGAAGATTTAGACATTAAATTTTCTTTCCTGAGAATTTATTCACCTAAGTGACCAGGTGAAAATACCTAGCAGAGTCTTTCTCAAAGTCAAAGCTGACAGATCTCTGTTATCTCTGGGGTTATAAGGATCACCTAAGGTGCCTGATAAAAAAATTCACATACCTATCCTCAGTTGTGGAACTAGTGAATCTGAATCTCTCAGGACAGGGCAAGCTCTCAAGGTGACTTCTGCATATAAAGAACAAGAGAACTAAGGGCTTCCCTGGGCAAGGCGGGCATGAAAAACATGGATTCCAGAACTTTGCTAACTATATCCCAAATATAAATCACTGAATTTCATCCATTCTTTCATAATCTGGTTTTACAGATCTGTTAATGTGTAGAAAATAAGGATATAACTATTCACAGTGTGTATCAATATATTTCTCTGCCTTTTTCAAAAGGAAAACATTGAATAATTTTACTTTCCTGAAATACTAAAAGATGTTTAAGGATATGTTAAGAATAGCTTATTTATGTACTTGGGAGTGGCTAAGGGTTTATTTTTTTTAAATAAGGATGTATTAAGTATGATTTATTTATGGGGAATGGAAGTGGCTCAGTGCATGATACAGAACATGAATTCATCAGTTTTCCATATGCCTTTATTAAAGTCTAAGGTCTGAGTAATTCTGAACATACATTTCACCTCTCACTGTGAGTTTATAATAGAAATTGAGCAATATAAAGGTTACACCTAAAGAGTTCCTAGAATACTGGGTAATTGGATTGCTAGTTATCAAGCCCTTCACCTCCATATTAGTATGGCTTAGAAAGGTGCCATTTCACAGAAATCTGGGTGAGACCATTTGTCTTGAAATGCTGCACTGCTGGAGCCTGACTGCCTTTTAAGATAAGGCCAAACTGGACACCTTGAAGCTGTTGGTGCTAGCAACACGAACATTCTAATTAAGTGTCTTTGTTCCTTTTCCCCATTGAAACATGCAAGGTTTTGTTCATTTACACATGCACATAAAGCCATTTAGCCTCATTTATAGCAATTGTTAGAGGCAGGTATTTGTGAAATTCTGTTGATAATGTTTAAATACAATTTATCTCTTGCCACAGATGACCATAATCCTGGTGAAATCCTTTTATTCTTTACCTTATGATTTAGTTTTTTAATTCATTTTCATTCTTCTAACTAGACTAGCTTCCTTGACAGTCATTTCAAATTCCATTTAGGGAATAGCACCAAGGGGCATGACCAAGATGAATAAGACTTCCCATCTGTACTCTGAACAGCCTGTATTCAGATATGGCTTTGAATGAAAGAACACATTTCCAGAAAGTTAATAAGTCATGGGGTGCATTTATAATGAAACTACACTCTAAGGTTCTTGAGAAAACTAAAATAAGATATTTTAAAATTTTAAAACCATTACTAAGTTTAACTTATTTTATTTTATTTCAAGGGAATATGGTTTCCTTAGCACAGGGAATGAAGACCCTATATTTTTCCTATACAACTGTTCCCTTGCCTTATATTTGAATGATGAGCATAAGTGAGAATTTAATTGAAAATATATTTCTAAAACTACCAACATACTGTTATGTATGTGCTAGGGCAGATTTGAAAACAAACAATATCGTCAGATGAACACTGAAAAAAAATAACCTCAGTTTCACTATGTTATGTTTCTCATTGATATGTTATCCACGAGCTTTAACGTCAAATAAAGAGATAATTATTTAGTTCTCCACTCCCTTTCCAGAATACCTCATTTTCTTTTTCTCCTGGAGATATGCATATCAAAAATATGTGAGGCTATAGGATGGTCAGAAAAGGAGGAATAAAGGGCTACATTATCGTGGAAAAATAAACATTTAATAATAATCTTAATGGAAATGTGCTTAATTTGCTTTTCAACTTATGTATCATACTTAAGATGTTTTTAACATAATCAATGTACAGAAATCAGTCACTTTCTTATACACGAACAATGAAAATATAGAAAAGGAAATTAGAGAATTGATTCCATTTATTATAGCACCAAGAACTGTAAGATACCTGGAAATAAACCTAACCAAAGAGGTAAAGAATCTGTGCTTGAGGAACTACAGAATACTCATGAAAGAAATTGAAGAAGACACAAAAAGACGGAAAAACATTTCATGCTCATGTACTAGAAGAATAAACATTGTTAAAATGTCTACACAGTCCAGAGCAATCTAGACTTTCAATGTCATCCCAATCAAAATTCCACTGGTATTTTTCAAATTGCTGGAACAAACAATCCTAAAATTTGTATGGAACCAAAAGAGACACCCCCCCCATTGCTAAGGAAATGTTGAAAAAGAAAAACAAAGCTGGGAGCATCACATTGCCTGATTTCAAGCTTCACTACAAAGCTGTGATCACCATGACAGCATGGTACTGGCACAAAAACAGGCACATAGACCCATAGAACAGAGTAGAGAGTCCAGATATAAACCCTCAACTTTATGGTCAAATAAAGTTTCCTTCTACAAAGCAGGAAAAAACATCCAGTGGAAAAAAGACAGTCTTTTCAATAAATGATGCTGGGCAAATTGGACAGCTATGTATAGAAGAATGAAACTCTACCATTCTCTTACACCATACATAAAGATAAAATAGATAAAAGACCTCAATGTGAACCTGGAATCTATCAAAATCCTAGAGAAGAACATAAGCAAGAACTTCTTCGACATTGGCCACAGCAACTTCTTTCAAGGTATGTCTCCAAAGGTAAAAGAAACAAAAGCAAAAATGAACTTTTGGGACTTCATCAAGATCAAAACTTCTGAGGCACCTGGGTGGCTCACTGGGTTAAACCTTTGCCTTCGGCTCAGGTCATGATCCTAGGGTCCTGTGATGGAGCCCCGCATCTGGCTCTCCGCTCAGCAGGGATTCTGCTTCCCCCCTCTCCACCCCTCTTCTGCCTGCCTCTCGCCTTCTTGTGATCTCTGTCTGTCAAATAAATAAACACAATCTTAAAAAAAAAAAAAAGATCTTGATGAAATCCCAAAAGTTCATTTTTGCTTTTGCTTCCCTTGCCTTTGGTGATGTTCCTAGGAAGATGTTGCTGCGGCTGAGGTCGAAGAGGTTGCTGCCTGTGTTCTCCTCAAGGATTTTGATGGATTCCTTTCTCACATTGAGGTCCTTAATCCATTTTGAATCTATTTTTGTGTGTGGTGTAAGGAAATGGTCCAATTTCATTTTTCTGCACGTGGCTGTCCAATTTTCCCAACACCATTTATTGAAGAGGCTGTCTTTTTTCCATTGGACATTCTTTCCTGCTTTGTCGAAGATTAGTTGACCATAGAGTTGAGGGTCTATTTCTGGGCTCTCTATTCTGTTCCATTGGTCTATGTGTCTGTTTTTGTGCCAGTACCATGCTGTCTTGATGATGACAGCTTTGTAATAAAGCTTGAAGTCCGGAATTGTGATGCCACCAACTTTGGCTTTGTTTTTCAATATCCCTTTGGCTATTCGAGGTCTTTTCTGGTTCCATATAAATTTTAAAATTATTTGTTCCATTTCTTTGAAAAAGATGGATGGTACTTTGATAGGAATTGCATTAAATGTGTAGATTGCTTTAGGTAGCATAGACATTTTCACAATATTTATTCTTCCAATCCAGGAGCATGGAACATTTTTCCATTTCTTTGTGTCTTCCTCAGTTTCTTTCATGAGTACTTTATAGTTTTCTGAGTATAGATTAGAAATCCAGATGGCCAACAGACACATGAAAAAGTGCTCCATATCACTCGGCATCAGGGAAATACAAATCAAAACCACAATGAGATATCACCTCACACCAGTCAGAATGGCTAAAATCAACAAGTCAGGAAATGACAGATGCTGGCGAGGATGTGGAAAAAGGGAACCCTCCTACACTGTTGGTGGGAATGCAAGCTGGTACAACCACTCTGGAAAACAGCATGGAGGTTCCTCAAAATGTTGAAAATAGAACTGCCCTATGACCCAGCAATTGCACTACTGGGAATTTACCCTAAAGATACAAAGTGATCCAAAGGGCACATGCACCCGAATGTTTATAGCAGCAATGTCCACAATAGCCAAACTATGGAAAGAACCTAGATGTCCATCAACAGATGAATGGATCAAGAAGATGTGGTATATATACACAATGGAATACTATGCAGCCATCAAAAGAAACGAAATCTTGCCATTTGCGACAACATGGATGGAACTAGAGCGTATCATGCTTAGCGAAATAAGTCAAGCGGAGAAAGACAACTATCATATGATCTCCCTGATATGAGGAAGTGGTGATGCAACATGGGGGCTTAAGTGGGTAGGAGAAGAATCCATGAAACAAGATAGGATAGGGAGGGAGACAAACCATAAGTGACTCAATCTCATGAAACAAACTGTGGGTTGCTGGGGGGAGGGGTGTTGGGAGAAGGGGGGTAGGGTTATGGACATTGTGGAGGGTATGTGCTTTTGGGTAAATTGGAAGGGGAGATGAACCATGAGAGACTATGGACTCTGAAAAACAATCTGAGGGGTTTGAAGTGGCGGGTGGGTGGGAGGTTGGGGTACCAGGTGGTGGGTATTATAGAGGGCACAGCTTGCATGGAGCACTGGGTGTGGTGAAAAAATAATGAATACTGTTTTTCTGAAAATAAATAAATTGGAAAAAAAAAAATCAAAACTTCTGTACAGCAAAGGAAACAGTCAACCAAACAAAGAGGCAACCCACGGAATTGGGGAAGATATTTGCAAATGACAGTACAGACAAAGGGCTGATATCCAAGATCTATAAAGAATTCCTCAAACTCAACACACAGAGAAAAACAGAAAACCACGTCAAAAAAATGGGCAGAAGACAAGAAAAGACATTTCTCCAAAGAAGACATACAAATGGCTAACAGACACATGAAAAAATGTTCATCATCATTAACCATCAGGGAGATTCAAATCAAAACCACATTGAGATATCACCTTACAACTGTTGGAATGGTCACAATCGACAGGACAAGAAACAAGTGTTGGAGAGGATGTGGAAGAAGAAGAACCCTCTTACACTATTGGTGGGAATGCAAGTTGGTGCAGCCACTTTTGAAAATGGTGTGGAGATTCCTTAAGAAATTAAAAGTAGAGTTACCGTATGACCCTTTAATTGCACTACTGGGTATTTACCCCAAAGATACAGATGCAGTGGAAAGTAGGGCCATATGTACCCCAACGTTCATACCAGCAATGGCCACAGTCACCAAAATGATGAAAGAACCAAAGTGTCCTTCAAGGGATGAATGTTTAAAAAATATATGGTCCATATATAGTGGGATATTACAAAAAAAAAAAAAAGGAATATTACGCCTCCATCAGAAAGGATGAATACCTAACTTTTGTATTCACATGGGTGGGACTGGAAGAGATTATGCTGAGTGAAATACATCAAGCAGAGAAAGTAAATTATCATATGATTTCACTTACTTGTGGAGCATAAAGAATAACATAGAGGACATTAGGAGAAACAAGGACTTGGGGGAAATCAGAGATAAACCATGAGAGACTGTGGACTCAGAAAAAAACTGAGGGTTTTGGAAGGGAAGGGGGTGGGGAAATGGATGAGCCTGGTGGTATTAAGGAGAGCATGTATTGCATGGAGCACTGGGTGTAGTGCATAAACAATGAATCTTGGAACACTGGAAAAATAAAACAAAATTTTAAAAAAATGAAGAAAAAAGCATGACAATTATGGGTGTTTAAACAAAGTTAGAATTAATTTTTTTAGTGACTAAACTACAGCATTTCCCAAGGGAATTGTCTGCTTTTTTATTTATTTATTATTTTTTTCTCAAGAATACTCCATAAAGCCCAGATAGTCAGTAGTTTTTGGCCTACAAGAATGTAAATTCAGTGTGGTCTAATTTAATATAAAAGGAATTTCCTTATAATAATGCGATTTTATGTTAGGGCAAAACACATCTGTAGACACTTAGGCCTGATTTAATTCAATGTTTTATAAAACTAAACATTTTAATGTTGAATAATGTAAAAAGAATATTCCCTCTACTTGTAATTAAAGGATCAGTTCTCTTTCTAAATGTATTATACTTGCCATAGATTCCATAATCAGACTATATTAAAAATACTTACAGTATATGATCTTCTATTTGTTAAAGAAAATCATAAAAACAAAAAAAATAGTATTTCAAATTCATTCCACTACTAATTTCCAATTTCATTTAGATATGTTAAGATGTTAAGAATATTCGCCTGGGTTGCTCAGTGGGTTAAGCCGCTGCCTTCGGCTCAGGTCATGATCTCAGGGTCCTGGGATCGAGTCCCACATTGGGCTCTCTGCTCAGCAGGAAGCCTGCTTCCCTCTGCTCTCTCTGCCTGCCTCTCTGTCTACTTGTGATCTCTCTCTGTAAAATAAATAAATAAAATCTTTAAAAAAAAAAAAAGAATATTCATTGACTTCTTTATATTAGCAGATTATTATTGAGTAAACACATAGTGTCTAAAATTGATGATACACTAGATCTTATAAAACTATATAAAATTTTAAATAATATTTTAAAGCAGTTTATACCTGTATGTTATTAAACCTAATTAATATAAGAAACCATGAGCAAATATGGAGAAGTTTTTTAATGCAGTATGAAAAATGAAAACCTGAAGGTTTACTGGGTGAGAATTTTTTTTTTTAGAGAACATACTAACAGTAAACAAAATAATCTTTGTCATAATATGTAGAAATTAAATTATAAGATTGATAAATTATACTTTTTGATATTGAAATATAATTTAAAGATATGGATAGAAGCTGCAATGGTAAGGAGTCAATTTTTGCAAGAAATATCTAAAGCTGGTTTTTCCATGCTCACTCATATCTAAATAGAAAACACATATACAAACACACAAAGTCAATGTTCATTGTATAGCAAAATCTAAACATATTACTCTCCCAACTGAAATGATGTTAATATCTCCCCCTTTTCTAGGGGATAAATTACAAAACGTTTAATATAGTTTGCAATCATTTGAAGATGTACCTAATTTAAATTTCTTCCATTAATTCCCACTTCTCCTCCCACAGTATTTTTTCTGCCTCATCTAGGTCATACCAGTTATGATTCTTGAATAGGTCATTTCATTCACATCTCTCTAGTATCATTCAAGCCATCTTTCCTACTTGGAGATAGCATGGCTTTTTCCTGAGAGCACCCTTTCTCTACCATTAAAGTTCTTATGAAACATTTGTATTTTTGAATTTTATAGGTTTCCTCAACGTCATCTATAAAAGTCCTGTTGCATTCACTATCACTGAATGTCCTAAAATTCGTGTTTTATCAAGCTGTTTCTTGTATTTTTGCTTTGACTAATACTTAGTGATTGTGTGAGCTGAATGGTTGACCACACCCTTGTTGTTTATTTTGTTTATTCTTGATTACCTCTTTAAGATTTCATTTTTCCTGGTTTTTCAGACAGATTAGTTTCTCTTCATCTGTACTTCCATAATACATGGAATATAACTTGGCTTTGTACTCTGTGTTTTGATTATCTGGATTTGTACCTGTGTTGCCTACATGTCTCATTTTCTTATTTCTTAATGCAGAGTGCACTACCCAGGATAGAATAATTATCCGAGGAGAAAATTTTGAATGAATAGATGAATGAGTAAGGTAGAAATGAAAACAGATTTTAAAAAATATTTGAGTGTTTTATATATATATATATATAACTGTTTAAGTTTCAATGAATTTCCACAATCAAATGCAGTCCTTTAATCAATACCTCAGAAAGACCTTTGTGATCCCTTCCAATCATTAACTCCACAATGTATCCCAATATGGACATCTAACATCATAGATTATTATTGCTTTTTGTACTTTGTACACATAAAGCCATTCAGTATGTTCTCTTTTGTGAGTGGCTGCTTTTGCCCATCTTTATATTAGTGGTAGTCATCCATATTGTTGCATATAATTATAATTGCTGTCATTGTAGCATTTTATGCCATTGTTCGAATATAATATAACTTATTTAACCATAATGGATTTTGTTAATGAACATTGAATAGATTGGGGCTATTAGAATGGTGTTAAAATAAACCATTCTAGAGCATTTCTTTTGGCAAACATAAGCTAGATTTCAAAGGAAGATAATTTAAGTATAGAAGGAAGTGTAATGGTAGGTTTTATAAATGATTTAATACAAAAAGGCAAGAATGAGTTTGCCTGGCTCTAGTATCCTCAGATATAATTACCAACATATGTAAGACTTAGAAAAGTTTGTGAAAGAATGTGAAGTTTAAAATAGGGTTAAAATTATGAGTGCCTTATATGATACTCTAAAATGTTTTGCACAGTCTCTTTAAACAATGCTGAATATTTGAGATTTTTATGCATGTTACAGTTCCTTAATTCAACAGTTAAGGACTATAAGTACATTCATGGTAAAGATTGTATCTTATTTATTTTGGTAAACTTAGTTCTTAGAATAATGCACAGTGCTCTGCTATATAATAAGTGCTCAAAAAGAAAAAAATTGATCTCATTTGCTGAATGATTTAAAGTCTAGTCATAACTGTCTGAAAAAATTACAGAATAAGAAGAAATTAAAATCAGAGTGACTAGCTAGGTATTTGCTAGTCATATTTCCATATATTTCCATAATATATTTTAGTTACAATAACACTAGGAATCTATCCCAGGAAGGATAATCATAGAGAAAGATATCTATGATGCTATTTTCAATAAGGGCCAAGCATTAGACAGAGTATGTGTCAAATGATTAAAAATTGTAATATACAGAAAAGGTAAAATATGCATCCAATAAAACATAAGAAACTGCTAATTATTTAATACAGATATAAAAAGCAAGCAAACCACTTGGCATACCTGATAAACCCAATATTGTTAAAATGTGTGTATATGTGCACTTATGCATATTATTTTTGAGTTTATGTTGAGCTCCTGGTACTTTTTTCTTCCTAAATACTTCAGTATGTATTTCTTAGCAACGAGGACATTTTCTAATGTAACTATTGAATACAGGTATCAAAATTGAGACCTTAACATTGATTCATTATTATTATTTGTCATACACATGACACAGAGTACTCTTCCTATAACTTTTTTTTTACAAGGCTGGAATTGTGTCAAAAAAAAAGCTGAAAGAAAGCAAAACTATTTATAAATTCAAAAATCTGAAAAGAATGAGTGAATACCTATATTTTAGAGTGATTGGTGGTTTGTTTTCCTTTCTATCCTTTATGTTTTATTTTTCAGTATTTTTCCTCAAAATGATAAGAGAGAAACCTAGATGTCAGATTTGGGAATGTACATTCATTGAGTTTTCTTGACTGAGACAAAGGATGAAATGATTGGGAGTGGATCGTAAAAAACTAAATGAGGGTTAGCAAGTACTCTGCATATATTTTCTAATTCTTCCCCATTGTGACTTTTACTTCAACCCAGTGCATTTATCTTTATATCATGACTCTGAACTTCTTTAGCCTTGTTTTAGTTTTAGAATATTGTTTAACACCATTCTCCAGCAATTTGATTCCATTTGGCAAGATACATGATTTGCTGTTTCAGAAGGAAAGAAAAAAAAAAGTTTGGAAAATGCTATAGAACAACTTAGAAAAGAAATATTGCTATTTTTGAAATATAACTTCTTTGAATAACTGTAAATATAAGAAAGACACAAATATAAATTATATTGAACACTAGTTTAAAACTACTAATAATTCTTTTATCTGTTTTTCTTCTCTTGATCAAGATATAATTTATTACAAAGAGTAACTGAATGGTTTAAGTACTTTTTTAAACTTTGTTTTTATTTTTATTTTAAATATTTCATTTCTTTATTTGAGAGACAAAGAGAGAGAGAGTGCACATGAGTGGGGGAAAGAGCAGAAAGAGAGGGAGAAACAGACTCCCTACTGAGGGAGCCAGATGAGGAGTTCTATCTGGATCACGGCATGACTGTAAAGCAGAAACTTAACCACTGAGGCACCCAGATGCTCTAACTTTGTTTTTATTTTCAAAGTTGACAAATTTTAATGATTTGCTTTTATACCCTTGAATTTATTAATAGTAATAGTAAAAAAGAAAAAAGTCTACCTCTAGAAAAAATGACCATTTAAAAAGTTTTTAAAGTCAGATATTATGCAAATAGGATATTAAAAATGATTTTTCACGATAACATATTGATAGAGGCAGTACCATAGTTGCATGTTTTTGGCTACCTGCAAGATATATCCTCAAATCTTTACATGTAACATGAAAAGGCATTAAGAATTTTCATCAGTGAAGCAAGGAAATCTTCTCATATACCAAGTTTCAGAATAAAATCTGAACTTTTAAATGAACTATAAATATTTAGGTTTACCTTGCCTCCAAAATTCATTCCACTTATAATATACCTGCATATTTTTTGTACTTAAAAACAAACAAACAACAACAACAAAAAACTGGTCAGCAAACATGTAGGTATTTGTGTAGATAAATAGATTCCTTAACAGTCATTTCTCCCCATTTAAGAAAGTATACTATTCCTTTAAAAAAGGAATGTATAATTTATTATACATTCAGAGGAAACTGTGATGCTTCAGAATATGAATGATCACATCTATTACAGAAATAAAACAATAACAATAAGTAAATACAGCTGAAGATTCTTTTAAAGTGCTTTAAATATATTCTGGTATATTTGTTTACTTTGCAAGTAGGAGATAAACCCTTATTAGTAGTATGTTTAAATGGTATTTTCTTTTATCTTTTCCAATACTGGAAGTTTTCTCCCTCCCTGGTGATAACTTTTTTTCAGTGAAAAATGAAGTAGTGATACTAATGTATGAAATTTGATTCTGTTTCACTGTTACAGTAGAAATATATTTTGAGACTTAATCAATAGAACAATTCAGTATGTGAGTAACTATTTTATGTTTGTGTCTGAGTGTATCTATTAAACCCACATACAGTACAAACACATACGTCATTGCACAAATAGAAGAAGGCTGAGAACAATCTCACCTTTATGAAGATGGGTTCTCCTAGTTCCAATTGGCTTACTGGGTTTAGGCCTCTCCTTGGTCAAAACCAAGAGAAGAACAAGACATATCATGGTTGACATCCTATTTTTGTTCAGAAATTAAAATTGTGATTAATACATAGGGGAAAAGCCCAGAGCCAGGTTTCCAAATTAAGGTCAGATTTAATACCCAACACCTGGCAAGACTGCAGAGGTAATTTTATAATCTCTATGTCAAGGATTACATAAAAAAAAAAATCTTTGAAAAAAAAAGACTTCTAACATAGCAATTTTATAGCCCATAAAGAAATCCACATTTATGAATAAATTTCAACAAATTTAACAAACCACATGAAAGAGAGCTCCAAGGAAATAAACCATGCATCTCAGTATAGTAAAAAATTGCAATAACATAGATGAAGAATAGCTGAACTGACTAATAAATGGTGTCAAGACAGTTTGTGTTCTAAATGGGATAAAAAGAATAATGTGAGATTGTATCATCATATCCTACACAAAATAGAATTCTAGGTTGTTTAATCACTTAAGTGTAAAAATGCAAACTTGAAAACTATCAAGGAACAAGAAGAGGATATTTTCTATGATCTTGCCTTGAAATAGCCTTTTTTTTTTAAATAAGAAAAAGTTAATACATAATTCAGAAACAGAAATATTGATCAATTTGACAATAACAAGTAACAGTATAAAAAGTCTCTTGCTCCTTCTCATATCTGCCAAATGCAAGAAAGGGGAATGCTCACTGAAAATGAATAACATCATCTGGAACATCAAAAATTAATTTATGAATAATGATAAGGGTAAAAAAAAAGAAATATATTTTTAAAAAAATTTAAAAATGATTTTATTTATTTAT
Source organism: Neogale vison (assembly GCF_020171115.1). NCBI lineage: Eukaryota > Metazoa > Chordata > Mammalia > Carnivora > Mustelidae > Neogale > Neogale vison. Next base: position 75,310,967 of record NC_058101.1, read on the forward strand.
TTGAGAGAGAGAGAGAGGTCATGAGAGGAGAGAGGTCAGCGGGAGAAGCAGACTCCCTGCCAAGCAGGGAGTCTGATGTGGGACTAGATCCCAGACTCCAGGATCATGACCTGAGCTGAAGGCAGTCGCTTAACCAACTGAGCCACCCAAGCACCCCAAGAAATACAAATTTTGATCCCTGCCCCTGTTTTCCTGACACAGAGCTCCTAAAACTCTTACAAACTCCTGAGTGGTAAGAATGTCAGGAGTAACTCTTATTCTGTTATTTGGTCTTTGACCCTGTCCCCAACACAGGGCTCCTAAACCTTTGCAAATTCCTAAATGGTAAGAGCAGTGGTAAGACCATCTTTTATTCTAATAAGTTTATTTTATTCTAATAAGTGACTCTGGGTGAAGTCCTTGATTGCTCCTGGATGTGTGCTGGCAGCAGAAAGTCCAAGCTTTGATTAGAAGCTCAGAATTTTTAGCCCTACCCCTAATCCTCCAGAAAAGGAAAAGGGACTGAAAATGGAGCTAATAATTGATCACATCTCCATGATGACACCTCTAAAAAATCCCAATAGTATAGTGTTTAGAGGGCCCTCAAGGTGGTGAACATTTATACATGCAGGATAACATAACCCAGCTCAGAGGGACAAACTTCTGTGCTCAGGACCCTCCCAAAATTTGCCATATGTATTTCATGTGATTGTTCATCTGTACCCTTTATCATATATTTTAATAGACCGGTAAACAAAAATAAATGTTTCCCTGAGTTCTGTCAGCTTCTCTAGGAAATTAATTGAACACAAGGAAAAGATCACTGGAACTTCCTATAGGTGGTTTGTCAGGAGCACAGGTTGACAACTTGGGTATATGACTCAAATGTGAAAATGGTGGAGAATCTTATAGGACTTAATCCTTAGCCTACAAAATCCGATGTTAATCCTGGGTAGATAATGTCAGAATTGAGTTGAATTCTTGGATATTCAGCTAGTGTCTAAGAATTGCTTGTTGATGTGAAGAAAATCATACCTTTGATGATCAAAAATATCAGAAATGAAGTATTCTGTATGATTAATAAGGAGACACACAGGAAAGAAAACACAATAGGGAAGAACTGGATTTTTTTCTCTACATTAGGAATTGGAAAAATGAGTTCTTCATTCAGAGTTAGAGTACAACTTAAACACACACACACACACACACACACATACACACACACACACTCATATATATTGAAAATAGAAGAGAGACAGTGATGGGGTACCTGGGAGACTCAATAAGTTAAGCATCCACCTCTCAGTTTTAGTTCAGGTCATGATCTCAGAGTCATGAGATCAAGCCCTGCATGGGGCTCTGCACTCAGCTCAGAGTCAGCTTGTTCCTCTGCCCCTCCCCACTGGTCATACTCTTGCTCATGCTCTCCTCTCTCTCTTTCTTAAATAAACAAAATAAGTAAAATCTTAAAAAAAGAGAGAGATAGACAGTGAAATATGAATACTAGTCAAGAGAAAAAATAGACTATCATAAGGTCGCAGGATTACAAGGTTCTTGTCTCCTGGAGTCAAAGAATGAATCTCATGGATGCAAAAGGGTAGAGTGACGTGAAAGTTTAGCAAGTAAAGATGAGATCAGAGAGGAAAGAGAAAGCTCTCTAGAGTGAGAGGGGTCACAAATGGGTTGCCACTCAGGGCTTTTAGTGACAGCCTTTTATTGAGAACTGACTGGGAAGCTTGTGGCCTTGAGATTCTTGTGCCATCTTGATTTGTTCCCTTATGTCTTGTTCCTCTCTGTCTCAGTGTCTCTACCTGCCAAGAATAGTTTCTGAGCCCAATTAGGGCAGTCTGGGGCCTCCTATTTCTGCTGTCTGTATCTTAACTCTTTCCTTAGTTGAAGGACAGGACCTGTGGGCAGGAAGAACTATAGTGGGATTGTGAGGAGTGACTGACTGTATACTTTTTAATTAGTGGAGGTTGGAGATACCACAGGTCTCCAAGGAATCTGGAATCAAGGTTTTCAGGAACTTTAGGGGCCAGCTGCTGTTGAGATAAGGTTACTCACACATTAAGGCATTAAGGAAGCCCTCAGTTACTTGAGGAAGGGTCATGCTCAGCTATCTATCTGTGGGCTACAAGCTGTAAGGAGATTTAGATTTAGGCTACATTAATTTCACATTGTTTCCCACATCAATAACATATCCAAAGATGACCAAGTTAGGAGAATAGGCCAACAAAGATATTAAAAGAACTAATATACTGGAGCACTTGGGTGGTTCATCAGTTAAACATTGGACTCATGATTTTGACTCAGGTCATGATCTCTGGGTGGTTGATTGGAGCCCTGCATCAGGCTTTGCATTCAGCAGGGAGTCTGCTTGAGATTCTCTCTCTCTCCCTCTGCCCTTCTGCCTGCTCATGTGCTCTATCACTTCTTTCTCTCTCTAAAATAAATAAACAAATATTTAAAAAAATAAATAAAAGAACTAATATCTTAAGGAAAACAGAAGAAAAATGAACAAAAGAGAGGGAGGAATGAAGAATTTCAATATTATTAAAATGTAAAATACACATAAAATTCTAAAATTTAAAATTACAATAGGTGAAAGGAATAATTAAAAGGAAGAATTATAAGAAAATTAGATAAAGACTAGCACAAGATTTTCAGTTGGAAATATCTAAGAAGTAGCACAGAGTATAAAATAATTTTAAAAAGCAGACTTAAGAGATATAAAGTTTTGAATGGATTAAATTATATGTAGAAAGAATCCTAAAATAAGAGGAGAAGGATAAAAACAACATATGAAGAGATAAAATGTGAGAATTATCTGCAAGTAATGGAAGTATCAACCTACACAATCAAGAAGCTCAGCAAAGTCCAATAGGCTAAATACAAGGAAAACCAAAGCTGGATACATTAGTAAACAGACAACAAAGGTCAAAGAAGAAAAATCTTCAAAATAGTCAGGTGTTTATATGTAGGGCAGGGGATCAAGGCCTTCAAGGGCAAGAAAAAATGCAAATGACAGCTAACTTTTCAAAAGATGAGGAAAGTCAGGGCATAATGGAAAGGCATTGGCAATGTGCTGGAAGACAAAAAGAAACTGCTAAAGTTGAATTTTATATACAATGAAAATAACCTTCCAGAATCAACTTGAAGTAAAGACTTTTTGGAAAAATAAAACCAGAAGAGTTTATTAACAACCATCAGAAAAACCTATAAGGCCAGGCAGCAGTAAAATAGGTAAAGTTTTAACATAGAAATACAAGATGAAGAATATTATAAGTGGGGACACCTGGGTGGCTCAGTCAATTAAGCAACTGCCTTCGACTGAGGTCATGATCCCAGGGTTTTGGGATTCAGTCCCACATTGCGCTCCTTGCTCGGCAGGGAGCCTGCTGTTCCCTCTGCCTTTGCCTGCCATTCTGTCTGCCTGTGCTCTCTTTCTCTCTCTCTGACAAATAAATAAATAAAATCTTTTTTAAAAAGAATATTATAAATGATAAACATGTGAGTAAATATAAAAAAGTTTGGCTTTAAAAAAACCTAATGCTTATAAAGTTTAAAATATATGTAGAACAAAAAGTAAATGAAATAAAGAAGAGGGAAGTAGAGTTGTATATTCTAATATTTTAGCAATATCAAGGGATTGATAAAAGTAACACTTTGCTTTGGATTGTAATAAATCAAGAATGCTCCAACATATCTATTATAGGAATAGTAATTGATAAAAGAAAAAATAAGAAGTTACTAGAAAGAAATTTGTAGTAATTAAAAACTGATTAGAAATCATAAAAAAGTAAAAGTAGAAATAAAAGCAGATGGTCAAATTGAATATTTATAGTGAAATTTACTGTCAGAAAGCATGAAAATAAAGATACATTGCTTAAGAGAAATATCTTTAATATAAGGACAAAGAGAAGTTTATATTTGAATAAAGACAGACATCATGCAAACACTAAGTAAAAGAAACATGTGCCAATACTTTTGACAATTTGAATAATTGCAAATGATTACAATTTGCAATTTTTTTTTTAGAAAAAGAAAACATGTCTGTGCACATGCTAGAAAAATAAAACATTAAAGTGCTGTATCTTTTGAATAAATTCAAGATTTTTCTCAGAGAAATTCCCAGGCCCAGATGACACCAACAGTGATTTTTTCTCACCAAAGATTAAAAGAGGAAATTACATTAAAGTTCAATAAACTCTTCTCCAGAATAGAAAAGAAGGAAATTTTCTTTGAGCCAATTTTAATCTGAATTTCAGAACATGGCATGGACATTACAAGAAAGGAAAATTATAGATTAATTCCTTTTGTGAATTCAGATTCAACAATTTAGTTGTTTATTCAACTATGCTATCTGTATGTGCATATGTGTATGTTTGTGAGAATGAGAGGTCTGCATATTTAAAATAATCAGGGGGAAAGCATGCCGTGACACCTATCGGTAAGTGCCTCATGTAGCAGGGAGAGTAATGGGCCTAGAGATGTCAATACAATAGTTCACCAACTTGACAAGCCTGACACCAATTCCAGTGTGTGGGTTTTCTCCCCTTATACCACGAAGCAATTCTCAGATATCAGATGAGTGTCCTATACTTTGGTTCAATTCTGACATTATCTACCTAAAGATTATATCAGATCCCCTGGTTAAGGGCTCAGTCCAACAAGATTGCCCCCTGCCCCTCAGACTCTCTAATAGCTGGTCTATGTGTTAACCTGTACTTCCAGTTGACTGGCTATAGAGGTTTTCATGACCTTCTGTTCATATACAATTAGTTGCTAGATTGATGCTCAGAATTCAGATAACATTCTACTTACTAGATTACAGGTTTATAATAAAAGAATGTGACTCAGAAATAACCAGTTGGAAAACATTCTAAAGGGGCAAGGTTTGGGGGAAGTGTCAGAAAGCTTTCATGCCCTCTCCAAACATGCCACTTTCTCCAGATCTCTACATGTTCACCAGCCTGGAAACTCTCTGACTCTCCTCTTGGGTTTTATGGAAGTTTTATTACAAAATCACTATTGACTAGGTCATTGGTAACTGGTGGTCAATTCAAACTCTAGACCCCCTTACTTCCCTAGAAGTCAGGGGGTAGGACCAGAAGTTCTAAACCTCTAATAATAACCTTGGGTTCCCTGGCAACCAGCCCCCAACCTTTGGTTACCTACAAGTTTTTCACGTTAACCCACTAACATAACAAAAGATACCTTTCCTTCTCTTATCCACTAGGAAATCTCCATGGTTTTAGGGACTCTATACCAGGAAGAGAAACAAAGACTAAATATATATTTCTTACTAGAAATCATAATATCACAAGCTTCATGTGTCATTTTTATCTAAAATACTATAAATTTTTGATAACCCTTCATTTCTGTGAAGTGTCTGAGTTCTGATTGCTGGGCATGGTAGAGGGCTTGGGGGAGGGAATTCCAAGGAGACTAACACTTAGAAACCAATCACATATATTCCTTAAAGTCCTCAGATATTATCATCTTATTTGGCCCTCAAATATTCCCAGGCAGGCAAACTGAAAGTATTTTGTTCTAATAGGTAAAATAATACTCTAATGGTTGGGTGTGTTGGAGTGGCTTGCCCACATTCATAAATACTAGTAAAAGTCAGAGCCAGATTAATGATGATCTAGGCAAATGTAACTCCAAACTGATGGAGTGAGGTGTTTTTTGAGGACCAGATGGGTATGAAATTTCTTTCTTATATATTCTTCTCCCTTCTCTCTTCTTTTCCCTCTTCTTTTTTTAGTAAGTCAAATGAAATTGCCTATGTAGAAGCTCTTTGACCTTGAGAGGCCAGAAATATACTGGGCAAAGTCCAGGAAAAGGCTCATGGAATCAACAAATTAAGACTCTTTCCTATTTATTTATTTGTTTGTTTATTTATTTATATATATTTTAAGGTGAACTGTCTCCTTTTTCACTCTTAGAATGGTAACAACTAGCCAACTAAGAAGCACAAAACCAGGTTTTGTAGGGATAGACTGGTTAAACGGAGTACTTGGTGTCTCATCCCTGTGGTAAGAAAGCAAAGTGGTTCACTAGAAACATACGTTTCCCAAACAAATGATTAAATATGGAAAGCATTCTTACCTCATAACGAAAGGATGCCTACACTGGGAACAATAATAGATGAAGAGGAGATTCATAGGTAAGAAATCCTATTGAGCTGTTGAAAACTAACTTAATTAATATAAAATCTCAGTTGATCAATGTGGGGATTGGATTAGTTTCCTCAATAATTAAACAATCAATAAATCACTTAATGGTCCCTGGACCAAAAGGTAATCAACAAAATCCTACAATGAACTCCTTAAATGACACATTGTTTATACATAAAAATCCACATGTCAAATATTCTGCACAGGGTAGGTATTTCCTCAAAGTACCAATGTTCATGGTATTTCTCATGATTATTATTGTCGTCGTGTGTCTATCTCTTCCAAATAAACTAAAATTTTCTTGAGAATAAAGTTCCAATTTGATTATTTTTCCATTCCTCAAGTATTCTTATTACACAGTGTATATAGTAAAAGCTTAAACCATTTTCTTGAATTGTATTCATTAAGATAAACCAGACACTGAACTAATGGAAATACTGTTCAGAAGCTTAACTTTTTATATGTAAATAACTGCCAAACTTTTTGATGCACTATCCACTCATAGACTTAATTATTTATGTCTTGGGTAATTGGGATTAACCTTTTATGACACATGTAATTAGCAAAAGTAAGCTGTAGAATACTATATAATTATTCCATGAACTTTTTCAAATTAATTTCAAAATAAATCTGTTCATGTTATACAAATGTTACTAGACCCATATTTTTAAACCTAAATCCCAGACTGTTAACAAGGAAATAATGAATAAATAAGTGTACATTTTCTACAGAGATAATAAATTGTTGGTTGGGAGAATATCTAGAATAATAATAATTTTACCATTATAACTCAGCTATTATGTGTCAGACACACTTCTAAGCCCTTGATAATATCATAATTAATGTCAGGTCAAATGTACCTCTCTGGCCTACCCTCTTGAGGCTATCTTTCAAAGTAGGAAGGAATTGATAAAAGTTTCTAAATTTTAGAGCATAATTATTTACTCTGTCACCTGAATATCTGGAATTTAAACCATATTGATTATTTTAAATAAATAATCAAAATGTTTGAATTTAAGACAAGCATTAAAGGTTTTAAGTATGAATTATTTATGATTTAGACCTTATAAACCTTACTTAAGACATAGAAAGGATCTATAATTATTTATCTGGCTACTTTTTCTTCATATTTTCTAATCCATATACCTAGAACAAGCTAACTAAAATCCCTTAGAAGTTCAGTCATATCCCAGATCCTGAAACAAATCTCTTTCATAATCCTGGGAGATTTAATTTATTCTACTTCAGATGACTGACATTTTAGCATTTGGAACTGGTGTTCTAATTTCCATTACTATATTAAGTTTTGTGAGAACAACAATAAAAAACATTTTAATTCTCTATGGAAATAGATTTGTTCAGTTGAATTAATCTTACATTTTCAGTATCTACAAGCTTCAATTAAATAAAATACCCAATTGTTTTGTAAAACAAAATGGAAAACTTTGGCTATTGTCTCCCCTGTGCTCCTTATATAAAGTATGCCCTGTGTGTCCCTTACATAAGAATCTCCTAATATATTTTGCTGGTATTCTGAGCTGAATTGTGTTATTTTATTATTGAATAATATAAGCTATCTATAATAAGGTTTTTATGTTTCCCAATAACAAAGCATTTATATCTCCTTATTCATTCATTGATGCTTTAAACAATTGTTATTACACAGTAATTCCTACTATGTGCCAGGAACTGTGCTCATCACTGAGGAAAGCAGTCAGAAAATATTAAATACAGACCATTTTCTCATAAATATGGTGTGGTATAGTTCATAAAAATAAAATGAAAGATTTATGAAAGACAATTCATAAAGCTATAGGTTCACAGAGCATAGGAATCCCTAATAGTCTTGCTTGTTAAGGAAGAGCTCTTGATTAAATAATACAGAGCAGATATCTAAAGAAGGAAAATTAGTTAACTAGGAAAATGAGAGGAAGGCAGCTATGCTCACCACTATACCACCAACGCAAGGAAAATGAGAGGGTAGGGAAAACAATAAAATGGGAAAAATCTTCTAAGCAAAAGAAACATTGCATGCAAAAAACAACATAAAATTTTGGAAGAATTTATAAAACATTATTATAAAACATTATTATAAAAGGGGGTACAAGTCGACCAGGTAGAAGCACAATTCATGTAAGGATAAGGGGAGCTTGGGATGGCTACTTGAACTAGTATTTTGACAGTAAAAAGGAAGTAAAGTTGATTTGGGTGACATTTTTTAGATGAACAGCTATGACCTATTGATAAATAGGATACGATATCTGAGGGCAATTAAGTATGACTTCCCAATATCGGTCACATTCATAAATATGAACAGTGGTATCAATCACAGAATTAGTAAACACTCAAAGAGACATAGTTAATTTTCTGTGGCAAAGAGAACACAAGGAAGAGATTCTGAATTTATTTGGAATGTGTTCAATTTGAGATAACTTTGGCCTTTATTTAGTATATTATTTAATTATTATAATATATAATGCACATATTATATTATATAATTATATTATAAATATTATTTAATATTCCATTTTGTGCCAAGAAAAGTTTTAGTTCCTATAGGTATTAAGTGGTCAGTTAGAGATATGAGTCTGGAGCTCAGTGAAGAAGTTTAAATAAAAATTTGCAAATCATCGGCATATAGATGATCTATAGATGACGATGGAAGGTATTAATATGGTTGAGGTGAGATTGAGAAGAAGAAAGATACAATACTGAGTCTTGAAGAGCTTTAGTGGTGAGAGGGTAGAGGGGATGATCTAGAAGAAGACATCAAGAAATTGGAGCCAGCTACAACAGAAAAAAGATAATAATAATTTGAGTCTGGGTGGCAAAATCCACGGAAAATGCTTTAAAAAGGAATACACAGGACAATTAATAAAGCCAAAAATATGCTTCCAATTAACCTCCAAAAGTTCTTGGGTAGAGATAAGTGTTGTTTTGATGGAATGATTGGAGCCCAAGACAATTTGAACTGGGTTGAAAGGTGAAAAAAGAAGTGAGTAAAGAAAGCATATGTCAAAGAAATTTCACCATGAAGAAGGGAATGACTTATAGTTTAAGAAGGTTAAACATGCTTCAATAGGTTATTTTAAAGATGACCTGACTTGAGCATGCTTCATTGCCAACTGAAAAATTTTATTATAAAGTAAGGAGTTGACAGAATAGATGATGTCAGAATTTTGATAAGAAGGGTGGAGATAATCATTGTTAAAGTAACTGAACAGTTAGTATAGTGTTAATGCTCCCATATGCTGAATGCTTTTTCTCTAGTAGGCCATACGACCTTATTTAGAAATGAAGAAAGTAGATGATCAAGCTTTAGAATTTACCTCTTGAGTATAATGAGAATAAAAATGTAAACAAGGTTTAGGGTTTTGGCATGAGAATTATTAGAATAATGAGCCAAAGACTGTGTTTGGTAGGAAGGGGAGAGACGAGAATAATGAATAAAAATATGGAAATATGGAGGAGTGGAGGTTCACATCAGGTCAAAGAATTGTCAAGTAGAAGTAATTCACAGGTGAGCTGAGAAGGTTGGTATAGAGAATGCTATGATTAGAAATGAAAGTGGGTAGTGGCAGCACTCTGTTGAGTGGAACAAGGTCTAGCTCATGATGTAGGAGTCTGTGGCTGAGGAAACGGAAAACATTGGAGGTGATGAGATTAAATAATAGAATGGCTGAATGTTGGAATGGTCATCTGTATGGAAACTGGGGTCATCCAGAATGTCAGCAAAAAATAAATGGAGTGAGAGAAATACTGAAGTTAGATCCTGGCATGTTATAGATAATAGCAAGATGAGATATGTTGAGTGATATAGCATAAAACACATGCCTCAAAGTGCAGTTTCTCCAAAATTGATGAGTACAGATCCAAAGTTAAAAGAAAGAGTAAAAGGAACAACAAGCACAGTAAACAAGGTTAAGATGGTTAAGATGTATGAAAGGAAACCTCCTTTAATATGCAGTTGGGAAACCTTGCAGGGGGAGCTCCATGCAGGAACCACTGGTTGCAGCTGAAGGAACCCAGGGAAGAGGGAAGATAAGAATTTTTACATGTTTTCCTTGTCCCAAATTGCAATTCTTCTGCTATTCCCAAATAAACTCATTTTGCTGGTAAAATATCTGGCCATTTTATTTTTAAGGTTGACCAGTGAAAGAATAGTCATCGTTGGGTAAGGTTACAGATAAAGTAATTCTCAAGGAAAGGGGAATGTTTCCGTCAAGGCATGAAATGCTCTAAGAACACATTGATATTGTTTAGGAAGTAGAGCACCAAAACGTAGAGTGGACAGTATTGTATAGTTTTGGTGAGGGGCAATCTTATTAATATGAAGTTGCAGTAGACAATAGATTGCAAGGATAAGATATGGAAACAGTATGGGATTTTGAGTGAGGAAAAGAGGGCACTATGTGATTATCAATGCAAACATTTATTTTAATTATTTTGTAGAATGCATAACCTTTAAATAGATCTTACCATCTGTTTTATGTCTCACCCCACTCTATGGCTCAAATCCTGTAAGGATGACAGGCTTACATCTCCCACCTAATCCTTCGACTTTGGCAAAATATCAACAATGGTGGTCAGGCTTTGTTGGTTTTTCTGACATAAGCTAACATAGAGCTAAATGTACTTGATCAACAAGGCAAAGACAATGCTTAACCACTACTTCCAAGCATAGTTCCTCCTCCATTATTTCAAAAGTCGATTATTTTATGAGCACATCAGATCCTATGCTAGGATACTTTAAGACCAAAGCAAGTTAAAACACGAATGAATTCATATGTGCATATTCATAATTATTTTTCATTACTGGAGGCTGCCCATCACTTTATTTTCAAACACATCAGCTCAAAACATTTGGCATTTGCATAAATAATGCTCATCATGAAAGCATTAACATTGCGTTAAAAGGTGAAATAAGTGCAATAAGTGCATCTGTTTTAACACCATCCTTCAACTCCTGTTAATTTCAAAAGACATAAAACAGTATCTTACATATCTAAGAAATCTGTATAAGGTTGCAATTTTAATTTATCACGAAGGGTTTCTACATTAATTAAATATGCACAGGTTTTTTAAATAGAGATTAAAATCTGAAAGAGATCAAGCTATTTACAATCTAATTAGCTCAAAATTGGATGAGTAATATAAATGCATAATTAATCTGATTTGACTATGACAAACTTGAAAGGGAGATTATGGAATTAGTAACATAAAAAAGTCTCATTTAAAAAAAAGCCCACTCTGTAATTGAAGCCAAAGAAAGAGGAATTTCCTAGACATCTTTACTTTAGCTATTCCATATCCTATTGTCTGGAAAATTTCCTATTATATGTTAATAAGTAAATACATGGTAAATCATGAAAATATTTTACTTCCCAAAAAATGCCTAAAATAAAACAAAACAAAAGAAAACAAAGCAAAAACACCTCTTGTTGCAAAACATTTATAAAGTTTATAAATTACAAGAAATTTAATTTTCTATTTTTACTTTTATTTGTAAATAATTTCAAATATAAAATTGTAAGTAATATGAAGAATATTCATTAACCTCTTTATCCATATTAAACAATATAATTAACATTTTGCCTCACTTGATTCATCCTTCGCTCTCTCTTCCCCATCTTTGTTTTTCTCTCTGAACAATCTGAGCATAAGTTGTATATATCATTGCCCTTTATCTCTATGACTTCAGGTCTTATTTTCTAAGAATAATGATATTCTTTGTAAAACCACAGTGAAATTATGAACAAAAGTAAATTTAATATTGGTATAATACTTTTATCTAAATTGTGCTCCATATTCCTATTTGCCAATTGATTCAGTAATGTCTTGTGTAGCAATTTTTTTTTTTATTTTTCAGTGAAAGAGCCACTCTAGGGTCATGTACTAGACTAAAAGTCTTCACAAGTCTGGAAAATTTGTTAGTTTTTATTTGCACTTTATTAATTGATATTATTGAAAATTACTAACCCTCCATCAATTTAACTTTTCATTTCAAAACAACTATTTTTGAATTTGTCTGATTCTTCCTCATGATTAGATTGAGGTCTTATATTCCCTAGGCTGAGTATTCTATACATAAAATTGAGCTCCTCCCAGGGTATCATATGTGGATGCACACACTGTCTACTAATGCCCCTTATTAATAATGTTAATTTTTATCACACTGTCAAGGTGTTATCTGATATATTGTTTATAAACATGATTCTCAAATTATGGGCCAATGCACCCTAAAGTTCCACAGTGAACACATGGGATTCCCAAGGATAATTTTGTTTTTTTGGAAACAATAAAACTTGACATCTGCCCGAAACTGCAGCAACTATTAGCCCGAGGTAAGCTCACAGTTATATTAGCTAATGCTAGGTATTTTCAAAAATGCTGTAACATTACAAATCTAGTTTGTGTTCTCTGTGATGAAAATAAGACCACACAAAAAGGTAGTGCAAAGGGTTACAGTGCCCAATCTGATTGCAAATTTGAGAATTTGTTGCCAAAAGATGCATTAGTTTATTTAAGAATGAAAGAATGGTTATTTGTTTCTTTTTTTTGTATTGTTTTTTTTTTTTTTTGGTATTTTTTTCCAATTTATTTATTTTCAGAAAAACATTATTCATTATTTTTTCACCACACCCAGTGCTCCATGCAAGCCTTGCCCTCTATAATACCCACCACCTGGTACCCCAACCTCCCACCCCTCCGCCACTTCAAATCCCTCAGATTGTTTTTCAGAGTCCATAGTCTCTCATGGTTCACCACCCCTTCCAATTTACCCATAAGCACATACCCTCCCCAATGTCCATAACCCTATCCCCCTTCTCCCAACCCCCCTCTCCCCAGCAACCCACAGTTTGTTTCGTGAGATTAAGAGTCACTTATGGTTTGTCTCCCTCCCTATCCCATCTTGTTTCATGGATTCTTGGTTATTTGTTTCTTTCAACAGGTATGGATTTTTTCAAGTGGTTATTAAGTCTTTTGTATATAATTATTATTAAGTTGTTTGAATCTAATTAATAAACAGAAATGTTTGGTATCTCTTAACTCAGTAGAATTATTAAGATAGTACTCATACACTGAACTAAATTTAGGAGACTTTCACTACATGCTTACTATGTTTTGTCATTTTAATTAATAGACTGTCTATGCTCAAACACTAAAAACTCACTTTAATCTTTAATCTTCAATATTTAAAATATGATGATACACTTTGAGATTTCCATCAGCACCCACCACCCCTAGATTAATAATTTAGTGAAGATTATTAGCTGGTTCAATCTTTCATATGATGATTACAACATGATTATTTCTATCTCCTTCATTCCCTCTAAAATCAATGGTCCACACTGGTCTTTTACTGAAAAAGCCCACTTCTCTGTTTGTCTATCTATCTATCTATCCATCCAGACATTTATCAGTTTGGTCTTATTAATATGCATCTTACTTTCAAGTTTATAATTCATCACTCTTCTTGATTATTTTGTTTATCAAATTGTCCCTGATTTGGTCACTGGAAACCTATTCAGGGTAGTACTTTGTGTGACATGTACTTTTTTTTTTTTTTTTTTTTTTTAATTGCTTCCTTACTTCCTGGCAGGGCGACATGTTCTAGTCTCATCTTTACTTCCCTGAACCAGTGCTAGAATTAGCTATGTCTCCAAGGAACCTAACTTATATATTTTCATATTAACACATGCATATTTTAAAAACCATCACTCCATATCAGCACCTCTAATTTCAACCTTCCAACATCTTCTTCCTTTAAACTTTCAACATTTGAAATTATTTCTCCTAAAGTGAGCTCCCTGGCTCCCAATACTTTAAAATGTTTTCTCATTTTCTAAACAAACAAAAAATACTGTACACATAAGATTATTTCCATTTGGGTATCTTATTCACTTGAAATGCAGTTGGGTTCATTTGCTTCTGTTTATTTCCATTTGTAGTATTTTCCCTTCCTATTATTACTGTAATTTAAAAAATATCAGTAGAATTCATATGCTTCCACAGTCAACATTATTTAAAAAAAATCACTCACATTTATCCTCTTTTCCCAACCACACCCCTTGTAAGTGACTGACATCACTGTTGTTACTTTTTCTATTTTGTGTATCCTTTCATATAGACAAGCAAAATATGGTTATTGTTTACATTTTCTTTTTTTAACCAAAATATTGCATATTGTGTATTCTGTTTTGCAATTGCTTTTTCACATAAAGATATATCCTGGAAATCATTATGTTTCAGTTCGCAGATATTTTCCTCATTTTTTACAGTTATGTAACATTCTGATATGTTCATATATCATGGTTTATTCAACTATCCCTTATGTTTGGACATGTAGGCAATTCTCACTGGTACAATTAATAAATTTATGCATATGTGTTTTCATATTATTGTGGGTATATATTCAGGATATCATCCCAGAAGTGGGATTGTTAGGCTGAAGAGTAAATTTAGGGGCACCTGGGTTCGTCAGTCATTGGGCATCTGCCTTTGGCTTGAGTCATGATCCCAGGGTCCTGGGATCTAGCTCTGCATTGGGATTCCCTTCTCAGCTGGAAGGCTACTTCTCCCTCTCCCAAACCCCCTGCTTGTGGTCCCTCTCTCTCTGTCAAATAATAAATAAAATTTTTAATAAAAAAGAGTAAATTATACGTTTATAGAATATTGTCAAATTCTACTTCATAGATATATCATTTTGCATTACTATCAAAGATTAAGACTGTATATCCACAACTTCTGAAGAACTACATTTATGTCTATTTTCCTGCTAAGTGTTGACTACATCTTAGTTTTTAGTCATTTTAATTACTTTCTAAATAATTCTTTTTATATAGCTTAGAGTTGTTTTGCATTATGTTCTAATTTGAAATATTTTTTCTTTTAATAGGAAATTAAACCTAAACTCGTATGTTTCCTTTAATTTTCAGTAGATTTTATTTTATATTTGGAGATTCTATGTCATTTGGTTTATAGTTATTCACAAATATTACATCTTCATTTTGGAATATAATTTTTAGTATTATACAGTCTCTTTCTTTTTCTTACTCATGGTATTGTTTCTGGATTTTATCTGCTATCAGGATTGTAATCTATTTTTTTTTTAAATTTCTCAGTGTAAATTTGGCTCAATTCTGTATCACATGCTTTCTCAGGGGTAAAGATATTGAAGATGTTGATGATAAAATTAAATATACATGCTAAAATTGCAAGTAATGATTAAAAGAAGAGAAAAAAATCAGATTTTCAAAAACAGAGGAGGGAAATCTACAAATATAAATAAAAACCTTCAATAAATCTTAAAGTAATTAAGAAAAGAGAAAAAAATGAAGTCTAGAGAATGGTAAATAAAAGCAGAAAACATGATAGCAGAATTAAAACCCAGTATATCAATAATCATAATAAATTTAAATTATTTAGCTCCAGTTGAACATAAGCAATGCATTATTTTTTCTCTCTCTAGTTCTCCTGCTTTCTCCAGGTTTTCTCTAAGATTAGGGACAAAGAAAGAAATGCCTGCTTTCACAATTTCTGTTCAATATTGTATTAAGAACCTTAGCTAGAGCAAATAGGAAAGAAAAAGAAATAAAAGGCCACCAAATAGCCAAATAGAAGAGAAAGAAGTAAAACTACCTGTTTGCAATGTGCTCATGTGCACAAACACACTCACACACACTCTACATACATACACACACACTTGTTAGAACTAATAAACCAAGTCCAAAAAGGAAATTAAGAACATAATTCCATTTACAATAGCATCATAAAGAATGAAATATTTAGGAATAACTGTAAACAAAAAGGTGAACTACTTGAATCCTGAAAACTATAAAACATTACTGAAAGAAATCTAAGAAAATGTAAATAACTGTAAAACATCCTGTATCCATTGACTGGAAGACATAAAATGAAGATGTCCATACTACTCAATGCAATCCACAGATTCAGCAGAATCCCTATCAAGATTCTCATGGCATTTTTTGGTAGAAATATAAAACTTCATCTCAAAATTCATATGGAATTTTAAAGGGCCCATATTAATCAAACTATTTTGGGGGGGCACCTGGGTGACTCAAGGGGTTAAGCCTCTGCCTTCGGGTCAGGTCATGATCTCAGGGTCATGGGATCAAGTCCTGCGTCAGGCTCTCTGCTGGGCAGGGAATCTGCTTCCTCCTCTCTCTCTCTCTGTCTGCCTCTCTGCCTACTTGTGATTTCTGTCTGTCAAATAAATAAATAATCTTTAAAAAATAAAAGATTAAAAAAAAGCTATTTTGGAAAAGAAGATCAAAGCTGGAGGTCTCATATAAGATTTTAAAACATACTACAAAGCTGCAGTAATCAAAACAATATGGTATTAGGATAAAGACAATTAAATCTATAAAGCGAATATGGAGCCCATAAAAAACTCTCATGTATAATACCAAATGATCTTCAACCAGGTTGCTAAGACCACTCAGTGGAGGAAAGCACAGTCTCGTCAGCAAATGGTGTGGGGAAAACACACAAAAGAATGATGCTATACCCTTACATTAAATGTAATTACATGCAAAATGTAATTACATGCCAAAATGAACACAAAATGGGTTAGAGTCTTAAATGTATGATCTAAAACGATAAAATTCCTAGAAGAAAACACAGAAGAAATCTTTATGACATTGGACGTGGTAATGATTTCTTGAATATGATATCAAAAGCACAGGAAATAAAATCTGACACAGACAATGAAATCACATCAAGCTTAGAAATTTTTGTTCATCAAAGGACATTATCAACTGATAGGAATGGCAGCCTAGGGAAAACAAGAAAATATTTGCAAATCATATCTGATAAGACAGTAATTTCCAGAATATATAAAGAACTTTTAAAATTCAACAACAGAAATCAAGTATACCCATTAAAAACAAAACAAAAACAAAAACAAAAAACAAAAATAAAACAAAAAAACAAAACAAAACAAAACAGGCAAAAGATTTCTCCAAAGGTGATATACAAATGTTCAACAAGCTTTTGTAATTATGTCCATCATCACTAATCACTAGAGAAATGCATTAGAGAAAAGCCATTAGGGTGGCTACTATAACTCCCTCAAAACAAACAAACAAACAAAAACAAAAACAAAAACAAAATAACAAATGTAGGCAAAGATGTGGAGAAATTGGAAACTGTATGCACCCTAGGTGAGATTATAAAGTGGTGCAACCACTATGGAAAATATTATGGAGTTTCCTAAAAAATTAAAAATAACACTATCAAGGGGCACCTGGGTGGCTCAGTGGATTAAAAATAACACTATCAGGGGTGCCTGGGTGGCTCAGTGGGTTAAGCCGCTGCCTTCGGCTCAGGTCATGATCTCGGGGTCCTGGGATCGAGTCCCGCATCGGGCTCTCTGCTCAGCAGGGAGCCTGCTTCCTCCTCTCTCTCTGCCTGCCTCTCTGCCTACTTGTGATCTCTCTCTGTCAAATAAATAAATAAAATCTTTAAAAAAAATAAAAATAACACTATCAATTAGCCATCAATCCTACCTCTGAGTATATGTCCAAAAGAATTGAAAGCAGGGTTTTGAAGAAATATTTACACCCCCATGTGCATAGCAGCTCTATTCATAATAGCTGAGAGATAGGAATAATCAATGGATGTCCATCAATGGATGAAAGGATAAACAAAATATAGTATATACAAGCAATGGATTATTTTTCTTTCTATATTTTCTATATTTCTATACTTTCTTTGTCACATGCTACAATACAGATGAACCTTGAGGACATTATGCTAAGTAAAATAAGACTGAAATAAGTGAAATAAGACTGTCATGAATATAAAAGTGCTATCTGATTCTACATTATGAGATATCTAAAGTAGGCAAGTTCATAGAAACAGAAAATAGCATTGCGGTTACCAAGGACAGCAGGAGGGAGAAAAAAGAAGTTTAATACTTACAGTTTTTCAATTTTTAACGTGAAAAAGTTTCAGAGGCCTGTTTCACAACAATGAATATACTTAACGCTACTGAACTACGCACTTAGAAATGGTTAAGATAATTAGAAAATGACTATATAAAGACTCATCTGGAAAATTCTTAAGGACTACTGTATTAGCTATGTTGATATCAGACAATAATCTAATGAAATGTCTATTAATAGGACCAAAGGAATATACTCAAAATAATTGAAAATATGGGCCTGCAAAATATATATGTATACACATAATCATTCAGCACCATTCACAATATCCAAAAGGTGAAAATAGCTGTAATGTCCATCAGTGATGAATGGATAAATAAATTGTGATATCTACATACAATAAAACATTCAGCCATAACAAAGAAATGAAGCAGTGATATATGTTACAACATGGATAAGACTCCAAAATATTATGCTAAGTGAAATAAGCCAGACCTGAAAAGGTCATATATTCTATGGTTCCATTTATATAAACTATCCAGAATAGATAAATCCATAGACACAGAACACAAATTGATGGTTGCTGGGACTGGGAGAAGGGAAAATGGGGAGAAACTTTTAATAGGTAAGGGGTTTTACTTGCTCTGCTTGAAATTCTCTAGATCTTGATAACTTTGGTGATTATATAACATTGTGAAGGCATTTTTGTTGCTGTCGTTGTTTTTGTATATTTTTAAAATTTTAATTCCATCATAGTTAACAGTGTTACATTAACTTCAAGTGTACAATATAGTAATTCAACAATTCTATACATCAATGTGAGATGTGCTCATCATGACAAGTGCACTCCTTAATCCCCATCACCTATTTGACCCATCTCCTACCCAACTCTCCTCTGCTAACCTAACCAGTTTGTTCTCTATAGTTAAGAGTCTATATCTTGGTTTGTCTTTCTCTCTCTTTTTATTCCTTGCTTGTTTGTTTTTCTTCTTAAATTTACATATGAAAAAATTCACATATGAGTGAGATCATATGGTATTTGTCTTCCTCTGACTGACTCATTTTTTTTTCCACCTTAGACTCTCTAGTTCCATCTATGTTGTTGCGAATGGCAAGATTTCATTCTATTTATGGCTGAATAATATTCGTGTGCGTGTGTGTGTGTGTGTGTGTGTGTGTGTGTGAGTGTACCACCTCTTTAATCATTCATTAGTCAATGTATACTTGGGCAGTTTCTGTAATCTGGCTATTTTAAACAATGCTGCATAAATGTAGGTATTCAAATACCCTTCTGAACTGGTGTCTTTGTGGTTTTTTGGGGGGAGGGGTGAATGCCCATTAATGTGATTACTGGATCTTAAGGTGTAAGAAAGTGGTCCAGTTTCATTATTTTATATGTGACCAGCTTTCCCAGCACCATTTGTTGAAGAGACTGTCTTTTTCCCATTGGCTATTCTTTCCTGCTTTGTTGTATATTAATTGACCCTCTCACTGTGGGTTTATTTATGGCTTTTCTATTCTGTTCTATTGATCTATAGGTCTATTTTTGTGCTAGTACCATATGGTTTTAATTGCTACAGCTTTGTAATATAACTTGAAGTCCAAAACTATGATACCTCCAGCTTTTTCTTTTTCAAGATTGCTATTTGGGGTCTTTAAAGTTCCATCTAAATTTTAGGATTATTCTAGTTCTGTGAAAAATGCTATTGGTTTTTCATAGAGATTGCATGAAATCTGTAGATTGTTTTAGGTAATATAGACATTTTAAGAGTATTTGTTCTTCTAACCTGTGAGCATGGAATGTTTTTTCATTTCTTTGTGTCATCTTCATTTTTTTTTTTTTCATAAGTGCTTTGTAGTTTTCAGAGTATACATCTTTCACTTATTTGGTTATGTTTGTTTCTACATATCTAATGTTGTGAATCTTCAATGCCACTTAATTATTCACTCTAAAATGGTTAATTTTGTGTCCTGTGAATTTCACCCTAATAAATTATTTTTAAAAAGTGAAAACAACAAATAAAGAAATTATATAGTGGTGCCCGGGTAGCTCAGTCAGTTAAGCATCTGATTTTTTATTTGGGCTCAGGTCATGATTTCAGGGTTGTAAGATTGAGCCCTGTATTAGGCTCTGCACTGGCATGGAGTCTGCTTAAGATTGTTTCTCTCCATCTTCCTCTGCCTCTCCCCCTTCTCTCTCTCTGAAAAAAAAAAAAAAAAAGGAGAAGAAATACACTGCATATGTTTTATAAGATTTTCTACCAAATTACAAAGAAATAGGTAAGTCCAAATTTATACAAGCTATTCTAGAGAATATTTCCTTATTTATTTATTTATCTATCTATTTATTTATTTATTTATTTATTATTTGTTTATTTATTTATAGTGGGTGGAGAGGAGCAGAGGGAGAAGGAAAGAAAGAGAGAATCTCCAGCAGGTTCCCCACTGATTGTAGAGCCAAAGATTGGGCTTAATCCCAAGTCCTGAGATCATGACATAGAAAATCTCCTTAGATCAATAACAAGAATGAAAGTTGAATTAGGAATCCAAAATCTCCCAATATAGAAAAGCCCAAGACCACATGGTGTCATTGGTGAATTCTACCAAACATTAAAAAAAAAAAAAATTATTAACTTAAAATCTTACAACTAATACAATAGAGGGAATACATTCAAAATCATTCCAGGTGGGTGCCTGGGTGGCTCAGTGGGTTAAAGCCTCTGCCTTCTGCTCAGGTTGTGATCCCAGGGTCCTGAGATCAAGCCACACATTGGGCTCTCTGCTCGGTGGGGAGTCTGCTTCCTCCTCTCTCTCTCTCTGCCTCTTTGCCTACTTGTGATCTCTGTCTGTCAAATAAATAAATAAAATCTTTAAAAAGAAAACATTCCAGGAGTCCAGTACTACCCTCATTCAAAAAACAAGGTAAAAACATACAAGAACAAAATGTTTAGTATGTCCCATATAAGTATTGCTACTCTTTCTTTTGAAATCCATTTACATGACATTTTTTTTTTTCCATCCCCTCACATTCAATCTGCAGGTAACTTTAGGTCTAAAATGAGTCTCCTGTAGGCAGCATATAGATGGGTCTTATTTTGTATCCATTCTACCTTATGTCTTTTGATTGGAGTGTTTAGTCCATTTACATTCAAAGTAATTATTGATAGATATGTGTTTACTGCCATTTTGTTACTTTTTTTGTCATTGTTTCTGGAGATTTTCTCTAGTCTTTCTTGCCTTTGTCACTTTGGGTTTCTCCTTTGTATTCAGAGTTTTCTTTAATATTTCCTTCAGGGCTGGTTTAGTGGTCACAAACTCCTATAGTTTTTATTTGTCTGAAAAACCCTTTATCTCTCCTTTGATTCTGAATGATAGTCTTGATGGATAGAGTAGTCATGTTTGTAGATTTTTCCCACTCATCTCTTTGAACATATCATGCCACTGTCTTCTGGCTTGCCAAGTTTCTGTTGAAAAATCTCCAGTTAGTCTTACGGTTATTCTTCTGTAAGTTAAAGCCTTCTTTTGTTTTGCTATATTTAAGATTTTTTTTCTTTATCACTGTGTTGTCCAAATTTAACTACAATATATCTTAGTGTTGACCTCCTTCTGTTGATTTTGTTGGAAGTTCTCTGTGGCTCCTGGATCTGGATGTCTGCCTTCTTCCTCAGATCAGTGAAGTTTTCTGGTATTATTTATTGAAATAAATTTTCTGCTTTCTCTTTCTTCTTCTGGGACTCCTATGATGCAAATGTTATGTTTGATGGAATCACTGGCTTCCCTAAACCTATTCCCATTACATAATAATTTCTCTCTTTTGTTCAGTTTCATTATTTTTCATTATTTTGTCTTCTAGGTTACTAATTGATTCTTCTGCTTCTTCTAGTCTGCTGTTCATGACATCAAAACTGCTCCCAATCTTCATCTCTGATTAATTCTTTTTTAACACTTTTGAATCTTTTTGGTAAGCATCTCACTGATATCTTCTATTATTTTCTCAAGCCCAGTGAGTGTCCTTATGATTATTGCTTTAAATTCTCCATGAGTCATGTTACTTATATCTGTTTTACTTAGATTTCTGGCCGTAGCCTTATCTTGTTCTTTCATTTAAGATAAATTCCTCTGTCTTGGCATTTTGTCTAAGTCTCTGCCCTCTTCTCTGTGTTAGAAAAGCCAGCCATGTCTTCTTCTCTTGAAAGTAATGGCCTTGTGCAGAAGAAGGCATGTAGTGTCCAGGGCCTGATGCTTCAGGGAGTGTCACTGCGTGTACTCTCCTTGTCTTGCTTTGACTGTTTCATCCTTCAGGCCAGTTGTCTGCAAGGTTCTTGCCTACCGTGGGCAGTGTTTGGTCCCTGGCAAATTTTAACTCTGTGTGCTCTGTTCTGCTTGTGAAATGAGACTTGACACCAACTCCACCAGGACTGAGTCCCTGTAGAACTCTCTGGTTAGGAGATATAGTAAGGACAGGAGCATATGTTGATCTTCTGGGGCAAGAGCCTACCACCCTGGGACTGAGGACAAGCTTGACTGAGAAGAAAAGTCCTGCCATCAGGTGGGTCCATCAGGTGGTCTCTGTGCTTATGTGAGGCATAGGGGAGGTAAATGTCACCAGCCATCTCCTTTATTTCCAGAGAGGTACCTCTGTGTAAACTGCCTCTCAGGGATGTGCTTGTAGAAGAGTGGATAATCACTGCACAGTGTGCCCCCAGGCACTTTTCTGATTGCTGTTTCCATTCTATCTGCACCTGAGTTGTTTGCCTGCCTTCTCTCCAAGAGCAGTGTAGTGCCTCTGAGCTCTATCCCAAACAAAACTTCTCACCTTTAAAACTCAGGAGTTAAGCCCCATTGGTTGAAAGAGCTCATGGAATTCAGCCTCTCTTATTTTCCAAGCTAGTGGTTTCGGGAAAACTTTCCCCGTGTGTTCTCTTGTGTTCTCTTCTTTCTTGCATGCCTTTCTCTGCAAATGTGGCTCCCTCCATTCAGCAACATCCACAATTCATTTCTCCTGCAAACCATGACTCTGCATCTCTTGTCTTCTTTGATATGGCCTCTTCTCTCCCTTTAGTTGTGAAGTTTTTTCTGTCACTTTTCAGGCTAATTTCTGGGATATTTTGGAAGATCTTGTAGTTATCTAGTTTGGTTTGTGGGACAAGTGTAACATAGAGAACTCCTACTCTACTGCCATCTTTGATCTCTCAGGATTATTATTTAAAGTGATATGTATTTAAAATGTTTTTAATGTGTTACAAAGCAAAAAAGAATACGAAAAGTTGAGGTTTTATACCAATGAGTTTTCAAACATTATAACAAGAACCTTCAGGGTATTCTTTACATGCTCTATGCTCTGATCAGGCTTTATTTCCTACATGTAATTTATAAAGGATGTTACTATTTTTTTTTCCCATAGACATCACTAACTAGTAGCTTGTCTATATCCTGCATGTTAAAGACCTCATCGTGAACCATGACACAATTACAATTATCAAATTGCTGGATTTAATTGTAGTATCTAATAGTACCCCTGTCATAACCAGAAAGAGTTAACTCTACTTACTCAGGCTTCAGTGCAATTAATTTTATCATCTAGTGTTTGCCATACTGTCCTTAAAAGGAAAATGCTGGATAATTCTGCAAAGATTTGGGAAAAGAGGGTATATTGCTGGCAGTTATTCCTATTTGACTACATATTAAAATGAGAACTTGGCATAATTCCCAACCATTTTATATGCTACCATCCTACACCATAAAGGAATTTGAATATACAAAACATTGATCTCCCAAATTCATCCCAGATTATTACTAATGCTAATTATTGAATTAAAACATTAAAAATTAAAAAAGATAATCCATACAGATTGATATAACAAAAGATATAAACAAGGACTGTTCTAATCCAAGCAGAACATGTGGTCACATAGTTACACACAGCTAAACAATTTCACAGGACTGAGGTAGCTAAAACGGATTTGTGTCAAATGGAGACATATTGGGAGAAAGTGAAACTCCAGTCTAGAATGACAGAAAATACATTCCTTCCCACATGCAAATAGGTTCAAGGGGAATAACAGATCAAGATAATGTGCTGAGATACTAATGTGTTTCTTCTCCTCAAGATTCCTTTTCCAAGAAGTTAGCATGACTCAATAGCTTATCCTCAGTGATTTTGGCATATCTAAGACCTGAAGCTGCCTGAAGATAATCACTTTGGGGGCATTTTTGAAGGTTGTTACTTTTTATAGCAATTGTATCAGATGTTGGAGAGATGGGCATGGCAATGAGAAATAAATATGAAGAGAGGAATATTCTATTATTGGAAAGATAATAGAGAATGTACATCTGATAGGCAAATATTTCTTAGACCACAGAAAGAAATAGTCATACAATTAAAGCATAACAAAGTACATTTTATCAAAATAGAAAATATATTTCTTCATCAAAACACATCATTAAAAAACTTCCTAGGCAGGGACACCTGGGTGGCTCAATGGGTTAAAGCCTCTGCCTTCAGCTCAGGTCATGATCTCAGAGTCCTGGGATTAGCTCCGCATCAGGTTCTCTGCTCAGCGGGGAGCCTGCTTCCTCCTCTCTCTCTGCTTGCCTTTCTGCCTACTTCTGATATCTCTGTCAAATAAATAAATAAAATCCTAAAAAAAAAAAAAAAAAAAAAAAAAAAACAAAAAAACCCTTCCTAGGCAAGTCGCTGTCTAGGGAAAATAGTGAAACATATATTTGGCAAATTATTTATACCCAGAATATAGAAAATATTCCTATGACTCAATAATAAAGGAAAACATTTCAATTATTTTAAAAAGTGGGAAAAGACTTGACTAGATACTTCTGCAGGGCATCTATGAGTAGCCAATAATGATATCAAAAGATGTTCTACATAGTGGTTATCAGGTAAATGTAAGTTGAAACCACATTGAGATACCATTATGTATCCAATAGAACCACTAAAGAAAATTTAAAAAAAAGAATTAAAGTCTAACAATACTTTGTGACACACCTGGGACGTTCAGACATTGCTAATGGGTTGTAAAATGGTATAAGTATTCTGAAAAGAAAAATTGGTGTCTTTTTAATAAAATAAATAGTTGAAGACTATCTACCCTTTGATTCAGGAATTTCACTTCTAGATATTTTTCCAAGGGAAATCAAAAAATATGTATGTTCCTAAAAACACTTTTTCAAGAATGTCCATAGGAGCTTTATTCACAGTTGCCCAAAGGAAAAAAAAAAAAGATAAATGCCAATCAACAGAAAACAAATGGTTAAAATAAAATACTACTGAGCTATAAAAGGAACAAACTGAAAAGACATGCAAAACATAGGCGAATACACAATAGGATGACTAATGGGCCTAGTTTGTCCTGAGATTCCAATACATGGGACTTGCCATTCTAAAACCAGCACAATACCAGAGAAACTGGGATGCTTGGTCACATCAACAGATGCTATGTTGGTGATGAAAGACAGACACAAAAGAAAATATGCTGTATGTATTAAATTCCATTTAATGAACTTGTAAAATGTCACTTACATGAAGTTCTAGAATATTCAAAACTAATCTAAAAAAAAAAACAAAAACCCAAAACAAAACCCAGACCATTGGTTGTCTTAGTAGGTTTGAGGATGTTGATCAGAAAGAAACAGTAGGAAACTTCTGTGATAGATGAAAATGAAAGATAGTGATGTGGGTCAAAACATGAATCTCTTTCTTAATGTTTTACATCTAAAAGTTCTGAATTTAAATATATGTAAATGATGCCTCAAAACGGAGCTCTGATCATCTTCATGATCATCTTTATTGAATGGTGGTCAGAAGTTGGTGGCGATATAGATAAAGCAAGAATGGCAGAATATAATTTTTGAATCTGGCTTATGGATATACAGATGTTAGTTACATTATTCTGTTTTCACTTATAATTTGAAATTTCTATAATAAATATTTTTTCCAAAAAGAAAAAAATATGTGAAACAGTTATTTCACATTGCTAATTTTGTTTGTAAATTATCACCAGAAATATGTCCTTAAAAATTAAAGGTGAACTTGAGTGTGGTGCATGTCTTTGTCCTATATGGGGAAAACAGAATTGCATAGGATTGCTGGGTGCCTAGATTTTTTAATCTTTCAATGGTAATTAAAAGACACTGTCCTGGGGCACCTGGGTGGCCCAGTGGGTTAAAGCCTCTACCTTCAGCTCAGGTCATGATCTCAGAGTCCTGGGATGGAGCCCCACATCAGGCTTTCTGCTCAGCAGGGAGACTGCTTCCCTTCCTCTCTCTCTGCCTGCCTCTCTGTCTACTTGTGATCTCTTTTTGTCAAATAAATAAATAAAATCTTAAAAAAAAAAAGATACAATCCTGGAAAAAGTAATCCTGGTCAAAGTTATATGTAATAATTAGTAATAGCCATTACTGCAAAATATTGTCTAAGATGCAATATTTTCTGAGGTAAAAATCAACTTTTCATTAGATGATTAATCCATTTGTCTATACTTTAAGGAAAGATACTTGTTTACTTTGTCATATGTTAAAAGCTAAATAATCCCTGTTATAAATCAGAATCTCAATGTACATGAAATTATATACATATATATGTTATATTTTATTTATATTTATGTTACATGTTACATATATAGAAACCAGGTTCTAAATGCCTTGCTTAGTGGAAGGAGATTTATTGTTTGGCTTCTAGCAATTAATTACAAGACCAGAGTTGTTGTAGAGCATAGGACAAATGACAAATATACACAATTGTGTTTTTCATGCCTAATAATATACTTCCTCTTACTTTAATATGGGATGTAGAAAATATTCTATCTCACCTATTTTTCCTGTTTTTCCTTTCTTCTTCAATTTTCCTCAGATATATCTGAATTAATATTTTTATAGTTCTTGAACTTTTGTTATTTATCAAGATAACTATTTTAAAAATAATCAATTCCAGATCACTTTAGTCAAATATCCCTGGAAGGAATCACCTTAATATGTAACATTGTGAGGATATTATTACCCTGGTTTATAAGCATTCCTGCTCAAGTATAAAATCTTGAAAAACTCACTAATTTCAATTATATAAATTCAATCAGAATTTAATCGAGTTTGTTGTTCATTCTCTGCACCTGTGCATTTTAGTCAGAAATTAAAATGTATTCATGTTCCTTAATTCTTTTACTGTGTAAAATTCTGAACAGGCAAAATATTTAGTAAGCTAATTACACATATATGATGAAATATATATTTCTTGTGATTACCTGATATAACTGTCAACAATTGTGTATCTGTTGTACAGATAGCTGTAGATATTACACGGCACTCAGTTTTTGATGATAGATATTTAATTTTAACAGGTATAATTTTAAATCTGGTGATAACATTAAGTAAATTTGTTTTAAATGGATTGTTTCATCATGGTTGTCACAAAGAAGGTTACAGACTTTTGTTATGGATGCCACATAGAGATGTTTCTCCCAAATATCATTGGAGAAACTTCCAAAGGCAGTTTTTATATAAAAGACCTCATCATACTTTGCATCTATGTGTTAGAGTACTTTTGAGTTCCCATTTAAAACTAGATTTTCAAACTGATGTAAGTAATTAAGGTAAGGGTGAACATCATCTATCTAGGGTAGTTTATAGTTCTAATAATGATACAAGGTTTTGACAGGCAGCCCTAGTCATTTTAGATTCCGTAGATGGACCTTGCTATGTTACCAGAAGAATGAAAGCTTCCTAATAACAGAATATATGCTGACATCAAAAATTTCAGTATTTTACAAACTATAAAAAAAGAGTTCTGTGCAGTTTGCAAGGTGCGAAGTGTCCACTTACCTATAAAATTTAGATTATATTTACAGTTTTCTGTCTTTATCTATGATTTTCATCAACTGGGGATATTATTTGGCCACAATGAATAGAAAAGAATGAGTAGGCTAGTAGTGTCCTTTATAACTGAAGCATGTAGCTTAATAAAAATCCTAAATCGAACAGCAGATAATAACTGAATGCAAAAAAGATCATAAATATGAATGCCAATCACAGATCTATCCAGTATGTAAATATTTTAATATACTAGAATATGAGACCCCTTTCAATGTAATTTTTAAAGATTGGCTTCATCCTACCATAATTAAGACAAGGGAACCAACCAGAGGTCAATTAAAGTTGAACAACTAAGCCCCAGCCCAGAGTCTTTAAGGAATCAGGGTTGTAGTTTACTACATATTAAAAGCAGTTCATTAAACAATTTAGAGTAATCACTTGGAGTTCTGTTGGTAGCTATTAGTATTACTGACTGTGAAGCAGATGCTTGATTTAATTGGCAAACACTTGTTCTTTTCATTTACAAGCAAAATTAACACCTACACTCTTGCCAATAAATTAGACATTGTACCTATTCTGAAATGAGAACCACTAACTATTGATTGTAATTAAAGCAGATAACCTAGCACACTAGCCTAAGGCATCCTATTTGGCTGCTTATCCTCACCCTAGAAAATACAAGAAACTGATACATATTTGATATAGCAAGTTCCTTTGTAAATGTCACACTTTTTTTTTTTTTTTTAGTAAACATCTGATGAAGTAACACACCAAATAATCCCTTAGTTGTTGCGTATGTTGAAGGGTGTTCCACCATGTGTAAGAGCATAGATAGGCAATATAATTCAATTGAAATTTGCTGCCAAAGTAGTTTTTCAAATGTATAAGGCATAGTTTTATTCATATGTCTGCCTTAAAACATTTTAAGAATACAACTTCTGTTAATATTGTACTTATGTATTTAAAAAAAAAAACAAGATAAAAATAGATGTATTTTTCTCAGGAACAAATTAGTAGATTTGGGTTTTTGACATTTCTTGCTAGCAGGCTTTCTAACTTTCACCCTACCCTCCACCCCATCCACGTACCTTCCCCATATACCTTTGGCAGAAAAATTTGAACTAGAGTTCAAAAGACAGGATCACATTTAGAAAAAATTTTCTAACAATCTAAAAAAGTATTCTATCTAGCTAGAATTTACTAGCTAGGCTGAGTCAATATGTTTTAGATTAATTATTAATTAATTAATTAATTATCTATCTATATAACAAACCCTGGAGTGATTCCTCAAACACATTCTAAAAATGAAGGTGACAAAAGATTTTGATGAGAATGTCTGCACCCAGACTCTGCAATAACTGCAAAGGGACCATAATTCAAATAGATATTGAGCTCTCTAATTTACTTTAAAGCTGAAATATAAATAATTACTATGAATTTCTGATTATGTAAGGCATGTTTAATTATCACTTTTCAGTTTCTCCTCACCAAACACAGCCTAGACCAAGCACCTGGATTTTGATGTCTGTCAAATTAGTAAGTGGGACAGGTGGGCCATTCAGTCAATCTAGGCAACTATTGAGCTGGGGTTGTGTTTTGTTGTTACTCATGTCACCTACAGCATGCTTGTTATGTTGTTGTTGGATGTTGTTTGTTTTGTTTCTCCTCTTGTCCTATGACAGAGGTGTGTATCCGGGCTGGACTGAGGTCATGTGCCTTTCCTGAAGCTGTAGGCCGTGGCCTCCGCACACTTGCACCACTGAGGCAGGCTCTCTGATTACCCTTTCTTCCCCTTGACTTTCTTGTGAATACCATCAGTGTTCATGAAAAAGAATCTGCGAGAGTTCTTTTGTGTGATGCTCTCAATGGTGCCAAATGTCATATATGTCCCACACTTGGCCTTTAGCATTTTGTTTAAACTTCAGCGGCTTATACAACCCTCTACCATGCTCTATGTAGGTAAAGTAGTCTATACTTGAAAAGTTCTCTTTCTTCCTGGAATTCAGGAAAGCTGGGGCGTTTGGATGGTTTCAAGAAAAATATTAACTCTGTATGTTACCCTGCTCTCCTTTATTTTGAGGTGGGGAATGATATCCTATCCAATTTTCTACAACCTAGCCTATGTGTTTTGATCATTTGATTCCAGCCTCTCCACACATACGTCTTGAAGAACTAAATTAGAATTTCATCTGTGATCCCTATTAATGTGACCATTGGTTTGTATTTATTCATCAACATAGTACTAAATAGCCCCATGGTGATTTTAATACTTATAACAATTTGAAATCCAGTTTTATATATAAAGAGAATTTCAAAAATACATATGAAAAATTATGTGATTTTATTAACTTTTCTATGTATGTTGTTTTGCCTGGGAGCTAACACAAATCAGAAGAATCACAAATGCCAGGTTCTATCCACTTGAGGAAAGCAAATAAGCCTGACTATTAACATTGCAATTTTTACTTCATAATATTTTTACAAAGGTTTGTCTTTGAAATGGAATGACTTAGCTGAAGTATTACATTTCTGATGTTACAAAATAACCAAGTCTTTACAATGAAACAGATATTTTGCACATTTGATGTAAAGAATTCACAACACTTCTGGCAAACATTTTAATTAAAACTTGCTCTTACCATCCATTTATTCACTGAATTAATTCAAGACTATTATAAGGCCTCATATCATCAAATCATTATTATTCCTCACAATTCTTTTCTATACATTGAGAATTTCACCCAAAACATTTTTTTCCTCTGAAATCCAAATACACCCTTATCATTCCTATTTTGTACCAATTGCATGTTATATGTTCTCTTCCTCATCCACCATTATTCTTTCATGAATCTTTTTTTTTTAAGATTTTATTTATTTATTTGATGGAGATTACAAGTAGGCAGAGAGGCAGGCAGGGAGAGAGGAGGAAGCAGGCTCCCTGCTGAGCAGAGAGCCCAAGGTGGGGCTCCATCCCAGGACCCTGAGACCATGACCTAAGATAAAGGCAGAGACTTTAACCCACTGAGTCACCCACACACCCCTCTTTCATGAATCTTTTCCTGATTTTCCATTCCATGTTCTTCTCTCATCCCTTAGTTAGAGAAACACTTTTGCTCTGTAGTTCTAGTTTCTAGGAGTGATCTAGTTTGGCATAAATTTCTCCAGTTGTTGAGGTGTTAGACTTGTCTTCTCATGCACAGTGTCAGGCTCCTGGAAAGTAATACATACATATGCATGAAATCATACAGTTCCTTAAAGAAACTGGTACAGTATTCAGCACCATTTATTAGCCAGTAATTAATTGACAATCATTGGTTAATTATGTGGTGAAATTACTTAAATATTTCGATTACTCCATGCAAAAATTTGTTTCAGTATACATAATGAATTTGATCACTATAAAGATCAAAGCCAATTCATCAAAAAAAGAAATATAACTTGGAATAGTGTATTTATAAGACTTATATCATGTTCTCAATCATTATGTGTTTACTATTTTCAATCACTGATTCAATGACATCCATATAACCATCATTTGTGACTAGGAAAAAAAAAGTCATACTGTTCTGTCTCTAGCTATTCCTATTCTTCAGCTCATTGAACTTTGTGCATTAGAACTCAAGTTCAAATATTAAATGTTCTAGAGGCCGATGGAAGATAAAATGCATAAACATAATGTAAGTAAACTCAATTTCTAAGAGTCAGTCATTTTTTTAAGTTTTTATTTTTTATTTTTTTAAATTTATTTGACAGAGAGAGAAACAGCAAGAGAGGGAACACAAGTAGGAGGAATGGGAGAGGGAGAGTCAGGCTTCCCACTGAGTTGGGGAGCCCAATGTGGGGTTCAATTCCAGGACGCCAGAACCATGACCTGAGCAGAAAGCAGACACAATGACTGAGCCACCCAGGCATCTAGTCATTGCTTTTTTAACTGATTACAGAAACTCCATTTAAGACATAATTTGATATTCTGTGTAATTAGAATATCAAAATTCTAATTTTGAATTTTATTTATATTTGAATATAAAACTTTTGAATACAAGAGTAGAAATTATTTTAGTGATTTTTACCCAATTTTACTTAATACTTTACTCAATGATTTCTATGCATTTGACTATTTACATTATTAATTTAATTTGCTCATTCTTTTTATTTTTATAGTTTCTTTGTATTTTAGTATAGTTTTAGATTTTAAGAAGTTTTGAAAATAGTGGAGTCCCCATATATTCCAAACCCAGTTTGCTTTATTTTAGCATCTTTCTTTTTTTTTCTTTTTTTTTTTTTTTTAAATGATATCCATTTACACCACAAAACTAGATTCTAACACAAGTTTCTGTGGAAGGAAATTATTGAGATTGTCAAGGTACGAATTTGTCTTTATATAAACACCACATTTGCCCTAACATATATAAAATTGAGACTATGGCAAATAAATAATGAGGATAAGCTTAATGTATATATAATAATATAGTATTAAATAATTTATCTCAAAATATTTAATTCATGCAAGTAATTGTATGTTTGGGAAGTACATTTTTTCAAGTTTTGATATGTTGTTTCTTTAGTGTATATTTTATGATATTCAGTTGTTATTGCATTATAATAATCTTAAAATTGGAAAAGATTTCCTGACTGAGGGTGTCTATAGAGGAAGGGTCAAAGAGAAATAGTATTGTGGCTTTTTGAAGATAGAAGAAGAGGTCCATGAGCCAAGGAATACAGGAAAACTCCAGAGGCTGGAAAATGCAAAGAAATAGATTTTCCCCTATACCCTCTTGAAAGAAGCACAATCTGACAACACTTTAATTTTAGCTCAGTGAGATGTATTTCAGACTTCTAACTTACAAACAATAGGATAATAAATTTGTCATTTTAAGCTTCTCAGTAGTAATTTGTTATAGCAGCATTATAAAACTAATATACTTCCTCATTTAATAAATTGCCTCTGGTCATCCAAAGTTGAAGTGGACAAAAGAGTGAAATAAAGTGTAAGAAAGATCCTAGTTGGCAGCCTGACTTGGCATGTGAGCACTGTTGAGAGTCACTTCATGGATTCAGGAGAAAGCAACCCACCCCCCACCACAGGAGAGCTCACTCACTGTTCCATTTCTATGGGTGAACACTTTTCACCTGCTTGGTCATTATAAGATTTTTTAGGTAGGCAGCACTGGCTTCTATCTTTATCTCCTGACTTCTTCTTATTGCTTCAAGCTACCTTGAACTGGATGAGAGGTAACACTAGGCCATCTCTTAATCAGGTACCACACAGCTAATTAGCAGGAACAATCTTCACAGGATTATGAGAAGATATAGAGTTCACAGTAACTTGGTAATTTGCTCAAGATCATTTTGTTGCAGGGTTGCAGAGTTCTTGTCCCATGGAATCAAAGAATGAATCTCGTGGACACAAAAGGGTGAAGTGAAGTGAAAGCTTGTTAAGTGAAGGTGAGAACAAAAAAGCAAAAAAAAAGCTCTCTAGAATGAGGGAGTCCTGAATGGGTTGCCACTGAGGCTTTTATGGTTGGCCTTTTATGGAGAATTCACCAGGGAACTTGGTAAATGTCTTGTCTATGACAAACAAGGTGGATTTGTAAATATCATGAAAATATCCCATCTATATTTAGAATGAACAGGGTGGATTTGTCAGCTCTCTTCTCTCTGGTTAATACCTCATCTATAATGTTTCTCCACATCTGAAATTTCTGTATGTCTGGTTACATAGCTCCTTACCTATCTCTCCCTGCCTAGCCTCAACTTTGCCTGACGCAATTTGATCCTCTACTCAAGCATACTGCATATTCTATGATGTATACTTCTTTGCCAATCCTATAGAATGGTCAGTGTGGATTATGAAGAAAATTTTTGTCTATTGTTTTGAGATTGAAATATATCAATTAGGAATGACTTAGGTTACAAATTAATAGGCTATTTACCATCGTAGTTATTAAAAGCATTTACTTGTTTTACATAATTAAAGATCAGAGATAGGAAATATATTTGATACAGTGCTACAATGTTATTAAAAACCTAACTTTCTTGATTATTTCTCTTTTTTTAAGATTTTATTTATTTATTTGACAGAGAGAGAGAGATCACAAGTAGGCAGAGTGGCAGGCAGAGAGAGATGGGGAAACAGGCTCCCTGCTGAGCAGAGAGCCCTACGCATGGCTCAATCCCAGGACCCTGAGATCATGACTGAGCTGAAGGCAGAGGCTTAACCCACTGATCCACCCAGGTGCCTTTTTCTTATTCATTCTACTGAATAAATTGTTTTCTTTTATCTTTTAAATTGCCCATTGCAAGGGAAAATAACATATCTTCAGAGAATAAGCAGGAAGACTAGTTGAAAATGCCTGGTCAATGGAATATTTTTATGCATCTACCTGTCTTACCCGGAAACTGAATATACTCCAGAAACCTTTTTTGTTCCATGAGATTTCCTTTTGGGACTCTCTACAATAACTACACTACATACCATTTTATCAGACAATGAATGGATAGTCTAAATTTTTGAGAGTGAGCTAAAGTTTATGCCTATATGATGGTTAATTTTAAGTGAATATGGAAGAATAAAAATATAAAAGAGGAATAATTTTGGTGAATGATTACCTCTCCTCATTAAATTTTGTGAAAGATATAAAACATAATGCTTCAAAATATGTGATATATGATTTAGGCAGATTATGCCCTCCGTAAGAAATAGTCTCCAAGCGGGGGGCGCCTGGGTGGCTCAGTGGGTTGAAGCCTCTGCTTTCGGCTCAGGTCATGATCCCAGGGTCCTGGGATGGAGCCCCACGTTGGGCTCTCTGCTCAGGGGGGAGCCTGCTTCCTCCTCTCTTTCTCTCTCTGCCTGCTTGTGATCTCTATCTGTCAAATAAATAAATAAAATCTTAAAAAAAAAAAGAAATAGTCTCCAAAAAGTAGAAAAAAATTCCATTTTCCTATTTTTAAGATACTATAAAAAGCTAGGATCAAAATTCATTATTCATGGATTTCTACATATTCAAAACATTGTCATTATTATTTTGTGATGAATAGACTAATAGTTATACCATCAAGGACACATAGAAAATGCCTCTTTCAAATTAGCTTTTATCAAGTTGACTATAGCTCCAAGACATACATTAGTTTAGGAGGAGATGATTTATATAGATTCCAATAATAGTCTCACTGTCCTGGCTACCAATCAATAGAGACTTTTTCTTATATTATTCACTTGACTTTGTCATTTATGCTGACATATAGACAAAGATCACTGTACAAGTATATGAAGAGAGAGTTTTGACATGTTAAAATAAATGCTTTTAGAAAGAACTTTCAACTTCAGTGAAGTATATTTTAATGACCTGATAGAATCACCTAACAATGTTTTAAATAACAGCGAGACAGTTCTCTCCTTTAACTCCTTGTTTAAATATTCCCCTTCCAAAAAAAAAAGAAATAAAATAAATATTCCCCTTCCAAGAATCTTCCTCATTAATTCTTTGCCAGTTTGGTTCCCTACTGAATGCAAGTGAAGACAGATTATAAATTTCTTCTAGATTTTGGTAGTAAGAGTAATAAAAATATGCTTGTTATATATTTAAAATCAAGATCCTATTATTATGCTTTTTAGTTTAGTTCAGGATATTTTTTTAAATGAGTGAATAGCACAAAAGGGGAAGAAGAAAGAAAATTAAAGAAATTTGGGAAATTACACTGCTGTCTATAAAACATAGCATGTTTTCTTCTATTCCTGTGTTCACGTTCTTGCTCAATTGTCTTTTTCAGACAAATCTCTTAAAAGAGAACTTTGCATTTAAGAAATCAAAAAGAGGGGCACCTGGGTGGCTCAGTGGGTTAAAGCCTCTACCTTCAGCTCAGGTCATGATCCCAGGGTCCTGAGATCAAGCCCTCTCTGCTCAGCAGGGAGCCTGCTGTCTCCTCTCTCTCTCTCTCTGCCTGCCTCTCTACCTACTTATAATCTCTGTCAAATAAATAAATAAAATCTTTAAAAAAAAAAGGAAATCAAAAAGAATCATTCTTAATAAAATATAAAAAATATTGTTAAGCCAGTAAGTTTGAGCTTATTCAATATGGAGACAAAATAGGAAAAAAAGTATAGAAAGGAATCCGTATATATTAGCTACTGATGTGATTTTAAAAAATAATTTGAAGTATAGCATTTTCCTTCTAAGGTTCAAAATATTACAGGCTCCTCTATATAACTCTAGGTTTATTTATAAAAAAGAAAGTATCTAAAATGCCTATTTTAAAGATCCTATTAATCAAAGTAATAACTTCATGTAAACCATACATATTTAACATAAAATAATATAAAATCATTTTCATAAAGAGCAATACAGTAAAAATAAAATAAATTATTAAAACAAATAAAATAGCTCATAACTTCTATGTATGGAAGTATGAACTACTGGAAATTATTTTATAAAGTAACTTCCACATGTGTGGGAAATGCAAATTACTGTAAAAAAATGTATACCCCTGTGGCTCTGGAATAGAGTCACCATAAACTCTTGTTTTAAGCCAAAAGAACTACAAAGGATAACATAATGACATATTCAAATCCAAATTAGAAAGTGACTGGACATTTTTACTAATGTAGATTTGACTTCATCCCATTGCAGTTGAAAACCTGAAATAGTTTGACAGCACAAACAGCATATCAGGAAGGGGAAATCAGTATAATGTTAAATCTGCTACAAAAGAATCCACAGACTAATTGAGATATCTCTTTCCCCCTTCATACACACACACTTTTATGGCTTTGTGAATAGCTCAAAAATATTTCTGATGTATGTGCAGAAGCTCTGGCTTCTTTCTAGAGATAATGACACTGATAGATCACATTTTAAATTAGTGAGTCGATATCTCATATTACAGAATCTTAAATATATATTCCTGACAAGACTATTTTACTTCCTGGCATATTCACTTTCCCACAGTCCTAAATGCCTATATAAAATCTCTTCTGTATCCTCAATATTCCAACACACCTTATAAATTCTCCTTTCTCTTCCCTGATGTTTTTGCCTCATAATTAATTGAGAAAATATAAATAAGCATTTAATAGTTGTCTAATCATCCATCCTTTCAGCACCAAATCTATCAACCAACCAGCATCCATATGTGGGGGCAAGGTATATATGGGAACTGTTTGTACATTCATTTTAATTTTT
Organism: Neogale vison; assembly: GCF_020171115.1. Classification (NCBI taxonomy): domain Eukaryota; kingdom Metazoa; phylum Chordata; class Mammalia; order Carnivora; family Mustelidae; genus Neogale; species Neogale vison. The sequence goes on from NC_058101.1 coordinate 75,348,038, forward strand.
TTTTAAAGATTTTATTTATCTATTTATTTGACAGACAGAGATCACAAGTAGGCAGAGAGGCAGGCAGAGAGAGAGAGAGGAGGAAGCAGGCTCCCCACTGAGCAGAGAGCCCGATGCGGGACTCGATCCCAGGACCCTGAGATCATGACCTGAGCCGAAGGCAGCGGCTTAACCCACTGAGCCACCACCCAGGCGCCCCTAATTTTTTTTTTGTCAATCTAAAACTGCTTTAAAAAGGTCTTTAGGAAAAAAAAATCACAAGTCTGTATAAAGACAGTATTTCAGCTGAATAACTGCTATCTATATTTTTTAACATCCCCCTCCATTTCTCAGACTCTTAAGAGCTAATTGCTAATATTTTCATACTTTATATAACCTTAGAAAAAAGGCATGTAGAATGTGTGTACTGAGAATTTTATAAGTACAACATCAAACTTCACCTGCTCTTTCACTCTTAACTCCAGTAGCCAATAGGATGTTCAAAAGATGTCACATACTCAACAATATGGACCCCTGCACTCCTCTCTTAACAGTTTGTTCATTTTACTTCTTTATCAGTCCCTTCCTTCCCAAAGTCCTGAGAGTCATGTTAATCCAAACCTTACTGAAGCTACCACTTATTAATTTTCAACCCACCTTATGCTCCTAATATGATACCATCTTAACACTATATTCCCTCTCCTGCAAATCCTCTTAATAACGGTATATATAATGAAAAGCATGTGAGCAAGCTCTCACACCTCTGTCTACCAGGGATTTCTGGGGTTATGAACTCCAGCCTCCAATATGTGACTGAAGGCCAAGACAGGTGCCAGGAAACCACATCCTATTCCAGGTTTTGCCATTTTATAAACAAACCAGATGGTGCCATTTTAGTGCTCAATTAAGAAGAAAATAAAAATTTTAATTAAAAAAAATAATAACCACAGAAAAGATACCCTTAGACTGTTACTCTGAAACTGGATCTTTCATTAATCAGATGGAAACTATCTTATTAATCTGTGAAGTGGTGAAAAACCTAGCACACGGTATAGCATCGCCTGCGGTAGATTTAGATGAGCCAAATGGAAACAGTGGCTTATGAAGAAGCTCTAGAATTTGAATTGTATGGAGGCAGTGTTTAAGTCAATGTGTACATTTGACTGATCTATGTTAGAAGTCTTGAGCAGAGAATGTTATGCTTAAGCTAGCCAACCATCCTATACAGCATTCTTTGAAAGCTGAAGAGCTGGTATGGCAGCTATAATAAAAATATAGGTTCATTTCCTATAACTATACAGTAGAGTATGTTGAAAATCAGGCACAAAAATTAATCATGAGAGTGGCAGACTTGCAAAGTAAAGTGGATTTCATAGCTCTTGTCCTCCAATGGTAAACTAAGAATTCTTATATTTGGAGACTTAAAAGTAGAACAAAATGGTCTGATTGGTTAGATGTTAACATTGGTATCTATATTTCAATCTGTAGATTAGCACAAGATGAAGGTAAAAAAAATTGGGCATAGGATTATTTGAAATATTGAGGACATGTTTGATGATTGTAATAATGATGATTGGTGCAAGAGGTTATGGAGAAAGGCTAACATTTTTTGAAAACTGACATGTGTCAAAATTGTTCCAATCTCCATGCAATAGTGTCATTCTAATACACATTTCAGGGATGGAAACAAGAATAAAATCCCAAATTTAGAAATCTTGGAGTTAAGATTTTTAACCTCAATACACTGACTTTACTGAACCATATAAGAAAAAAAAAGATGCTTGTGTAATATAAATGAACTTAGACTTTGCCTTAAAGATTGTTGAATCCTTCAAATATTTGCAGCAGCTTTGATTTAGAAATTTGAAATTTATTTTAGTATTTGGAAAGAAAAAATATATTGTCCAGCCTTAGAATATTTATGTGAATATTTATGGGATGATGGAGAGAAATAGACATATTGCAGGGAGACTTATAGGTAGAAATTTTAGTTCTTGGAGAGTGATTAGATATGGAGTGAAGTGCAATCAAGTATAATATTCATAGTATTCAAAAACCAACACAGCGTAAGTACCAATCAATCAGATTGGATGTCAAAGCAATCAGAACAGACAGGCGCAGATTTACATTACCAGTGTGTCCTGGCTCATTATCAGCTCTGGGTAAATGGGGAGGCAGAAAACGTGTAGTTCATGTTTCTGACTTAAGTGACTGGGTGGATGGTAATGCTGGTCTTTTGGCTGGGGTGTATTCTCATACTGAATTATAACATACTTATTTCATTCCTAAAGCAGTTTTTGTGCTAACTTTTTATAAATCTGTTGTGAAGCTCAAATGAAATAAAACATCGTGGTTGTTGATTGCTAGAAAAATATGAATCACAAATGTCATCTATGTTTTGTGTGTGAAAAGTATACACTTAATATATACTTAATGCTCTTTTACATTTTTTATTGATTGTATGCTTAAACATATATAGCAGGAGATAGGCACACAAGAGAAATTTTACTTAGAACCAAATCAGTTATTAGTAATATCAATATACATTAAATTAGGCATAACTTCAGTGCCCAAATATAGTATGTTTTAACAAATTATTAAAATTTAAGATGTTGCTATGCACAAATACTTATTGCTAGAATTGTAAAAATATATGCACCCACAGTTAAAAAAGCATATAAAGCATATATATTCTTTCTGTAGAAATTAGTGTGTGTGTTAATATATTACAAGTGGTCTTGCCCCAGCCACCTCTCTTCAATAAATGATCTAAGATAAGCATTCCACAGGGGACCATGAGGGAGCAATAGAAATAGAAGGAAAATTAATATTGCACAAGTTTCCATGTGTTTGACTTCAGATGTTAGGATAGTAAACTAATAAAACTTATTTCAAGATAATTTGCCAATAAAAATTTATACATATTTTTTTTCATTCATATATGTGTTCAAGGAAGCACATCAACATATGCTCATTACATCTTTATTTTTAATAGTATAAAATATTAACATCAGCTTAAGTGTACATAGGTAGACAACAGGCAATATAAGTTTTGTATGTCTTATTCCAATGCAAAAAGAAATCCAAATCAGCAGTTGAAATTAACAAGTTAAATATAATTGCTGACCTGAAGAAATATTCATGATTTACTGTCAGTTGAAACAAACGGAATTTTTTAGTATTCTATAGTATGAATAATTCCTTTGGTGAAATTGAAAAATGAATTCTATTCTTATGACTCCAAGACTCTTCCGTCTTCCACTATACTCTGATGCCTTCCAGTCATATTAACAAAAATTAGCATAAATATAACCCTTGTGCTTTAGATTCCCCTGATACAGGGAAACTCTGATTAATTTCAGATTGGGGCATGGGTGCCTGGCAATATAGATCATTCTTAATTTGACATAAGCCTCTGCTCAATCCCCAAGAGAATAAAATAAAACAATGAACTTATTTGTTTACCCTGGCAACTGTATTCTTTAAGCATTTATAAGGAAATCCTTATAGCATAATTAAGAAGGAATGCTAATTACAGAAAAACAACATCACAAATATTCTATCTATAATGGAATATTGTGACAGTCTTGTAAATAATCAGTTATGTGGGAAGAATTAGAGAAGGAGGGAAAAAGAAATTAATGAAGAGAGGAAGGAGGTAAGCAGTGAATGAAGGACTAAGTTAATTTTTTTTTCTTCAATATATGACTTTCATATACATTTTCTAGTTTATACCTCTCATGCTTCTTTTAAGCAGGACATAAAACAATTAACTGAATTGTTTGTTTTTCTGTATAAATGCTTTCAAGTTTCTATTTCCTGACTTTGCTCATACTATACCCTCAATGGAAATGTCCTTTTCTAAATCTTACCTGATTTTGGAGGGCCATTCAATGACCTCCCAGTTTACACAAGCTTTCTTGATTAATCTCTATCCTAGGTAAGCCCTCATTGGCATAGTATTTGAACATATATAATCATATTTTATCTGAAAGTTTTTTTTTTAAGATTTTATTTATTTATTTGACAGAGAGAAATCACAAGTAGATGGAGAGGCAGGCAGAGAGAGAGAGAGAGAGGGAAGCAGGCTCCCTGCTGAGCAGAGAGCCCGATGCGGGGCTCGATCCCAGGACCCTGAGATCATGACCTGAGCCGAAGGCAGCAGCTTAACCCACTGAGCCACCCAGGCGCCCCTATCTGAAACTTTTAATAACATGTAACCTGTCCTACAGGTACTGGTGTGTGTGTGTGTGTGTGTGTGTGTGTGTATCTCTGATTCTAAATAAATGATAATCTCCAGTTTTCATTATGGAGATATTAATGTTATTTTTTAAAATACTTATTTATTTTAGAGAGAGAGAGAGTGAGAGCTGGGCGGGGGGGGCAGGGAGAACCTGAGCTGAAACTAAAAGTTGGTTGCTCAACTGATTGTACCACCCATGTACCCCTCAATGTTATTTTTCTTGGTTTGTTTGTTTGTTTTTTGCTATTGAAAGTTTATTATGTCTGAAGATTGCTTGCCTTTTCTTTGGAGTTTTATCATCTGAAACTTTATAAATTTTCCTTTGAAGTTTTTACAGAGCTAGAACTAAGTTAATTTTGATTGTTGCTTATTAAAACAATGGCTTTATGGTATCATATGCATATTAGATTAAAATAAATTCTATTTTGTTTTCAGTACCATCATCACTGCTTAAAAGATATTTCCACATAATATTTTAACTTGATCTCATTTATTCCATAAATGTCAAATCTATGCAAGCTGCTCACTGAAATTCTGCCTTTAGGAATTCTAAAACCTTAATATAGGCACAAATCAAAGTTGTCCTGTATATTATTACAGGAAATGGATTCTGAAGCTGCCTCTGAACATCAAACAGCTTGATCTAATTAATACATGTATATAATATTATACATTAATATATTAATATATGTGTATAATTACTTAAAGAAAAAGCAAAATGAAATTAGTGATTACTTCATGTCATGCATTTACTTTTGGCATGTATAGAAGTAGAGTTATTTTTCCTGAGGTCTTATAAGATACTGGGTCAAGTCTATTTTTGAAGGAGCAAAGTTTTCATGATATTAAAGTTCTCACCTATTTATTACGCCAGATAATACTATGGCTAGGTGATGGCACAATTAAATATCCATAAAAGCAGGGACTCCTCAGTGGCTCAGTTGGTTAAGATTAAGCCTGTGCCTTTGGCTCAGATCATAATCTCAGGATCCTGGAATCCAGCCCCGTGTCAGGCTCCCTGCTTAGCAGGGAATCTGCTTCTTCCTCTACCTCTCCCCTCAGCTTGTGCACACACACTCTCTGTCTATTAAATAAATAAATAAAATTTTAAAAAAATCCATAAAAGTGTGGTAGGTTGTATTTGGTGGAGAATATTTGCTTATTCTTCCTCCATCTCACTGTATTTAACAACTTTGGGTTACTATTATTGCCCCTCCACAAACTTTAGAGCCTCCCCAGTAGTCACCATTATACCCTGCACTCCACTGCAAGGCTTTTAGCATCTGATCCCCTTGACCACCTAAGTAATTTAGGTAACTTGGTGAATCTTTTCCAACCCCATCAGAACACCAGTTCCTTTAAAATAGAACTCTATAGGGTGCTTAGGTGGCTTAGTATGTTAAATGTCTGCCCTTGGCACAGGTCATGATCCCAGGATCCTGGGATCAAGTCCTGCAACTGGCTCCCTGCTCAGAGCACAGTCTGCTTCTCCCTCTGCCCTCTCCCCCCACCTTTTGTGATATTTCTCTCTCATTCTCTCTCTTTCAAAAAAAAAAATCTTAAAAAAAAAAAAAAAAGAACTTTATGTTCAGTGTTGAAGTCCCACTACCTAGAATAGATGAAAGACCCTAGAGGACCCGCACCCAAGGACGCACTCACAGACCACTGGATGCAATAAGCAAGAGGATTTTATTCGGGCATGCTCGGACTCCCAGGGACACTTGACCACGAAATCCGCGAGGGATGGGTCAGTGTCTGAGAGCCCCGATCTATTTTGGGAGTGACTTAATATAGAGTCTTACAGTCCGTTACATCAGAGCCCGCGCTTTTCTAGCCAGTAATTTTAAAGCATTACAGCAAGGTCTGCACGCAGGCAGCCAATCCTTTAAAACAAACCATACACTTTGGCCAGTCACCGTTCAGGTGGTGTACAGTAAAGTGTACGTGTTGAATTGCACTTCTCCGGCCCTCGGCATGAGAAAACGACCCTTATCTGTTACTTTTCTCAAGGCCCTGATGCTGGCCAGCTGCAAGGCTTGGATAGCAGGACGCGGGCTGTTGTCCTTCATCCTAACCCTGGGCCTGGAGAGGGGGTGGAGGTTCTCCAAGCAGCCTTCCAGGTGGAGCATTATTATACAGAGGCCAGAACAGCTGGGTTAAACACAGAATTTTGCTTTTTACGTTTTTCCTTTGTTATCCTGTTGTGCTGCTCGCTGACTCCCTTATTTATGGTCAGCTGGCCACAGTTCCTTAGCTAGCAAAAGCTGGTTATAAGAAGAAAGAACGTGTTAAAACTTATAGGCTGTACTATAGTTCTGACCTGGGGTCCTTCATAGAATCTGGCACATAGTTGCTGTCCAATGAATAAATTAATTAATGTTTCACAGCTTATATATGGGAATGTCGAGGGCGGATGCTCAAGGGGCCCGGAGATCCGTCAACCGCAGAGCTCTGCAAAATGGCGCCTGGAGATTTGCCAGAAGGTGTGTCTAGAGTGACTGATCGTAAATAGGAAGTACTACCTATTGGCTGTTGAACTATTGCTATGCTGTGGGTACTTGGTAACAAGCTTAAGATTGGTGGATGCATATCGCTGTCTATGCTGATTGGCTTAGCTCCCCTATATAAGCGATGGCCATAGGAAATAAAGGGCTTTTTTGAAACCCAACCGGTGGGACGGTCATTATTATCGCTGCTGGACAGTGATAAATGGTGGCCCATATGGGGAACCTAGAAGCCCAAGATGGGCTTCGTGGGCTTGGACCCCGGCACTGCCGACTCCACCTGGGACGGCGCACTGCTCATTGCTGGCTCCGAGGCTCCCAAGCGCGGCAGCATCTTGAGCAAGTCACGCGCGGGAGGCGCGGGTGCCGGGAAGCCCCCGAGGCGCAACGCCTTCTACCGCAAGCTGCAGAATTTCCTGTACAATGTGCTGGAGCAGCCGCATGGCTGAGCGTTCATCTACCACGCCTACGTGTTCCTGCTGGTCTTCTCCTCCCTGCTGCTGCCAGTACCCCGGCTGGAGGGGGCGGCTCAAGTTCGCCCGGGAGCCCCCTTTCTCCATTTCTAACAGTTCACTGAGGTAAGTGACGAATTTATTTAGAAGAAAATTCTGGCCAGAGAAGTTTTAGGAAAGTTCACTGATTATAGTGACAATTGCAACGTAAGCTCACTGGTGTTAGTGACGATCTTGAGAAGCTCACTGTTTTAGTGATGATGGCAGACTAGTCTTTTCTTTGCTTCTTGACTATTTATTTCTGATATACTATGGGTTCAGAGGTCTCAAGAATACATATGGAAGGGCCTCTGCGGGAGTTGCTAAAAGCAAATGGAACTCCTTTGAAAATGAGAACTGCTCGGGCGTTCTTGCGCACCGTAGAAGGAGTCAGCCCTTGGTTCCTAGATGAAGGATTATTAAACATTCCACAATGGGAACATTTAGGGGAGGATCTTAGGAAGGTTGATAAAGAGAAACCCCTTCCATCTGGCACACTCGCTATATGGGCTCTCATACGATCCTGTTTGCTTAGCCCCAAACCCCCTGAGATTATAAAAGAAAGCCTACAGGCAGGGGAACAGGTCTTGGAGGAAGTAAAAGAGGAACGATCGAAGGCCTCAACTATAGGGACCTCTTCAGAAGAGGAAGAAGAGCTTTCAGGGGATGAATTAACAAAAAAATTAAGCAACTTATCTTGTGAGCCATTGCAGCCTTCAGCTCCCCACCTTATATCCAAATGGCATCTAGAATTTTGGGGGATGTTGATCAGGCTATGCCTCTGGTCAAGCCTCCCCCACTGGGGTCATCTGGCAAGATGGACCATTGCTATGGGTCCATTGCCATTTCGTTTGGGACGTCACCTGCGTTGATCATCACACCTTACACCCCTGCCCAACTTCAATTCTTGAGTAACTCCTCGTCTAATTGGGCCATTATCATGATTAGTACTACTGCTAAATTTGACAATCATTATCCCTCCCACCCTTTATTACAATTCTGGAAAGAACATTCCATAATTTTCCCAAGGATAACCAGCCAAAAACCTTATTGATAATGCCCCTGTGGTGTTTTCTGATGGTTCCAATAATGGAACTGGCGCCTTTATGGCAGATGGGAAAATTAATACATTTTTGTTTCCCACTACCTCTGCTCAACATGTGGAATTATTAACAGTCACTGAGGTCTTCAAGGCATTCTCCTTTTGCCCCTTCAATTTATTTTCTGATAGTAAATATATAGTATATGCACTATCTCTGTTAGAAACAGCAGGAACTATATCTACTAGCTCTTCTGTACATACCTACTTAAGAGCACTACAAGTTCTTATTTGGAACAGAAAGCATCCTTTTTTTTTTTTTTTTTTTTTTTTTTTTTATAGGGCATTTAAGAGCACATTCTAACTTACCTGGGCCCCTCTCATTGGGAAATGCCCTGGTCAATTCTGCTACTAAAGATCCACATGTATTTAACTCTATAGAAGCAGCAAAAACCTTTCATGAGAAATTCCATGTAAACGCTTCTACCTTAAAATAAAAATTCAAACTTACTAAAGCTGTAGCTCACGATATAGTTAAATCCTGTGAACGCTGTGTCTCCTTACTCCCTCAACCTTCTTTGGGAGTCAATCCAAAGGGGTTAACTCCCTAATCACATATGGCAAATGGACGTAACACATATGCCCGAATTTGGACTCTTAAAATACGTTCATGTTTCCATTGACACTTTCTCTGGATTTATTATGGCCTCCTTGCATTCTGGAGAAAAAACTAAAGATGTTATCGCACACTGTTTGCATTCGTTCCCTGTTCTAGGGATACCAAAACAATTAAAAACAGACAATGGCCTTGGATATACCTCTACTACATTTAAACAATTTTGTGCTACATTTGGAATCACTCATGACACTGGTATCCCCTACAATCCCCAGGGTCAAAGCATAGTGGAACGTGCCCACCTAACTATTAAAAATACCTTATTTAAACAAAAAGGGGGAATAGGAGATACATTCTGATCCCCAAGAGACAAACTATCCACTATCCTCTACATTTTAAATTTCTTGAATGTGGATAAAAAACAGCATACTGCCACCGAAAGACATTGGTGCACACTAGGCAATTCTCAACCTAAGGTTCTTTGGAGGGACCTTCTGTCGGGTCAATGGAAGGGCCCAGACCAAGTGTTAATCTGGAGCCGAGGCTCTGTTTGTGTCTTTCCAGAGAACGCTCCATCCCCTATTTGGGTCCCTGAACGGCTAGTCAAGCCAGTCTTACACTCGGCACCAAAAGAGGCAGAAGCCCAAAAGGACGACAGCCATGGAGATGATAATCCGGATGATGATGATCCACGCACTCCTGACCATGACATCAGGACAGACCCTTTGGACCATTGTTAAAGCCTGGTCCTATCCACTCCCTTTAACGTCTTCCTCTGCTACTTACCCCGCACTCTTAACTACTAATTTACTCCTCTTAAAAGCACAACTTTTCCCAAACATTTGAAACGAGTGTTGAAGTGCAAACTTGTTCTAAAAATATCAAGTTTTTGCCTACTCCTGTTTGTATTCGCCCCCCTTTTATGTTTCTTGTCAGTAACAGTACAACCATTTCTAATAAGTTGAATTGTACGTTGAATACTTGCTTCCTTACACAATGTTGGAATGCTACAGGCTTTTCATTTACTATGATAATGTGTATTCCAGTGTTTTTGCCTATGCCCGTCTCTGTCCCGGAGGGAGACCTTCCAGTTTTGCTGAGACATAAAAGAGACTTTGGTATCACCGCTGCCGTGGTGACAGCTGTTGCCGCCTCTGCTGCTGCCACCGCTGCCGCTGCTACTGCACTTGCCGTTGCTATTCCTACAGCCAAGGAGATTAATCAACTGTCTATGAATACCGCAGAAGCTCTACAAACCCAGAGTGAAACTAATGATCATCTCGCTGCAGGTATTCTTTTTGCTAATCAGCGGATTGACTTGCTACAAGAACAAATGGACATTGTAATACAACTACTGACTGTAGGATGGGGGAAGCAATGGTTTGGGTTCATATCCATGGGTGGATTGCTGATATTCACTGTGGTGTGTTGCCTATGGTGTATTTGCCCCATGACAAGGATTCGTAAAAGAGACACCATTGCCATCAAACAAGCTCTGTTATCCATCGAGTCCGGACAGTCACCCCAGGTATGGCTCAGTAGTCAAAGACGGGTAAGATCGTAGGCGGAATATACCAACCTAAGACAGGACATGATCCTATAAGCATCATGATTCAATGACGGGTAAGGATATTCTTGGCCTTGCGACAACCTAAGACAGGCACGACCCCTGCTGAGTCTTTCCTTCTACCATAAAACAAAAAGGGGGAACTGTCAAGGGTGGATGCTCCAGGGGCCCGGAGATCCATCAACCACAGAGCTTTGCAAAATGGCGCCTGGCGATTTGCCAGAAGGTATGTCTAGAGTGACTGATGGTAAACAGGAGGTACTACCTATTGGCTGTTGAACTATTGCTATGCTGTGGGTATTTGGTAACAAGCTTAAGATTGGTGGATGCATATCGCTGACTATGCTGATTGGCTTAGCTCCCCTACATAAGCGATGGCCATAGGAAATAAAGGGCTTTTTTGAAACCCAACCGGTCAGAGGGTCGTTATTATTGCTGCTGGATGGCGATATGGGAAAAGCTGTAGTGGTTTTGGTATCACTGAGGGTGAAGAGGTGTTGTAATGGGGTCATAATGGCTCCACATGTTAAGTATTTTTTAAAAGTTTAAAATAATAATGAATACTACTTCTTCCTTTATTACTTAAATTAACCCTATTCTATAGACAGCAAAAAGTAGTTTAAGATTGTTATACAGAGAAACTTCTTGATCAGGAGAGAGCAACGTAATTATTTCAGTAGAGAATGCTGTTGCTACACTTGCTGCCCACTGAGAAATTGCTACTGTAGATTGCACAGCTTTGCATAGATCATGGAAGGAAGAGCACCATTTAGATTGTCCACAGACAGGAAGAAACAGTTACTGCTCTGTAATGATGGAACAGCTGCTGTAGGAGACTTAATTGTTGCTAGTTTCTGCAGCTTTCCCAACTTAAATAGGACTCTGCAAGAAAACAAGAGAGGGGAGAACAAGAGAGAAAGAGAGAGAACACATTACATGTAATAAACTCTAAGCCTGGAACATATATAATCAAAGAGGAGGGTTGGGGGAGGGAGAAAAAGAAGACACAGACATTATGTAGAAACACATAGATATTTCCTGATGTATGTGTACATGTGTTTATGTGTTTCTTTATTAAAGGTGTGAAGAGACAAAAGAGAAATTCAATAAAAGATCATGTCTCATTTTTGAAATAGGCATGGCAGAGGAGAGGAAAATAGCCTCTGAAAAGAAAATTAAATACTATTACTGCCAGATATCTTAGGTGGCTTGTCCAGTTTTTGAGTGATTAAAAGGAAAGTTATAAACCACAATACTTCACCTGTTTATTCATATGGGACTTTGGTATTGGAACTCAGTACCTGTTTTAGCATCAGTAAAATACGCAAGTTTACCTCATTAAGCTCCTCAGGGAAATTTTAATCTTAATTACATGATTTTTTTTGAAACTAAAGCATGAGAAATATTTTGAATGAATATATTTCACATATAATAAAAAATTCTATCCATAAACCATTCTTGAGCACATGTGGTTGTAGTAAATACAACACTAGATAAAACATTGATCTAAACTATTCATTAAGATGATAATCAGGATATGAATGGATAAACCATTTTGTTAATAAGAGCAATTATTTGGCTAAAAATAGAATGGAAAAATGGAATAGTCCATTGATACAATATCAATTTAAGCATTAATTTTCAGTAGATACCTTTTTATAAAATATCTGTGATCCCTTTTCACACTATTATGTATAAAGTGTTTGCTCTTTATAAGTCTCTTCAGTAGTTGGACACTTCTAAAAAACTAAAAACATGGGTAAAAAACTACTCTTCTCTGTTCTTACTTAGCAAATATTAATTAGAACTATTAAATCTGTAGGTTGCCAGCAAATTTTCAACCACCAAATTTTTAAGTCCAACATTAGTAAGATCAACGTTGATATTTCTTTTAAGTTTTGAGGTGTTTCCTGCATTTTTTTCTTAATAGCCAAAATTCTTCTATTGATAAGTCAGGTGGAATAAAAATGACCTTTATATTCTAGGTTTCGGGGCTTTATCTTGCATTTGTTTTAAAGAGAAATTATTATTGGAGTGCATCAAAGTTAATGGCATCAATCAAGTTTATGAGGGAAGTAGTGGATATGAATTTAGTTTGAAAAATATTATTTTCTCTTCCATTTCTCATTTTGGTTTTTGAGTCTTCTCTCTTTTTTTCTTACTTAATGTAGCTAAAGCATTGCCTATTTTGTTTATTTTATTTTATTTTATTTTTTGGCAAAACTGGTCATTACTTTAAATGTTATGTTATTGTTCATTTGGTCTCTATTTTAATTATTTCTGATTTTTCTTTGTTATTTCCTTCCTCTACTAAATTTCAGCTAAGTTTCTTCTTTTTCTAGTTCCTTGTCGTGTAATGTTAAGTTGTTTATTTGAACTCTTTTGCTGAATACGCCCATTTATAGTATAAATTTCACTCTAACATCAATTTTTTCTGTGTCTCATAGGTTTTTGAAATAGTGTGTTGTTTTTCTTTTGAGACACATTTTGATTTCCATTTGATTTTTTATTTGGCCCATTGCTTGTGCATAAGTGTGTTGTTTAATATTTACATATTAGGGGTCCCTCAGTGGTTCAGTTGGTTAAGCCTCTGCCTTTGGCTCTGGCCGTGATCCCAGGGTCCTTGGATAGAGCCCACATGGGGAGCCTGCTTCTGGTCTCCCTCACCATTCCCTCTGCTTGTGCTTTCTCTCTGTCAAAAAAATAAATAAAATCTTTTAAAAATTTACATATTAAATTCTTAATATTTACTTTGTAGATTTGCCAGCATTGTTTTATTGTTGACCTCTAGTTTTGTGCCAGTATGATTGGAAAATATAATTGGTGTGATTTTAGTCTTCTTAAAATTGTAATATCTGTTATTATTTTTTTTAATGTGATTTGACCAGGAGATTCTTCTGCGTGAACTTGAAGAATGTGTGTATTCTATTTTTCTTGGATGGAATGTTTTATCTATATCTTTTAGAATCCTGCATTCTGAAGTATCCTTCAAGTAAAAATGTTATTATTGAAAAATAAAAAAAAATAATAATAACTTTAACTGATGATACTCATTTAAAATAAAACATATCAGAGAGGAGGTAGGTGGGGGGTGGGTAAAATTGGTGAAGGAGATTAAAAGTACACTTATCACGATGAGCACTGTGTAGTAATGTATAAAATTATTGAATCACTAGATTGTATATCTGAAACTAAAATAACACTGTATATTAACTATACTGGAATAAAATGAAAAACTTGATAAAATACAAATCTTAAAAGAAAAATGTTTAATGAATATTTAAGTACTGAATTTCCATTTCTCAGGAATATTAGCAGTTGATGATGTATGTGCAATCTGAAAAATTAATGGAACATGGGGCTTCATCACTGACTATATAGAAACCAGAAGAAACAAGTCTGTAGAAGATACATTAATGACTACTTGAAAGTTTTCTTTATTTTAGAGACTTGGTGCCTAGATAGGACAATTTAACATGTTCAGTTGCAGAACTGCATTCGCCCAGTATTCTATAAATTATGGCTTATAATTTGAATCAAAATGTACCTCTAAAATAGCATCGCTCATTTTCAAGTTCACGTTTTCAACTGCAAATACTAAAAGTGAAGCAATATCTTTGCTATGTCAGCTCCTTGAGGAGAAGACAAAATATGCAAATGCTAAATAATGTTCAGTTTATGTCGTGTTATCAGATGTTTCAAATGAAAAATCAACTTCAATTATTATTTGAGATTTTCACCAACTTCACAGATCCAAAGAAAAGGATTTGGAAGTTCATTCTATCAAGATATGATATCTAAGATTATTGTCAATATGATTATAAGTTTAATTAATTGTATACTAGATTGAAAATAAAGCAATTTATTTTTGGACTAAAATATAAATAAGTATTTTGATGGTAACATAAGGGAACATGGAACAGAAATGTAATTGGTTCGATGTATACAAAATTCATATTATTTCTGAAGAAGCAGTAGTTACATACCACTAGTGATAGAATACATTATCATCAAAATATGTATATATGATGTGTAAATAGAATAAGTTAACTACACATTTTTGTGTGAAATATGGTATCAAATATAAAGTGTATGCTTCAGCATGACACTAAATTGCTTGCTATTCTTCTGGCCAATAATTAACTTAGAAATATTTGAATTTTTATTTAAAAATTATAAAATGAAAACAAAACAAAGCAAAACAAAATGAATGTCCAACTATTATATTTGACATTTTGTAAATAATCCCACTAAATTTTGTTTGTATTTTTTTCAAAACTACTTGTAAACTTTTAATCTAATAATCAAATAATGGAACAACTGAAATATTTTCAGTTTTAGAGGATGTGTTGATATGCAATTTTTAAGAGCAACGTTACAGGAATGTATTAGGATATACACATGAACAAGAAAGGGAGGAAGGAAACACATGGAGAAAAATTATGTGGAGGTTTTTTTTAAAATTTGGAATTCTATAAACAAACCTTCATAATTCTCAACCTCCCAGGGTGATATTTTTGATGAAGCTCCTATATTTTAGTGGATTAATATTTTATTCATAGAAGATTAACAAAAAATTTAGAAAGCTTTTAGTTTTATAATAAAAATGTAATAAGATATTCTAAAGAATTAAAAACATGTTATATGACAAATTTTATTGTAATAATTTTTCAAGAAATCTTCCTGAAGTGAGGCAAAAGTGTATGTGGGAAAATAATTTGTTTGGAATTTGTGTAAATTTCAGTATAAAAATGGAATCGAGAATACTTTTTATTGTCAGAATTTTCTCTAAATTCACCAGAGACCTCAGCCACTATAGAATGAGGTTCTGATAAAATCGATTCATATATAGAGTACTGAAATGGCCAATAATATTACATTTATTATTCAGTAAATAGAACTTTGGAGAGATTATGGGTAATTTTGATAAATAGAAAAATAAGACAATACAAAAAAAGATGTTGTTTCTAGAGAAAAATGTAAATGATAAGATGTTAAATGCAGAAATGGTGAAGAAGAGGTCTCTAGTACAAGGATATATATAAGAAAATTTTCCTACTAAGTTACTTTAAATGGAAAAATAATTGCACAAATATTTTTATATTGTTAAATCATTCCATTTATAAAAATAATTTAAATAGACATAATTTATATGTCCATCAGTAAAATAAACTCTACATATTGGTCAATAAATTAATATATCAAATATTAATTATTAGTTATTCTTAGAATACCCTTTGCTCCCCAAATTATTCAAATTTTCTTGTATGTATCTTATGCAAAGCTTTTGGGCTAATCCTTCCCTCATGCTTTTCAAGAAGGAAAAAGTGAACTCTCTTCTTAATTTTGACAGATAATACTGCTTAGAATGTATTTTTCCTCTAGAAATGAGCTCAAATATCTGATACTCTAAACATTGGACAGACTTCACTCTGAGTATCCATAGATGATGAATGCACTTCTCAACTTAGAAATGAGCCTGAGGGTACCCTTGTGTAAGTTCCATTTGGTTCAGTCATACAAGTTGGCTTTCCAACTCTTCCCCATCAATGTCCAATTGATACTTCAAGTCATCATTTTTTTCAGTCTCAGGTTTCCACAGATTGATGTGTCTGGCTCTGTTCATATTCTCAAGATCAGCAACATTAAAGACAAAAATATTCTGATACTTCAAAATAGTAAGGAAGCTTTTATTAAGGACTATTTGTGATAGGTATCAAGACTCTCAGAATAGGAGACAGATTAAGCTTAACTCTGTATACAACAAAGGCAGGTGGGGATTTACAGCCAATGAGCAAAGTGAGAAAGTCAAGGGCATGGAAAATTAGACATCAAAGGGAGGGGGAAGTCTTGTTAAACCAGCGTAACAGAACTCTTGCTGAGGAATGGTCAAGGACTCATACATCAAAGGTGAAGGATAAGGAATTTGATCTGATATCAAAGGTGGAAGTTCTCTTTAAACAAACTCAGCACGATTTTTGCTACAGGTGGGTTGGGCAGGACAAAGACAGGACAGGGGCTAAATGGAGGCCTGTTTGAGGAGAGGGCCCAGAGAAGCCTGACTGATATTTGAGCAAGGAGAGAGTCTTTGTTAGAAGTGATCAGAATCTTGATGCTTCATTTTTGGCCTTCACTGGACCTTCCTCACTTTAGGATCCCATCTGCCTCAGTGA
Organism: Neogale vison; assembly: GCF_020171115.1. Lineage (NCBI taxonomy): Eukaryota > Metazoa > Chordata > Mammalia > Carnivora > Mustelidae > Neogale > Neogale vison. The sequence goes on from NC_058101.1 coordinate 75,364,650, forward strand.
GGTGACAAGACGGCCATAAGGACCAATCCATTTACTAGCTGGATTTTCTTTGGTTTTCTGAGACCACGTCCTGACCATCAGCTAGACTACTTACTGTCTGTGCTCTTCATGTTGCCACTCTTTCTTAAATGTTGGTTTTTCTTTTCTTTTCTTTTTTTCTTTCTTCCTTTCTTTTTTTAAAGATTTTATTTATTTATTTGTCATAGAGATAGAGAGTACAGGCAGGCAGAGTGGCAGGCAGAGGCAGAGGGAGAAGCAGGCTCCCAGCAGGGCAAGGAGCCCAATATGGGACTCGATCCCAAGACACTGGGACCATGACCTGAGCCGAAGGTAGCCCCTAACTGACTGGGCCACCCAAACATCCCAATGTTGGTTTTTCTTAAGAGACACTAATAAGAGAGAGCATTGCCTCTGCAGTCCCTTCTTGACAGTCTCGAGAAACTCTTCTGCTATTACAGTGCCTAGGTCCCATTCTCCCAAGATCATTTGCCACATATGCTTCCAGATACTCCATCAACAGCATGCCAAAGACAGACTACAATTTGCGATTGACCGGAGACTCGTAGGGAAGCCTGCAGTTGATGAATCATGGGAGAAGTTCTAACACCTTCTTTTTCAAAAGTCTGCAAACAGCGTACTGGGTGTCTGTGATTTACTAGAGCACATTTTTCCTTCCCTTGTCACTATAGCCTCAACTGCCATGTAAAACAAACTGTTTTGTTTGTTTGTTTGTTTGTTTGCTATGTCTTGTTTTTTCTGATTGTCCTCATTGCATTGAGGAAGCAGACACTTCCTTTCATACCTCTCTTACTTTTGTACTAAAGTTTTACAGATCCAGTAGCTAAGAGAATTCCAGAAAGGAAATGAGGGCAGTCATTTGGAACATGTGCCAGAAATTTTCCATTCCTATTTTGATGGAGGCAAAATTATAATTTATGATTTGGAAATTCCTCAGTCCAACACTATTGCATCAGAATATATTACTAATTTCAAATGCCAAAACTTTCTCATCAGTCTTCTGTTAATCTATGTTCATTCTGGTTGCTGTGTCATGTAGGATATTTCCAGATACAAGTAACAATAAATACAAAGGAAAAGTTTTCTGAAATCATAAAGAATATTTTTTTCACATAAAAAAATCTAGGTGTAGGACAGTGTGGCAGGCCTCTGTGATCCTTGTGTTCAAACCTTGCATGAACCCCTTTCCTAAACATGGACAGAAACTGTTACTTACTTCTAATCAATAGCACAAGGCAAAGGTGATGGATGTATGTGATATGTACATGATTGCATGACATAAGATTATACATTACCTATCTAGATTATCTTTTTAATGATTTTGAAGAAGGGAGTGGTTAGGCAAAGAAATGGAGGTGGCCTCCAGCTAACAGGCAGTAGGGTCCTTAGGCTTTCAATTTGACAGCCCAAAAGGAACTTAATTTTTCCAACATCCATGGAAGCTTGGAACACATCCAGTTCCAGTCAAACTTCAGATGAGACCCAGTTCTGGCCCATATATTGACTGCAGCTTTATGAGACCCTGAACCAGAGGACCCAGCTATGCTGTATGCAGATTCCTGACCCACATTAATTGTGATGTAATAAATGTGTTATTTACCTACTAAGTTCATGGTACTATTGTTACATAGAAATATATAATTAGTACAGGTAGTTTGAAATTTGGCTGATTCAGTAGCTCAAAAATACTGCTTTAGGTCTGTGTAGAAGTTATTTCTGCAAAACTGAACACCTCAAACTTTAGTGGCTTAAAACAATAGTCATTATGCTGTTAATCTGTGAATTGGGAATTTGGACAAGGCTGAGTTGTGGGATTCTTCTGATCCATATGACACAGTGGTATTTAGTTCATGATTGATTTGGTTCAAAAAGAACCAAAGGTTCTCTTCAGAAGGTTCAAAAAGGCTTCTCTCACATGCCTCATACCTTGGCAAGGATGGCTGGAAGGCTGGAAGCTTGGAATTAGCTAAGCCATTTTTCTCCCTCTCCATATAGTTTCCCCAGCAGGTCATGGGACTTTGCACGTGGAAGCAAAGGGCTCTAAGACCAAGTGGTCGAAGACAAAAGAGCTGCCAATCTCTGAAAGATCCATCTTGCTCAAAGCAATCAGAGAACCCACTTAAATCCAAAAAGAAGACGATCATTGGAGGTGAGTCCTTCATTGTGGACTTAATATTTGTGTTCCCCCCAAAATTATATTTGGAAATCCTAGCCACAATGTGATGATATTAGGAAATAGGCCTTTGACAGGTAATTATGTCATGAAGGTGGTGCACTCATTAAGTGTTTCCAGAAGTAGGCACTAAGTTGTATGATATGCACGGATCTATAGTAATCACTGGTAACATTTGGTTTAGATGAGCTAAGGTTATATGTGAATATTATTTAACTTCCATAAAATCTGAATTAGGGACTGTTAGCATATTAATATATAATTTTATTCCTTTTAAGTGTGCTGATTCCTAAAAGTCTACGGTAAAAGTTATATTAGCCAACTTTTATCTTTAGATAGATAGTTACTATCAAAAATGATGGGAGGGTAATAACAAAGCACATATTGCTCTCATACAGCTTACAACTTTATGGTAGGGCATAAACAATCAACATTTATCAATAAAAAACTAAATTCTAGAAACTGGAAACGAGCAGAGAGATAAAGAATACATTAAAGAACAGATCATGGGTGGCTCAGTGGGTTAAAGCCTCTGCCTTCGGCTCAGGTCATGGTCTCAGGGTCCTGGGACTGAGCACCACATCAGGCTCTCTGCTTATCAGGGAGCCTGCTTCCTCTTCTCTCCCTGCTTGCCTCTCTGACTACCTGTAATCTCTGTCTATCAAATAAATAAATAAAACCTTTAAAAAATTAAAAAAAAGAAAAGATCATAGATATTGTTGATGCTTGCCAAAATCAAAGACAAAACAGTTATAAATAAATACATTTTAAAATATGAAATTATTTTTTGGATACTTCATCAGTGGTAGATATAACAAAATAACTATTCTCTCCTTTTTTAAGAAATTCTATACATTTAAAAAGTGAATATTTCAAAGTATTGAATTTATGACTCAGAAATACTTAGAAATCTATCATTCATATACAAGGAATACAGTTTAAAGATAACTATACACATGTCTATTTCTAATTAAAGCACTAAATAATTATGTGCTGGTCCCCATATTTTTCAAAATCATATGCAAAAAAAATGTGTATTTTGCAGTGCCTAAATATACATCAGTGAGAGAAGGCTATTTTCATCTTTTAGTGCTAAAATAATAAACTAGTATTTTTTTTCCTGTTAAATATTGAAGCCCATGTACTTTTTATAGAAGAATTTCAATATTTTAAATTGAAGTGATGAAAAAAAAAATTGAAGTGATGAAATACCTCCTTTATTATTATCAATCTTCAGGCATAAGAATTTCAGCATCATAATGACATGTCCTATAATCTGCCTCCAAGTGGCACACTGCATTCATGACACGCATTTGATGAGGGTTGATCCGAGGGCCTAAGAGAAGCATAAAAAATGCTATTAATGTGAATACTCATATAATTCATGGAAAACAGTTGACTACATCAAATGAACTTTTCCATTTCCACTCTTGTCATGAGATGAAGTGTTTCCTTTCCCTTTTCTTTCTTTCTTCCCCTAGTGCCCACCCTTTCTTTTGGTTCTTGTTTTATGGCTTTTCATAATGTGAAGGCAAATATGTAAAAGCAGTAAGATAAAATATATTTCCCACTTATTTCCCCTCTCAAACACATGCTTTGTGTTTTTTTAAGGTATACCTAAAATGTTAAATAGAACTTAATTTTTTTTTTTAAAGATTTTATTTATTTGACAGAGAGAAATCACAAGTAGATGGAGAGGCAGGCAGAGAGAGAGAGGAAGGGAAGCAGGCTCCCTGCCGAGCAGAGAGCCCGATATGGGACTCGATCCCAGACCCTGAGATCATGACCCGAGCCGAAGGCAGCGGCTTAACCCACTGAGCCACCCAGGCGCCCCAGAACTTAAAATTTTAATGAAATATTTTTTAAAGATTTTATTTATTTATTTGGTAGACAGAGATCACAAGTAGGCAGAGAGAGAGAGGGGAAAGCAGCCTCCCCACCAAGCAGAGAGCTCAATGCGGGGCTCAATCCCAGGACCCCACGATCACAGCCTGAGCCAAAGGCAGAGGCTTAACCCCCTGAGCTGCCCAAGTGCCCCAATTTTAACAAAATATGGATGTAGCACACAAGATTACCTTTTAGGTCGATAAAATTAAATCTTCTATGAAAATGATACCCATGGGATGCCTGATTGGTTCAGTAGGTTAAGCGTCTGACTCTTGATTTTGGCTCAGGTTATGATCTCATGGTTGTGAGATAGAGCCCTGTCTTGGACTCTGCAGCGGGCGTGGAATCTGCTTAAGTTTCTTTCTCTCTCTTTCCCTCCCTCCCTCCAACCCTGCTCACTTTCTCTCTCTTTAAATAAAAAATAAAAAATAAAAGGAAAGAAAAGAACAGAGAAGTGATATCCACTCTGTCTTGTCTCTATCTTGCCTTGATTTAAGTAAGATTAGCATTTATAATTTCTAGAAGTTTCATCCAAAGAAAACATGTATAATGGAGGGAAAAGAACTTTGAAACAAATAAAGATTATTATTACTTTCAATTTTTACAGCATCTAAATGCAAATATGCTCTTCACAGAGTTTGTAAATTCACTTAAAGTATGAATGACTAATCAGTATAAATTTTTGCTATCACCCATGGTAGCTACATTTAATGAGTCCAGAATTCTTTCCAAAAATTGTTCATAGAACATGAGGCATTGATGAATAGGGTGAATATATTTATGATTCTTTTTTTATAGATTACAAATGGGAGTCTTTGGGGGGCTTTTGAAATCACATTATGCACACACTTATCTATTCATAATACCAACAGTGTCTAGTAATGGCACAACTGCTTTCTTAATAGAATTGGCATAGAAAAATGCATCCAGTATTAATATTTGTCTTTTATGTCAGTATAAAATATTTTCCAGGTAACTGTATTTGGAATTTTGTATCTCCTTTTTGGCAAAGTGAATCTTTTTACAATACTCCTTTGAAATGTGTGATAGTCAAAGTAGAAACAAATCCTTAAATGTTAATAAATTATATGCTTTCTGTAGATTATTATATTTGTAACATCCAGTTGCCTAACTAGTCTAAAACAAATATATTCACAGATAAATAGAGCAAAAAATTATTCTGTAATTAATATTGACCATTATTATAAGGGCTGAATTAGTGCATTTTATAGAAATTGAGAAAATACTCCCATTTGATTTCTTTTTCACTTTATTTAACTCGAGCTAATCACAATACATATTAAAGTAAACCCTATTTTATGTTACAACTTTCTACTTTTTATGTGAAATGTGAAATAGAAATCTAAAGATATTTCAACCCAATTACTTCCACTATTCCTCTATCATTCTGGGATATTTGATAATTTCTATCTGCTTTAAGGATTTGAATGTCTAGGTAAATTTCACCTAAAGGCACAAAAGCCTTTTAAAAATTTAATTTTAGAGAGATCTGTCATGACCTTTTTCTGTGACATACTATATTTTCACATCTCAGATATGACTAGAAATCCAATGTTTCCAACTACCAAATCCAAACCACTAAGAGGTCTTACTGTTTTAATTCAGGGAGCTCTGCTACCTCGTAATAGGAAGTCAACAAAAATGACCACTGTGGGCTATTGGCAGGGTTGTAAAGAGACTGGAAGGCAGGAGCAACACATTTAATTGTGATTTTGAATATAAAAGATATTTGGTATGGGAGAAACATGAGTGGGGAAAGACTGGGTTCCAGATCAGTTAGATGGTGAGAATGTCTGAGATTCAGTGCACAGACAGGAGTACTTCCCTAGTATTTGACTGACTATAAAGCCAAAGTCCACATGCTTTGGAGAGGAAATAGAAACTAAGTTTTATCTTTTTCCTAAAGGACTCACATGTGCTTTCTCCTTCTTTCTATCCATCCTTTTCATGTGTTTATTCCTACCTATGCTGACACATTCCCTATGATACCTGAAGCAGTAAACACAGCCAGACATTTGTTAAAGTGGTAGAAACAGATTTTATTCAGTAACTACTGACAGTAGGGGAAAGAGCTAAGATCCATTTTGATTTGTGCAGTGGTGACTGGCTGTTTTCAAGGGAGAATGAGTGAGAGGGAATGTGAGCTCCATAGAGTCATAGAATTGTAAAAGTACAATGGGCTGATCAGTGTAAATGTGATTAGGCAAGCTGTGTCTTCTAGCTGACAGTTACCCGAGTCAGGATTCCATCTTCTCACACAGCCTGGGAGGGAGAGGACTTATCCTTCTAAATGACTACATTTCAAAGAAATGGTTCTCAGGTCCTTGACAGAGATTCTTCTGCAAGAGACACATATTCACAATTGTAAGCTCTTTTTAATAAATGCTCTAAGAAAAGGAGGTCACGGGCCTGTCATAGGTGTTGCTAGAACAAATAGTAAATTTTACTGCAGCACTAATCTTTCTCAAGCAGGCAAGTTTTGGGGGGTGGGGTGTGTGCCATCTGAAGGACAAGGCCTTATGATGTTAGAAGCCATACTAGAGTATGGACACATCTTTTAGTGTAGGGCTTGGACAAGGTCATTAGGTGCCCAGACTTCTGCAGTTCTCAGTCCTTCTGATGTCCTTGTTCCAAATACAGAGGGCAACAGATTACCTAATTTCTGACTTCCATAATACCTATATAGTAAAAAAAAAAAAAAAAAGAAAGAAAAAAGAAAAAAAAAGGTGTCAATTGAAATATTAGTTAGAAGAAGTAATAAGGAAAGTCCATTGTTAATAGGCTAATCTGAAATTTGATCCTTTTATAATAAATGTTCTGGAATATATAAACCCAAAATTTACCTGTGATTTTGTCAAGAAATCACTATAGCCAGACACTGATGCTTACTGGTCTTTTGTTATCTATTTCAGTGAGATACCTTTTTATGCATATTTTAATTTTCAGCTTTTTAACTCACCATTTATCTAAGTGTATATGTGTGTGTTTTAACAATAAAATTATGGTTAATAGCAGTAAATCATAACAAATTATATATTGCCATACTAAATGTATATTTAAAGTATGATTTCTCTCTTGTTTCTAATAACAATGATGAGTATAAAGTAACTAAATAATAATCAGATGAAAAGAAATAAGTTCTAACATGTAGAGAATTAATAGCTTTTCCTTCTCACTTTTAAAGATAATCAATCCAATCACTTTAATTGTTAATTTTAAAATTTAACTTCTGAAAATTTTAAAGTGAATGAGTGTGTTGGTTAGTCAAATTAGTTTTTATGTGGCAAAAATCATGGATCATTGTGGTGTTTCGCTATATTAACCTGCAATGGTCATCCCAAAGGAACCTATCTATAGTAAGAGATTGGATATCAGGGAAAAGAAATTCAATATTTAAAATCTAACTGGTGCTGACCGTCAGTTTTAGTTCACATTAGAAAGCAAGATCTCACCTGTTAAGTGGATGTTCCATTCGGGAGCCTTCTTCTGGCCTTGGCTGGCTAAGAAAGGTCTCACCAAGTCAGTGTTTCTTAGCTTAGCACAGTTTACTCTTTTCCGGATGCCATCACAAGAACTGCTTCACATTTGTTCCTGACACCGGTTCAGTTCTCACTTAATCATCAGCTTGTTCCAGATCTAGTCAGCAAATTCATATTTGTCTTTCTTCTGTTCACCACTTTATTCACTAATTATTTATTTTATGAAACATCATTACTCTGATCTGATGAGCATGGCATTATAGCACAGTTTTAGTATAAGAATTATCCTATGGGATTTCTACACAAATCATTTAATAATGCATGCTATTTTCTAGTTGCATTCCTCACTGAAGAATTAATTCATCCCATTTAAAACCTGATGGCAAATTTCCTTTGCTTTTTGGCAGGCTAGCAGGCGGTGAAAATAATGTGAATGAACATTGATGTGGTGCCTATGGTTCATTAGAATTTAGCATTGTGAGTAGTAGGATTCTAAACGCTCTACGATGTTGTTTACCATAGCTGATTACATCTGAGAGTTTTACAAACTCGTCTTCAATGTTATGCCAAGGAATAAGTATAAAATACATCAATATTGCCTAGTGTTACAAAAAAAATAAGAAACAGGATTTGTGTTTTAAGCTAAGGCATTAAACTAGAGGGTTTGCTTTGTAATCCAGATGATATCTTGTAAACTATTGTATCAGTTTGTGAAACCAAAAGTATAATGCTCTATTTTTAAATTTAGATAAATATTATAATGTTCAACTTAATATCTTCTTTGTTTCCAGTAATAGTATACAATTAAAACATTATTTTTCATCATTGTTCAACTTAAAATGTTTTCAGCATTGTATCTTTGTCTATTCAGTTGTAAATGGTTATAGAGATAATAGATATAACAGATACTGACACATTCATGAATATAACTTTAACCTGATACATAAAGTCAGGTATGAATAATACAACATGTATTACACAGGGTTATCAAATCTGGAATACTTTCTTTTGGTTTGAAGGCATTTGTATGTATATGTGCTTTTAAATGTTTCTCACAGTGTTTTCTGAGGCCATGTAGGAGTTCTCAAACCCTTTGTGGTTAAGTGCTGCCAAAACTATCAGTTTCATAATAATACCTTGAAATTATTTGCCTTTTTCACTCTCAATTTTCTTACAACTCTTTGTTTTCAGTGAATTCAGTTTTTTCTGTTATATTAATATTTCCACTAATAAATATTTCTGTTCAAAGAATAGAAGACAGTTTCAATTTTTAAGAAATGCTTCTATATAATTAACAAACTTCAAATATAGCATACAACATTAGATGTAGAAAGTGACCTGACTAAATATTCCAATTATATTTTATAAGTTTAAAATGTGAAATATTCACTACTGATTATTCATACATAGCAGAAATACTTGCTACTCACACATATACTATAAATGACATGTTACCAGGATTTTGAATTTCCTTATTTTGTGACTAATTAAAAGTAATTGGAAGTCATTAAATAAGCAATTGATTCTGCTGACAACCTCCTGTGGAATTTCATTTTTTACTGGTCCTTTCAAATTTGAGTAGTAAAATCCAAGAGTAATTGGTTATGAGTATTAGTACTCTAATCTAAGTACTTTTTCTTAATGCATTAATAATTTCAATTAAAATATAATTTATAGTCTTTGAAATGTTTAACATTAAAAAGCCTAGGTGAAACAAAGAAAAGACAGCTGGGTATATGATTACACAGCAAGAACAGTAGGTGTTGGGACATCTGGAGTTGGTAAGTGATGCGTGAATTCTTTTTTGTGACATCCTCCACGGCCATTCTGGGACTTCAGGAAAAGTGTTGAATCTGACTGAGAAAACAAACAAACAAGAAATTGTGTTTTATATGACTAGCTCATTCACTCACAATTTGATTTTAAATGCTGTAAGGTAGGAATAATTCTTGATATAAAAAGTGCTGGTTGGTAAAAATGGAATACAAATAAGCATTTTATAAATATTGGATTGATTAGCTAAATATATAAGATACATTTAGCACATGATATTTATTAATATATTATTATATTTATTACTGTCAAGAGCATGCATATACCTGGTAACATATAGATGTTCATTAAAATTGAATTCCAATGAAGTTATATTCAGGGACTTGATCATATTTTCTTTTTTCCCATTTTAAGTACATAAAATGCTAAAGTGTGATTTAAAAAAAATAAAGCTTTCTTTTGCAACATTTTCACATTTCTTTATAGCAATCATACCTTATATCTGAAAAAAAATACATCCTAGTAAAATTCCTTAAAATGCTCTATCAATTTTCCTTACTTCAGCCACAATAGCATTGCTTTCATAAGTGAGAAAATAAACAGAGACAGAAATTATAGAATTCATCCGTTTCTAGCATCTCTTTTATCCAGTTTGATAATTCTCTTTTAAGTAAAGCAGTTTACAGAAATTACATTTACATGTGGATCAGAAAAGAGACGCAAACTTCTGACTTTACAGATGGCTGTTTTTCTTAATTATATGGATAACAGTTTAGAAATAACTAATTGGTCATGCCTGACAAGTAATAGCAGTTTTTCCAAGATAAACAAATGTTCACATTTTTCATACTTAATCAGAGACTTTATGTGCAAAAATGACCAAATGTATCATCTATTCTAAGCCTCCTGTGTTGTTTTGTAATAAACGACCATCTGTACTTTGATTTGACTGAGTTTGTCTGTGATGACCGGAGAATCTGATTACATGGCAGATGGTTTGGGGAAAAGAACTTGTCTTTTTAGAAGTATGCAGACAATCATTTTTCAATATTTTTTGTCTATACTTTTCCAACTTGCATCTGCTACTTTTGATGAAAAGGTAAGATTGAAGGTATCAGTACCTGAATGTCATTTCTCTGCTTTCCTAAAGCACATAAAATGTCCATTGTACACCCACTGTCATAGGTATGCACGTGTCAGAACGTTAGGTTTATTAATAAGGGAAGCAAAAGTATACTTCTATTTCCATGTGCTTCATATTATTAATGTGGGAACTTCTGTCTAACTCCCTGACTCTCAGCAACCAGATGATACTTTTCATTCTCTTAGGTATTCACACTGTTGGTGCCGCTTTCCCTCTCCATTTCTAGATGCTCTCTGATGCAAGATATGATCAGAATCAGGAATTGTCTGGTCAGATAAAAATGTATTCATTTAGTAAATAATATACATGTTGGTATGATATCTTGACATATTTAAAACTGATTTATATAATTGTTTTTTTAATCTTCCTAGTTATCCTATCCAGAATATTCAGACTCTATTCCTTCATGTTATAAGATGCCAAGATTTTGAGCTGTTTATCAAAAGGCCATCATTTATTAAATAGCAGGGCTGTATCTACACCTCAGGATAAAAAGAACTATTATTTTGTATATGTTCCCCCTCCCACAACTAAATAATCATCTTTTTGATGAAATAATTGGTGCCTGTACTCTGTCGGTTTCATTTCCTACCAGATGTCTCACAAAAGCAAAATATAAAACCCCAAGTTTTATTAATTTTCAGAAGTGGTATTTTTACTTTTATTTGTCTTCATGTATTTTTTTTTAATTCCTCTTTGATTTCTTGGTTGAACCCTTCATTGTTTAGTAACAGGTTACTTGGCCTCCATCTATTTGATCTATTTGTGTTCTTTCAGATGAGTGTGTGTGTGTGTGTGTGTGTGTGTGTATGAGAGAGAGAGAGAGAGAGAGAGAGATTAATTTCTAGTTTCATACTGGTGTGGTCAGAAAACATGCATGAAATGATTTCAGTCTTTTTGAATTTGTTGAGACTTGGTTTGTGGTCTAACAGGTGTTCTATTCTGGAGAATGTTCCACCTACGATTGAAAAGAATGTATATTCATGTATATTCTTCTGTTTTGGGATAGCATGTTCTGAATGTATCTACTCGGCCCATCTGGTCGAGTGTGCCATTCAAAGCCACTGTTTCCCTGTTGATTTTTGGTCTGGATTATCTTTCCATTGTGTAGGTGGGGTGTTAAAGTCCCCCACTACTATTGAATTATTTCCAAATTCTTTATGTTTGTTAACAGTCGCTTTATGTGTTTGGGTGCTCACATAGTGGGTGCATGAATGTTTACAATTGTTATATCCTCCTGTTGGATTTTTCTGTTTATGCTTATATGGTGCCCTTCTTTGTCTCTTGTTACAGTTTTTGCTTTAAAGCCTATTTTGTCTAAAAGAAGTATCACTACCTCAGCTTTCTTTTCACTTTCATTTGTGTGGTAAATATTTTTCCATCGGTTAGGGTGCTTGCTGCTGTTCTCCCTTTGTTCTATTGATCAAGCATATAAAAATGTAAATTATAAGATAAAATTGGGAAACTGTTTAATAGAATTTTTAGAAAAATATGAAAGAAACAAAAGGGAAAATGGCCACTACAGAAAGAAAGACAATTTCGGTGCAGCTGGGTGGCTCAGTGGGTTAAGTCTCTGCCTTTGGCTCAGGTCATGATCTCAGGGTCCTGGGATGGAGCCTCCCATCAGGCTCTCTGCTTGGGTGGGGCGGTGGTGGTTTCCCTCTCTTTCTTTCTCTCTCTCTCTCTCTCTGCCGGCCTCTCCGCCTACTTGTGATCTCTGTCTGTCAAATAAATAAATCTTAAAAAATGAAACAAAACAAAACAAAGACAATTTCTCTGAGCTGAAGAAAATCTTAAGGTTTTAGATGAAAATGTTCCACTGAGTATTAAATAAGGATATTAAAGGAAAAGGGAAAAAAGGATGCAGAGATATATAATAACAGCCACTTGGATATGCTTTTTGGCAAAGTGACCATAACAGAATTACAAAGGAGATAGCCACATTAATGAAGCAATTATGGTCTATATCTATAGCACTTGCATTAACAAAAGAACTGACAGATTGTAAAATGCATACTCATGAAATCCAATATATCAGTGCCCATTAATCTGACTCAGTTTGAAGGATATTATGTTCATTTACATACTAATTATTTTGGAAATCTATATGAAATAGAGTTTTGAGGGAATAAATGAATTATGGAAATATGTATAAAATTGTCTTAGAAGGACTAAATTGGTCAATACATATGTAACAGCAAGAAAAGCTAAACAAACAGAAAAACATTTAAAAATGTCCAAACCCTTTTACTGTTTTAACCAGCAAATACATTTGCGTGAAGATTTTCTGTAAAAACTGAAGTAAAATAAAGGACAGAATTATTTCTTTGCTCTTAGAAACTTTCAATGCTGAAATAAAGTTACAAAATCTCTCAATCCATTCTCTCTCGGTATTATATAAACAGATAGTCTATATCCAATAGAAAATCCTGAACCAATCTGGCTTGTCAGCTGAGAAATAGCAGTTCTAAATAAAATAATTGTGAATCATGACAGCATGCCATTGCAATAATTAATACAACATCATCTTAGATGTAGTTAACTGACTTTACACTATATTTTCTTTTTTCTGTATTATTGCTAACTGTTTGGATCAATTTCTTACGATTCTATCTTCCTCCTAATTCCTAAGTGTAATATACATAAATATTCAGTCATTAAAGTTTTTTCCTTGGTTGATCTATATTTCTCCATAGTTAAAATTTACCTGACTTTCCATACTTATCTCTGGAATTACTATTCCTCTTAAAATTAATTCTCCATTGCATAATTTGTTCCCAGCCTCTTTTCCTATGCAAATTTCATTTGACATATTACAAACAGATATGTAATTCTAGAACATTTCTTGACCATGATGCCTCTACAGATCAAATGATGTCTACCATCTTCCATTTGTTTAAAAATAAAAAACAAAACAAAACAAAATAACCCAGAGTTCTTATTTTTACACTCAAAATCAATTCATAGGATATGCACACTTATCTTTCCATATGATTTATCAAAAAATGCTAATTTATTCAAGCTGATTTATTCCTAGTCTTCAAATTTACCTCACTCATTTACCATTCTCCTCCTTTGTCTCCACTTTTTTTTCTCATTTCATATTTGCCCTCCTTTGCACTTCCATTTTTAAACCTTAACTTCAAATCCTAATTCACAGTTGATTTCCTTTGAAATCTTCACGTTATCAACTTCTTTTTTTTTTTTTAAAGATTTTATTTATTTATTTTGAGAGAGACCGTGAGAGAGAACATGAGAGGTGAGAAGGTCAGAGGGAGAAGCAGACTCCCTATGGAGCTGGGAGCCCGATGCAGGACTCGATCCCGGGACTCCAGGACCATGACCTGAGCCAAAGGCAGTTGCTCAACCAACTGAGCCACCCAGGCGCCCCAAGTTATCAACTTCTTTATGATATCCTCTTCTTATTTCTTTTCTCTCTCTCTCTCTGCCCCCCCCATATATATATGTAACTTCTGAACCATTAATTATGGTTCAGAATATAGAAATATATAGATACAAAGAACTTCTGGACCATAAAATATGTCTAATAAATGGGTATTGAATATATGTATATAAGAATTTGAAGATATAAAATTAGCCTTTATGATATAAAATCATCTATAAAATGACAGAAGTAAAAGTAAAGGAAAAATAAGCAAAGACAGAGTATAGAGATGTTCTGGTTTTCATGACAATAAATACTTAGGAAGCCATGGCTTATGAAGTACTTCTTAATAAATCAAAGAGGGGTAGGGAAGGTTATTATGAGGACAGAGTAATTAAAATAAACAGAACCTATTTCGAAGAAACTTTTATGCATGTAACTGCCATTTAGTCAGACCTTATGAAGCAGTTTTGCTTACAGCATTCTGTCATTAGTATGATCATAATTCTTGGGAATTCAAATACACGTCATTTACCTTCATTTCATTGTTTTTAAAGAAATTATCTCAGCAATATTGAGATTTTGGATGGATGATTCTTTGTTGGGAAGGGACTTTAGTGTGCTCTATGAAATGGTGTATACCCTCCCTGTCCTCTACCTGCTAGATGCCAACAGCATCATACTCATCTCTTCCCAACCCTCCTACCACAGTTGTGACAGTCAAACACATCTTCTTACGTTGCCAAATGGTTTTGAGGGGAAAAAATATCTATTTGAAAAATATTGCTTTAATGCCTCCAGAGGATGGGGGCCACTGACAGGTGGCTCAGTCAGTTAATTTCTGCCTTCAGCTGAGGTCATGATCCCGGAGTCCTGGGATCAAGTCCTGGTTTAGAGCCTTTGCCATTCCTTTGCTTCATTTGCCTGGGCAATAACTATTATTGTAATAAAAGTGATGCAAGACATTCTTTAGTGATTTTTAATCATTTTAAGGAAGAATAAATTTAAATTTTCAAAAATAAAAGAACAAAATTTTATATCAAATTTAAATCCCATAATAAATCATGTGATTACTATACAAATTGGAAGAAATGTTTTTTGTATATTTTTAGTCATACCATTGCTTTGATATTGAGTATCAATGACCTACCTTTAACGTTTTCACTGATTTATTTTGCATATAAATCCATGCCTCTGTATGGTTTGAACTCTAAATTAATATCTCTGAGAATTAGTTGCTATAATAAAATGAATGTAGAGAATTGTATTGTGTATCATCTCATAGATGGGGAAAATTACTTCAAAAGTTAGGAATAGTTTTTGCATTCATGGGGCTTAACAGAGCAAATCTTCCTTTGACACTAAACCCAGAGGAACTCGCCTTTATTCTTATTTTCCAAGTCTAAATAGCTATTTCAGGAGACATCAAAAAGATATACTGTTGGGTAGTAGGGATGTTTAGCCCTTTGGGGGTAATTTGGGTTAGATTAAGGTACACTAACTTCAATTGAAAGTCCCATTTCTTCCTGTGGTGAAAAAAAAATGCTAAGAAGGAATCTTTTTATTCATACCACAGGCAACTAAGAAACATAATCTGGAGAAAAGTCTCAGTTTTGAGACTCCACATTAAGGCAGCAAACTAACTCTCACACCAGTAGCATCAGACATAGCTAACCTGAGGGTTAACAGCAATGCCCTTCACTTCTATGATAATTCAAATCCAATTAAACCCAAAGATCTAGTGATTAAGCATAATTCCTATATGCTTATGAAAAAGTTCCCCTCAAAATCAAAATTGTGAAGAGGCTAAAAAATGCATTTTCTTTCCTTTTCCATTTTTCTTTTATTTTTTGATTATGATTTTTACTAGAACTCTATTCTTTTTTTCTCCTAATTCCAGAAACCTAGCTTTCAAGCAAGACTTTTCTACCCCTAAACTATCTAGTATTCTATGCCATTATGCCTGGTAAACTTAAATTCCTTCTTCCCTTAACATAATATATATTCATTGGTGCATCAAAAGAAGCAGTTTGAAAATAATAAAACACAAATATGGTGAAATTAGAATGGTGGTTAAATTTAGGCTGAAAAAAATGGGAGTGAAAAGTTAGGATAAACTGGTCTTACAAATTTGACCTCAAATAGTTGATTACGCTTGCTGTTCCATGTAATTTCTAACATATTGGAAATCAATGGAGTATCATGTAGAATTTCTGAAGTGATGCAGAGCTCGGTATGATTTAGGGATCACATGTACTTTGCATAATTTTTAAAAATTTGGAAAAATTTCCAGAGGTATATAAATTTTTGTGCAAAACTACAGTGAATATCAATTTGAATAGGCTATAGTCCTGGTTCTTCAATCAAATACAATCTAAGTGTTGTTGTGAAGATATTTTGCAGATGTCCTTGAAGTTCAGAGTAGTTGACTTTATTTATTTGTTTATTTATTTATTTATTTTTAAAGATTTTATTTACAGAGATCACAAGTATGCAGAGAGGCAGGCAGGGAGAGAGGAAGGGAAGCAGGCTCCCTGCTGAGCATAGACCCCCCCCAATGTGGGGCTCGATCCCAGGACACTGGGATCATGACCCAAGGCAGAGGCTTTAACCCACTGAGCCACCCAGGCACCCCGAGTAGCTGACTTTAAATGAAGGGGATTATCCTAGATAATCTGAATTGTCTTTATGCAACCAATTGAAAGTCCTAAGGAGTTGAGCAGTAGCTTCAAATCACATTGAGAGTTTCATCTTGTCCTTCCTGATGGCCTACCCAATTGATTTTGGACTTGCCTTCACAATCATATAAGGCAGTTTCCTCCATTAAGTCATTTTTCATGCACTGGGTAAGAGAAAAACTCAAGGACCTTTCACCTTCATGAAATTTCTAGGGGCTCAGTACTGTAAAGCATGAGATGTATCCTTGCAATATAAAATATGATTTGTGTTGTTGCATTTGGCCCAACCAAAAAAGAGACAAAGTGTCTTATGTGTTTCTAGATTGTGGAGGCAACATATTCCTCAGTAACTCTAGCCCAATACAGAGTGGACTGAAGAGCTGCTACGTTAGACTAGGGTCCAGAAGAGAAGGCTTTGTGACTTTGGCAAGCTTCCGTGTATGCTGATCTGCAAGTTGGGGCATATGATCCACTGGATGCAACAGTGTTTTAAATGTCAGTGGTAGATAGAAATGCTGATTCAAGCCTTTGACAGGCACTTACAAGTGAATTGCAGAAAATATCCTTAGTATTTTGGAGGAAGGCACCATCATCTTCCACAGATAACTACTCTCCTTTTGAAAAATAGCTCTTGATTTATTCCTGGGTTTAGTAAAGACTGAATGTTTAACCCTCAGCCACCAAATTACAAAACAATCTGAGCTGCCTACTATGAACTGTGTATTTTCTGTTTCACTAATCAATAGTGTTGGGTGTACTCAGCTATATTGTAAGTGGAACTTACAATAATAATAATGAAAAAGAAGGAGGAGGAGGAAGAAAGAAGAAAAAAAAAAGGAAGGAGGAAAGAAAGAAAGAAGAAGAAAAAGGAGGAGGAGAAGGAGGAGGAGGAGACATAACTTATAGGGAATACTTGTAAATAAAAGTGAATCCTTTGATATCAGACTACAGCAAGTCCTGAAGACACAGTGGCCCAAATGTATATAGCCCCTGCTCTTGCTTTATTACCTTCTCTTTCTCAGTCCACACATATGGCCTCTTAGGTAGTTTTCTATGGAAAACTTCAGCATGATTTACAGAGGGCTTTGCCTAACATTCAGGCACCATCTGAAAGTGGACAATGGTAGCATGTTAGATCTTCCCCAAGACATCTCTGAAGGACAGAAGTAAAGGGAAATCCTCTTAGTTGGTAGAACTTCAAACAGTATATCTGGTTGTGCATTCTTCTTGGAAAAAGCATCTGTCAGAGGTATGAGTATATATTCATTTGTGGGGTATGGTCAGTGCTTTGGCAAACAGTAAGGGACTTGGAAGGAAGTTAATAGGAAAATTGGTAACAGGAAGATCTTGGGAAGATATATGTAGAAGAACTCATGGAATGAGCAAAGACTGTGAACATAATTGTTATCCATGTGACTGTTCATCAAAAAATGATTGGGGCAGAAGAGAATTTTAATAATCAAATAGATAAGACTACATATCAGTGGATATTAGCTTCTTTTCTCAGTCACTCCTATCATTGCTCAATGAGTTCATGAACAAAGTGGGCATAGTGGCATTGATGGAGGCAACTAATAGGCTCAGCAACACAGACTTAAACTCACCAAAGATAGCTGGTTACAGCCACTGCTGAGTGCCCAACCTGCCAGCAGCACAGACCAAAAATGAATCCCTAATATGGCACCATTCCCCAGGGTGACCATTCAGCTACCTATTGGCAAATTGACTACATGAGCCATCTCTATAATGGAAGGAGCCTCATGATGTTCTGTGTGAAACCTATCTGGATATGGATTTATCTGTTCTGCCCACAATGGTCCTATGAAAACTACCATCTATGGACTTACAGAATGCCTATCCACCATCACGGTATTCCAGAGCATTGTTTCTGTCAATGAAGTAATGAGCACTTCTTAAATAGCAGGTTAAGATTAGCAGTGTGCCACGCCCATTGAATTTACCAGTGTTATCATGTTTCCCATCATTCAGTATTCATTGCCTTGATAGGACAGAGCCATGGCCCTTTGAAGACTCCCTTACGGTGGCAGTTTTCTCCATGAGGCTCTATATATTTTAAGTTAGTGATGAGAAATAGTGCTGTTTTCCCCATAGTCAGTATTCATGCCTAGGAATCAAGAGGTAGGAAATGGGAGTGGTACCACTCACTACTGCCACTAGCAAACATTTTACTTCTGTCCCTGTGACTTTATGCCCCGCTTATTTAGAAGTCTTAGTCCGAAGGGAGGAATGCTTCCACCACCAGGCACAACAATGATCCCATTAAACTAGAAGTTGAGAGTGTCACTGGCTATTTTGGTCTCATATCTTTGAATCAGCAGGCAAATGAGCTCCTATACTGACTGCAATGATTGATCCTGACCATCAAGGGGAAATTGGTTTACACAATTTCCACTACACAATTTCTATTACACAGTAGAAGTAAGGAAGAATATGACTGGAATAGAGAAGATTCTGTAATTCATTTTCTAGTACTGCCACTTTTTTTGATTAAAGCAATGAAAAGTTACAAACCAACTAAGGTAGGAGCACTAATGGCATCATCAGGAATCAAGATTTAGGTCACTGCACCAGGCAAAGAAATGTGACCAGCTGAGGTGTTGGAACGATAGTGGAAATGTGGTTATAAATATTAGCTGTGAACTCATGACCTGTTGCAGAAATGAGGACTGTAATAACTTTGAGAATGTATTTCTCACTTAAAAAATATGTATTTATATATATTTATATACATAAATATATATGTTTATGGATTAAACATTTTTTTCTCATTTTCTTCTCAGTCATCCTTTTATCATCTACCATAAGATGTATTAATAACAGTTAACTTTACATCACAGTATATAAGTTATAAGATACTAAAGGAAATAGCAAACATCACACAAAACTGCATTCTCCTCCAGGTAACTACTGCATTTTTGGTTGTGTGAGGTATAGTCATATCATATTAGATAGAAAGTATAACTTTGTTATTATTTTTATCAGGAGTAAACATAGTTTAAAGAGATATATATGGGTGCCAACTGGACAGATTCTGGACTTTAATGGTCAGTTTGGCTAGGCTATAGTATGGTCAGTTGATCACATACTAATCTATATGTTGCTATGAAGATATAGCTGTGATTAAATTCATTATCTATTGACTTTAAGCAAAGGCAGTTATTTTAGATAATCTGTGTGAGCCTGATTTTCTGTTGTTGAGTTTTTAATGTAAATTCCACTCAGTTAAAATACAATGTAATATTAGTTTCAGATGAAGGATTTAGTGATTGACCACTTAAATACAACACCCCATGCTCATCACTTCAGTACTCTCCTTAATACCCTCACCCATTTAAGTCCCCTGCCCACTGAACATCTCCTGCCCAGCAACCTTCAGTTTGTTCTCTATAGTTAAGAATCTCTTTCCTAGTTTGCCTTTCTCTTTTTTTCCCATATGTTCATCCCGTTTTGTTTCTTGAATTCCACATATGAGTGAAATTGTGTGCTATTTGTCTGTCTTTAACTGACTTATTTTGCTTTTGCTTAGTGTAATGCTCTCTAGATCCATACCCATGTCTTTGGAAATGGCAAGGTTTCATTCTTTTATATGGCTTTTTTAATATTACATTGTGTGTGTGTGTGTGTGTGTGTGTGTGTGTGTGTAATAAACACACACAACACATATACATATACTTCTGACATATATATATGATATATATATATATATCACTTCTTTATCCATTCAGCAGTCCATGGACACTTGGACTGTTTCCACAATTTGACTATAAACATTGGGGGACGTGTATCTTCTCAAATCAGTAATCAGTATTTTTGTATCCTTTTGGTAAATACCTAGTAATGCAATTGCTGGATTGTAGGGTAGTTAGTTCCATTTTTAACTTTTTGAGGAGCCTTCATACTGTTTTCCAGAGTGGCTGCACAATTTCATGCTCCCACCAGCAGTGTGAAAGGGTTTCCCTTTCTCAGCATCCTTGCCAACACCTGTTGCTTGCTCTGTTGTTTATTTTAGCCATTCTCACTGTTGTGAGGTGATATCTCATTGTAGTTTTGATTTGTATTTCCCTGATGATAAGTGATGTTGAGAATCTTTTCATTTGTCTGTTAGCCTCTGTACATCTTCTTTGAAAAAAGTCTATTCATGTCTTCTGCCCATCTTTAAGCTAGGTTTTTTCGGGGGGTGTCGAGTTTGATAAGTTTTTAATACATTATGGATACTATTTATCAGATATGTTATTTGAAAATATGTTCTCACATTCTGTAGGTTGCCTTTCAGTTTTGTTTATTGTTTCCTTCTCTGTTCAGAAGCTTTTATTTTTATGTAGTCCCAATAGTTTATTTTTTCCTTTGTTTCTTTTGCCTCAGGAGACATTATCTAGTAAGAAGTTGCTATGGCCTATGTCAAAGGGATTACAAGGTCACTTAGGATTTTGATGATTTCCTATCTCACATTAAGGTCTTTCATCCATTTTGAATTTATTTTTGGTCCAATTTCATTCTTCTGCATGTTGCTGTCCAACATTCCCAAAACCATTTGTTGAAGAGACTGTCGTTTCTCCATTGGATATTCTTTCCTTCTTCATCAAAGATTAGTTAACTATATAGTTGTGGGTTCATTTCTGGGTTTTCTATTCTGTTCCATTGATCCAGCTGTCTGTTTTTGTACCGGTACCATACTGTCTTGATCACTACAACTTTCTAGTATAAAGTGAAGTCTGGAATTATAATGCCTCCAGCTTTGCTTTTCTTGTTCAAGGTTGCTTGGGCTATTCAGGGTCTCACAGAAATTTCAGGATTGTTTGTTCTAGTTTTGTGAGAAATGCCATTGATGTTTTGATAGTGATGGCATTAAATATGTAGGTTGCTTTGATTAGTATAGGAATTTAACACTATTTATTCTTTCAATCTATTAGATGGAATTCTTTTCCATTTGTTTGTGTCATCTCCAAATTATATCATAAGTGTTTAGTAGTTTTCAAAGTACAGAACTTTTACTTCTTTGTCAAGTTTATTTCCAGGTATTATTTCCAGGTATCTTATGGTTGTGGTGCAATTGTAAATGGGATTGATTCTTACATTTCTCTTTCTGCTGCTTCAGTATTGGTGTATAGAACTGCAACAGAGTTCTGTATGTTGATTTTGTATTCTGTGACTACTAATTTTGGGTATCAGTTCTAGCAATGTTTCGGTGGAGTCTTTTGGGTTTTCTACATAGCACATGATGTCATCTGAAAATATTGAAATTTTTACTCTTTTGTTGATTTGGATGACTTTTATTTCTGCTTGTTTTTTGATTGCTGAGGTTAGGACTTCCAGTGCTATGTCAAATGACAGTGGTACGAGCGGGCATCCCTGTCTTGTTCCTGACCTTAGAGGAAAATCTCTCACTTTTTTCTCATTGAGGGTGATATTAGCTGTGGATTTACTTTATATGACTTTTATTATGTTGAGGTATCTTCCCTCTATCCCTATTTTGTTGAGGATTTTTATCATGAATGGATGTTGTACTTTGTCAAATGCTTTTTCTGCATCTACTGAGAGGATCATATAGTTGTTATCTTTTCTTTTATCAATGTGATGTATCACTTTGTTTGATTTGTAAATGTCAAACAATGCTTGCAGGCCAGGAATAAATCCCCTTGATAGTGGTGACTGATTCTTTTAATGTACTGTTGGATTCAACTTGATAATATTTTGTTGAGAATTTTTGCATCCTTGTTCATCCAGAATATTGATGGTACTTCTCTTTTCCAGCAGAATCTTTGTTTGATTTTGGAATCAAGGTAATGCTGGCCTGATAGTATGAAATTGGAAGTTTTTCTATTTCTATTTTTTTTTTCATTTTTATTTTTATTTTTTTTCCCAATTTATTTATTTTCAGAAAAACAATATTCATTATTTTTTCACCACACCCAGTGCTCCATGCAAGCTGTGCCCTCTATAATACCCACCACCTGGTACCCCAACCTCCCACACCCCCGCCACTTCAAACCCCTCAGACTGTTTTTCAGAGTCCATAGTCTCTCATGGTTCACCTCCCCTTCCAATTTACCCAAATTCCCTACTCCTCTCTAACGCCCCTTGTCCTCCATTCTATTGGTTATGCTCCACAAATGAGTGAAACCATATGATAATTGACTCTCTTTGCTTGACTGATTTCACTCAGCATAATCTCTTCCAGTCCCGTCCATGTTGCTACAAAAGTTGGATATTCGTCCTTTCTGATGGAGGCATAATACTCCATAGTGTATATGGACCACATCTTCCTTATCCATTCATCCGTTGAAGGGCATCTTCGTTCTTTCCATAGTTTGGCGACTGTGGCCATTGCTGCTATAAACATTGGGGTACAGATGGCCCTTCTTTTCACGACATCTGTATCTTTGGGGTAAATACCCAGGAGTGCAATTGCAGGGTCATAGGGAAGCTCTATTTTTAATTTCTTGAGGAATCTCCACACTGTTCTCCAAAGAGGCTGCACCAACTTGCATTCCCACCAACAGTGTAAGAGGGTTCCCCTTTCTCCACATCCTCTCCAACACATGTTGTTTCCTGTTTTGTTAATTTTGGCCATTCTAACTGGTGTAAGGTGATATCTCAATGTGGTTTTAATTTGAATCTCCCTGAGGGCTAATGATGATGAGCATTTTTTCATGTGTCTGATAGCCATTTGTATGTCTTGATTGGAGAAGTGTCTGTTCATATCTTCTGCCCATTTTTTGATGTGTTTGTCTGTTTCGTGTGGGTTGAGTTTGAGGAGTTCATTATAGATCCTGGATATCAACCTTTTGTCTGTACTGTCATTTGCAAACATCTTCTCCCATTCCGTGGGTTGCCTCTTTGTTTTTTTGACTTTTTCCTTTGCTGTGCAGAAGCTTTTGATTTTGATGAAGTCCCAGAAGTTTATTTTCGCTTTTGTTTCCTTTGCCTTTGGAGACGTATCTTGAAAGAAGTTGCTGTGGCTGATATCAGAGAGATTACTGCCTATGTTCTCCTCTAAGATTCTGATAGATTCCTGTCTCACGTTGAGGTCTTTTATCCATTTTGAGTTGACCTTTGTGTACGGTGTGAGAGAATGGTCGAGCTTCATTCTTCTACATATAGCTGTCCAGTTTTCCCAGCACCATTTATTGAAGAGACTGTCTTTTTTCCACTGTATATTTTTTCCTGTTTTGTCGAAGATTAATTGACCATAGAGTTGAGGGTCCAAATCAGGGCTCTCTACTCTGTTCCACTGGTCTATGTGTCTGTTTTTATGCCAGTACCATGCTGTCTTGGTGATCACAGCTTTGTAATAAAGCTTGAAATCAGGTAAGGTGATGCCGCCAGCTTTATTTTTGTTTTTCAATATTTCCTTAGCGATTCGGGGTCTCTTCTGATTCCATACAAATTTTAGGATTATTTGCTCCTGCTCTTTGAAGAATGTCGGTGGAATTTTGATCGGAATGGCATTAAAAGTATAGATTGCTCTAGGCAGTATAGACATTTTAACAATGTTTATTCTTCCGATCCAAGAGCATGGAATGGTCTTCCATCTTTTTGTGTCTTCTTCAATTTCTTTCATGAGTGTTCTATAGTTCCTCAAGTATAGATCCTTTACCTCTTTAGTTAGGTTTATTGCCAGGTATCTTATGGTTCTTGGTGCTATAGTAAATGGAATCGATTCTCTAATTTCCCTTTCTGTATTTTCATTGTTAGTGTATAAGAAAGCCACTGATTTCTGCACATTGACTTTGTATCCTGCCACGCTGCTGAATTGCTGTATGAGTTCTAGTAGTTTGGGGGTGGAGTCTTTTGGGTTTTCCATATAAAGAATCATGTCATCTGCGAAGAGAGAGAGTTTGACTTCTTCATTACCAATTTGGATACCTTTTATTTCTCTCTGTTGTCTGATTGCTGTTGCTAGGACTTCTAATACTATGTTGAACAAGAGTGGTGAAAGTGGGCATATTTCTATTTTTTTTAAATAGTTTGAGAAGAATAAGTTTTATCTCTTCTTTTTTCTTTTCTTTTTCTTTTTTTTTTAAGATTTTATTTACTTATTACACAGAGAGAGATGCAGTGAGAGAGAGAACACAAGCAAGGGGAGTGGGAGAGGGAGAAGAAGCAGGCTTCCGACAAAGCAGAGAGCCTGATGTGGGGCTTGATCCTATGACCCTGAGACCATGACCTGAACCTGAGGCAGACACCTATTCCCCTGTGAAGCCATCTGATCCTGGACTCTTGTTTGTCAGGAGATTTTTGATTACTGACTCAATTTCCTTGCAGGTTACCAGTCTGTTCAAGTTTTCTGTTTCTTCCTATTTCAGTTTTGGTAGTTTATGTTTCTAGGCATTTATTCATTTTTTCCAGGTTGTCCCATTTTTATAATAGTCTCTTGTAATTTGTATTTCTTTGGTGTTGACTGTGATGTCTCCTCTATCTTTTGGGGACTTTCTTTCTCTCTGTCTTTGGTAAGTCTGCCTAGGAATTTACCAATTTTATTAATTTTTTTCAGAGAACCAACTCCTGGTTTCATTCATGTGTTATACTGTTTTTATTAGTTTCTCTATTATTTATTTCTGCTCTATTCTTTATTTTTTTCCCTTCTGCTAACTTCAGACTTTCTTTGTTATTCTTTTCTAGCTTCTTTAGGTATAAGGTTAAGTTGTATATTTGAGATTTTTCTTGCTTCTTGAGGTAGGCGTGTATTGCTATATATTCTTTCTGAGGACTGATTTTGCTATATCCTAAAGGTTTTGGACCCCATATTTTCAATTTTATTTGCTTCCAAGGATTTCTTTATTTCTTCTTTGATTTCCTGGCTAAAACATTTATTCTTTAGTAGCATATTGTTTAACTTCCATTTGTGCTCTTTCCAAATTTTTTCTTGTGGTTGACTTCAAGTTTCATAGTATTGTGATCAGAAAATATGAATGGTATGGTCTCAGTCTTTTTGTACTTGTTGAGACCTGATTTTGGCTTAGTATATGATCTATTCTGAAGACTATCCCATGTGCATTTAAAAAGAATGTTTATTCTGCTGCTTGAGGATGAAATGTTCTAAATATATATGTTAAGTCCATCTGGTCCAGTGTATCTTTCAAAAGCACTGTTTCCATGTTGATTTTATGCTTAGATGATCAGTCCATTTCTGTAAGTGAGGAGTTAAATCATCTACAGTTTTTGTATTGTTATCAATGAGTTCCTTAATGTTTGTTATTAATTGTTTTATATATGGGTGATCCCAAGTTACAGGCATATTTACAATTGTGATATCTTCTTGTTGGATGGTAGGTTTCCTTTATTATGATGAAGTGCCCTTTTATCTCTTGTTACACTCTTTGGTCTAAAATCCAGTTTGCCTATATAAGTTTTGTGATTCTGGTATTCTTTTGATTTCCATATGCATAATAAATACTTCTTCATCCTCACTTTCAAACTGCAGATGTCTCTAGGTCTAAAATGGGTCTATTCTAGGCAGTAGATAGATGGATTTTTTTTTAATCCATTCTGACAGTCTATGTCTTTCGATTGGAGTATTTAGTCCACTTACACTTAACTTATTTTTTTAGATTTTTTTTTTTTTTTTTTGACAGAGAGAGAAAGATCACAAGTAGGCAGAGAGGCAGGCAGAGAGAGAGGGGAGATGCAGGCTCCTTGCCAACCAGAAAGCATGATGAAGGGCTTGATCCCAGGACTCCGGGATTATGACCTGAGCCGAAGGCAGAGGCTTTAACCCACTGCGCCACCCAGGCGCCCCAGTCCTTACATTTAGAGTAATTCTTATTAGACGTATTTAACACCATTTTATTACTGGTTTTGCCATTGTTTCTGAGTTCTTCTCTGTTCTTTTCCAGTCTTCATCGTTACAGTCTTTCCTTCCCCCTCAAAGAATCCCCTTTAATATTTTTTGCAGGGGTGATTTGGTAGCCATGAACTCCTTTAGTTTTTGTTTGTCTGGGGAACTCTATCTGTCCTTCTATTCTGAATGATAGCCTTGCTGGATAGAATATTCTTGGCTGCATATTTTCTGATTCAGCATGTGGAATGTATCATTTCACGCTTTTCTGGCTTGCCATGTTATTGTGGAGAAATCTACTATTAACCTTATCGATGTTCTCTTAAAGTTAGGAACATCTTAAAAAAAAAAAAAAGTTAGGGACATCTTTTGTCTTGCTGCCTTTAAGTTTTTTTTTTTTTTTAAAATCATTATATGTTGCAAGTTTAATTACAGTATGTCTTGGTGTTGTCCTGCTTTTGTTGATTTTGATGGGAGTTCTCTGTGCCTCCTAGCTCTGAATATCTGCTTCTTTCTCTAAATTAAAGAAGTTTTCTAGAATTACTTCTTGAAATAAATATTCTATCTCTTTTCTCTCTCTTTTCCCTCTGGGATTCCTATTACAAATGTTGTTACATTTGATGGAGCCACTGAGTTCCCTAAATCTATTCTCATGATCTATAGTTTTTCTTTCTCTCTTTTGTTCAGCTTCCTTAATTTCCATAATTCTATCTTCTATATCACTTATTTCTTCCTCTATTTCTTCAATCCTCGTGGTCATTACATCTACTCTGTTTCAGATCTCAGCTATTATGTTTTTCCATTTCCACCTGCTTTTTTTGGTCAACATTTTTACTTCTGTGGCAAGGGTTTTCCTGATGTCTTCTATGATTTTCTCAAGCCCAGCCAGTATCCTTGTGACTGTTGCTTTAAATTCTCCATCAGGCATATCACTTATATTTGTTTCACTTTGATCACTAGCCATGACCTTTTATTGCTCTTCCTTTTGGAATGAGTTACTCTGTCTTGGCATTTTGTCTAGATTTCTGTCTTCTTCTCTGTGTTAGGAAAGCTGTTATGGGGGCTCTTAGGTGGCTCAGTCAGTTAAGTGTCTGTCTCAGCTAAGTTCATGATTGGGGTGTCCTTGGATCAAGCTCCATGTTGGGCTTTTTTTTCTCAGTAAGGAGCCTGCTTCTCCCTCTCCCTCTGCTTGCCACTCCCTCTGCTTGTGCTCTTCTCTCCATCAAATAAATAAATAAAATCTTAAAAAAAAAAAAAAAAAAAAAAAAAAAAGAAAGAGAAAAGCTTTTTATGTTTTTGGGTCCTGAGAGTGATGGCTTTATGAAGAAGAGGGCATATAGTGCTATAGTGTCCAGGGCCTGACACTTCAGGGAATGTCTCTGATGTGTGTTGCATGCCCTCTGCTCCTGTGTTTTGGCTGCTTTATTCCTTTATTCCTCTTCAGAGGATCTCTTGCCTGCAGTGGGCAGTGTTTGTGCCTTAGCCAGAGTGGAGCAACTTTTAACTAGGCATGCTAAGGTCTCTTGTTAAATGTAATCTGATGCTACTTCCACTCAAACTGAAGCCTTGCAGAACTCTATGGTCAGTAGATGTGGTGTGTGTAGAGGTTTTGGTTGGCCTTCTGGGGAATGGCCCCATACACTGGTCCCTAGGAACACGTGCTGGAGAAAAACAGAAGCAACAGAGCACAGGGGCAGGACTTGGTATAAGCAGGTTAGGCAGCCAGGGTGAGCACTATGCTGGTTACCAATAGTAGTTTTGTGCTTATGCTGAGAGGTGGGAGAGGGTACTGGTGTCAGCCAGATCCTTTGTCCCCAGAGTTAGGTCTTGCTTTCTCACAGATGTGCTAGAAAAAGAGCATACAGCCTCTCCTTTCGCAGCTTATGCAATCTTAAGATTGGGCCATCCCCTGGTTGCTTGCCTAACTTCTCTTCAGGAGTAGGACAGTGTCCTGAGGGCTCTATTCCAGCCAAGCCAATGACTTCTAAAACCCCAGTCTTTGAGACCTATGATTGCAAAAGTTTATGCAAATCTCATTTTCCAAGCCAGTGGCTTTGAGGAAGTGTTTCCCTTGTGCATACCACTCTGTTCTCTCTGGGACCACAGCTGCCTCCTTTCTAAAGCACCAATAATCTCTTTCTCCTCCAAACCATATCTCCGCTCTTTCTAACTTCTTCAGTGTTGTCCCTTATCTCCCTCCAGTTGTGCAGGTTGTTCTTTTAACCCTCATCTGGATTTCTTGATTATTCAGAATGATCTGATATTTTTCTAGTTGTGTTCAAGGAGTGAGACAAGCTTAGGGTCCTCCTACTATGCCATCATCTTATCTCACCCTACCCTGTGTGGGCCTGATTCAATTAGTTCAAAGCCCTTAGAAAAGAACTCAGGATTCCTGGAAAAAGTAGAAATTCTATCTGTGTACTGCATCTTTGACTAATGCCTGAAAGTTTTTCCTCTTCCCTTCCTGACAATTTACTCCACAGAGTTTAGGCTTAACTAGGATGTAATGACCACAGGGGTAGAAAAAGCAGAGGAATAAATGTGTCCAAAAAATATTTCATAGACTAAACATTAGAATGGGTTTATAGATAATATATACCACAACTGAGGTTAAAAAAAAAAGACATAACAAGAGAATAAAAATTAGAACTAAAAAGAAGAATAACACAAACAACATTGCAAGTATTTATAGAATGTGCATTAACTAAAGAACTTATGTGGTAAAATTTGTATGTTCATGAGGTCTGATATATTTATACTCATTAATCTCACTTTAAGGATATCATACAAGAGCATCTTGAGAAAGAAATGCTAATTTTCTGACAGTCAATCTCTACATTTTTTGGAATTTATATATGAATCAACAGAGGATTTTGCAAAATGCAATTCCAGTTGCTTTTCTGATCACAATTCAATATGGAAATTTAAAAA
This sequence comes from Neogale vison, assembly GCF_020171115.1. Taxonomy (NCBI): domain Eukaryota; kingdom Metazoa; phylum Chordata; class Mammalia; order Carnivora; family Mustelidae; genus Neogale; species Neogale vison. The sequence continues at coordinate 75,393,938 of NC_058101.1, forward strand.
AAAAAGAAAAGGAAAAGGATATAAGGAAATTGAACTAGAATAATAAATAGAGAGAAAGCAGGTATCATCCTCAGAAACAATAAATACATCTTGAAAAGCAATATGCTAATTCTTTGTATACAACATACCTTTTTCCCCTTAAAAACCATGAAAGCAAAACCAAATGATTTGCTTTGTGCACCTGGCACCAGACACAATTAGTCATTTCTGAGTATCCTTAGCAAAGCACAGCTTTTCTCACGGATGTAAATGCTTTCAGCTCATTTCAATAAAAGACATTTCTGTCCTGTGGCATCCTTTTTTGAGACAGTGGATTTGGAGCATTTAGATAAAAACAAACTCCCTATGCTCAGAATGAGATTATAGCCACTGTGTGGGCAGAGAGCAAAGGGGCCTTAGACATCAGTCTGCATCTTGTGATATGCTTTCAGTTATCAAGGGGAAGCCCAGGTCATGCTTCTACTTTCACAGGCTAGTTGGTAAAGATGAGACTCACTCAAAAAAGTAGGGCTGTCTTCATTCCCAAAGTCAGTTCTAACTATGGCATGAGGCTGAAGACCCAAGTACACTGAATTGCTAATTAAGTTAGTAGCAATGGAAATTTCAGCAACCTCAGTTTATGCACTAAAATAGGAGAAAAATCTTAGGAATGCACAGGAGGGTTTTGTTTAGTCATCTCTCAAAATGATGCAATTAGATTTTCTTTTTGTCTTTGTCTGCCTCTGAATTATGAAAATAGCATTCTCAATTTTGCACATTTTCTCTTCTGCTATCATCAACAATGTGGTGCATTTTAATCCTTGTCTTTAGCAACACCTTGAAGCAACTGGAAATTTTGGCTGTTTTGCTTTTTTTTTTTTTTTTAACTTGTGTTTACTTAAATTATAGCACTCTTCAGAGGAAAGCATTCTTTGAAATCTAAGATCATATTCAAATAGACAAGCTGTTTCTACTTTTTCCATAGTTAAGTATAATATTACAATCAATAAAACAACAGGTGGTTAGTGCCTGACTCTCATAGAAAAAGTAATATGTTAGCTGTGCATATCTCACAATATAAATCTTGTAACATTTTATTAATCTTAAGGCAAAATAAGAAAGGGTATAAAGTATAATGTGAAACCATCATGAAGAGGAAGTAAAATGTAAAGGGAATGTAGTTAAAATATTCGAAATTCAGAAGAAATAGGGCAGATCATTCCAAACTGTATTCTCAAAATAACACTGGAATACATACCTTAATCTTTTCCCTAGCCTTCCCTCAAGGGATCTGTAGATATTTACCAGGGTGACTGTGCATTGGAGAAAGGAAAATAATCAGATTTTTCCAGTGTTCTCCTCCCTCCACAAAAAGGGATATCCTCAGGGCACCTGGGTGGCTTAGTGGGTTAAAGCCTCTGCCTTCAGCTCAGGTCATGCATGATCCCAGGGTCCTGGGATTGAGCCCCACATCCCCACATCAGGCTTTTTGCTCAGCGGGGAGCCTGTTTCTCCCTCTCTCTCTGCCTGCCTCTCTGCCTACTGTGATCTCTGTCTGTCAAATAAATGGATAAAATCTTAAAAAAAAAAAGTGATATCTTCAAATACAGCATTCAAAAATCACCAGATTCACAATGTCCAATGGCTTATTATAGGCTCTGATGGGTCCTGAATTAAAATATAAAATAAAACAAAACAAAACAAACCATCAACTAAACTTTGTGTCAGTTTTTCCAAGTCTCAAACTTATGTGACCATTAATAGCTCTTTATGGAAACTTATATTTCACCAAAATATCATTTTGTGCATGTGTTTAGGGAAAGCTCCATTGGAATATTTACTTCACATTCTCAATTTATTTTTTAAAAATCAGTTGTTGTTGTTGTTTCAAATGAGGTTAATTGCTGTTTTTTTTTTTTTTTAATCCCTATCATGTTTGTTTGGAGACCCCCATCACATACAGTAATGTCGCTCTCAGTCCTCTCTACATATTCATTCCCTAATCATGTAAATAGTTTGTATAGTTCACATTTCTATAGTCACATTGCTTATCATTCCTCAAAAGACTGTTTTACTCAATTTTTTTTCTCCTCACATCTTTCCTTTCTCTCTTAATGCTGGTGACTTTTTTTTTCCCCACTGAGAAAATAGAAGAAATAAAAACAGACCTGCTCATCTTTCCATGAACAAACCTGTCAGTGTATCTGCCCTCACATATCCTCCTTTTTGATGTTACAAACAATCAGATCTATAGAAATATTTCTAACTTAAAACAAACTAACAAAAACCTCTCTGATACTCTGTGCCCTCACATAACTGGTTGCTACCACCTTCACATCTCCCTGTCCTTTTCTAACATTATTTTTAACAAAATACTAATTTTGACTGATAAATTAAATACTAGTAAGTAATTGCTATTGCTAATGTTATCAGAACCTTCACTGGCTAATCCCAGTGATTAATGTTAACCAACATACATGATGTTAAGAATCTTTTTATACAATACACTATCCCTTCTTTCATGAAAAGTTTTCTTCTGTGGATTCCCAAATAAAAACCTCTACTGGCTATTTTTCATTTTAATTAATCCTATTCATTCAAATTAATCACTTATTCTCCAATTCTCAAAATTTGTGTGTTCACTGTCAGATCTTTTATTCTCTCTTTTGTGTTGAATATATAGATTCGCATGGATTTGAATTTATTTTATACACTGACAACACTCAAATGTATATATTGAGGCTTAATTTGATATTTCCAGTTCTAAACATCTTAAGTATGAATTCAGCATATCAAGCTTAACATAGTCAAAGTTGATTTCCTGACTCAAAAGCCTGCTCCTCTAACACTCTCTGTTATCAGTGGGTGATACCAAAACCCCAGGATTTATCCTTGCTGTCTCATTCTCTTAAATTGCACATGCAGTCTATCAACCAACTGGTTGCTGAGCCATCTTTGAGCTGTTGCTGACTGTCTGTAGCTTAACCACAGCTTTCAAATAGAACGCCTCCTAATTCCTTCTACTGCCACTAGTCTAAACATCATATCTTTCCCAAATTACTTTTTTTAAAGATATTTATTTATTTATTTATTTGACAGAGAGAGAGAGAGGTCACAGTAGGCAGGCAGAGAGAGAGAGGGGTAAGCAGACTCTCTTTTGAGCAGAGAACGTGATGTGGGGCTCGATCCCAGAAGCCTGAGATCATGACCTGAGCCGAAGGCAAAGGCTTAACCCACTGAGCCACCCAGGTGCCCCCCAAATTACTTTTAAAACCTATTAACAAACTGGTCTCTGAAATTTAACCTGATTCACTACCTATATCTTACACAGAACCAAAGTAATCTTTCGGAAACATAGATCAAATTGTATCTCTGTCTTGCTCAAAACCATTCAGGTTTTTTCTATCACAGAGCAAAATCTAGATTCTCTACGTTATAAGGCTCTACATAATATTTTTTTTTTTAAGATTTTATTTGCCAAAGTCTCTGAGACTATCTCCTACCTTTTGTTCACCTCCTGATTCTGATTCACTTCCTCTGGCCTTACAGTCCTTGATCCTACAAGGGCCATTCCTGTTCACAGGTCTCTTTGTTGTTGTTTTTAATTAGGAACGTTTTTCCCCTAATCTCTATTAGCTAGTTCCTTTATATTATTCTTGTCTATTTTCCTTTTTTATCATCTCAGAAAGGTGATGTCATCCCTCAGCACCCTTACCACCTAATTTCTCCCTTCCCCTCACCCTGCATTCTTGCATCTGGCTTTAATTTTGTGTATGCCATTTAGAATTAACCTGAAACTATAACTTAAGTGTGTGTTTATCTCCTGTATCTTCTACTGAAATATGAACTATAAACAATAACACATAATCTGCCAGTTTATTCCTTTATTCTCCTATCTTTGGACAAGACCTATCACAAAATAGATTCTCAAAAATATTTATTGAATAAAATAATTATATGCTTCCTATGTCACATGTTCTGTGCTATATGCTTATTTTATGAGTAAATGACATATGGTTCCTGAAGGACCTCATACCTAGCAGGGTATCCTGATCCAAAACAATTAATTATATACTTTCCTCTTTTTACTGTACTTTTAACCTAGTAAATTTTAACCTAGTAAAACATTATCAAGTTGTTTCAGTTTTTCTTTAAAAATCTTGAAGAATTGGAGTACCTGGGTGGCTCAGATGGTTAAGAGCCTGACCTCAGCTCAGGTCATAATCTCTGGGTCTTAGGATCAGGCCCCATGTTGGGTTCCTGGCTCAGCCAGGAGTCTGTTTCCCTCTCTCCCTCTGCCTCTTTCCCTGCTTGTGCTATTTTTATCTGTCTCCCAGATGAATAAATAAAATCTTAAGGTAAAAATAAAAATTAAAAGAATTATTTGGTATATAATGAATTATTAAGTCAAGTAGGATTGAGTCCTAACTTATATAGTTATTATATTTTAAATTTATTTTTCCAATATTCTTATTTTACAGTTCTTCTCTATTTCAAGACCTCTGCTTCATGATCTTACAAAAATATTTTAAAGATGCTCTGAACTTAGTGTCTTGTTTTTTTATTTAAAGATTTTATTTATTTGACAGAGAGAGAGAAATCACAAGTAGGCAGAGAGGCAGGCAGAGAGAGAGGAGGAAGCAGGCTCCCTGCAGAGCAGAGAGCCCGACGTGGGGCTCGATCCCAGGACTCTGGGATCACGACCTGAGCCAAAGGCAGAGGCTTTAACCCACTGAGCCACCCAGGCGCCCCTGAACTTAGTGTCTTATGAAGAAAAATGACATTTAAAACCTAAGCATATAACTAGAATTTAAATACAACTTTGGAGAAAAAATAAAATGCATAAAATAACAAATTCTATAATATGTTTTTGGTGCAGTGTGATATAAAATGAGAAAGCAATAATAATTAATGCTGCCTATAGAAGTGAAGTTGAGTTTCACATTTAGATAGTGAGGCTCTGGAATGGAAGGTAGAAATTAATGTTATAACTGGCTGTCTACTAGCAAACATTCTTTGTGCTTGATCAGTGCCCACATAGTAATAATTCCTGTACACTTCAAATATATCACTTCATTACAGGAAATGTGTGGATATTTCCAAGTGCACTCAAGTCTGATAAAAATAGTCCATGTATACCAGTGTAGACTTAACCATAACAAATTTATCTAGAAAAACACTATTAAGTTCTGAATTCAAGCATTAAAATCTACAATCTTGTATCATCTGTTGAAACAGTTCTGTCTTTGGACCTCTATCAACTCCCTTGGGGCTCTCATCCAATCTTCTAGCTGTAAATGTCACCTACACACTGCTGACTTCCTTCTTTTTCATCTCCAGTGCAGACATCTATCTCTTTTGCACTCCTCAGCTTGCGTGTTCAGTGACTTATTTGAGTTCTCCACTTAAATGTCTAAACTGAAAACTTTAGTTCCTCCAATTCTTCTTAATGTTCCATTTCCTTGATCTCAGTTATAGCAGCTCTTTCTTTCTCGTTGTTTATCCCCAAAGCCGTTACTCCTGTCTCTTCTCTTTCTCTTACATTTAATATTCCATTTGTCAGGAAATACTGTAGCTATGTATTCCAAGAATGTCCAAAATCTAGTGAATTCTCACCGCTTCAACCACTCTCACCCTCTTCCAAGACACCATTACCTATTGTGGGGTTTTTGTAATATTCTTTGTGACATTTTTATTCTTCTAAGTCAATGATAAGATTGCTCTTCTCTATTCCTTTTAAAGTTAGACATGACAGTGTAACTTGTTTTGGCTAATGAAATGTAAATGGCAGTGACATGAGAAGGTTTGAGAACTGATGCATGTTTTTCCACGTACACTTTTCTGTCTTATATCCTACAGAAACCACCAAGACAGAGCTCTTTCTGGTTTGAGCTTCTTAGTGGCCATGATGACCAGAGGAGCCTTGTAAACCTGTGTTGGGCATGAATGTGTAAGAAGTAAAATGTATTGGGGTGACTTAGTGAAGTTATGGGATTGTTTGGTACATCAGCATAATCTAGACTATTATAACTAGTATGAATTCCTTAGTGGAACCCATACCTCTACCTGGTCTATTCTTAAAAGTGTAGTCAGATCACCCTAATGTAAGGGAAAACAAGTCTTTTCACTCCTCTGACCAAAACCTATCTATGATTTCTCATTTCTTTCCAAATAAAAGACAAATTTCTTACTATGACATCCAAGGCCCAATGGGATCTGAGCCCCATTCCTTCTCTGATATTACTTCTTTCTACTATTTGTCTAGTTCACTTTATTCCAGCTATAGTCATCTCCTTTTTCATCATACTTGAGACATGGCAGGCATGCTCCCAACTCTGAGGCTTTGTACTGGCTTGTTCCCCCACCTGAAGTGCTTGTTCTTATATCAGATATTCCTGATGGATAACTTCCACTCTTCTTTTAAAATTTTTCTTAAATGTTACTTTCTCAATGAAGTATTTTTCTATTTCTTTTGAAGTTGCAATCTCTCTCTAAAACACATCATGCTCATAAATATTATCTAGTTTTCCTGGCACTATCACCTTATGCATATAATTTGTTAATTTATTATGTTTATGGTTCTCTATCTGACATTATATACTAGAATGTGAGCTTCACTAGGGCAAGGAATATTTTGTCTGTTTTGCACAATGGTGGATCATAAAGGCTAGAACAGAGCTTGACATCATTGAATGTATTACTGATTAAATGATGTATGAATACAATTGTAGAAGAGTTTATTTTTAACTCATTCTATTTTACACATACCATTGAATATCTTATTAAGTAGAATATTATTGGATCATCGACAGATCCCTGATTCCCAAACAGGAAAAATAATGTAAGCTTATCTGTTTCTGTGATTTTCCACTTTTTAAAGGGATATGTGTTGGGGTGTGGTCCAAGATGGTGGTATAGGAAGATCTTGAAATTAGCTCCTTCCACAGACACACCAAATCTACAGCTACATATGGAATAATTCCTTGTGAAAAGGCCTGAAAAACAGCTAAGTACCTCCTTCACAACAAATGGTAAGGTGGCCACAATGGAGAAGGAAAGATTTGGTTTTGCCAAACACCACACCATCGGCATGACCACACACAATCAGGAAAGACTCACAAATACAGGGTTTACCACTGAGGAGTCAAAGGTTGATGACCACATCAAGCACTGCAGCTTGAGATCTTCAATAGAGAGACGAGCCACCAAAGTGTGTGGCTTGGAAGACACATGGGGATCATAAAACCTCAAGGGCTGGAGGGAACTGAGATACTTCTTTTGGAGGGCTCACTGGCAGACTCACTCTTCCTGGAGATGGTCTCAAAAGTAGCAGTTCGAAAAGCACCTAGACTATAGCGAGGGAGACTAATTTGCTAATCTTAAAAGTGCAAAAAAGAACCCCTGCCAGCACCTCTGGTTGGGTGCTGGCAGGGGTTCTTTTTTGCACTTTTTGTCTATCTTGATAGTGCTATCAGACAAACCCTGACCCTGTACTCTCCCATAACCCCACAAAAGCCAGTGGGCACACTCCAACTCTGTGCTCTCCCCTGCCTTGTGAAGGCCTATGGGAGAGTGCAGTCCATATAGGGGGCATTCCTTGATTGCCTGGTTCCAGCAGCCATGGAGCTTTTATTCTTGATCCCACAGAACTGTATATCAGAGAAACAGTTTTTGGCAGGCTACAAATCTCAGGGCACTCTAAAGACTAATCTGATCTTTCTGTAAAAATAAAAGCCTATTTACTTGCCTTGGAGCTTTAGCCTGAGGGGAAGACATCAGGTTTGTCATATATTTAGAGGCTTCAGAGTTCTTAGGGAACATATGCAAGGGGAGCCATCTTTGCTCCATCCCTAAGCATCACTATAGTTGGTTTGTACTTTCCAGAAAGGAGCTTAACACTCATCTGAAACACCAGTAATTGCAACTGTCACCCAGATTGCCTGGTCTGGAGGTTAGCAAAGTAAGACCTATTTTTATACATAGCCCTAAAAATTTCACCAAAAACTATTAGAACTGATAAATAAATTCAGTAAAGTTTCAAAGTATACAATTGACAAAGAAAAATCTGTTACATTTCTACAAACTTACAGTGAGCTATTAGAGAAATTAAGGAACTAAAATAATTTATAATTGCATCAAAAAGAATAAAATGTCTAGGAATAAACTTAAACAAGGAGGTGAAAGACCTATACACTGAAAACTATAAGACAGTGATGAAAGAAATTAGACAGAAATAAACAAAAATATATTCCACATTTATCAATTAGAAGAATTAATACTGTTGAAATCTTCAAACTAGAGATTCAGTGTAATCCGTCAAAATCCCAAAGACATTTTTCACAGAAAAAGAACAAATAACTCTAACATTTGTGTGGAAACACAGAAGATACCACATAGCCAAAGAAATATTGAGAAAGAAGAACAAAACTAGAAGTATCACTCTCCCTTATTCCAAAGTATATTATAAATTATAGTAACCAAAACAGTATGGTATTAACATAAAAACAGACACATAGATAAATGGAACAGAATAGAGAGCCCAGAGATAAACCAATGTTAATATGGTTAATCAATTTATGATAAAAAAAGAAAAGATATGCCATGGGAAAAGACAGTCTTTTTAATAAATAATACTGTAGAAACCGAACAGTTACATGCAAAAGAAAGAAACTAGACCACTATCTTATACCATACACAAAAACTAATTCAAAACAGATTAAATAGTAAAACAAAGAGCATAGGGGAAGGGCGAAAAAAGAAAGAGGAAAGCAAACCGTAAGAGTCTCTTAATACTCCATAGTGTATATGGACCACATCTTCCTTATCCAGTCGTCCGTTGAAGGGCATCTTCGTTCTTTCCATGGTTTGGCGACTGTGGTCATTGCTGCTTACACTGTTGGTGGGAATGCAGGTTGGTGCAGCCTCTTTGAAGAACAGTGTGGAGATTCCTCAAGAAATTAAAAGTAGAACTTCCCTATAACCCTGCAATTGCACTACTGGGTATTTACCCCAAAGATACAGATGTCGTGAAAAGAAGGGCCATCTGTACCCCAATGTTTATAGCAGCAATGGTCACGGTCGCCAAACTATGGAAAGAACCAAGATGCCCTTCAACGGACGAATGGATAAGGAAAATGTGGTCCATATACACTATGGAGTATTATGCCTCCATCAGAAAGGATGAATACCCAACTTTTGTAGCAACATGGACGGGACTGGAAGAGATTATACTGAGTGAAATAAGTCAAGCAGAGAGAGTCAATTATCGTATGGTTTCACTTATTTGTGGAGCATAACAAATATCCTGGAGGACAAGGGGTGTTAGAGAGGAGAAGGGAGTTGGGGGAAATTGGAAGGGGAGGTGAATCACGAGAGACTATAGACTCTAAAAAACAATCTGAGGGGTTTGAAGTGGCGGGGGGGTGGGAGGTTGAGGTACCAGGTGGTGGGTATTATAGAGGGCACGGCTTGCATGGAGCACTGGGTGTGGTGAAAAAATAATGAATACTGCTATGCTGAAAATAAATAAATTTAATTAAAAAAAAAAAAAGAGTCTCTTAAGTATAGAGAACAGAGGGTTGATGGAGGACAGGTGGGCCAGTAATGTGATAGATGGGTAATAGGTATTAAGAAGGGCGCTAGAGGGCACTTATTTTAATGAGCACTGGGTGTTTTATGCAAATGATGAATTATTAAATTCTACTCCTGAAATCAATATTACACTGTATATTAACTAACTAGAATTTAAATATAAACTTGAAACAAAAAATGGGTTAAGTAGAATGCATGACCTGAAACCATAAAATATCTAGGAGAAATCAGCTGGTAATCTCCTTGACACAGGTCTTAGTGATGATTTTTTTGGATCTGATTCCAAAAGCAAAAATAACAGAGCAAAAATAATCAAGTGCGACTATAGCAAACAAAAGCCTCCTGAATGGCAATGGGAACTTCCAACAAACCGAAAAGACAATCTACTGAGTGGGAGAAAGTATTTGCAAATAATATATCTGTTAAGGGTTTAATATCCAAAATCTATAAAGAATTCATACAATACCAAAACAACAAACAAAATACATCAATCTTATTTAAAAATGGAAAGAGAATCTAAATAGACTTTGCTCATTTCTTAATTGGGTTATTTGTTTCTTGGGTATTTAGTTTGATAAATTCTTTATAAATTTTGGATACTAACCCTTTATCAGATATGTCATTTGAAAATATCTTCTCCCATTCCATAGGACGCCTTTTAGTTTTGCTGATTGTTTCCTTTGTTGTGCAAAAGGTTTTTATCTTGATGAATTCTCAATAGTTCATTTTTGCTTTGTTTCCTTTCCCTGTGGTGATGTGTCTAATAAGAAGTTGCTATGGCTAAGTTCAAAGGAGTTTCTGCCTGTGCTCTCCTCCAAGATTTTGACAGTTTCCTGTCCTACATTAAGGTCTTTCATACATTTTGAATTTATTTGTGAGTATGGTTTAAGAAAGTGGTCCACTTTCATTCTTCTGTATTTTGCTGTCCAGTTTTCCCAACACTGTTTGTTGAAAAGGCTGTCTCTTTTTCCCTTGGACATTCTTTCCCGTTTCCTGTTTTGTTGAAGATTAGTTGACCATAAAGTTGTGGGTCTATTTCTGGGTTCTATATTCTGTTCCATTGTTCTAGGTGTCTGTTTTTGTACCAGTACCATACTGTACTGGTGAGTACAGCTTTGTAATAGAGCTTGAAACCCAGAATTGTAATGCCTCCACAAATATATATATATATATATATATATATATATATATATATATATAATTTTTTTTTCTTTTTCAAAATTGCTTTGGCTATTCAGAGTTTTTTGTGGTTCACAAAAATTTTAGGATTGTTGGTTTTAGCTCTGTGAAAAAAGGCTGGTACTCTTACGATAAAGTTTGCATTAAATGTATAGATTGCTTTGGCTGGTATAAGCATTTTAACAATGTTTTTCTTCCAATCCATGAGCATGGAATGCTTTTCCATTTCTTTGTGTCCTCTTCAATGTCTTTCATAACTGTTCTATAGTCTTCAGAGTATATACCTTTTACTTCTTTAGTTAGATTTATTCCTAGATATCTTATTGTTTTTAGTGCAATTGCAAATGCAATTGATTCCTTGATTTCTTTTTCTGCTCTTTAGTTATCAGTGTATAGAAAGGCAAAAGATTCTGTACATTAATTTTACATCCTGTGACTTTGCTGAATTCATATACGAGTTCTAGCAATTTTTTTTGTAGAGTCTTTCAGGTTTTCTACATAGAATGTCATGTTGTCTGCAAATAGTGAATGCTCGACTTCTTTTTGCCAATTTGGATAACTTTTATTTATTTTTGTGGTCTGATTATGGAGACTAAGACTTCCAGTACTATGTTAAATAGTAATGGTGAGAATGGTCCTTCTTGTCATGTTCCTGACCATAGGGAACAAGCTTTCAGTTTTATCCCATTGAAAATGACATTAGCTGCGGGTCTTTTGTATATGGCCTTTATGATGATGAGGTATGTTCATCTATCCCTACTTTGATGAGGGTTTTTAATCAGGAAAGAATGCTATATTTTATCAAATGCTTTTTCTGTCTATTGACAGGATCACATAGTTTTTATCCTTTCTTTTATTAATGTGGTATATCATGATTTGTGAATATTGAACCACCCCTGTAGCCTAGAAATAAATCTCACTTGATCATGGTGAATATTTTTTTTTCTTTTTAACCAATTTTTTAAAATTTAAATTCAATTGATTAACATATAATGTATTGTCTGTTTCAGGGGTACAAATCTGTGATTCATGAGTCTTATATAATACCCAGTGCTCATTACAACACATACCCTCCCCAATGTCCATAATGTACTGGGCAGAAGACATGACTAGACACTTTCCCAGAAAATACACCTAGAAGAGTAACAGACACATGAAAATATGCTCAACATCCCTCATCATAGAGAAATACAAGTCAAAGCATGATGAGATACCATCTCACACCTATCAGGATGGGTAAAATTAACAACACAAGAAACAACAGGTGATGGCAAGGATATTGAGAAAGGGGAACCCTCTTGTACTGTTGGTGAGAATGCAAACTGATGCAACAACTCTGGAGAACAGTATGGAAGTTTCTCAAAAAGTTAATGACTCAGCAATTGCACTATTAGGTATTTGCTCATAGGATATAAAAATACAGATTCAGAGGGATACATGCACCTCAGTGTTTATAGCAGCATTATCAATAATGAAACTATTCAGGGAGCCGAAATGTCCATCGACTGATGAGACTGATGCACTACCTACTGCGCTAACGAGGCACCTATGTCCATCGACTGATGAATGGATAAAGATGTCATACGTGTGTGTGTGTGTATACACACTATGTACTATATATATATAATATATATATGTATATATATATACTATATATATATAATATAATATATGTATATGTATATATGTATATATATACATTATATACATATATAGTATGCTATATATTCATAGTGTATGTGTGTCTGTATACACACACACATATACACAGTGAAATAGTATTATCCATCAAAGAGAATGAAATCTTGCCATTTGTAATGAATGGATGGAGCTGGATTGTAGTATGCTAAGTGAAATGAATCAGTCAGAGAAAGACAAATACCATATGATCTCATTCATATGTGGAATTTAAGAAAGAAAACAGGTGAAAATTTGGGAAGGAGGAAAGGACAAAAAAAAAAGAGAAAGAGAAACAAATTGAGACTGTCAATGATAGAAAACAAACAGGGTCAATGGAGGGAGGTAGGTGGGAAATGGGTTAAAAGAGTGATAGGTATTAAGGAGGACATTTGTTATGAAGACAACTGGGTATTGCATGTGAGTGATGAATCACTGAATTCCACTCCAGAAATGAATATTTCATTCTATATTAACTACCTAAAATTTAAATTTAAAAAAAGAAAAAAAAATAGACATTGTTACAAAGAAGACATACAAGTTGCCAAAAGGCACATGAATACATCATCAAATTCCTTAATCATCAGGGGAATGTAAATCAAAATCACAAGATGCCATCTGTTAGCATAGCTATTATCAATGTATCATATATATCTATATGTATAACAAAAATCCTGTTTCCCACCTATTCATCCTTCTTCCTTCCCCCACCACCCCTGAAAATTGATCCTTTTACTCTCTCAATAGAGACAAGAAAAAAATCTATATTTTTAATTAATTACCTTTATTTTTGTTTCTTTTGTTGTTGTTCTTTCATTCATTTTTAAATGAACATTCTATGTCATTCTATTTTGCTGTTCTTTTAACATATCTATTATACTCTTTTAAAAAAAAGATAATTGTTGTCCTAACATTTGCAATATACATTTTTAACTAACCCAAGTCCACTTTTGAATAATACCATACCACTTAAGGAGTAGTGTAGATCCCTTATAACAGAGTATGCCAAGTTTCTCCTACGTTTTCCTTACAATCTTGCTGTTATTCATTTCATTTGTCCATAAACTATAATTCTAAATTCATCACTACTATTATTTTTGAGCAAACTGCTATCTCTTCGGTTAATTATCAGAAATCAATAAAGCATTTTATTTTAACTTTATGCATCTTGTGTATAGCTCTTCCTCTCTTAATATAGATCTGAATTTCAGACCTCAATCTCATTTTTTTTTTAAATTTGCCCTGTCTTTGATTTTTTTTCACTTTAAATATATGTAAATATATTTGCCTAGCTGTAGGTATTTTGCTTGGGGCTTTCTGAGCTTCCTAATTCTATGGTTGGTGCCTATCATATTCCTGACTGTCTTTCTTCTCTTTTTGCTATTTCTATCACCTGTATTTATAAACATTTTAAAATTTTCCCACAGTTCTTGGATATTATGTCTTTTTTGTTATTTTTTTCTCTTCATATTTTAGTTTTGGAAATTTCTGTTACTATATCTTAGTGTTCACTGATTCTTTATCCTGCCATGTCCAGCGAACTGATGAACCTATCCAAGGAATTCGTAATTTCTACTACAGCATTTTTTATTTCTGGTATTTCCTTTTTTTTTTTTTTTTTTTTACATTTCCATCCTTCCATTTACCTTGCCCATATGTTCTGGCATATTGTCTACCTTATCCATTAGAACCTGTAGAATATTAATCATAGTTCTTTTAAGTTGCTGGTCTAATAACTCCAGAATTTTTGTCATATCTGTATCTGGTTTTGATACTTGGTTTGTCTCCTCAGACTGTGATTATTGCCTTTTAGCATGCTTTATAATTTTTTGTTGAAAATCAGACATATATTCGATGGATAGGTCTTTACTGTGATGTTTTATGTCATTGGACTAGGAATTCCTCTGTGGTTACTGTTTGCTGTTGTTATGGTGTCAAAGGCTAAAATTTCCTCTAGTGTCTTGTCTCCCCTACCCATACCGTTGTTTTTAATTGTCCTTGGATGCTCCTTAAATAGGATTTGGGGTTTGAAGTTCTTTTTTAGCTGTCATTCCTTTCATCATAGGAAAGGCTTATTGATAGTGAGGTGATGTGAAGGTGAGGGAAAGGAAGCTTTGTCTAATCCTGTGAATAGGGTTTGCTCATTATGACTCCTTAAACCCTCTCACTGGTGTTTACTGGTATTCTTAGATACCAGATATGTGTTGCATTTTAGTAGTAGATAGTAGTGGCCAGAACTTTTAAAAGACTCGAATTTATTCTTATCAGTACTGACATTTTTGGCATACTACCAAGCCCTGGACATGTCTGCCTTTTTCATGATCCTAAAATCTCCCAGGAAACTTCCAATATATTCACCTTACAAGATCCGTGGGCTCTGTATCTTAAGTCACTACAGCTGGATCCTTTACTCTTTGCAAATATAATTGCATCATTTATTCACCAGAGATTAAGCTGAAAACAGTCTCTTATTACCCATCATCTAAGGATTACCAAGATCCTTACTTTTTTGTTTGTTTGTTTGTTTTTCCCATGCCACTTTAAATCCACAGAGATTCTGAGGGGAAATTTGTATTGAGACAGTCTATGTTTGAGCTTTTCTTTCTCTTTTTACTTTCACTTTCTCTCCTTTTTTCCTCCTTTCCACCTCCTCCCTTCCCTCCTTTTTCTTAATAGTGCCTAAAGTCTTCTAGATTCTGATCTTAATTATTTTTTCATAGTACAATTTTCCTTCAAATGCACGGGAATAATGATAATAATTCACATTGAAGTTTCATTTTTGGTATACTGATAGCTCCTTGAATGACAACCACTTCTTGCTTGGTGGGATTCCAGGGAAGTATCTTTATTGTTTCTAAAGAACATATGAATCTGCTATTATAACTTACATTTGTTTGCTATCTTCTCACTTGAAGTACTTCTAGGATCTTGGCCAACTAGTCATTATGCCTCCAAAGTATGTTTTTGTTCTTTAGTTGAGACTTTAGCAAGATTAATACATGAAAAACAAATGAAATAAAGAAATCAAAAGCTGAGAATAAATGACCTAGTTATATTCAATTACTTTTAGAGTAGGTTGTTTTAGTTGGCACTACTTCCATCTACCCCTGGCCCCAGGGTACTAATCTTACTTCTTCCTAGTACCATATGGTCAGGGTTTTCTTATCCGTGGTCTTCTATTTCATTTTCAAATGGGTAAATACTTATGAATTTATACAGTACTATCCACCTAATCTCTACTTAAAAAAGCAAAACTCAACATTGTTTAGAATTTAAGACTTAGTACTCTAACTCACTGGAAGGTTCTTTACTATAAGTTCATTTAAGACAAAGTTGGCTAGAGATTATAGGAAATCCTTCAACTTTTCACTTTTGCAACCTCTTACCCCTGCAGTTTGTATTACCGTTGTGGTCTGAGTGTGTTTCCTCGGAATTCACCTGGCAAAATCCTAACTTCCAAAGGTTATGATATTAGGAGGTGGGGCCTTTGGGACATGCTTAAATCATAAGGGTAGAGCAGTGATGAATGTGATTCATTTATGACTTATAAAAGAGGCTCCAGAGAGATCCTTAATCCCCATGTCATGTGAAGATACAATGAGAAGTATATGACCCACAAGATGGTCCTCACTCAACCACACTGATAACCTGATTTCAGACTTCTAGCCTCCTGAACTGTGAGCAATAAATTTCTATTGTTTTTAGAAACAGAAACAGTATTTTACGCTGTGTTATTTTGTTATAGAAGTTTAAATATACTAAGAAATATCACACTTTGTATGTCCCAGCCAATAGTGAAAATGTTCCTAAAGTCACTGCAGTATTATAGATGAATAAACATATTAATGGTTTGCTTCAAAAATAAGAGGAAATAGTCTTCCCAAAGACATACAGTAGTTACAAAGTAATCTTTGTGAGCTAGTTAAGTTTCCTGACTGAGGCTAACAATGCCACTATATATGTTAATTACTTATAAAAATACTTGAAAGAATTACTTTTTAGGATTGTAACAACATTCTAAATCAAAATACAATGTATTTAGAGAGTATTAGAACATTCTGACTCTTGAAAGGAGGAGCTTTTGGGGGGGCTGTGGGGGGAAATGCTGCATTACAAATGAGAAATCCAGCCAATCTAAGTTGTCAAAATGAGAGTCATATTCAAATGGAAAAAAAAATAAAATACTTGCATATTTTAATCCATTGTAAGTCAATCTGATATTGAGATTCAGAGAGTAGGGGTCAGAGTTCTATTTTAAGGTGGAATAGAACTATAATATTGGAAATGGATTACTTATTTTTTTCACTTATTTCCTTTTACCTCTAAATTGAAATCATCAGATAATTGAAGGATGAAAATGCAATTATAATTTTTAAATGTTCAGTGTATGTTTTGGCCTACCTCTAATATTTCTACTACTTTTTTTTATTAATTGAATTGTTTAAAAACAGTTGAGTCTTGATCATACCAATATTTTGGACTAATTGTAAGACTTAGTTTTTTTCTCATGATTTCTGTGATTTTTTCCATGTGAGTCAAAATAAACTATTTTTACTATAAATATTTATTCCCTCAATAGCAAATTTTTTAAAACATTCTGAAATAAAAGCCGTGTAGTTACTTTTTATTCAATCATTATTTTGAACAGATTGCACTGAGATTTTGAAAACTCACATTTATTCCAATCCATCAATTGAAATTTAAAACCAAGAGTAAAGATACTGTTTTTAATAAAACCTTAGAATAATGTTTTTAAAAATACGTTCCTTTTATTCCTTTTATCTCTTGAAAATGTGAGCAAACAGACTGCAATACAGTAAAGGAATTGGAAAACCTCCAAGTATATTCAAAGTAAACATTTTTTCAGAGCAGAATAGTAATTAGCTAACACACTAAAGAATTTCTTCTGAAAGCATCTTGCAAAACTTAAGAGATTTTCTCTTAAAACATATTCATGCCTGTAGGTAGAGATCTGCCTATAGGTGTTTATCTCCCTGTCTTCCCTGAAAATGAAAAAAAAAAAAATAAGGCAATTTTTTTTTTCTAGCAGTATATATTAACCTTCTGTAGTCTGAAAGAAATGTCTGAAAGCATATGTACCTACAGATGGGAATGCATTAGCAAGATTTTCTGCTAAAGGCCAATATCAGTAAATTAGACCAGACTGTGTATAAGTTGGGATAACCAAGGGGAAACACAAATAATGATACTAAATATAAATTAATAATATGTCACTTTGCATAAAAAGTTAGAGAAGTAGATATTGTGTGCTTGTTTATTTTGCTTAGGCCTTTTCTTTAGGATTATGAGTTACATTTTCAGCATTCAATGTCTGCTGGAATACTGATATCCCCCCAAAATAACTAATTTTTAAGGTAACCAAATTCTGTAAAGCCTCTTTCTAAGAGAAAGAAACAGAAACAAAAGATAAAAGAGCAGAACAACAACTTTTTTGCTTAAAGAGTTGGTTAAGGTGGTAACACTTTTTTTTTTTTTAAGATTTTATTTATTTATTTGACAGACAGAGATCGCAAGGAGGCAGAGAGAGAGGGGAGAGCAGGCTCCCTGCTGAGTAGAGAGCCTGATGTGGGGCTTGATCCCAGGACCTGAGATCATGACCTGAGCCGAAGGCAGAGGCTTTAACCCACTGAGCCACCCAGGCACCCCAGTGGTAACACTTTTACTTATGACTTCAGAATAGCTTAACTGTAAGTCAGGGATCTGACTATGAAATACTTTCATAAGACCAAGTCATTATTTTCATACCATCCAAATACTATTGTATCTAAATCTTGACTCAGTTTTAGCATTTATGTATTTTTTTTTTTACTGAGTTCTCTAACCCTATATTTATACAAAGGACTTTCAAGTGATAATTAAAAAAAAAAAAAACACATTGCCCGAAAACCTCTTTCTACAAATTCACAGTGAAATTCTCATTTCACATCATGATCATATACTCCACATACTTACACCATCCGCATATAACCTACATATACATCCAGTCATAAAACTCCCATAGTCACTGCATTTACATATTACCTTAGAATTTTCCAGGAAATAAACTTTCATTGTCTTGTTTAATTCTTAGAACAAACCTGTGAAGAGATTTTTACTGTACTCAGTTCAGGGAAATGGAAACTATGTTTTGTAGAAAGCTAGTTGCAAAATAATAGTCATATTAAATGGCGAGCTCTGATTTCTAAATCAACTAGAAACAATTTGTTTAAGAAAAATACTCTTAAAAGCTTTGAATGCTGGAGCTTATTGTAAATTCCAAGGGAAAGTGCTATATGGTTATACTCTTAACACTAGTATATTAATATAAAATGCTAGGATATGGTTCACAGGTGATGGAGTTTTGCCCAGCAGGTGGAAAGGGGCAGTGAGTAGACAAGAAAGAAGGCAGAAATTCAAACTGGTTTGAAGAGGGATAGAAGCTTGTTATAGGAGATACACCATTTTCCACTTCAGCTTAAGGTCTTTCCCTTTCTTTTCTTTTCTCCTTTTCCTTTCCTTCTTGTCCCTTCATTTCTTTCTCTTATCAGAGTGGACTACCTCTTTCTTGATTCTCTTCTTGCCTTCTGTGTGAGGAGGCCAATTTCATATGTAAGTCAGAGAATTCCATACAGAAGCTGGCCTTGCTCCTAGTACATATATACAAGATATCTTCTGGGATTAACCCAGGAATGGACTTAGTATGTTCTCAGTTATAAACAATTTCAGCTTTGATAGGTGCCAAAATATTTTCCAAGGTTATTATACAAGTGCATGCCTACATGCCTACATGTCTATATGCAATATATAAAATTTGCTGTCATTAACTCTTGGCATTTTCAGACTTTGAAATCAGAATGCTGTGGCCATTAGAAGAATGGACAACCTCTTTATTGACAAGTTTTTCACATTTCTGCAAATAACATTTTCATTCTCCCAAATTCAATTTTCACTTCTTCATTTTCTGTACTGCTTTGCATAGGTAAGAGCAACTGACACTACTTTAGTTACAACTCTCCCGCACAAACTTTCTGTTCTATTTTATTTTTCTCATAGTAATTTATTATCTGTGACAACCTAATAAAACTTATGTACTATAGTGTTTTTGATTTTTAGAAATATTTTGTTCATTACTGTATGTAATTTCCTGGAAAGATGTCTAGTAGATGCTAATAGCTCAATAAATGTACATTGAGTGAATGAATAAATAAATGCCTATGTAGTTGGTCAAACAATCTATAACACGGATTCTTAAGAATATACATTTATGTCTGAGAGGTAGTGTAATAGAGTTCAGAAGCAGCTCTGAAGCTTTATCACCATCTGTATTCACTGCTGCATGTAATTTTGTAGTGCCTACAATTCTGACTCCGGTTTTACGAATATTGCTATTTAGGAATTGCTTTGGTCAATAGGATGTTAGTAGATTTTTACACAAGCAACATTTACAAAACACTTCAGTGATTGGATTTGCTTTCACTCCAGCTTTCTGCCTTTTCTATGATAATATGTATAAGCTATCTTAGTGAAGGATGAAAACATGTGGAATAGAAGTGTTACAGTCAAAGCCATCCTACGTCATGCAAGAGATAGTTGGCTTTACGTATGTGAATAAACCCAGTTAATATCAGTGTACCTGCCTTAATAGACTATTGCTGATTATGGGAAAGCACAGATCAGGTTAGAAAAGTCTAACCCAGATCTACTGAATCTTACTGACTCATGAACTAATAACTTTCTGTTGTTTTATGTCAGCAAAACTTAATGGTAATTTGATTTGCATCACTATTTTAGGAAGAGATAGCTGTTAAAGAAGATCATTCTACTTGGAGCCACTCTTATGACCACGGGTGAGTAGCAGTCAAAATCAGGATTTTGAATCTGAATTTCATCCTTGTAAAATCAGATAGTAGGATGTTACTATTTGCTGATTTACCTTAGCAAAGGAGAACTTAGTACAAAGGAGACCCATGAGCACCACAATCCAATAGAGGTTTTTTCCGAATAGAGGGGAAATCACTTGAAATACGGCCTCTGCTTATATGGAATAAAAGTAAAGGCAAAAATAAAATTACATATGAAAAGTTAATGAAGGAGGCGCCTGGCTCAGTGGGTTAAGCTGCTGCCTTCGGCTCAGGTCACGATCTCAGGGTCCTGGGATCGAGTCCCGCATCGGGCTCTCTGCTCAGCAGGGAGCCTGCTTCCTCCTCTCTCTCTCTGCCTGCCTCTCTGCCAGCTTGTGATCTTTCTCTGTCAAATAAATAAACAAAATCTTAAAAAAAAAAGAAAAGTTAATGAAGTTTTTAATATATGTAGAGTAAAATATATGTTTCTTGGTTGTACACATAATCCTTATCCAAATCTTTCCTTTAGCAGACTGATAAGTAGTATAACTGGCAATACAGACTGACAAGAAGGAGTCCTTTTACCCTTAGTGTACCTGGACTCAAAGGGAAGTTATTACTGATAAAATTTATCTTAAATAATACCTACCAAAAATCATTCCTATAAGTATTCCCTATCAATTTGACTAATCAGACTAGAACAGCAACAGCAATCAGAAAAGCTGTCAACAGCAGTGACATACTACTGATAATTCTGAGAAATGATCAAAGGTCAATCTGTCAGAAGCAGGCAAGGATAAGAAACGGTGCAATGAAGCCTCCCTCACTGCAGGACACCCAGGTCAACTTTGGCAGGAATCCTAAGTCTGGCATGCAGTGGTGACCTATACATTTGAAACCAACAGTCCTTTACTGTGCCCAGTCTGTGATAGTAGATGTGTTGTCATATACCTTACAAAGATAGATTCAGGCTGTTTTGGAAGCAATATGAGTCATTCAGTTTCCATCCACAGCTTGATTCCAGTTGATACTTTGATAGGAAAGGTCCTTCTGTGAGCATCTACATGAGAGATTCATGTGATTCAATCAGTATCTGCTGATTTTTACCCCCCACAGTTCACGTGATCCACAAAAAGATGTTTTAATCATTACTCTGTTGTTTTCCAAAAAGCAGACCAAATAGCTAGCTGGGTTACTGGCAACAATTCAAGATCCAATGAAAGTATCACCAGACTCATCAAGGGGAACATAGGTCAGTGTATAAGAATGTGCTTGAGTGATGCCCATAAAGCAAAGCAACTACATTCCTTTCAGATCTGCATAGCTGGCTACAGCAGCCTAGTGGACACATTTAATTTTCCAGATAACCAGGACCAAGCATTTAGGAGAAAACTTTTTGAATCATAGGCTATGGTTCAGGCCATTTAGTGGGGGACATGTTTCTCCCAAAGGAACAGCTGCTACTCTTTCATGTAAAACAAAGATGCCTGCTAGAACCAAGCTGCAATCATTCATACATTATTCAGAACAGAAGAATGAGAGGAATAAGATCTGATTGAGGCACAGTTTGGAGCCCAAAGACACTGGTTATAGAACATTTCTTAAACTGTTTAGAGATTATTTTATCATTTTCTGAACCATATGCCTATATGTGTGTGCAGGCATATACACAGATACATACATAACACTCTCATGTGTGTATATATAAAATAAAAATAAATCTTAGCTTGATACTTGCCGTTTGAGACTACAGTCTATTCCCTTTTCTTCTTTCTACTGAAGTTTAAAAATTAAAAAAAAATATATTTTAAATTTTCTTTTTTCAAACCTGAAATACAAATAAAGCTTTCCTGTTATAATGTAATGGATGTAAGCCTGATATATACATTACATTATAATGTAATGAACGTAAGCCTGATACACACATTCCTTTATTTCTTTAATCTGTAAGAGTCTTAGAATTCTCAGCTCATTTGTTTACCAAATGGACTTGTGCTGGGTTCTGGCAATACAAATAGATCAGTCAAGCCTCTTCTTTACCTCCAGTGTATCTATTGTTCTCCTACCCTGTCTTAATGTCACATGGCAAGGAGCCCATCCTGCAAAGCAAAAAACTGAGTTTCAACTTCACAATAAACCCCCAGGCTGAAGTGCCTCTACATGCTCCTGATAATCTCTTCAAATAAGGTGGAGTTCTTTTCCTGACACAATCCTGGAAATAATGGCATATGCCCTGACTCTCTGAGGACATTCATTATGTTGGATATTAAGGAATGCTAGGTCATGACACGACTGTGTCACATTGCAAAGCACATTGCGTGGCCACTCTACAATTCTTAATAGCACTCAAGTTCCTATCCCCTAGGAAACAGGATTACTTATTTAAATCATATTGTAACTCACCACTTAAACCTTTCATGGCTTACATGCTTGGATTCTTCAATCTGCTTTCACATGTAAGCCTCTGTAATTAGTTACAAGCCATTCCCACACTGTTTTGTGTTTCTCACACCTGTGACCTATCCTTCAAATCATTTTTACCTTCCATAATCCCTTCTAATGCCCTCTATAACTACCCATCATCAACTAATAACTCCACTATGTTCTCAACACTTCTTACAATCTTCTGTAATATTCCTAAACACAAATGAAAACTATTTTCCTCAAATTTCAGCTTCACGTGTATCTTTTCCAAAGACACATTTTCACCTACCATGCTACACGTGTATCAGTTCATTCATCAGTCCCTCCTTTCCTGACTCTCCTTTAAGACCTCCCCTCACCATTTTCACATAACCCGCTGCTTTGAAGACCTTTGTTCTTCAAGTGGACCACTCTCATGTGGATCACTTTGAAGACCTTTGTTCCTCAAGTGGACCACTCTCATATTTTTGTTTGCTCATTTCATATATAGAAAGACTTGAGGATCTGTTTTGTAAATATGTTTAATATGTTAATATGTTAAATATGTAAATATGTTTATAAATTATTATGCCATATGACATCAAAGTCCGAAGTAATGATCTACCAAAATTCTCATCTCGCAGCTTCTTCTTTCTCAACTCCTATGACCTCTTCTGTGCTGCTGTAGCTGCCAATATCTACAAATATGTCATCTGTAGAATATTCAGTCATCTCATCTTGCCAATATACATTCAGATGTCTAAATTTAACAATTTATTTTTTAAGATTTTTTTTTTATTTATTAATTTGACAAAGAGACACACTGCAAAAGAGGGAACACAAGCACAGGCTTCCCGCTGAGCAGGAACGCAATGCAGGACTCCATTCCAGGACCTGGAAATTATGACCTAAGCCAAAGGCACATGCTTAATGACCGAGACACTCAGGTGCCCTTATATTTAACATTATAGAGAAATATTTCAGAATGATGGTAGCTGTAGCACATTGTTTGAAGTTGTTAGCTGTAGCACATACTCCAGTGTTCAGCTTTCTGTCTCATGGGGTTTTCATTCCACTGATGCTCTACTTTCTCTGTATTCATCAGTCAAGTTTATTTTTATTTATTTTTTATTTTTTGAGAGAGAGAGAGAGTGACAGTGTGTATAAGTCAGGTGAGGAACAGAGGGAGAGGGAGTATGAGAACCTCAAGCAGGCTTCACACTCGGTGAGGAGGAGCCTAACTCAGTGCTCAATCTCATGACCTGAGCCAAAATCAAGAGTAGGGTGCTTAATAGACTGAGCCATACAGGCACCCCCATCAGTCAATTTCTATATTCACTCTACTCAATCTTTAGATGTTATTAAATATAAGTTTAGTTTAACCTTCCAGAGGGCTACTTGTCCTTTAGGTATACCTGTCTTATATAGTCTCAACTACAGGTGTATTCAACTGTCTTCCTACCCAAATCAAGACAGATGACTCTTGTTCCATACAGTAAATTGGTACCATTGGGACCACTGTTATTGTATGGTCGTTTGTTGCATGGACTGTCAGTGCTACTCATCAATCCTATCATAATAATCTCCCCACAGAGATGGGATCAATTCCCATTCCCACATCCAAAATTTGGTTTGGATATTGAAGTGGATGATGCCTGACGGGTGCCAAGACAGTATGAAAGTTTCATTACTCACAAAATGCTGCAGGCCTCTGAAGTTGGTCTGAAAATATTTCAGGAAGTCAGGGAAAGGAAGTTGGACTGAGGTTTTCATGGTGGCTAAAGAGGTCCAGGGTGACACCTCCACATATGTACTTTAGGCACAACTTGCATGATTAAACTTCTGCACAAAGTCAAAGGAGGGAGTACTCAGGATTCCTTATTAGCTTGGTAGATGTGGAGCAGAAGGGAAAGAGGGAGGAGTGGTGGCTTAAAAGGGTCAGTGGTGAAACATCAAAAACAACTCAGACTCTTTATTACATTGACTATTGTTACTTGCTTAATTTTCTATTTCTCATAATGGTCAGAACTTTCCCATTCTTTACAAATTTTACTATCCTTTATCTGAATTTTCAACTTACTCCTCATTTAGAAAATAGTTACCACATGAGGACTCTACAAAGATCTGATTCCTCCTGCCTTCAAAAATATTTACCTGTATTTATAGCCAGTTTGTTCCTTTGTTTCTATTCTTGCTTTGACTGCATTCTCTTTAACATTTCCAGGGACATGGTTTTATTATCCCCTCTGTCTTATCAGTAATTATAATAGATAGATTTTAAGTTTTTCCTTCAGTTGAGGCATAAAAAAGAAAGAAAAGCATGCAAAAAGTATTTGTAAACCATTGAGATTGATACAAAGGTAACAATTGCATAGCCACTAAATAATGAGACAGAATACTGCCAGAATGTCAGACCAGCAATCAGTGTTCACGCCTCTTCCCCTCGCAGCTGCTTTCCTAAGTCCTATCACTCCAGTGTAGTTTCACCTGATGGTGACTTTTAAACAAATGAAGCATACAAAACATATTCTTTTATTGCAGTCATTTTTTTTAAGGTCTGTTTCTTGGGGTCTGTTTATGAATTCTCCCTATCCAGAGTGATGAAGATATCCATTCTCCTGCATTATCATAATTTAATTCCAGTGTTCACCTGAAATTGGTTTTGGTGTGTGATATGAAATAGCGTAAAGTTTACATGACAGAACTCGAAGCTCTTACAAACTACATAAACACAGGCAGGGAAAAAAGAAAATGACCATTACAAAAAGAAGCTAAAAGTTACAATAAGAAGGGAATTTTTTTTTTAAGATTTTATTTATTTATTCGACAGAGAAAGACACAGCGAGAGAGGGAACAGAAGCAGGGGGAGTGGGAGAGGGAGAAGCAGGCTTCCCACTGAGCAGGGAGCCCGATGCAGGGCCCAATCCCAGGACCCTGGGATCATTACCTGAGCCAAAGGCAAACACCCAATGACTGAGCCACCCAGGTGGCCCAAGAAGGTAAGTTTTGATTTAAACTATGATTCTTCAGGACAAAAAGATGACAAGAAGGAATAAGGAAGGGCCCAGTAAGCATCACTGACCCCATCTATGTGCCAACAGAGGGAATGGCACCATGAGAAATTGGCAAAATCTGTATTTGTGTGAGAAGAGCTTTCTGACAAGAGTAGTGTCTGTGAGCAAAAAGAACACAGCCAATGTTCACTCTACATCATGGCTGAGAGAAAGTGGGCGAGATTGAAACCCTGACCTCTCCCATGACAGCTGATTTCCTGTCAGGGCTTTCTTTTAGCTGAGGGGAAGATCGTCCACTTTAAGGCACTGGAGGGACCAGTTTCATAGGTTCAGTGTACTGCAGAGATGGTCACAGAATTATTCCAAAAGGCAAAAGAAACAGAACAAATTCCAACAGAAGCACTAGCCAAAAGTGCAAAACCTAGGAGACATTTGTATATGGGGAAATTGAATGAACAAAATTTCTTGAAAGAAAAACAAATATAATAGAATGTGCAAAATGACTGGTTTGTTAAACAAAACCAAGATAAGAATGTGGAAAAAGGCAAGCCAAACATGTGTGGGGATCGGGATGATGAGAAAACAAAACAAAACAAAACAAAAACCAACCAAACCTACAGAAAAACTTAAATGTATGAAATCCAATTTTTATGTATTATACTTTATGAGATGTACATTTAGTGATATTTATATAAATCACTTCTGAGAAATTCTGTTTGGTGGGGACTATACTAGAAACAGAAGCAACAGAAACACTACAAAGAACTCTACTGTGATTGTCTGGCCATGAGAAGATTACTATCTGCCAAGGATAATTGGCTGTAGAAGTGGAAACTATAAATTGAAAAGAAGTTTGGGAGGACAAAAGTTCTTGGCATATTTGAGGTATTCATGTGGTAGGCAAGAAAAATAAACATATTTTGGAGCAAAAATGATGAGTTTACTTCTTAGATAAGTCACAGATGGAACTGAATATAAAATTGTGACAGGAGGATATCTGGACTGGTAGTCAGGTTTTGGAATTGTCTCTTGGTAGGTGTGTTCTCAGAGTGCACAAATTCTCCAAGTGACTTATTATAAATATGTCAACAGAGGGCAAAAGAATGAACCTATTCAGGTGTTCACAAAGCATGGAGTCCTGAAAATATAGTGAAATGATAGCATAGTCAACTTATTCAGATAATGCTGGAAAGACAAAAACAAACATAATAGCAAAATAATAGTAAAGTAATATAAAATAACAGTAAAATAAGTTGTATAATGTAAAAAGTGTAGTAATTGATATTCCATGTATTAATACATTTATAAATTAAAATAATATAAGTAATTCCTTTAAGTTAAAAAGTAGTTTACTAGTTTAGCCTCTTTTCTCATGGAACATGTATATAATTGTGGGGAGATCGATATATAAATATGGTGAAATATTATCTTGGAGAGAGTATCTCAATTGTGCTTAAATAAATTTCTAATCTACCAAATAAATCTTTTTTTTTTTTAAGATTTTATTTACTTATTTGACAGAAGAGAGATCACAAGTAAGCAGAGAGGCAGGTAGAGAGAGGAGGAAGCAGGCTCCTGGCTGAGCAGAGAGCCTGATGCAAGACTCGATCCCAGGACCCTGGGATCATGACCTGAGCCAAAGGCAGAGGCATTAACCCACTGAGCCACCCAGGCGCCTGTACCAAATAAATCTTTACATAAATGGAATTCATATAACTCCATTTTACTATACTTTCAAATTTATTATTTCCAGATGTCATTCTCATATTTTATTTATGTATTATTATTATTATTATTTAAAATATTTATTTATTTATTTGACAGAAAGATAGCACAAGGAAGCAGAGCAGCAGGCAGAGGCAAGCAGAGGCTGAGAGAGAAGCAGGCAAGGAGCCTGATGCCGGACTTGATCCTAGGACTCTGGGATTACCACCTATGCTGAAGGCAGCGGCTTAATTGACTGAGCCACCCAGGCATCCCATCATTCTCATATTTATTAAAGCTTTTTTACAAATTGAAAATTCATACCTGACTTATTTAGGAATAATTTTCAATTTGTGAGTTTTCTGAACAGGGTTTTTCATATCATCTTAATATTTCCTAGATGGAAAGTAAATCACAGAAAATCTTATAGTTTCAAAATAAAGAGAACATTGATAATTTAAACATTAAAAGACTGTTTTTTTAAAATTAATTATTGTTTCTGGCCATCATTGCAGTATTATATGATATAAAATTATATGCATTGTATAGTACCAATAGATAACAATTGTTTAATTTAATGCATTTCAAAATGTATTAATCTCAATCTATTGGATATTAATATTTTCATTCATTGCTCATCATTCCCAGTTCCAGAATAAGAAGAGATTATTTTTCTTTTGAGGGGAAAATATGGGATTAAAAAAACCTGATGGGGGAGGAGCAGGATGGCGGAGAAGTAGCAGACTGAGACTATTATCAGGTAATAGGAGATCAGCTAGATAGCTTATCAAACCATTGCGAACACCTACAAATCCAACAGGAGATCAAAGAGAAGAAGAGCAACATTTCTAGAAACAGAAAATTTACCACTTTCTGAAAAAACCTGCGGCGAAGTGAATCCAAAGCAATGGGAAGATAGACTGTGGTGGGAGGGGCTGGCTCCCAGCAAGCAGTGGAGCAAAGGAGCAAAAATCAGAACTTTTAAGTCTGCTCCACTGAGGGACATTGCTCTAGAGGCTAAAGTGGGGTGAAGCCCACGGGGGATCAGCATGGCCCCAGGTCCCACAGGGTCACAGAAGGATCAGGGGTGTCTGAGTGTCGCAGCACTCCCAGGTGTTAGAGCGGGGAAGATGGCTACAGAGATAGAGCTGAGGAGGAAGCACTCAACTAAGGGTTACCTTGAGCCCGTCACAGGCTGGGAGAGCTCAGAGCACAGCCGGAGGCCAGGGAAGCAGGAGTGATTGAGCGCTTTTCTCTGAGGGTGTACTGAGGAGTGGGGTCCTGAACTCTTGGCTCCTCCGGGCCACAGATTGGAGGCTGCTATTTTCATTCCTGTCCTCCAGAACCTATGAAAAGCATTCAGGAACAAAAGCTCCAGAAAGTGAACACAAGTAGATTACTTAGCCTGGCCCCTGGAAAGGGCAGTGCAATTCCACCTTGGACAAAGACACTTGAGAATCACTACAACAGGTCCCTCCACCAGAAAATCAACAAGAAATCCAGCCAATACCAAATTCACTCACCAAGGAGAACAGCAGAATTCCAGAGGAGGAGAAAGCAAAACATGGAATTCATGGCTTTCTCCCCATGATTCTTTAGTCTTGCAGTTAATTAATTTTTTTAATTTTATTTTTTTCTTCTAATATATTTTTAACTTTTACCCTTTCCTCTTTTTTTTTTTTTTAAAGATTTTATTTATTTATTTGTCAGAGACAGAGGGAGAGAGAGCGAGCGAGCACAGGCAGACAGAGAGGCAGGCAGAGGCAGAGAGAGAAGCAGGCTCCCTGCCGAGCAAGGAGCCCGATGTGGGACTCGATCCCAGGACTCTGGGATCATGACCTGAGCCGAAGGCAGCTGCTTAACCAACTGAGCCACCCAGGCGTCCCTACCCTTTCCTCTTTTAACATTTTTTAACTAGTTTATCTTAACAACACCTTTCATAAAAAATAATATTTTTGAACTTTCATTACTATAGTCATATTTTATCCTTCATTGTACCTAATTTTATTTTTTGTATACACATAGGGTATTTTCTTCTGAAAAATTTGGGGTACAACTTCTTCAAATAAATCAAAATATACCCTAAATCTATCTCCAGGCTTGTTCTAGTCTCCAGCCTGAGCAAATTCTCTCCACTTTCTTTTCCTTTATTCTCCCAACCTACTTACTTTATCAACTCCTTTTTTAGAAATTAAAAAAAAATTTTTTTCATCTTTATAGGGATATCCCATCTCTTCATTGTGTTTACCCTTATATATGTTTTTCATTCTTTAACATTTTGGGAGGTAGTCTCTTCTAAGAGACCAAAATACTCCTAAAATTAAGTGGGGGACCCTGTTCTAGACACCATCTAATTTATCTATATATTTTTTTCTTTATATTTTTTCTTTATTTGTTTTATTTTTTAAATTTTCTTTCTCTGAACTTCTTTTTATCCCCTTTCTCCCTCCATGATTTGGGGTCTCTTCTGATTTGGCTAAAGCACATTTTCCTGGGGGCTTTGCCACCTTTTTTAGTATTTTTTTTGCTCCTTTATATATTCTTATCTGGACAAAATGACAAGGCAGAAAAACTCACCAAAAAGAAAAAAAAAAAGAGCAAGAGGCAGTACCAAAGGCTAGGGACCTAATCAACACGGACATTGGTAATATGTCAGATCTAGAATTCAGAATGACAATTCTCAAGGTTCTAGCTAAACTCAAAAAATGTATGGAAGATATTAGAGAAACCCTCTGTGGAGAGATAAAAGCCCTTTCTGGAGAAATAAAAAAACTAAAACCTAACCAAGTTAAAAAAAAAAAAAAAAAAAAACGTATTAATGAGGTACAATGAAAAATGGAGGCTCTTACTGCTAGGATAAATGAGGCAGAAGAAAGAATTAGTGATATAGAAGACCAAATGACAGACAATAAGGAAGCTCAGCAAAAGAGAGACAAACAAATACCGGGCCATGAGGAGAGAATTCGAGAGATAAGTGACACCATAAGACAAAACAACATTAGAATAACGTTTTATTCTAGAAATAAATAAATAATATTTTATTCTATAAGGTATATTGGAGAGAATTATTGTAGAGAACTTCCCTAATATGGCAAAGGGAACAAGCATCAAAATCCAGGAGGTGCAGAGATCCGACCTCAAAATCAATAAGAATAGGTCCACACCCCATCACCTAATAGTAAAACGTATAAGTCTTAGCAACAAAGAGAAAATCCTGAAAGCAGCCTGGGAAAATATTAGATTGGCAACGGACTTATCCACAGAGACCTGGCAGGCCAGAAAGAACTGGTAAGTTATATTCAGAGCACTGAATGAGAAAAATATGTAGCCAAGAATATTATATCCAGCTAGGCTATCATTGAAAATAGAAGGAGAGATAAAGTTTCCAGGATAAGCAAAAACTGAAAGAATTTGCAAACACCAAACTAATTCTACAGGAAATATTGAAAGGTCTCCTCTAAGCAAAGGAAGACCCTAAAAGTAGTAAATCAGAAAGGAACAGAGACAATATACACTAACAGTCACTTTACAGGCAATACAATGGCACTCAATTCATATCTCTCAATAGTTACCCTGAATGTTAATGGTCTAAATGCCCCAATCAAAAGACACACGGGTATCAGAATGGATTAAAAACAAAACAAAACGAAACAGTATGCTGCCTGCAAGAAACTCATTTTAGACCCAAACACACCTCCAGATTTAAAGTGAGGGGGTAGAAAACAATTTACCATGCGAATGGACATCAGAACAAAGCTGGGGTGGCAATCCTTAGATCAATTAGATTTTAAGCCAAAGACTATAATAAGAGATGAGGAAGGACACTATATCATACTCAAAGGGTCTGTCCAACAAGAAGATCTAACAATTTTAAATATATATGCCCCTAATATGGGAGCAGCCAACTATATAAACCAATTAAGAACAAAATCAAAGAAACACATAGACAATGATACAATAATAGTAGGGAACTTTAACACTCCCCTCACTGAAATGGACAGATCATCCAAGCAAAAGATCAACAAGGAAATAAAGGCCTTAAATGGCACACTGGACCAGATGGGCATCACAGATATATTCAGAATATTCCATCTCAAAGCAACAGAATACACATTCTTCTCTAGTGCACATGGAACATTCTCCAGAAGAGATCCCATCCTGGGTCACATATCAGGTCTCAACCAGTATCAAAAGATTGGGATCATTCTCTGCATATTTTCAGACCACAATGATCTGAAGCTAGAACTCAATCATAAGAGGAAATTTGCAAAGAGTCCAAATACATGGAGACTAAACAGAATCCTTCTAAAGAATGAATGGATCAACCAGGAAATTAAAGGAGAATTGAAAAAAATCATGGAAACAAATGATAATGAAAACACAATGGTTCAAAATCTGTGGAACACAGCAAAGGCAGTCCTGAGAGGAAAATATATAGTGATACAAGCCTTTCTCAAGAAACAAGAAAGTTCTCAAATACACAATCTAACCCTACACCTAAAGGAACTGTAGAAAGAACAACGAAGAAAGCCTAAACCCAGCAGGAGAAGAGAAATCATAAAGATCAGAGCAGAAATCAATGAAATAGAAACCAAA
Source organism: Neogale vison (assembly GCF_020171115.1). Lineage (NCBI taxonomy): Eukaryota > Metazoa > Chordata > Mammalia > Carnivora > Mustelidae > Neogale > Neogale vison. The sequence continues at coordinate 75,425,922 of NC_058101.1, forward strand.
AAACAATAGAACAAATCAATGAAACTAGGAGCTGGTTCTTTGAAAGAATTAATAAGATTGATGAACCCCTGGCCAGACTTATCAAAAAGAAAAGAGAAAGGGCCCAAATAAATAAAATCATGAATGAAAGAGGAGAGGTCACAACCAACACCAAAGAAATACAATTATAAGAACATACTATGAGCTACTCTATGCCAACAAATTTGATAATCAGGAAGAAATGGATGCATTCCTAGAGACATATGAACTACCACAACTGAACCAGGAAAAAATAGAAAACCTGAACAGACCCATAACCAGTAAGGAGATTGAAACAGTCATCAGAAGTCTCCAAACAAACAAAAGCCCAGGGTCAGACTGCTTCTCAGGGGAATTCTACCAAACATTTAAAGAAGAATTAATTCCTATTCTCCTGAAACTGTTCCAAAAAAATAAAAATGGAAGGAAAACTTCCAAACTCATTTTATGAGGCCAGCATCACCTTGATCCCAAAACCAGACAAGGATCCCATCAAAAAAGAGAATTACAGACCAATATCCTTGATGAACACAAATGTGAAAATTCTCACCAAAATACTAGCCAATAGGATCCAACAGTACATTAAAAGGATCATTCACCATGACTAACTGGGATTTATTCCAGGGCTGCAAGGTTGGTTTAACATCTGCAAATCAATCACTGTGATACAATACATTAATAAAAGAAAGAACAAGAACCATATGATACTCTCAATAGATGCTGAAAAAGCATTTGGCAGAGTACAGCATCCCTTCCTGATCAAAACTCTTCAAAGTGTAGGGATAGAGGGCACACACCTCAATATTATCAAAGCCATCTATGAAAAACCCACCGCAAATATCATTCTCAATGGGGAAAAACTGAAAGCTTTTCTGATAGGGTCAGGAACATGGCAGGGATGTCCATTATCACCACTCCTACTCAACATAGTACTACTCAACATAGTACTAGAAGTCCTAACCTCAGCAATCAGACAACAAAAAGAAAAGAAAGGCATCCAAATCAGCAAAGAAGAAGTCAAACTATCACTCTTTGCAAATGATATGATACTATATGTGGAAAACCCAAAAGGTTCCACTCCAAAACTGCTAGAACTTGTACAGGAATTCAGTAAAGTGTCAGGATATAAAATCAATGCACAGAAATCAGAGGCATTTGTTTACACCAACAAGACAGAAGAAAGAGAAATTAAGGAGTCCATCCTATTTACAATTATACCCCCCATAATAAGATACCTAGAAATAAACCTAACCAAAGAGGCAAAGAATTTGTACTTAGTAAACTATAAAGTATTCATGAAAGAAATTGAGGAAGACACAAAGAAATGGAAAAATGTTCTATACTCCTGGATTGGAAGAACAAATATTGTAAAAATGTCTATTCTACCTAAAGAAGTCTACACATTTAATGCAATCCCTACCAAAATCCCATCCATTTTTTTTCTCAAACAAATGGAAGATATAATCCACAACTTATGTGGAACCAGAAAAGACCTTGAATAGCCAAAGGAATATTGAAAAAGAAAGCCAAAGTTGGTGGCATCACAATTCCAGACTTCAAGCTCTATTACAAAGCTGTCATCATCAAGACAGTATGTAACTGGCACAAAAACAGACACATAGATCAATGGAACAGAATAGAGAGCCCAGAAATAGACCCTCAACTCAATGGTCAACTAATCTCCCACAAAGCAGAAAAGAATGTCTGATGGAAAAAAGACAGCCTCTTCAACAAATGGTTTTGGAAAAATTGAACAGCCACATGCAGAAAAATGAAGTTGGACCATTTCCTTCCACCACACATGAAAACAGACTCAAAATGAATGAAGGACCTCAATGTGAAAAAGGTATCCATCAAAATCCTTGAAGAGAACACAGGCAGCAACCTCTTCAACCTTAGCCGCAGCAACTTCTTCCTAGGAATATTGCCAAAGGCAAGGGAAGCAAGGGCAAAAATGAACTACTGGGATTTCTTCAAGATCAAAAGTTTTAGCACAGCAAAGGAAACAGTTAACTAAACCAAAAGACAATCAACAGTATGGGAGAGGATATTTGCAAACGACATATCAGATAAAGGGCTAGTATCCAAAATCTATAAAGAGCTTAGCAAATTCAACACCCAACGAACAAATAATCCAATCAAGAAATGGGCAGAAGACATGAACAGATATTTCTGCAAAGAAGATATCCAGATGGCCAACAGACATATGAAAATATGCTCTACATCACTCGGCATTAGGGAAATACAAATCAAAACCACAATGAGATATCACCTCACACCAGTCAGAATGGCTAAAATTAACAAGTCAGGAAATGACAGATGCTGGTGAGGATGCGGAGAAAGGGGAACCCTCCTACACTGTTGGTGGGAATGCAAGCTAGTGCAACCACTCTGGAAAACAGCATGGAGTTTCCTCAAAAAGTTAAAAATAGAGCTACCTTATCACCCAGCAATTGCACTACTGGGTATTTACCCTTAAGATAAAAACGTAGTGAACCAAAGGGGCACGTGCACCCAAATGTTTTTAGCAGCAATGTCCACAATAGCCAAACTATGGAAAGAACCTAGATGTCCATCAACAGATGAATGGATAAAGAAGTGGTATATATATATATATATACTATGCAGCCATCAAAAGAAATGAAATCTTGACATTTGCGATGACGTGGATTGAACTAGAGGCTATTATGCTTAGTGAAATAAGTCAGTCAGAGAAAGACAACTATCATATGATCTCCCTGATATGAGGAAGTGGAGATGCAACATGGAGGGTTTGGGGGGTAGGAAAAGAATAAATGAAAAAAGATGTGATCAGGAGGGAGACAAATCATAAAAGACTCTTAATCTCACAAAACTAACTGAGGGTTGCTGGGGGGAGGGGGTTCACGAGAGGGTAGTGGGGTTATGGACATTGGGGAGGGTAGGTGCTATGGTGAGTGCTGTGAAGTGTGTAAACCTGGTGATCCACAGACCTGAACCCTGGGGATAAAAATACATTATATGTTTATAAAAAATTTTTAAAAATAAATTTAAAAACACACACACAAACACACACACAGAACCTGATGATGTACACATATACACATATTTATGGCAATAGGGGTTTTAATTTATAATTTCTTTATAAGTAATAAATTATTACATGTTTTTATGGAAATATGATAAAAGGTATCTTGTTAGAAACTATGTAAACAATAAAATTAAAATGGAAAATAAAGAAATATTACTTTCTTAGAAAGAAAAACAACCGGATATTGTACATTTTAGTCACAATTTTCTCTTTCTTTAATATCTTGATATTAAGCCACATGCTTAGAAGAATTATTTGCTAGATTATAATGCTCCATATTGAAAAATACTTACTTAAATTTAAGTTTGTTGGGGCTCGTGGGTGGTTCAGTTGGTTAAACATCTGACTCTTGGTGTCAGCTCAGGTCATGATCTCATGGATCTTGAGATGGAGCCTCGGTGGGGCTTTTTGACTTATCGGGATTTGGCTTGTGGATTCTTTCCCTCAAGTCCCTCTCCCAAATCACAAGCTCTTTCTCTCTCTCAAATAAATAAATACATTTTAAAAAAAATTGAGTTTGTTATTTCCTCTCCAATTTGCTACATATGGATCTCAAAATTATTCCAAGGATAGGGAACTGCCTCTTAGTTATCCCCAGGAATTTTAAAAGACCATTGCTTAGAAATCTAAGCAATGGCCCAAATCTATCAACGTTAAATAGGTAAACTTCCTTCCTTCCCTCCCTCCTTCTTTCCTTTCTCTTTCTTTTTCTCTTTCTTTCTCTCTCTCTCTCTCCCTTCTGTCTCCTCTGTTTCTCTCTCTCTTTTTTTAAAGATTTTATTTATTTATTTGACAGAGAGAGAGATCACAAGTAAACAGAGAGTCAGGCAGAGAGAGAGAGAGAGAGAAGCAGGCTCCCCGCTGAGCAAAGAGCCTGATGCGGGGCTCTATCCCAGGACACTGAGATCATGACCTGAGCTGAAAGGCAGCAGCTTAATCCACTGAGCCACCCAGGTGCCCTCTCTCTCTTTTTCTTTCACAAAGGAATACTATACAACCATACAGCCATATAGGTACACATAAAAGCAAAGAGGAAACTCACATTCATAATATTTTAGTTAAAGAAATAAAATACCTGAGAATCTATTCTGTATGATTCTAGCTATATGGAGTCAGAAAGAGGTCATACTGACCTATGATGATAGTCGAGTGTTTGCTAAGGACTAACACTAGCATATGTAAGGAAGACCTCCAGGGAATGTAAATATTCTATATCTTGATCTATTACATGAATATCTGTACATGTAAAAATTAATCAATGACTACACTAAAGAGTTATGGATTTTACCGTAGTCAATGAGAACTGTAATTTTTTAGGATATAACCTGGGAAAACTACAGGCTCTTTAGAGAAGTCCACACTATATCATGGCATCAGAATTAAATATTTTTTTAGTTTGCTTAATGTTTATTAGAAATGGAGGGTTTTTTATTTTATTGTTTTTGAAAGATCTTTTTGCTGAATATAGAATTACAGTTTTTTTTTATTTTTTTCCTCTCAGTATTTTAAAGACATTGTGCCTCTGTCTTTTCACTTGCAATGTTCCTGACAAGAAATACACTGTCATCTTTATATTTATTCTTGAATACCTCATTGTTTTTATTCCATTTACGATTTTTTTTCCACTAATTTTGTGCAACCTGATTATAGTTATGATATGGCTTGATGTAATTTTTGTGTGTGTGTTTCTAGTGCTTTAGATTGTTGAGATTCTTGGATCTCTGGCTTTATAGTTTTAATCTAATTAGAAAAATCTTAAGCATTATTTTTTTCCATATTTTGCCCTTCCTTCTCTCTTAGGTACTCAAATTACTTATGTAGATAATTTGTTTGGTGTCATTTCCAGTTTATTGAAACTCAGTTAAAATTCTTTATGGAGATGGTCTTTATTCTGTCTTTGTTTTTTGATAGCTTCTATTTCTAGGTCTCCAAGTTCATGAGTTTTTTCAGCAATGTCTGATTGTTACTTCCATTCCTTCTATAGAGACATTATAAATCCCATTTCAGGCTTTTGCTTTTTTTTTTTTTTTAAAGATTTTATTTATTTATTTGACAGAGAGAGATCACAAGTAGGCAGAGAAGTAGGCAGAGAGAGAGAGAGGAGGAAGCAGGCTCCCTGCTGAGCAGAGAGCCCGATGTGGGACTCGATCCCAGGATCCTGAGATCATGACCTGAGCCGAAGGCAGCGGCTTAACCCACTGAGCCACCCAGGCGCCCCATAAATCCCATTTCAATAAGTTTTATCATGAGATTTTTTAATATTTTCTGTCTATATTTTACATATTTGATCTTCCTCTAGATTCATCAGCATATGGGGTTCAGTTACAATAATTTTATTATACTTGTCTCCTAATAGTAATGTTAGTATCAACTCTAGATTGGTTTTAAATTATTGAGTCCACCCCCTTCCATTATGGGCATATTTTCCTGCTTCTTTGCCTTCCTGGTAATTTTGATTGGATTCTATGATTGCTAATATTGCTAAAATAGAAGAACCAATACCATATTGAAGCACAAAGTAGGAGGGGTAATGCTACCCAAATTCAAGACTTGCTATAAAGTTATGGTAATCAAGTCAGCATGGTATTTGTGAAAGTACAGATGAGTAGGTCAATAGAACAGAATAGAGAACCCCAAAACATAAATATAGTCAACTGAACTTAGATAAAGGAGCAAAACAATACAATGGAACAAAGACAATCTCTTAAACAAATGTTGCTGGAACAACTGGACATCCACATGCAAAAAAGTGAATCTAGACAAAGACCTTACGCCCCTCATAAATATTAACTCAAAATACTTTACTTGAAAGCTTTAAATATAAATGCAAAAGTATAGAACTCCTAGAAGATAACAGGAAAACACTTAGATGACCTTGAATATAAAAACTATATTTAGATACAGCACCAAAGACATAATCTGTGGAAGAAATAATTATTAGCTAGAGTTCATTAAACTTAAAACAACAACAACAGGGGCACCTGGGTGGCTCAGTGGGTTAAGCCGCTGCCTTCGGCTCAGGTCATGATCTCGTGTCCCGGGATCAAGTCCCGCATCGGCCTCTCTGCTCAGCAGAGAGTCGGCTTCCTCCTCTCTCTCTCTCTCTGCCTGCTTCTCTGCCTACTTGTGATCTCTCTCTGTCAAATAAATAAATAAAATCTTTAAAAACAACAACAATAACAACAACAACACCCCTCAATTCTGCAAAAGACAGTATCAAGAGAGTAAGACAAACCACAGACTGGGAGAAAATATTTGCAACAGAATACATTTGATAAAGGACTGTTATACAAAATATACAAAGAACACTTAAAACTCAATGATAAGAGAACAAAACAACAAAAGCAATTAAACAATGCACTAAACACACTAAAAGACACATCACTGAAGAAGATATACAGGTGGCAAGTGAACATTTGAAAAATTCTTTGACGAACACGCCATCAGGAAATGAAAATTAAAACCACAGTGAACATACCATTTGGTTCAAACAACCAAAAGGTTCTTTAAAAACGTTTGTTTATAATAATGATCATTCATTATTTTAAAGGCATTATTTTTAATGAAAAAGAGATACATGGGTACACTCTTATTGGGAGGTCCATTTGGTCTACTTATGTTCAAATCCTAGTACCTTTGAGGAATTGTGTGACCTTGTACTATTTATTAGTTTTTTTAAGCTACAGCTGTTCCATCTGTATAATGGAGATAATAACAACACTACTTCACAATAGTATTATGATAATCTACATAATTTTCTTGGTGCCTAGTTTATCCTGATTAATTTTCAATATTTATTACCAAGTGAATTTGAAAGTATGCAGTTTTTAATACTTTAAAACCACTTGAAAGTGCCTCTGCCTCTTTCCATTAAACAACCTCAGCAAACAACCTCAGCAAACATATACAAGTGATTAATGTAACAAGTATATATTGTGATAAAAAAATATGTTAATCTGACATGTTCAGTGGACATGTGCAATGGTCAGGTCATGATCCTAGGGTCCTGGCATTGAATCCCGCGTGGGCTCCTGCTCAGCAGGGAGCCAGCTTCTCCCTCTGCCTGCTGTTCCCCCTCTTTGTGCTCTCTCTCTGACAAATAAATTAATAAAACAGCAAACCAACAAACAAAAAAAAACCAAAAAAAACCCCAAAGCAAAACCAAACCAAACCATGATTTCTTTCATACCTTGAGATTTTAATTTCATAAGTTAAAATATCGTAAATGAAACAAAATAAACATACATATAATAGTTTGTATAAGTGGTTAGTGGAATTCTCTTTTATTATTTTGTTAGTGTTAAGGAGAAAAAAAAGTATGTATTTTAATCTCTTTTTTATACGATCTATATTGGTTATAAATTTATAACAGTCAGTTGGGTGGGGGTATCTGTAGCAGAGGCTTCTTGGAATTGCAATAATTTTAAAAATTAAAATTAAAGTTTAATTTAATTTTAAATTTTTATTTTATTTTAAAATTATTTAAAATTAATAATTTTAAAAACAGGTTTGGGGGTGCCTGAGTGGCTCAGTGGTTTAAGCCTCTGCCTTCGGCTCAGGTCATGATCTCAGGGTCCTGGGATCAAACCCCGCATTGCTCTCTGCTCAGCAGGGAGCCTGCTTCCCCCCTCTCTCTCTGCCTTCCTCTCTGCTTACTTGTGATCTCTCTCTGTCAAATAAATAAATAAAATCTTAAAAAAAAAGGTTTGGAACATCTTGTTTGATTACCATTTTATTCTTGCTAAAAGCACACGGAAGTATTTGGCCTCTCACTGGAGCTTCATTTTAGAAAAACACATTATGAACATTATATAACATACGTATTTTCTTTCAACCTAAAAAACCTTTTAGGTCATAAAAAGAAAATGAGGATTATTATCAGGTGCGACAATAAAAGGATGAACTAAAGAGCTGCTCTTGGTTTTATTCATGTAATCTCATTTTAAGAAATGATGCTGGAATCAGAATAAAGAACATAAGCAGGAAAGTCTGTGGTATTTTCTAATGACTAATCTTCAGTCGACTTCTCAAAGCATCTTATATTAAATTATGAATCTCTGATAGATGTTCCTAACCCAGCTCTGACAAAGATCCTGAAATAAAATATAGTGATACCACAATATTTCCTCATTGTAACCCAATTTCCCTCAGATAAACAGCTTTTATGCCAAATAGACTATGAGGAAAGAAGACAGTGTTTATAAGAAAAGAAACAGAAAAAAATACGAAGATGTTTGGGGAATCTGTTTCAGGATGTATTTATATGGACCAAACTATACTCTTAATCTTATTTTTTTTCTTCTAAACAGAGAGATCTATAGGTAGAAGTATAAGGAAGTATCACTGTTATCACAATAATGTACTGTAATGGGTTAGTGGTCAAGATCTTGGGAATGACCCAATATGAGAAAGACCCAGTGTATTTTAGTACATTGATTAAGACCAGAGAATGTAGCACAACTAACTGGATGCCTAGTACTATTAACAGTATTCTTTGGGTCACATAGTATTAACAGCTGAGATGGGGATACCTAGAAAAACTATTATGCCTTATATATCAGTATGTTGAGTAGACTTGACAAGGCTTCATGTAATGACATGTGAGAACAGAAAAAAATGTTTGGTGGGGGATCAAAGGAAATAACAGAAATTGCTTTAATCTTGAAAATATTATTTGAGACACTTCTTATAGTGTTGTCCTATATATGTATATAATATTTATATATTATAATACATTACGTATGTATATGTAAATTAATGAATATTAATTTTCTCTCCAATATTTTGTTTTGAGAAAAGCAATACAGTTGGCAATTCTTAAAAAAGTTATCTTTAGAAGTCAATAATGTACCAAATGAATCAGATCTTTCCTTGTCTGTACTCAGTTTCTTTCATTCTTTACTTAATAAACCTTTGAAGTGTGTTTCCTCACAGCTGAGCACTGGGTACAAAATGACAAAGCATGACTGATAACATTGATGAGTAATGTTAGTACAGTAACTGTAATAAAGTGGTAAATAAATAATTGGTATAGAAAACAAATTGCCACAGGAGTACTTCTATTGCCAAATTATGGGCACAGAGTTCCTAGAAAGAACAACCAGTTTTTAAAAGACTTCCCGTAAAAATTCAGCAACATTTCTCTTGTAAGCTATAATACTTACAGCAACATTGCAAATATTGGACAGAGGAAATTATATCATTGGGAGATGTGAGCCAAAAATGGCTGGGAAACTGAAACAATAGGAATAATGAAGACATGTTGGGAAGCTGGCAATTGGGAGTATTTAATGAGAATATTGGGTATTCAGTAAATATCTAGATAAGCAGTTTTCTCTTCTAGAGTAAATAGAGTTTTATGATGCAGTCAAGAGTCTTATGTTTTAATGAGATTTGATAATATGAGACATGTGATCGAAGAAAATTCATATTATTTCTTTATACTAATGTTCTTTTTCTAAGGTAAGTAGACTAATAAAAGACTAATAAAATTACAGAGACTGATAAAAACAGGTGAAATCTTTGGACATTTACTTCCATACTGTGTTGGCTTATATTGTTCATAAAGTTGTAATTTTTCTTATGATTAAGTTATAAAATGCCCACCTTAAAATCTGGGTATCTTATTACTTGTGGGTAACTCTGTCAAATGACATGGCATGAAATATGCTAATAATATTGATTAATATTAGACCCGGCAATACTAAGTTGTCTTTATTTATGGACTATTTAGGTATATTATTTTGGATAGCTTTAAGGTTGATAGACATAATATCCATGAAACAATTGGTGGAAGTATTGGCTATATCTTTTTTTTTTTAAGATTTTATTTATTTATTTGACAGACAGAGATCACAAGTAGGCAGAGAGGCAGGCAGAGAGAGAGGAGGATGCAGGCTCCCTGCTGAGCAGAGAGTCCCATGTGGGGCTCGATCCCAGGACCCTGAGATCATGCCCTGAGCCGAAGGCAGAGGCTTTAACCCACTGAGCCACCCAGGCGCCCCTATTGGCTATATCTTAATCAAGATATAAGACTGTAAGATTTATTATTTATTATTATTATTATATTATTATTATTATATATTATAGTTAGTTATTATTTATTATAGCTAAAGTAATTTAGAGTATGTCATTTTTACCAATGAAATAGATCAATAGAACAGAATAGAGAATCCAGAAATAGAACCACACAGATATGCTCAACTTATTTTTTAAAAAGATTTTATATATTTATATGAGAAAAAAAGAGAGTACAGCAGGGGGAGCAGAGGCAGAGGGTGAAGCAGGCTGCTCACTGAGTAGACAGCCCAATGTGAGGCTCAATCCCAGGACACTGGGAACATGACCTGAGCCAAGGGCAGACAGTCAACCAACTGAGCCACTCAGGTGTCCCTCAACTTCTTGTTTTAATAAACTTAGATTTTGGAGCAGTTTTAGGTTCACAGAAAAATTGAGTGTAAAGTACAGAGAGTATCAGACAAGCATCGCTGTGTAAGTTTAAGATATATGGCATGATGGTTTGCTTTACACATATTGTGAAATGATTACACAATAGGTTTAGTTAGCATCTATCATCTCATACAGATAGAATGAAAGAGATTTAAAAATTATCCTTGTGGTGGGAATTCTTAGTATCTACTCTCTTTGTACCTTCCTCCAGTTCTGCCTGAAGGCCAGGGTTGGTGGGAGGTGTGCTGGATAATATTCCCTTATGTATATGGATACTACCTCACTATCTTTTCATCCCTCAACACATACTTAGGTTGTTGCCATCACTTGGTCATTGTAAATAATACTTCTATGAACATGGGTTTGCAGATATCTTTTCTAAAAATTTTTTTCTAAGTTAACTGTCATTTCCTTTGGATATATTCCTAGAAGTGGGATTGTCAGATCATATGGTGGTTCTGTTTTTAATTTTGGGGAAACTTTTGACACTGGCTTTTTATCCTAGTATAAAATTCCCTTGAGATACATCCAAGCATTATTTACAATGACCAAGTGATGACAGCAACCTAAGTATATGCCCCACCCTCTTTACCCTCTAACAATCCTGGCCTTCAGGCAGAACTGAGGAAGGTACAAACTTCTAGGGATATAATGTATAATATCATGACGATAGTTAACATTACTGCATGGTACATGGGAAAGCTGTTAAGAGAGTAGATCCTAAGAGTTCCCATCACAAGGAGAATTTTTAAAATTTCTTTTATTCTATCTGTATGAGATGATGAATGCTAACTAAACCTACTGTGCAATCATTTCACAATATATGTGAATCAAACCAGTGTGCTATATACCTTAAATGTATATAGTTATGTATATCAATTATTTCTCAATAAAACTGGGTTAGAAACATGAGCTGCATGAAATATTTTCCAAATGCCAAAATTATAGAGATGAAGAACAAATTAGTCATGCTGGGGTTCAAGTATAGTGGGATAAGATAGATATGACTGTGAAGAAATAATGAAAGAGATCTTCGTGGTGATGAAATTATTCTGCATTTTGATTGCAGGGCTGATAATATTTTACACATCTGATAAAATGATTTGGAACTATTCATAGACATTGTACTAATGTCAATTTCCCAGTTTTATATTGGGTCTCTGAAATTTTCTGTGTATCTATAATTATTCTAAAAAGAAATGTTGCAAAATAAATTAAAACATGAAATTAATTTAATATTTAATCCAACAGGCCAAATATTGTTTCACTGTACAATCAAGACAAATATATCAATTAAAATAACATAATTTCCGCCATTCTATTTGAGTTTATCTTATAACTTTCTAACTCTATTCTATTAATCTATGTGTGGGTTCTCTAAACAGTACTACACTCATGATTTTTGTAGGTTTATAGTATATCTTGAGGTCAGGTAGAGATAATTCTCCCATTACAGGTGAAACTTTTAATTTATGCAGTCAGAAAGCTTTAAAATACTTGAGAAGATTAATTATATCTTCTAAGTATACTCTGTACTAATGTCTTTAAATTCACTGTCTTTTTTTGTTATTTTATCTCTGATTTCATCTAGTGAAATTGTCCAAAATTTCTCATTGCAGGCTCTGTCATGAGACTATAGCACACCATTTATATATTTCAATAATGAAATTCAAAAGAGAGGCTGCTGGTGGCTCAGTCAGTTAAGCATCTGCCTTCAGCTCAGGTCATCATGTCAGGGTCCTGGGGTAGAGTCCTGCATTTGGCTCTCTGCTCAGTAGGGAGCCTGCTTTTTCCCTCTGCCTGTAGCTCAGCCTGCTTGTGCTCTCTTTCACTTTCTGTCAAATAAGTAAGTGAAATGTTAAAAAATTTTCAAAAAATAAGTTGATACTAAATTATAATGAAGACATTCATCAAATTTTAATAACAAATAATAAACAATTTTATTATTTAATAAATAACAATAAATAACAATGAATAAATTTCAAATTTATTTATAAAATAAATAATAAAAAATAATTTTTAAATTAAATAATGAAGATATACACCAAATTTTAAAATGATTCACTATTGCGATACTGCTCAGTACAGATTGAAATTTAGTATCATATATGTAACTCTTAAATTTAATCCAAGAGAATATAATCACAGAAGTCCCAAGAGAATTTGACCTATTAAATTTATAATGTACACTTAAGAAAAGGATTAAAATAGTTTCCAACTACTTTTGAATTTAATTTTACACACATACATCAAATACAACTTATGAGTAAATGAATCAGATGTAAAAAATTGTGTGTGAATAAAAAAAGAAAAAGAAATGAAATTATTTTTGTTTCAGGTAAGACATACTGTTTTCTTTCCTGGCTCTCTTCCTTGATCTTCAGCTTTCAGTCTCTTGAGATCTACATTAATGATAAGAATTCAAGAACACATAGGTATGGGAACCAGTAATTATAAAATTAAAATAACTTTCTAACCGGTTTGTATGACAAAACTGTTAAAATTACAATAGCCTTTAAATGCATTTGCCAACTCCTTTGATATTCTTACTTCTGAGGAAATAGATTATAAGTATAGTATCTGCAACATGGTAGAGCACAATTCTGAATACAAACAAACAAAAATAATACTGAGACCGATGTTTTTGGTATATTAAACATTTGGTGTCTGGAAGAAATCTCAAAAGATAATTTTGAGGAATATTTGTGTGATTATTCTATACTCTTATTACTTTACTTATAGATCAGTGGAAGAAAACAGAACACAGAAGTAGAACCTCACAAATAAGCCCAAGTGATTTCTGACAAAGGTCCTAAAGCACAGTTCATTAGAGAAAAACAGTAATTTTTTTCAGCAAATAATGCTGAAGCAGTTTGATGTTTATAGATAAAACAAGACAAATGAAGAGTTACATTTCCTCCTAAAGGCAATGGAGGGGGCTAAGCAATATTATCTGTGTTTTGATTTACAGTTTATTGTCAATTAGATTGCTTTCAGTTGTAACTAACAGAAAATGCAAGTAAATCATCTGAAATAATCAAGACTTATTGGGTCATTCAACTGAAAGAGCTAGATCTAATTCAGAAAACAGACTTGATTTGATCTGGAATCTACTTTGTTTTTCTCCAAATTCTTATTAATCTGCCTCTGTTTGGATATTGGCTTCATGTTCAGTCTGGATCCCTTAAAGGTGAAGATGACTAAAAAAATCATCCATCCTCATTAGAATGGAAAGAATTTTTGAGGCTTTGTGTTTACCAAACTATTTATTCAATGCTTGTTATCTATGGAATGATATGGGATAATTAGATTGGTATGGTTACCATAATAATCTAATTGGCTCAGAATCTGAGTGACTGGGGTTCCACATCATTCCTGAAAATGAACGTGAAGTTAATTCTGCCTAACCAACTGAGTGTTCTTTTTATAAGGAGGTTGTTGAGAAGTGATTGTTGTGTTGAGATATGCTGGATATTTTGTATCTGTTTCTCAGTCAGAGAGACAAAGTGAGCCATGAAATTGGGATAAATTATGGGTGAGATTTGGTTGCAGTGTTACAGCTAAAATCCTTGAGAACTTGCTTGAATAATGGGATATTGTTTCTGTAAAGAACTGGGAAGATAAAGATGAGAAAGAAAAAGAAAATAATGTAATTGAAAATATTGTGTATCTCAGTTGTTGGTGCTGTCGGAATTTTGTGAAGGACAAGTTATTTTTAAGAACATGTTTATGAATATTTGATACTTTATATGAAACACTGACAGTACACTGAGACTTGTAGAACAGATGAAAGCGATCCAGGCAAAAAGAGGAAAAAAAAAATGTTTGACTCAATGGGGCATCAAATAAGCACACATATTTCAATAAAATATGATATTCCCTCCTGATTCCCACTACTCCCCCACTAAGATATTTAGGTATAAACAAGTTGCAACAAAATAATAGGGATACATATTTTGGAATACATACAGAATCAAAAATGGTTTTATAAGAGCCAGTGTAAAATGTTTAAATAATCTACTATATTAGAAAATGTTATGGAATTAGAGCAGGGCTTAAGAACTGAATTAAACGCTACTTCCCTAACCTTGAAGTGCATGAACATAGAGTTCTGGGTCATAATCTAAAGTGGGGTTGAGGTAGCAAGACCAGAAATGTGTTATTCATTTTCCCCATAAAGATAAAATGAGAATGAATGTGTGGAATCAAAAGAGGGAGGAAAGTCAGAAGGTGCCAAAGAGCTCAGAGACACTAAAGACTAAAGCGTAGTCTGACCTAAAGAAATTCCAGGAATTCTATTTATTTTTGACAGATTTCAAAGAAAAAAAAATCGTGAGAAGAGTGACATCTAATATATATATATATATATTTTATGTTAATGGACTGAGCATGTTCAGTTGAACCTCCCTGAATTTTTGAGCGAGTATGCCCCAGGAGCAGGAGCAGATTTGTTTCTTTCCATCTTTCAGTCAAAATCCTCAGCAGGCTTTTTCTTTTTTAGAAGTTGACAAAATAATTCTAAAACATATATAAAAATAATAGCTAAGAAAAGTTTGACAAATAATACAGTTGAAGGATTATGCTACCAGATTTCAAGCCTTCCTGTAAAGCTACAGTTTACTAATGGTGAAAAGACTGACAGATCAACTAATGGAACATAAGGGCACTCAAATAAACTCACTCATATATGGTCATTTTCTTAAAAACAAATGTGACAAGCTAACTTAATGGGAAAAGGGTAGACTTCCCCATCAAATGGAGATAAGTAAACTCGATATCTACAATATGTTAAAAAAAAGAATATGAACAAATTTTACATGTTATGCAAAAATTAAGTTCAGATGGATCATATAGGTAAATGTAAATTATAAAGGTCCCACAGGAAACTAAAAAGCAGTATCT
Organism: Neogale vison; assembly: GCF_020171115.1. Lineage (NCBI taxonomy): Eukaryota > Metazoa > Chordata > Mammalia > Carnivora > Mustelidae > Neogale > Neogale vison. The sequence continues at coordinate 75,441,361 of NC_058101.1, forward strand.
TAGATATGATATAAAGAATACTAACAATAGAAACAGAAATAATGCATCAAATTTCATCAAAACTAAACATTTGCTTTTTAAAAATCACTGTTAATAAAAATAAAATAAAAACCATATATTAGGATATAGCATGATATTTACCATATAAATATCTAATTAAAACTTATATCCCTAATGATATATTTATATCCAGAATAATATATATATATAGATATAGATATCTTGAAAATGACTGACAAAATTATAATCCAATAGCACAGAGGATTACTTGGAAAAAGAAAGACTTCAAAAAAGGAAATGTATAAATGGCCAATGAAAAGACATTTGACATAATTAGTCTAGAGGGAAATTAAAATTAAAACCATAATGAGATTATACTTCACACCCCTAAGGATGTCTAAAATCAAAGGGATTAATAATACCAAGTGTCTTAGAGGATATAAGAATATGAAATCATAAAAATTTGGAAAATAGTTGACATTTCCTTGCAAAGTTAAATATATACCAGCAACATAACCCAATAATTCCATTCCTAAGTATATACCTTAATGGAATGAAAAAATGTACAGAAATTTCACAGAAACTTTAATCATAAAAAACAAAAATTAGGTGAGTTGATATACATTTATATAATAGAATATCACCTAGCAAAAGGAGCAAACTAAAGCTTTTCTAAAAGAATGAAGAAAGAGTATAATTTGGTTGAGTAAAAGAAACCCAACACACACTAAAATGAGCCCTACATATTGACAGTTAATATTAAGTTCTCAGGGTGTCCAGGTGGCCCGGACACTTGGTTAAGGGTCTGCCTTCAGCTCAGGTCATGATCCCAGGGTCCTGGGATGGAGTAGGGCATCAGGGTCCCTGCTCAACGGGGATCCTACTTCTCTCTCTCCCTCTGCTTATACCTCACTTTCTCACTTCTCTCTGTCAAATAAGTAAATAAAATCTTTAAAAAATACGTTAAGTTCTCAGTCAGCAGAATTAAGATTTGAAGAAAAGTATCAAGTCAGTGGTTGCCTGGGGTTGAGGGACAGAGAGAGAAAATTCAATGGGGTATAGGAAACTTTTGGGGATGATGGAATATGTATCTTGTTGAGGTGGTACTTAAACTAGGCTTATATCTGTCAGTACATATTGATCCGTAAACTTAAATCTGTGTATTTTATTTTATGAAAATCAGCTCAATGAATGGATTATAAAAAACAGACAATCTTAAAAAACAGACTTTGTGAAGTACAGAGCCATAATTCTTTGTCACGTAGTAGCCTAAAGTGATCTTACAAATCCTAAAGAAATTGGGAAGCTTGAAAACAATTAATGTTAGCAGGGAACCAAACACTTTCACACACTTCATAGTTTATAAAAATTTTAAAAATTATTTTCACATATTGTAATTAATGGAAAAGTTTTGGAAGCTTGAGGCTTTTAGGATGCCACTATTGGCAGATAGCAGAGGCAGAAGAAAAAAGGGAGATACACAGATTAATAGGCTTTATCTTTTCTTTGCTTTATAAATCACTTTGGATTTGAAAACATACAAATAATATTAATAAGAATAGCTAGGCATTTGGAGTAATAAGGGGAAGCCAGACAAGTTTTTACTTCAAAACATGTCATGCTTGACTATAAATGAACTCTCTAGCAATAAGATCAAGTTTAGCTTGAAATTATGGCCCTGTGAAAATTATGAATTTTGTAAAACATCTCCCCTCAGATGTATCGCCTTCTCCTTCTTTTGTTCTTTCTCCCTCTCTTTCTTCTTCTTTTTATTAGTAATGCAATTTTTTGTCAGTAAATTGGATTATCCCCTGTGTTCTCATTTTAATGCAATTTATATACAACATGTTGCTGCTATTTTTAAATGAAAAATTGATCTATTGTTATAAATTAAAACTTGTCATGTTTCTTTTTGTCCCTGGAAGTTAATTTCTATTACTAAGAATTTTGTCTTACTTTTCCCCCTGACAAGGCAAGGCTTACAGGTAGAAGTACCTGTAAGCAAATACCTCGTGCTAAGTTTCTGCCTCTAGGCAGAGATCCTGGCAGTGTTGCTCTATGTACAGTTAATGGACCATGTCATAAAGATACGTATTGGTAGACAATGAGAATTGATGGATACATGAATGTTTGCAACATTTGGGTAGAGTTTTAGTCAGGAGTGTTTGGACCCTTTTCATCTGGGTACAGCGTATAAATCTGTACATAGATCAGTTTTGAATACATACTTTTGCTTTTGTGATGCTAGGTAGATCTACTTTCCAGAAGGAAAGGTAATCAAAAGTACACATTCGGGGTGCCTGGGTGGCTCAGTGGGTTAAAGCCTCTGCCTTTGGCTCAGGTCATGAACTCAGGGTCCTGGGATCAAGCCCCGCATTGAGCCTTGCATCGGGCTTTCTGCTTAGCGGAAAGCCTGCTTCCTCCTCTCTCTTTGCCTCCCTCTCTGCCTACTTGTGATCTCTGTCAAATAAATAAACAAAATCTTAAAAAAAAAAACCACATTCTACTTCCCTTAAGGGCTGCCAATAAAATTTGCATTTAAGTTGTATATGTGGCCTTGAACAATAGGTTCTAAAAGACACAAGATTTTGATTGAAATTGAAAATAGCTTTGATGTTATTTTGGTGTCCTTTGTGTGTGGGTATGCATGTGCATGTGTGATTTTAGAATATCACATTCTACCTGTGAATACTGTTGTGAAACACAGACTTTTATGTAACTACTACACAGTGTGTTTGCCAAAAACAAATAAATAAACGTGCAATGCTTTAAAGTAATGGCATAAACAAACATTATAGTCTCTTAATCTATGCTATGAGGGCCATTTATTTTTAAGGTTGCCACTTTTTAATTTCACTGAATCCGAACAAAACAACATCACTGAGTCTTCCTTTATAATTGTCAGTATCTGCTCAAAAGCTCTCTTCCATCATACTTAAACAAAACTGTCATTTTGCAAAATTGGGTTATTAATTTCCCCAAGGAATGAGTCTCAACCTTTGTGGTACTTTTACAATATAATTATTAAGAGAAAGTTCCTGAATACTTAACGAAAGGTATTTACATCATATAAATACCTTCACTCTTCTGGTCTGTATGCAGTGGCTGCATTACCATCTGCCAAAGGTTTCAGTTGACTGATGCTAAAGCAATAAATTAATACAGTAAAAGATGGTACCAACAGTTTTAAACCAATTAAAATGTTTGAAGCAGGCCCAATGCATGTTAAAATATTATGCTTATTCCTGCCAATAGTCATGCAGGAAAGAAATATAATGAGTCAACCATAGCTGAAGAACAGAGAACAGGAGTCAGGGGTGCTCTTCTTTGCAGGCTCTTGTAGCAAAGGATCATATAATTAAAAAGTAAATCCTGGCAGGTGCCCACGCTCGTCACCACATCACCCATAAATCTCAGGCGAAGGTGCAACTTCTTTGACAAAGTTTGGTATTTTATATCTGTTTGAGATATCTCTACTGATTGGGATCTATTAGTAGAAAACTAACATTTAATTTCCAGAATTGCCAGATATCGTTATAAAGAGAAGATAGACATTGGCCACAAAATGACTTTGAAAAATATTTTTCTGTCTAGTTTGTTGTTGTTTTGTTTTAAAGCTAGTTTTTATTTTTTAATGCAAATGTCTAAAAAGAAAGCAAGTGAAGATTTTATCAAATTCTCTCAATGCATAGGTGAGTCCCATCAGGTCATTTAAGATTGGAAAAGCAAGGGGTTTATCAGGTTTCATATACACGATAGTAAATGTTATCTCTCAGCACAATTTTAAGTATTTGCAAATATGAACAGCCATGTAAATTCACATTTCTAAGGCTGGTAATGTGCACCTTAAATTCTGATTATTAAATAAAATGGATGGGTCTTAGTGGTGGAAGTTTAGTTCTGTAGTATTTCTGAGAGGTGTGCTCTGTTTGATGGCTACTTAACCTTAGTTTCATTATTTGCAGTTAAATTTAATTATAGCTGACACTTGAAAACTTGGGTTTGAACCGTGCAGGTCCACTTATATGCAGATTTTTTTTTTTTAACATTTCCAGTCAAAAGTAGGCTTTTAGTGGTTAAGCTTTGGGGGAGTCAAAATTTATTCTTGACTGCTATGGGGTTGGCACCCCTAATCCCTGTGTTGTTTAAGGGTCGACTGTATTCCTTCCTCAAGCCCAATTTGTTGATCCAGTCTTTTGATTGTGTGGGCAATTTTAGGGACACTAACATAAAAACAAAACAAAACACACTAGGAATTCCTAAATACCGTTTTATCTGTATCTATCATTTATCTCCTATCTCTACTTATTTTTTTGAGTATAGTTGACATACGATCTTATATTAGTTTCAGGTATCCAACTTAGTGATTTGACAAGTTTATACCTTATGCTATGTTTACCACAAGTTTAATTACTATCTGTCCCACTATATAGATTTTGCAATATCAATGACTACATTCCTTATGCTGTGCCTTTCATTTCCATGACTTCTTTTTTTTTATCTTTATTTTTTTTAAAGATTTTTTATTTTTATTTATTTATTTGAGAGAGAGAGACAGTGAGACAGAGCATGAGCGAGGAGAAGGTCAGAGGGAGAAGCAGACTCCCCATGGAGCTGGGAGCCTGATGTGGGACTCGATCCCGGGACTCCAGGATCACGCCCTGAGCCGAAGGCAGTCGTCCAACCAACTGCGCCACCCAGGCGTCCCCATTTCCATGACTTCTTGATTCCATAACTGGAAACCTGTATCTCTCTCTTCTCTTCACTCCTTTTGCCCATTGCCCCACCTCATCCCGTCTGGCAACCATCAGTTTGTTCTCTGTATTTATAGGTCTGATTCTGCTTTTGGTTTTTTTATTCATTTGTTCTATCTTATTAAACGAGTTTTATGAGTACTATGGTGATGACACAGACTGTTTCAAATGTCAAGCGTCTCTGAGAAATATGCCTAGACAAGCTTGGCTCACACGTGGCCCCCCCGAGTCCTAGAGTGCAGTGAATGGTCTCATCGCAGTCATGTGTGCACAGCTGAAACCCAGGGGTCAGGCGGGTTAAACTCCATCGAAATATAGAAACAATCTTACTCCCAAAGTGGGAAAATACTGTTCTGGGAAAACAAAACAGTTAATGTCCACTACAATGCTGATTTGATGCTCCCTTTTCTGCTCACATTTTTTTTTTTTAGTTTCCTAAACATATCTTGCCATGTAATTGTTTATTTGGCCAAACGCACAGTAATTACATGCATGGGTGAGTAATTACATCACACAGGATGATGTCATACTTCCATGATTGCTCTTTGATGACCTCTAGTGCCACTGCCTGCAGACAATGCTTCACTGTCATCAGTTACAATCAAAATAATTGGCAAACCTAATATCAAATATTTCTGAGTGCTATATGCCACACACTTTTCTAAGCATCTTGCTATCATTGAGAAAGAACAATTATATTAATTAAGGTATCTGGAAGAAGAAAAATTTGGGTTTGAATTGTTCCTCCTGATGGGAGCTTACCATTCTAAGTTTTTATTTTTATATGGAAATTATTGTAGCTCTTATTCCATTGCCTCATGATGATATTTATTTATTTATCTTGTGATATTTAAATGAAAACCAGAAATAATTAATTAACTAATTTATTAATTTATTATGTATTTATGTGTATATTTATTTTAGAGACAGAAAGAGAGTGTGACAGGGCAGGGAGAGAAATAAGAAGAGGGAGAAAGATATTTAAGCAGGCTCAATGCCCAGCATGGAGCCCAATGCAGGGCTCAATCTCAAGGCCCGGAGATCATAACTTGAGGCAAAATCAAGAGTCAGTGGCTTAACCAACTGAGGCCCCCAGGTGACCCAGAAATCTACACATTTAGCATAATATCTGGTATATGCCTAGGTTCCAGCAAATGTTATTCATTAATATCATATGCAAAGCCAAGATTTTGCATAATTATGTTATTTGTTCATTTCCACAAAGGTAAAAGATAACATGACTAAAATTTTATCTCTCTGACTTCAGAATCCTTATTTTAAACATTGCATTTTTCTTCCAGGAACTCATTATTAATGAAATAGATTTTCTATTATATTTTAACTATAATACATAAAGTCAGAATTTTTATGCGAAAGATACAGTTGGATGTATAGGAAGCTTAGATGCTACTTTACACATGAGGACTTTAGAGCAAGAAAATATTCAGTTCCATGTCAAATATCACAGAACTGGCTAATGGATGAATTGAAACCAGAAATTAGGGCTTTTAACTCCCAGTTTAGTACTTGAAAATGATGTTACATTGAAACAATTAAGAGGAAGTACGTAACATATATGTGGTTTCTGAACTATCATAATAAATTGAAAATCAATACCAGTGATTCATGACCAAATTTTAAAAAGAGTATGTTCAATAATACTGAAGTTACCCCTTTCCTCCCTGATAAACATCTTCACTATCTTGAATTTTACTAACACCGTTTTTTTTAATGCTACCATATCTGTATTTGTCTACTTGTTTAATTTTGCTTGTTTTTGAACCTTATACAAATTGCATCAAGCTACTGAATATCATTAATCTATTATAATGACAGAAGACCTGATATGTTACCCCTCTCATATAGAATATAGAGCATATTGAGGGGGGGGAATAGTTTATTGAAGGAATTCACTGTAATGTAATTTCTTAGCTGTATTTGTCACTTTCTGAGTATCCGTAAATCATCTGAAGCTGTCAAGAAGAGAAGACTCACATGGGATTATTTATCTATACTGGAAGGACAAATGTAATTCTTTAACTAAGACAACCCACTTTATGGAAGGAATCTGTTAGTTTTCAGAAATAATCATGAATACCAACCAAATGGAAACAGATTACTTGGGTGAAAAATTAGGCACTATTAAAATATAAAATATTAGATAGTGTGAATGCTTTTGTCTCGATGTCTGCTCACTCAAGAAACAAACGCAGAGTGTTAAAGCCAGGGAAATCTCTCCAGTGACACACCTAAATAAAAGTAGAATCACATTTTAAATCATGTGACCCCTCGTGATTTGCCCATTTCTCCCTTAATCTTCTGAATTCTCTCCAGACCCCCTATCAAATCCTATCTTCTTACCCTATATCAATTTGCATAATATATTTCATTTGTCATCACTGATTATTAATGTGATGATATAAAATAAGTAACATGTTTTGTTCTCTCTCAATTCCAATATATTTAATCACATATACTAAAATAAAAACTGCAAAAGATATGCAAGGACAACATGAGTAATAAAAATATTGTGTTCCATCTCCTTAAACACCTTTGGTTTCACATAGAGAAAGTCCGAACTAGGATCAACTGGATAACTTCATACATTCACAGTGCTACTGTCCCACCACTGCCTGAAGGATTTTACTCCCCTTCAACCATTTTACCAGTTCTTCAAAACTGCAGTCCAAGCATTACCTTCTCTAGAAAGCCAGCTTGATCGTCGAGTCAGAGAAAGAATCTTTTCCTCTAAGAATCCATAGCACCCATTCATATGTCTGTTATGAGCCATCATTACTTTGAACTGTGATCATGATGTTTTTGACTACAGTAGCTTTGAAGATGGGAATTATGTCTTATTTATCCACTCTCAACATGAAACAAACTATTATGTAGATGGAATACATTTGAGGACTGGAGAGATGAACTAGTGGAAAGAGTTTCTTAGGTGTAATCAACAGAACAGTTTCTATACAACAGTGGTCATATATTCTCTTCTCCTTGTCTTTCCCAAATTTTACTAATAATCCTAATGCTTCTTAGCAGTTTGGGTTAGATTACATCTATTATTTATTTATTTAAAATCAGGGCTTCTTTTATGAATTAGCTTAAATATCAGTATACTCAATTAGGACACATACTACGGTAATACCTAAGCCTTTCTTTGAATTTAGCAATAATAATGCTTCTATAATATAAGCTATATTTTGCATTATCCTGTAAAATCAATCTTCATAGCTTATAGCCAATATGGCAAAAGTTCAGCAGATTTTGAATGGAAACAAAGTGAATCACCCTGGAAAGGACAATGATCAAATAATAGCATAGGTTTAATATTGTTAAAATTGTGACTGTTAAATCAGAAGAAGAAACTGTTGATTTAACCTCCTTATATGAAACATAACACTGTGTTTACCTACATTTCAAATAAAAGTGTCTTTTTATGATCACATGCCTAACATTAAATGTGTGAAGCAGCTATGTGCATGAGTGACTTTTGAAAAGGATAAAAAGGGTTCTGCAGATCAGGAAATACCAGTTTAATCACAACCTTACTTATTTTAAAGTTTGAGAAACATATTTCAATTTAAAATAAATACATTCCATTGAATGCTAAATGATTGGCATTATGCAAATTAGAGATAGACCATTATAATAGTGCTTCACACAGGTGTACTGTATTTCAAACTACCATCACAATAATCGACTCAGTTTTCATTTGACAAGCATAGAAACTGTATTGTAAGCTTGCCATGCTTTGAGATTTATCACTAAAAAGCTGTCTTTAAAGCATTTCTGAGTTGCAAATTAATTATAATGAAGCACCATTATGAAGTTATTATTGTCAATGCATTTTACATACTTTGCAGAGTGCTTTTACAAAAATAGTCATGTTTTTAAGGACCATCATCAGACACATATTCTGATTGCCAAAGAATGAATAAAATAAATAAAAGAGTCAATTACATTTGGAATAGAATTAGAATTAGGTACAGATGAAATTGACTAAAATAGTTTATAGCACATTTGGAAATTTTGATAGTGTAATAGTATTCTTGATAATGATAACTAAGATTTATTGAAAGGTTACTGAATATTCTAGGCACTGAGATAAGGCAAAATGGATCTGAATTATTTTAAGACTTTATTTAACACACACATTGGGAGAGAGAGAGGGAGAGACAGTGAGAGAGGGAACACAAGCAAGGGGAGTGGGAGAGGGAGAATTAGGCTTCCTGTGGAGCAGGGAGCCTGAAGTGGGACTCGATCCCAAGACTTTGGGATTATGACCTGAGCCGAAGGGCACACGTTTAATGACTGAGCCACCCAGGCGCCCTAGATTTGAATTTTTTTTAGTGATTTTCATGTTACTTGAAAGCTATTTGTGTCTTTTTCCATTAATAATCAGTATCAATGCTGTTCATTTAAGATGATGGAGATAAAAGATAAATGTAGATAGATAGATAGATAGATAGTCTTATTTTGCCTTGTAAAAATATTGAAATTTCTTAGGCTGAGAAATAGACACTTACATTCTTCTAATGTACTGATCATCAATGTATATCAGTATACTAGACATACACTATGAAAATGAATTGTTCCCTGATCATTCATTTTGCACTATCATATAAGTCCATATAGATATAAGCGCAGTATTATTTTGCTAATATTTGGATTGTAGATATGTTTCATCACTTGCTTTTTTTTTCTTGTTTGAAGTGAATATGTTAAAGTATTCTTAAAATGTGTTAGAATATAGTTTTCATTTTGACCCTAGTAGTAAGCAAATACTTTAGGACATTACTAAATCTTCTTTTGTTATCGCATCACTTACATATTATTGCCTAGCCAACCATTACAAACTTAATGGCCAAAACACAACCTTTTTTAAAAATCGCAATTCTGTGGTTTGCAGAAGTCAGACTTCTAGGATCTTTCCATAATTTGGCTGTTGTGGACATTGCTGCTATAAATATTCAGGTGCATGTGCTCCTTTGGATCACTACATTTGTATCTTCAGGGTAAATACTTAGTAGTGTGATTGCTGGGTTATAGGGTAGCTCTATTTTCAACTTTTTGAGGAACCTCCATACTGTTTCCAGAGTGACTACATCAGCTTGCATACCAAGAGTGGAGTGTAGGAAGGTTCCTCTTTCTTCGCATCCTCCACAACACCTGTCATTTCCTGATTTGTTAATTTTAGCGATTCTGACTGGTGTGAGGTGGTATCTCATTGTGGTTTTGATTTGTATTTCCCTGATGCCAAGGGATGTTGAGCATTTTTCCATGTGTCTGTTGGCCATTTGGATGTCTTCTTGGCAGAGATGTCTGTTCATGTCCTCTGCCCATTTCTTGATTGGATTATTTGGTCTTTGGGTGTTGAGTTTGATAAGTTCTTTATAGATTTTGGATATTAGCCCTTTATCTGATATGTCATTTGCAAATATCCTCTCCCGTACTGTTGATTGTCTTTTGGTTTTGTTGACTGTTTTCTTTGCTGTGCAAAAGCTTTTGATCTTAATGAAGTCCCAGTAGTTCATTTTTGCCCTTACTTCCCTTGCCTTTGGCAATGTTTCTAGGAAGACGTTTCTGTGACTGAGGTTGAAGAGGTTGCCACCTGTGTTCTCCTCAAGGATTTTGATGGATTCTTGTCTCACATTGAGGTCTTCCATCCATTTTGAGTCTATTTTTGTGTGTGGTGTAAGGAAATGATCCAGTTTCATTCTTCTGTATGTTGACTGTCTAATTTTCCCAACATCATTTGTTGAAAAGACTATCTTTTTCAGTTAGACGGTCTTTCCTGCTTTGTTGAAGATTAGTTGACCATAGATTTGAGGGTCCATTTCTGGGCTCTCTATTTTGTTCCATTGATCTATGTGTCTGTTTTTGTGCCAGTTCCATACTGTCTTGATGATGACAGCTTTGTAATAGAGCTTAACATCTGGAATTGTGATGCCACCAACTTTGGTTTTCTTTTTCAATATTCTTCTGGCTATTTGGTGTGTTTTTTGGTTCCATATAAATTTTAGGACTATTTGTTTCATTTCTTTGAAAAAAAGTTGATGGTATTTTGAGGATTGCATTAAATGTGTAGATTGCTTTAGGTAGGGATTTATTCCTGGGTTACAAGATTGGTTCAACATCTGCAAATCAATGTGATACAATGCATTAATAAAAGAAAGAATAAGAACCATGTGATACTCTCAATAGATGCTGAAAAAGCATTTGACAAAGTACAGCATCCTTTCTTGATCAAAACTCTTCACAGTGTAGGGATAGAAGGTACATACCTCAATATCATAAAAGCCATCTATGAAAATCCCACAGAGAATATCATTCTCAATAGGGAAAAATTGAGAGCTTTTCCCCTAAGGTCAGGAACACAACAGGGCTGTCTACTATGTTATTCAACATAGTACTAGAAGTCCTAGCCTGGGCAATCAGACAACAAAAAGAAATAAAAGGCAACCAAATCTGCAAAGAAGAGGTCAAACTCTCACTCTTTGCGGTTGAGTTCTGTTTTTAATAGAGTGTTTTCAGTTGCCTGGATCTTATCCAGGGAAAGATCAACAGTAGACCTAAACCTTAGACTATAAGATTGGGCTGGAGCTAAATATCTGTAAGTGGACAGCATAGGAGTGGTAGTGGTAGCTATGAGTATAAATAACAAAATCTGAATCTCAAAAACTGTTAGTTAGAGTAGCAATTAAGAAGGGAAAAAGGGAAAGAAATCCACAGAGAAACTGAGGAAGAAAGCAGAAGTGTAGTATCCCTGAAACCAAGAAAGGAAAGTGTAGAAAAGGAGCTCATTAGCATTAGTGGGTCAAGTTAAAATCAGCACTTAAAGTAATCTGGGAATTGGGCAATTGGAAGGACACTGCTAATTTTGGCAGTACTGGCTTCAGTGAAATGGCAAGGTGGACGGACTGAGAGACACATGACAATTTAAGGAAGTGCCAATGACATGTGAAATCCTCAGAAGTATAAGTACAAGGGGATGGGGGTAGAAAATGATCATTCAAGTGAATTCTGGAGCTGATAGTTTATTTATGTTAAAGTGAGGAATTAGAGGCAAAGCCCAAGGGAATAGAGACGTAACTGGAGACGTTGTAGATAGTTAAATCTGGTTTTTAGATGGATGTCAACCTAAATCTAGGTTATGCATTGAAACTGGAGAAAACTTACATCCATTCTTTTAAATTAACTAGGGTAGATGTGTTGTAGATAAGTTTATAAGGGCAGGAGAATAACTGAGGTATCTCATCTTAAATAAACTTTCCCTTTGTAGTGGGTTAAATAGTGTCCCCCAAAAAGATATGACCAAGTCTTAACCCTTGGTCTCTGTGAGTAAGATTATTTAGAAATGGAATATTTTCAGATATAATTAATGAAGGATCCCTAAATGCAACTGTCCTGGGTTAGGATGTCTAAAGAAGGTTATCCTTACAAGAGCCAGGAAAGAAGGCATAGAAGGGAAAGCCATGTAAAGATGAAGACAGTGATTGCTGCCATACAGCTACAAGTCAAAGAATCCCAAGGGTTGTCGACAGCCAGCAGGAGCTAAGAGAAAAGCGTAACACAGGTTCAGCCTCAGAGTCTCCAGAAAGAACCAGACCTGCCAACAATTTGGGTTTGAAATTCTGGCTTCCAGAACTATGAGAGAATACATTTCTTTTATTTTATGTCATGCAATGTGTGTGTGTGTGTGTGTGTGTGTGTGTGTGTGCGCGTGTGTGTTACAGCAGCCCTGGGAAAGTAATACAATTCTATTTAATATTTGTGAAAGCATATGTATTCAGTCGCAGTTACTTGCTTGACACCTTGGCATTAAACCAGAGAAGGAGGCTTTTTGCTGTATGAAATATGGGGTAAAGAAACTAAAGACTGAGCAGTTTATACTTAGTTATTATTTATGGTTCAATTCTATTCTTACTGAGAATATATTTTTAATATATTTCTTTCATTTTTGAATTTATATATCAATCTAACCTGGACAGTAATTTTTCTAGAGAAAAAACTCATTTAACTTATTCCTATCTTTAGTGTTGCTATGAGGATAGGCCTATTATCCATAAATTCTCAGGTATTTTTATATATTGGTACAATTTGCAAGAAAATATTTTTCAAGAAAAAAATTTTCTTTCTTTATTATTATTTTTTATTAATGTATAATGTATTATTTGCCCCAGGGGTACAGAGCTGTGAATCATCAGACTTACACAATTCACAGTCACTCGCCATAGCACATACCCTTCCCAATGTCCATAACCCAGTCATCCTATCCCTACCCCCTACCCCCCAGCAACCCTCAGTTTGTTTCATGAGATTAAGAGTCTCTTATGGTTCACCTCCCTCCTGATCCTATCCTGTTTCATTTTTTCCCTTCCCTACCCCCTCAACCCCAGCCCTGACTCTCAAATTTCTCATATCAGAGAGATCATATGATAATTGTCTTTTTCTGATTGGCTTATTAAGGAAAAAAAAACTTTTTTTTTCAATTTATTTATTTTCAAAAACTTTTTTTTTAATTGAAGAAGTACAAGTTTCTTTTTTATTTGAAGGTAAATACAGACAAAAGTGAATATTTTCTATAATTTCCTTCATTGTTTCTTCATGAAAAAAATTCATTACTAAAGAAAAAATGAGATACAAATAATGTATATAGCAAAACAAACTTTTTTTCAGATAAGTGAGCAAACATACTACCTCAAGATTTATCCATATAATTTGACTTGTAGTTACATGAATTTTAGCAATACAGTCCATAGAAATTAAACATTATTTCAAGATTATTTCTGCTAATTTTTATTTTAGGGACATTTTAATTAAAATAACATTGACTATTTGGAAACTTCCACTGTAAATAACTAATCAAAATCTGCTGCCCTATGTGCTATGGACGGAATATTTGTGTACTTGCAAAATTCTTATATTGAAACCTAACCCCCAGGTGATGGTATGAGGAAGTGGGGTCTTTGCAGGTGATTAAATCATTAAGATAGAGTCCTAATAAATGGGATTAGTGCCCTCATATGAGAAGCCAAAGAGAGATTCCTTACCCCTTTCATCATGTGAGGTTACAGGGCAAAGGAGGCCATCTATGAACAGGTTGTCTTTAGATACCAAATATGTTGTCTCCTTGATTTTGGACTTCCCAGATTCCAGAACTCTGAGGAATACATTTACATTGTTTATAAGCCACCTTGTCCATGGCACCCTCTTATAGCAGCCCAAGGAGACTCGGAATTCTAGTTTAAAAACACAGCATATAGTTTCACTTATTTGTGGAGCATAACAAATAGCATGGAGGACTTGGGGAGTTAGAGAGGAGAAGGGAGTTGGGGGAAATTGGAAGGGGAGGTGAATTATGAGAGACTATGGACTCTGAAAAACAATCTGAGGGGTTTGAAGTGGCAGGGGGGTTGGAGGTTGGGGTACCAGGTGGTGGGTATTAGAGAGGGCACGGATTGCATGGAGCACTGGGTGTGGTGAAAAAATAATGAATACTGTTATGCTGAAAATAAATAAATTTGATTTAAAAAATACAGCTTGTTTTCAAGTTTCTAGCAATTCTTTCTAAAGCTTGTAATCACTGGGCCACATGAGATTATGTGCCGCAACAGAGACTGACAGCTTTCCACAATTACTCATTCCACTTCTTCTTTGTAGTTGGGCACGGAGCTATGATGTTGAAGACTTTATTCTTAAGTCTCTTTGTAGTTTGATGTGGCCATGCTACTAATTATAACAAAAAAAAAAAAACGAAAATGACAGTGATGTATATAGTCTCAGAATGTACATCTCTAAGGTATTGTTTGCCTTCTACTTCCTTTCTTTCCCTTTTCTGACAGGTGTATAAACAGAACAGTGAGGGCAGCATCACCAGTTCACCTGTGGTTTGGAAGCATCTACCTTAACTAAACGTCACCACAATGTGTTGTGTAAGAGACCAATACATATAATCTCTGGTATTTGTGCTGCATCTTTGTAGGTTATGTTCTTTACAACAAGACAATAGCTCACTAAATAACAAGCTATATAAACATTTGTTGAATTATGTACCTGGATATTATGTGAAACAAATGACATTGACCTCTTGAGAATTCAGAAGTGTATGCCAACATTGGAAATTATTTTTAGTCAAATTTATTGCTTTGTGAGTTTGTTTGTTTTGTTTTGTTTTGTTTTTCCCCAGGAGAAAAGAAAATAGAAAATTCAGACTGGAAATCACATACCTGCTGAAAAGTTAATGTAGATCACTGCTTCAGACAATTTCTTAAACAAAAAGACATGGTTTCAAATTAAAGGGTAGAAACCTTTAAAAAAATAGGAATCAGGGAAAGGCAAGAGGTGGTAATTAATTAAATAGGAAGTGGTAGTAAAGTGCCACTGTGAAAAAAGGTCAATGTTATTCTCAAATGTACATACAGAATAATTTCTTGTAAAGCAGACAAGTTAATATTTGAGAAAACAGCCTTGTTTCTAGGACATCTAAATCTCACTGTGATGCATTAGCCTTTTGCTTAAGAAGATAAAATAAATTTCAGAAGAGGAAAATAATTCTGGGCTTAAGAAAACATATTTTCTATATTTACAATGGACCTATAATAGTTATCATCCTCAAATTAATTAAGTATATTTCTCCTTCCTTAAAAAATCCTTGTTTTATTGTCTGTATAAATATCGAGTCAGTTACACCCTGATTTTTAAGGAAAAAATGTCACCTAATTTACATGTGACATCCAAATGATATATTTGATGTTCACTATGTAACTGAATTGCTGTGATCAAATATTTGAATTAAGAATAAAAACAATTTTAATATACTATACAAAGGAAAAATAATAGCATTACATGGAAATTATTTTAAATGTTTATTTTGAAATCAAGCATGAGTATTTTTAGAATGATTTTAATTAAAGCCTAATTTAGGACTTAGAATTCAGAGGATTCTTTATAATGTGACATGATATATTAGTTGGGGAGGGAGATAATTGGCTAATAATTTAAAAATCAGCCATCTACCTGTCTATTCCTCCTTCCTCCTCCCCCCCCTCACCTCACACAGAAAGAAGGCACCCTTCATCTGTATCAATTGGGTTTCACCAATGATAATGGTTTTCATTTAAAATAAACACGTGTTTAATTGATCTTATGTGTAAACACAGGTAAGAAAATTCTCCCCAACCTATTTTCTCAGTTCTTCTGCTAGGAGTCTGAACAGGACAACTTCCAATCATTTATGCCAGGTTAGAAGCCCTGTTAAAATATGTGCCTCTCAGGGAACCTGGGTGGGTGGCTCAGTTGGTTAGGCAACTAATTTGATTTCTGCTAAAGTTATGAGCTCAGGGTCATGGGATTGAGCCCCGCATGGGGCTCCTTACTCAGTGGGGATCCCACTTGAGATTCTCTCTCCTGCTTCCTCTGTCCCTTGACCCCCTTAAAAAAAATTCTACTCAGCTGGGGACCCCATCCAGTAATATTTATCATGTTTTACAAGCAATAAATACTCTATCCTTGTGAAGGTAGATGTATTCACCAAACTCAAACTCAAATCTCTCTCAGAAAGTCATGAGGTTTTGCCAAAACTTCAGAGGCAGAAGCAGGTGGCTTCATGTCACACCTACTGTGATGGAGTTGCCTTATCCTTCCTGGATACCCTTTACTCACGCTGCTACCATCCATGCCTCAAAGTAAGTGGCAACGACTTCAATAGTGCTCTTCATTCACTTCCCCACTGAAAAATACTACTCTTCTACAGTACTAGAACATTCCGTTGTCTTTGTCCTCTTACCAAGAGTGAACTGGTTGCATCCAGTGTTTATGTAAGGAAAAGTTAAGCAGGCAGAGTAGAGAAGATCAAGGTGTGGGTCACATGGTACAGACAGAGGTTTGGTAGAACATCAGAGAAAATTGGGAGAGCTCTGTACCTTCTAATATTTATTTCCATTTACCTTACCAGAAAATTTAAAATACCATTTAGTGGTGGGAGGTAAACACAGAACATAATGAGATTTGGCACAGTGTACTCCCCCTCTACCCTGGGAAGGGCCCAGGGCTAGAAAATGCATTCTTTCCAATGCCTAGCTGGGGAGACCTTTATCTAATACTCCTCTCCTTTCTTTTAACTAAGTATTCATAGACTAAATACTTCTGGGCTTTTGTTTCTTTTCTTTAAATACATATTTGGTAATGTTTAAAATATGTTAGTTTTGAATGAAATCTCAGAGGACACAAATATGAACCCTAGCATCACCTCAGTCTTTCTCTGCAGTTACTCTGTGCACTAATCTGCTTTCCTGTGAGGTTTCTGTCAGATAGGCCCTGCATATATTCCTAGACTCAGCAAAATGCCAATCAAAACAAAAACAAAAACAAAAAACACCAAAGCAAAAGCAAAAGCAAAACCAAAACAAACAAAAGAACTCAGCAAAAAACAAGCAAACAAATAAACAAACAAAAACATTTTCCTCCAGCCTGGGTTAGATGCTTGCCACTCACTTCCACAGAATAGCATGCTTACATCTATCCTAACAGTCCTTCCCACGGGTTGCAACAGTCACTGTCCTCACTCTTGTAAAACATTACTGAATTGTAGCTTTCTTTCATTCGTTATCTCAGGAAACTAGTGTAGGTGTGTGGCACCTCTGTGTCCTCAACAGTTACTTGCTGAACAATCAAATGAACTACTTATTTACACATAGTAAATTGCAGTTCCTATGGATTAAGGGACTCATGGTTATTAAATTACTTGCAAACTGAAGACATGACATGGCTCCTGCCTGTTAGGTCAAATCTCTCATCATTTTGAATTATGTCCACTGGGAATCAGTTGCTTTCTCCTTCAACTTCTTTGTGTCATACCAATGTCTATTTATGAGTATTTTGACCAAGAAAAACTTTAGCTAGGAAAGCTAAGTGCATAAAGAGACTGCTTAAGAAAAACTTTACTTGTGTTTTATCGCTCTGTGATTTTCTACAGCAACTGTTTATAAGTCTTCCCTAACTTGGTGTCACATCTGTAGGAAACTGTAGGGGCAAAAAAAAAAAAGTGCAAAATACGTGTCTCAGTTTGGTGAACAGCAGTCTGATTAGACAGTGCTGAGGCGCACATTGGCTCTTTCACAGAAAACTCGTGAAATGTCTTGAAAGAATTATTGGTGCAAAGGTCTTAAAGAATTAAACACCTGCCAATTTCTCACCCTTTCTCTTTCTGATACATAAGAAGATTACAGATTATAGAATTTAAAGAGGTTTGCTTTTTTCTCCTAAGATTCTTTTTTTCCCAAGGTGGACTAATGGATTTTGTTTTATTCAACCAGTCAGAACAATCAATCAGCTTTTCTAATGAAGCAGCTATCTTCAGCATGGAATGAATTTTATGACAAAAAATAAATAAATATTTAGAACCTTTAGGATAATCCTTCCTTTAGATATAAAGCAATTGAAGCTCAGGGAAGGTAAGCCATGAGCTCATGATCATACTAATTAAAGGCTAGAATAACATTAGTTCCTGACTTGAAACCTAAATTTATTTTCATTATATTAGCTTCTTTCATTTCATAAAAACAAAATTGTCATACTCTTTAGGGATTTTTATTGAAAAAAATCTAAAACTTAGATAACATCGTGTCTGATGTCAATATGAAAATGAGAAATAAATGCAATCAGTGGTTCTCAAAGTAGGATAAACCACGCATTTCTTAAAGTTAGATATTATTCAAAAATGTAAAAAAGAAAATAGGTGGAGTTCATTTTATCCTTCTATCTCATGATGATCTCTACTTTTGTCATGTAGTCAATTATGATTCATTTGTAGTTTTCAAGTTTGATCTTCCCCATACACTAAGTAGTTTTATTTTGTTGGTTGTTTTATGTATTGCATTCTTCCATGTAACCT
This sequence comes from Neogale vison, assembly GCF_020171115.1. Taxonomy (NCBI): domain Eukaryota; kingdom Metazoa; phylum Chordata; class Mammalia; order Carnivora; family Mustelidae; genus Neogale; species Neogale vison. Next base: position 75,460,015 of record NC_058101.1, read on the forward strand.
AGAAATTATAGGAGATTTTGGGGGTTGGGTTCCACACCAGATCGAATATCACAATAAAACAAGTCAAATGTTTTTAGGCAAACGGGCTTGAGCAGTGAAAACTGAATAAGGTAAAAGGGCCCACAGCAGCCAGCAGACTGAATGCAAACAGATTCATTACATGGCCTCCCTCAAAATATCCAAAGGCCCTAGCTGATCAATAGGGCTACTTGCAACCAGGCAAAGATACCCCAAAAAAGGAAAATTCCATATGCTCTCATTTCTCTTCCCTCTCCCCTATAACTATGGCTCCCCAAAACAGTCTTCTGACAGACAGTCTCCCCTTCACTGTCCTGCCTGTTACTCCCCTGCCGTGTATTCAGTAAACTTCTATCTCCTCTGTTCTGTCTTGGGTGAATTCTTTCACCTCACATGCCCCCAGCTTGCACATGATAAGGTTTCCCCACATAATGTATTTTTTTTTAGTTCCCTAGTGCATATAAGATGTTATGTTTACAGTATACTGTAGTCTATTAAGCACTCGCATTTTCACTAAAGAAACAATACGTATCCCTTAATTATGAAATACTTTATTGTTAAAAAAATGCCAACCATCATCTCAGCTTTCAGCGAGTCATAATCACAGGCTACAAATCACCAAAACAAATATAATATTAATAAAACATCTATAATATTGTAAGAATTACTAAAATGTGACACAGAGATATGAAATGAGCAAATGGTGTTGGAAAAATGGTGTTGACTGATTCGCTCGATGCAGGGATACCAGAAATGTTCAGTTTGTAAAAAACTCAGTATCCAGAAAGCAAAGTAAAGTTAAGCAAAATAAAATGAAGTATACCTGGACTTCTCTTTTTCTAAGACAGCAAACTCCATTCATGTCAGATTGGATGTGCTGATTCAAATGTAGAATTCTATGGAGAGGTTGCACTTTAAAAATCTTATGTGTAGAAGTCTATCATAGAATGTATACTCTGTCACCTTTTGACGGCACAGTAGAGAAGAATGAGGCACAAACAAGTTAGCTTTAAGAGAATGGGAGAAGGGGACGACAGTAGAAAAGACTGTCGCCCTGAAAAACTTTTTAGTTTTATATTTATTAGAAAGTGAAAAACAACCAACAAAGAAGTTGAAGTAGATTATCCATTGACCATGAGTCTTGTAGATACATAAGAAGAAAGACAAAATATGTCAGGTTATGTAGTACATGACCTATAGTGAGCAAGCCCAAACAAAAGAATTGTCTGACTAACCGCTGATGCTCTCCAGGGAAGGGGAGATAATGGAAAAATGAAGCAGGCTGAGCCCTTCTCTGAGCAGTCCTGGCATTCCCAGCTGCTCGGCTTCAAGAACATCTATCATCTTTTCCCCCAGAGGACTGTTGCCAGTACATGTTTTTCTTAAGGCTATATCTAAGCATGCTTGGTAACTAGCATGATTTCTCATAGGTTGTATTTTAAATAGTACATTGTTCTAAGGAATGGTTACAATATCCTAGTTTGTATAATTTAGGGAGTGAATTAATTTGTTAGAGCTGCCCTAAAAAAGTACTATGGACTGGGTTGGTGACTTAAATAACACATATTTATTTTCTCATAGTTCTAGAGACTAGAAGTCAGAGATCAAGGTTTGGTTTCTTTCTTTTATTCTTTCTTTTTTTTTTTTTAATTTCTTTTCAGAGTAACAGAATTTATTGTTTTTGCACCACACCCAGTGCTCCATGCAATCCTTAATACCCACCACCTTGCTCCCCCAACCTCCCACCCACCTCCCCTTCAAAACCCTCAGATTGTTTTTCAGAGTCCATAGTCTCTCATAATTCACCTCCCCTTCCAATTTCCTTCAACTCCCTTCTCCTCTCCATCTCCCCATGTCCTCCATGCTCCACAAATAAGTGAAACCATATAATAATTGACTCTCTCTGCTTGACTTATTTCACTCAGCATAATCTCTTCCAGTCCTGTCCATGTTGCTACCAAAATTGGGTATTCATCCTTTCTGATGGAGGCATAATACTCCATAGTGTATATGGACCACATCTTCTTTATCCATTCATCCATTGAAGGGCATCTTGGCTCTTTCCACAGTTTGGCGACCAATGTTTATAGCAGCAATGGCCATGGTTGCCAAACTGTGGAAAGAACCAAGGTTTGGTTTCTTTTGAGGCTGTCTTCTTCATTGGCTGACAGATGACTTCCTTCTTGTCCGTCCTTACATGGTCTGTCTGTGTGCCCTCCCCGCTCCGGTATCTCTTTGTGTGTAAACTTTTTTATAAGGACACCAGTGAGTTTAGATTAGCGCCTACTCTGAAGCCTCATCTTATATAATCACCTCTTTCAATGCCCTGTTTCTCATTACAATCAGATTCTGAGGTATTGGGGGGCGTTAGATCTTCAACATACACATTTTGCAGGGAACACAATTCAGCCCTAACAGGCAGCATATACTTCAAACATATTAAGGAATAGGTTATGCAGTGTGATGAAGCACTGACACTGTGGAAAGCTCTCTGGTTTAAGAGTTAATAGCTCTGAGTATTAGACCTATCCCTGTCTACTCTTGTACAAGTCAAAAATCTTTCTATATTTTGATAACCTCAATAGTGAAATGAAAAGGTGGGACCAAAAGACTCTTATGGTCCTTCTCACTAAAGTTCAATGATCCATGAAATTTTTAAATATGTAAAAATTCATTTTGATTTCATACTACTTCTGATATATTTTCCATAATACAAAATAATGAAGTTCCAATTTCTCAAGGTTCTTAGGCTATCTTTTAAAATAAGAATATAACTCTTTCCACTTTGTTGCCTTCAAAGTTTTGCTATCAGGACTGTGTTAAAAATGCAAAATGAATTTTTAACAGAGCATTGACACTTGCATTGTTAATGTGCCTTCAGGCATGTAATTAGCTGAGAAGTTTAATCTTTTATATTCCAAAGTTTGATCAGAATGCATAAGTTCAGAAAAGCTATAAAGTATTGACCAGCATCTTTGATAAAAAAAAAAAAGTTTTAAACAAGCACTTGAATTTTTTTTCTGTGAGTGCCAATGCTCCTTCTCAATAACTATATTAAATATAATAAGATGATATTTTTCTCTTACGAATATCAACCAAAACCAAAACATCTATTATTTTTCACTTTTTGAGACATTTATTTTGCTTGGGGATATTTGAAAAGGGTCATGTGTAACTTTCTGATAAATGAATAAAGATGAATGATTCATCTTTAACAAAACTTATCCATTAAGGAAAAAAAAAAGTCTGCTAGGTGACTATATTAGATAAAATTATAGCATAGGCTATTTAGATAAATTTAATGTATTTCCCACTTACTTATGTTGTGTAAATAGTAACGCACACTTATTTCTGTAACATTCAATTTCATATAGAATGGGTAAGAGTTATTTTTTATATGAGATTAGAAAACATTAAGATTGTGCTGGAAACTGGTGATTCAGTTGAGTAAAGACCAGAAAAAGGACTCTTACATAAGAATTGAAAACACATCTGAATTGCAGATAATTAGAGATATTAACCACATCAGTCTGGAGGTAATTTTCTTTCATTTGAAGAACTTATGCATAGGTATACACTCTAATTGTTCAAAAGCTGTCTCTCTAATTACTTTTATATCAACTCATTGTTCAACAGAGAGTAGGTGGTAAGTAAATCTTGTTAATTAAAAGTTGCAGGGGAGGTGAATCACGAGAGACTATGGACTCTGAAAAACAAACTGAGGGGTTTGAAGTGGCGGGGGGGTGGGAGGTTGGGGTACCAGGTGGTGGGTATTATAGAGGGCACGGATTGCATGGAGCACTGGGTGTGGTGAAAAAATAATGAATACTGTTTTTCTGAAAATAAATAAATTGAAAAAATTAAAAAAAAAAAGTTGCATTGGCCTAAAAAAAAGGTCAGATTTATATGATGTTTCTGCTTTAGGGAAAATGTGAGATTAGTTCTGCTGTGATTATGCTGTGATGATGTAGTATTTAGTTAAGAGAGGTTAAAGTTTGGAATAGGAATAATGCAGACCATTACACCAAGAAGATGTAATATTATCACGGTATAAAATAAAATTTAGTGGTAGGAGAACTATTAAAAACAAAACAAAACAAAACTCTTCTAAGAAAAGGCCACTCCTATGGCTGAGATAATCCTGATCTCAGTATTTTAAAAATATAATCTAAGTTGATTTGCAACCCATTCTCTTCAGAAAACAGCTATTCACAGATTAATGAGATAATACGATTACTTTACAAAGAATTCTTGGATCTAGTTGGAAACAGAAACAGAAATATGAATGAAAAAAGGTGATCTGTCCTATTTTTGTGCTCCCATAATATTGGATACATCTTATTGGGATGGTGTAGTACTCATTACATTCTACTTCAGATTCTATTGTATAGCCATTTCATTCACTACCTTATAAGCTCTTTGAGTTATAACTTGGTCTCAGTTGTATTTTATTGCCCACAACACCATTGAATCTTTCAAAAAATATTTATCAAATCTTTGCTATGTGACAATTACATTGTTATGTACACTTTATAATTGAGTGGAAATACACTGTTTCTTCTGTCTTGTGTTCCATGGGGATGTGCATGGGTGTGAGTGCACACACACACACACACACACACACACACTATACATGACCAATGTCTAATGTATTTAAAGGGCAGCAGTATTGGGGAATGTGTATGGGAATACCCCTGTGAAAGTCAGATAAGGGTATCCAGCTGCAGAGTGCTTCACATAAGATTAGAAAGATGGGTAGAATTTTATGTTGTGGACAACAGAGGACAAAAATTTGCAAAGCATGGCATTGTAGGAATCCCCTGTATTTGGGAATTACAGGAATTTTAATATTATAAAGGATCCTCAAGTTAGAGTAACGGGATATATATTTCAGGTGGTGATCTATGTATGGCAGAATGAAAATCAGAAAGGAAGAAGGAGATGAAAAAAAGAAGGAGGAGATGCCCTTGATCAGTAGAAAACAGAACAGATCATAGAAGGATCTTCCATCATGGTACAGTGTTTGCATTTTACACAGTTGAGAAGAAAGATATGTTGAAGAAATTTAGTGGAAAATGACTTAGTAAAAGACTATACATCAATTAGATTTTTTGACAGGCAAGAGATGCATAGATTTTTGAATTGAGGAAGTATAACACTTGAAAGTCTACTCTAGACTTTGAAGTTATATTAACTGGCGATGGACCTACGTATCTTTATTTTAGCAAGCACTGCCAGGTTATTCTTGGGTAGGTAGTTGTTGAAATATCCTTTGACAATACTGCTTTAGAAGCAGATTTGAGTGTTGTTTCTGTGAATCAAATTAAATATTAAGGAGTTGGGTTTGAAATCTCACTCCTAAAAAAAAAAAAAAAAAAAAAAAAAGAAATCTCACTCCTAACTAAGAGTAGTGAGGACAATAATTTGTCACAAGTGTATCTGTGTACACATGCGGGTTGCTTCCAAACCTTTAAAATCTGTATCCTATTTTATCCACCTACAATTCAGTGATTAATGTTGGTTAATGTTTTTCCCATTTTAAATGAGGAAAAGTGTGATTATAGTAGATAAATGACTTATTCCAAGTCACACAGAAATTGAGAGAAGAGGAAAAACCAGCACTAAATATACATGATTCCTTGGGTCATTGGAATTTTGTCTCCATCTCACTGCATTGAAGACACCAGACAAATTCTTGACATTTCTTCTTTTCATAAGTAAAATGGTCAGTTCAGACTAGGGGTTCTCAACTAATTGTACTTCGGCCCCCAAAGGGCACATTTGGCAACATGTTTGATTAACACACATTGGGGCGTGGGAGTGCTACTGACCTCTAGTGAACAGAGGCCAGAGTTGCAGCTGAACAATCTGCAGGGCAAGGACAGTCCCATAGCCACAAAATAACCCAGACCAAAATGTCAATAGGAAGTACATATTAAGGTTCATATAGCTATTCCAGCTGTAAATTTCAGTGAATATAAAATTAGTTATGCACCCAGTGCACCAAATAGGACATATATGAGAAAATGTTAATGTTCTAAGACTTGGATTTCTTTTTTCTTTCCCCCTCCCCCTCCTCCTCCTCCTTCTTCTTCTTTTATTCCTGAATAAATATTTCATAATCTCTCAGTTTCTGTTTATTCCTTATATCTTTTAGGATCAACACTTGTGTTACTTCATTTTTTGTGTGGTCTAAATATTCTGTTGAAAAGTAAGGAATGTATTAAGGTTCACTGATTTCCTACTATGTGTTAGGCAATTTCACATATGTTGATGCACTTTATCTTTAAAGCTATATATTAAAATTGACATTAATACTGCTGCTACCCTTATTGGCCTTAGAAATAATGGTTTGGTTTTCCTTGGCAAAGAAATGAGCTGATCATTCTTGTCTACATATCTTTTTTTTTTTTTTTATAAACATATATTTTTATCCCCAGGGGTACAGGTCTGTGAATCACCAGGTTTACACACTTCACAGCACTCACCATAGCACATGCCCTCCCCAATGTCCATATCCCCACCACCCTTCTCCCAACCCCCTCTCCCCCCAGCAACCCTCAGTTTGTTTTGTGAGATTAAGAGTCACCTATGGTTTGTCTCCCTCCCTATCCCATCTTGTTTCATTTATTCTTCTCCTACACACACACACACACACACACACACACACACACACCATACACATATACTTTCTTCTAAGTTATACAACTTATACATGTTAACCCCCCATGCTGCATCACCACTTCCTTATATCAGGGAGATCATATGATAGTTGTCTTTCTCTGCTTGACTTATTTCGCTAAGCATGATACCCTCTAGTTCCATCCACGTCATTGCAAATGGCAAGATTTCATTTCTTTTGATGGCTGCATAGTATTCCATTGTGTATATATACCACATCTTCTTTATCCATTCATCTGTTGATGGGCATCTAGGTTCTTTCCATAGTTTGACTATTGTGGACATTGATGCTATAAACATTTGGGTGCACGTGCCCCTTTGGATCACTACATTTGTATCTTTAGGGTAAATACCCAGATGAGTCAAGATGGTGGAGAAGTAGCAGGCTGAGACTACTTCAGCTAGCAGGAGATTAGCTAGATAACTTATCTAAAGATTGCAAACACCTACAAATCCAATGGAAGATCAAAGAGAAGAAGAACAGCAATTCTAGAAACAGAAAATCAACCACTTTCTGAAAGGTAGGACTGGCGGAGAAGTGAATCCTAAGGGACAGGAAGATAGACCCCACGGGGAGGGGCCAGCTCCCCGCAAGCGGCGGAACAACGGAGCACAAAATCGGGACTTTTAAAAGTCTATTCCACTGAGGGACATCGCTCCAGAGGCTAAACTGGGGTGAAGCCCACGCGGGGTCAGCGTGGCCTCAGGTCCCGCAGGGTTTATAAATCTTTTTAATAGCTGGGTCTGGTTAAACAGTCTGAACCTCAGCATCAACTCACATTGTGCAGGATTTTCATCATGCTGCAGAAGTGAGATTTTCAGGAAGAAAGGCAGATCAGCATATGTCTCACAGGATCCAATCACAAACATTGCAAAGAAACAGAGAATGTTAACGTTTTTGTCATTTTTATGAGACTCTATCAGTAGCAAGCAAAGGGTTTATTCGGCAAATGGAAAAAAAAATGCAAACAAACAAACCAAAAAAAAAAAAAAAAAAACAACCCAGAGGATTTAATCAATAAAACTGAGTATTTACAACTCCAAACTTGTCACTAATTAGCAATGTGATTGGGAGAAATTCAATATCTTTGTTCTCGTTTTCTTAAACTATAAGGTTGGAATGGAACATTTCTAACATCCTTTCCAGTTTTATAAAGCAATTTCTGTTTTTGTAAATCACTCATTTGGAATTCACTTGGAGAGGGTGATATTTGTTTCACAATGATCATGTATAAGTTGTATAACTTAGAAGAAAATATATGTGTATGGTGTGTGTGTGTGTGTGTGTGTGTGTGTGTGTGTGTGTTTTAATTTCCTACAACTCTTTAAGGTCTGATGATTTTAAAAATGTACATATACTTTCTCGTTTTAAACAAAACTTGAGGGTGCCTGGATGGCTCAGTGGGTAAAGCTTCTGCCTTTCCCTCAGGTCATGATCCTAGGGTCCTCTGATGAAGCCCAGCAAGGGCTCCCTGCTGAGAGGGAAGTCTGCTTCTCTCTCTGCCTCTGCCCCTCCGCCCTGCTCATGCTCTCAGTTTCTCTCTCTCAAATAAATGGATAAAATCTAAAAACAAAACAAACAAACAAACAAAAACCCTCGATTTTCCAGTCACAGTGCAAATATTTTTAAACTATGTAATAATTTTAAGTAAAAGTTTTTAATCGGTACTGGAGATAAAGGGTCATATCTAACAGGACAATTAGACTGACTTGGGATAGAAACTTACAGGATACTTCATGATAACTCATCTCCGTTCTGAAGAGAACAAATCCAAAAAAGCCATGACTTTTTAGAGTTTTCCTAGTCTGTCCTTCTCTAGATTCTTGACAGTTATCTGTTCATGCGGGTGTGTTGAGGCAGTAGTGTACATATTGGATTAAAATAGAAAAAGAACACTGGAAGACTGCATTTTCATAGCAAATCCAACAGCTTCTGGCTTTATTTGATATTTGTCATTATGAAAAGAAGGTACAGTATTTTGGCTAGTTCTTCTTTTCCTTCACTCCTCATCCAGACGGAACCTCAGCTGTGACTTTTTTTTTTTTTCTTTTAGGCTTCTTTCTTTCTTTCTTTCTGTCTTTCCTTTTATTTTTTTTGAAGAATAATTGACATACAACATTATATTAACTTCAAGTGTACATCATAATGATTTGATATACATAGGCATTATGAAATGGTTACCATAATAAGTCTTGTTACCTTTTGTTATCATACGAAGTTATCATAATATTATTGACTGAATTCCATGTGCTGTACATTACCTCCATGTGTCTTATTTATTTTATAACTGGAAGACTGTACCTTTTAATCCCTTCCACCTACTTCATATATCTCTTCACACTTCCTCCCTCTGGCAACCATCAACATTCTCTATATGAGTCTGTTTATATTTTGTTTTGTTTTATTTTTGTTTTTCAGATTCCACATGTGAGTGAAATTATATAGTATTTGTCTTTCTCTGATTTATTTAGCTTAACATAGTACCTTTTGGTATATCCATGTTGTCACAAATGTCAAGATTCTGTTTTTTATGGCTGAGTAATATTTCATTTTATATACTACATCTTTTTATTCATTCATTAACGATGGACATTTAGATTGCTTCTTTGCCTTGGCTATTGCAAATAATGCTGTGATGAACACAGAGGTATATATGTCTTTTTAAATTGGTGTTTTCATTTCGCTTGAATGAATGTGTACAAGTAGAATTGCCAGATTATATAATTGTTCTGTTTTTAATTTTTGGGGGGTATAGTTGACACATGGAGTAATGTTAGTTTCAGATGTACAATATAGTGATGCAGCAACTCTGACCAAATGCTTTGCTCACCACAAGGGTGAGCATACAATGCTCTTATAGCACCATTGACTATATTCCCTATGCCATGCTCTTCATTCTTATGACTTATTCATTCCATAACTGAAATGATTTCTACTTTTTACTCTCCTTTACAGTGTGACTTTATTTAGAAATAGAATCTTTGAAGATATATTTAGTTGAGATGATATCACACTGGATTAAAGGTGAATACTAAGTCTGAAGACTTATAAGAAAGAAGAGAACACAGCCATGCAGAGAAGATCATTTTAAGATGGAAGTAGGCAGAGATTGGAATTATGCTATCAAAATAATCTAAAAACTACATGGGGCTGCAGAAGTTGGAAGAGATAAGAAAGTGTTTCTCCCTAGAGTCTTCAAAGGGAGCATTGTCTTGCTGAGGTCTGCATTTCAGAATTTTATCCTACAGAATTATGAAAAAATAAATTTCCGTTGTTTTAGGGCACTCAGCTTGTTATACACTGTTATGCCAGGTCTAGAGAAGTAATTAAATTTTGGTACTCAGAAACGGTTTGCTTTTGTATCATATATTTGAAAATATGAAAGTTTCTTTGGAATTGAGTAATGAGTTGACAGCAAATATTAAAGCTTATGATAGAAAAAGACTGGGTCTCTTTAAAGAGACTACTGGTGGAAATATGGACATAAAAGGTGCTTCTGTTGAGCTCTCAGAAGTAAAGAAGAAAAAAATGAGTAAAGGAGAAACACATTATTGGACATTGGGGAAAAAATAATCTGTGTTATTAAAAAAAAATTCTTGGCTGAATGGTATACTTCTATTGGGCAGAAAGTAGAACATGTAAGCAATGAACTTGAATATTTAGCTGAGGACATTTCCAAACCAAATGTTGAAGTTGTAGCCTGGTTTCTCCTGCTGCTATAGTAAAATGTGAAGAGAATAAGATAAAATAAGGAAGAATCTGTTAAACAAAATGGAATCAGAAACTGATGTTGTGGGGCGCCTGGGTGGCTCAGTGGGTTAAGCCGCTGCCTTCGGCTCAGGTCATGATCTCAGGGTCCTGGGATCGAGTCCCGCATCGGGCTCTCTGCTCGGCAGGGAGCCTGCTTCCCTCTCTCTCTCTCTGCCTGCCTCTCCATCTACTTGTGATTTCTCTCTGTCAAATAAATAAATAAAATCTTTAAAAAAAAAAAAAAAGAAACTGATGTTGTGGAAAATTCTCAGCTTATTTTTATTTAAAAAAAATGCTAAAGCATACTTTGGAGAGGATGCCAAGAGTGAGGAGGACAATCTGTTGTTGGAGATATTAGGTATGTGACTCATGGATCCAATAACTCATCTCAGCAGAGCCAGAAGTAGAGATGAAGTTGCGCAGAGAACCCTTGGAGAGGGAGAATCCATGGAGAACCCTTGTGTCTAATGGTATGGATCCCCTTGACAAATACAGGTAAAAGGCATGGTTCTCAAGAATGTCAAGCCAGGAAAATGCTACAAATGGATTGTACCTCGAGTTTCACCCATAACTGATTTAGATAATGTGTTTCAGGAGTTTTTGAGTTGATGATATTTATATGAAATTTTGAACTTAGAGTTGACAGTGGAATGAGTTAAGACTTTTGAGAATGTTGGGGTGGAGTGAACTTGTTTTGCATGTGGAATGAATGCAAAATTTGGAGGAACAGAGGATGACCTGCAGTGGGTTAGTGTACCCCAAAATTCACATCCGGCCACCCAATTTATGGTAGTTTGTTATGGTAACTTGTTGTTGAAGGGCACAGGAATTAACTCAGAAAGATTTTCTGAGTTTATTTATTTTTATAAAATATTTGATATATTTTATAATATTTATAATATTTGATGTTTGATGGATTTATTTTTTATAATACTATTGTCCATTCCCCATCCAGTACATTCCCAAACAGGTAACATTCTTCTCAAATAAAACAGGACTGAGATTAGATTTCAAACTGTTACGTCGTGGTAGTCTGCATCAATGAAGTTCATTCATAGTGCTAACTTGTTATAGATAGTCAAAATTCAACATTGGCTCCCAACATTGAATGCACAAGCAACATCAGGTGTGTAGTAAACAAAAGAAATATCTAGGATCAAATGTTTAAATATTTCAGTCCTAGCTGAGGCCTTCCAGAATCATAGTTAACACAAGAATCACAAATATACATCATGGTACATTATGCTTCAAAGTTGGTAATTTGTATTCTTTAAGTTATAGTTTATATTCATTTCTGCACTTTAAGTAACTTTACATCTTTCTAAAGTTCTAATGTAAAATAAATAATCTCTTAAAAGAATGGCACAGACCTTGCTTACTTTTGTAGCACTTTCCTCATTCTCAGAAAGACTGGACACACACAGTTGAACACTTAGTATTCCTGATAGATGATGAAAAAAAAATCACAAATCACAAAGTCTTCATTGAGTGTACAGTCTCTTAAACTGTCTTTCATATGTATGTAAAGCAGCAAGTAAATGAAAATTATTTTTCTCTTTAACATTGATTTCTTTCTGCTTTTCCTGGTAGTCAAAAGAGGTTTAAAAATATTCCCTTCTTAGCTCACTCAGGAGAACTAAAGATTGTTTAGGACAGAAAACAAATAGTGAAATAGATGTGAAAAAGGAGTTCCAGAGCACATAAAAAGCTAATATAAAGAACTCTATAAAGGCAGAGTATATTGTATAACCTGTACTGTGAATAACAACCCTGAGCGCACTGAGAATATAATATGCTTCTTTATTCCTTTCTAGAGCTGTTGATGCCATTAAAAATCAGGAGATCCTGAGGCTAGCTCTGAGAACACCTTTAATAACAGTGAAGTGTAAGGTAAGTTATTGACATGATAGCTCTTTATTTTGCTTTGATTTGGCAATAAATGGTAGATATTTAGGTAAATTATGCAAATAATAACTGACCACTATATTTCAATATTTATTCTATTTTCAATTCATTGCTTGAAGTAAATTGTGTGCAAATATACAAACTATAAAACTACAAATTAATAAAAATAAAATATAAAATTAATCATGAATAATATTGTATGTATTTAGTCTTTTATTCCAGAGCTTAAAATGTGTCTCTTCAATCACATTTCTTTGCCCTTACTCTATGCCAATTCTGAGTAGGAGCTATTTTAATAATTCATCTTAATAAAAGATAGAGATTGAGAAGGCAAATATTTGTTATTACAAATACATACCCTTTTCTGAACAGCTTGAGAAACATAACAATTATAAATATACTTCATTCACCTATGTGTTCTTACATATGATAAATTTGAGAGTATTCTACTGAAGATATAGAACAATGTATGAATAAAATCTCAAGAGATAGAGATAGATAGATGATATATAGATGGATAGACAGATAGACTGTTTTTAGGCCTGAAAGCAGGGAACTCAGGTTGGTATTGGTCAAGGTTTAATTATAAATGAAAATAAAAGGGAAAAATATATCTGATTTCATATTCCTCTTATTCCTCTGAAAGCTTTAATTTGTCAATTTGTTTTATGTTATATTGAAAGAATATTTTTAATGGAAATAAAGATTCCAACTCTTCTAGTATCTGTGATTGTTTCTATGATGTTAATGTAAAAAGTAGATGTCTTGGGCATCTGGGTGGCTCAGTGGGTTAAGCCGCTGCCTTCGGCTCAGGTCATGATCTCAGGGTCCTGGGATGGAGTCCCGCATCGGGCTCTCTGTTCAGCAGGGAGCCTGCTTCCTCCTCTCTCTCTCTGCCTGCCTCTCTGCCTACTTGTGATCTCTCTGTCAAATAAATCAATAAAATCTTTAAAAAAAAAAAAGTAGATGTCTTTTCAAGATAGATAAAGTATTATTTTACAGATTTCCAGTCCTTAAAATTATACATTAGTTGGTTGAGTTAGTTGAGCACTTAGTGGAGCACTTTATAATATCATGTTATTTTGATGTTTTATATTTCTATTAATATTAAATATGTGTATACATGCCTGTATATATATACATCTACATATGCATAACCATACATATGTTCATACATATGCGTGTGTGTGTGTGTGTGTGTGTGTGTGTGTATGTATATATTTGTATCTTGGGATTTAGGCATAAATCTCCAGCACATGATACAGATCTAGTTGTGATTTAGGTGGTGAGGAGATTCCCAAAAGTGGTGCGTATGCTTATCTAAACACTTATAAAATTTAAATGATAGGCAATGGTGGATATATGGGAAGTCTGGTCTCAGATTTATGAAAGCTTCTATAAACTGAAACATTCTTTCTTCTTTTCTAAAGGTAGTCTAATTAAATATTTACTTTGATAGTTTTTGCATTGCTTTCTATTAAGTTGTATGTCAAAATTGAGAAAGGCAATGAGTTAAGAACCATATCTATATTTTTATCAACATTATCTTGGGCATGGGGTATACTTAAAATGTCTTGTGGCTTTAATATTTACCTGGAACAGTATATATTTTTTTTCTTTTAATTAATTAATTAATTAACATTTTTTCTATCTTTATTTTTCCTCCAAATTTTCATTTAATTTCTGGTTAGTTAAGATGCAGTGCAATCTGGTTTCTGATGTATAATTTTGATTCATCATTTACATATAACACTCAGTGCTCATCACTACAAATGCCCTCCTTAATCCCCATCAGTAGGCCCGTTCCTTCTAGGACCATCAGTTTTTTCCCTATAGTTAAGAGTGTGTTTCTTAACTCTCTTTTTTCCCCTATTTTCATTTGTGTTGTTTTTTAAATTCCACATATGAGTGAAATCATATGGTATTTTTCTTCCCCTGACTGACATTTCATTTAGCATAATACTTTCTAACTCCATCCATGTGGTTGCAAATGGCAAGATTTCATTTTTTTTATGATTGAATAAAATTTCATTATCTACTTATACCTATATCTAATATATATCTATATCTATGTGTATCTACATCATTATCTGGATCTATATCATCTATATCTATATGTGATCTCCTCTTCTTTATTCATCAGTCCATGGACAGTTGGGCTCTTTCTATAATTTGCCTATTGTTCACAATGTTGCTATAGACATCAGGGAGCATGTATTCCTTCAAATCAGTATTTTTGTATTCTATGGGTAAATACCTAGCAGTGCAATTGCTGGGTCATAGGGTAGCTCTATTTTCAACTTTTTGAGGCACCTCTTTACAGTTCTCCAGAGAGGCTGCACTAGTTTACATTCACACCAACAGTGTAAGAGGTTTCCCCTTTCTCTGCATCTTCAGCAACATCTGTTGTTTCCTGTGCTGTTAATTTTAACTATTCTGACAGGTGTGAGGTAGTATCTCATTGTGGTTTTTATTTTTATTTCCATGATGATAAATGATGTTGAGCATCTTTTCATGTGTCTGTTAGCCATCTATAGGTCTTTGGAAAAATGTCTATTCATGCCTTCTAGCCATTTCTAAACTGGTTTGTTTTTTGAGTGTTGATTTTTATAAGTTCTTTATACATTTTGGATACTAACACTTAGTTAGATATGGCATTTGCAAATAGATTCTCCCATTCTGTAGGCTATCTTTTAGTTTTGTTGATTGTTTCCTTCTCTGTGCAAAAGATTTTTGTATGAATGAAGTCCCAATAGTTTATTTTTTGCTTTTATGTACCTTGTCTTCAAAGGCATGTCTAGTAAGACATGCTTGCTACAGTCAAGGTTCAAGAGGTTATTTCCTGTGTTCTCCTGTAGGATTTTTACTGTTTCCTGTCTCACTTTAGATCTTTCCTTCATTTTGAATTTATTTTTGTGTATGGTGTAAGATAACATTACACCAACATTTGTGTATGGTGTAAGAACATTCTTCTGAATGTTGCCATCCAATTTTCCCAAAACTACTTGTTGAAGAGACTGTTCTCCATTGGATATTCTTTCCTATTTTGTCAAAGATTAATCAACCATATAATTGTGGGTTCATTTCTGGGCTCTCTATTCTGTTCCATTGATCTATCTGTCTGTTTTTGTGCTAGTACCATGCTGTCTTGATCAATACAACTTTGCAGTATAAGTTGAAGTCTGGAATTATGATGTATCCAGGTTTGCTTTTCTTTTTCTTTGGTGTATCCTGGTTTGCTTTACCTATTCAGGGTCTTTTCTTGCTCCATACAAATTTTAGGATTGTTCTAGCTCTGTGAAAAATGCCATTGGCATTTTTTTTTAAAGATTTCATTTATTTATTTGTCTGAGAGAGAGAGCGAGTACAGGCAGACAGAATGGCAGGCAGAGGCAGAGACAGAGGGAGAAGCAGGCTCCCCGACAAGCAAGGAGCCCGATGTGGGACTCGATCCCATGATGCCGGGACCATGACCTGAGCCGAAGGCAGCTGCTTAACCAACTGAGCCACCCAGGCGTCCCGCCATTGGCATTTTGATAGAGATTACATTAAATGTGTAGATTACTTTCAGTAATATTAACATTTTAACAGTATTTGTTCTTCTAATCCATGAGCATGGAATGCCTTTCCATTTCTTTGTGTCATCTTTAATTTATTTAATCAGTGGAACATTCCATTCTTTTTTTTAAATTAACATATAATGTTTTATTTGTTTAAGTGGTACAGGTCTGTGCATCATCAGGCTTACACATTTCACAGCACTCACAATAGCACACACCCTCCCCAATGTCGGTAACCGAGCCACTCTCTCCCTCCCCTCCACCCCACAGCAACACTCAAGTTTGTTTCCTGAGATTAAAGTCTTTTATGGTTTCTCTCCCTGCAGTCCCATCTTGTTTCAATTTTCCCTCCCTTCCCCCCATGACCCCCTAACCTGCCTCTCAAATTCCTCATATCAGAGAGATCATACGATAATTATCTTTTCATGCAATTTTTAACAAAAGGCAGGTGTCACCTAAATTACTAGGAAGTTTTGCTTTAGTGTAAATATGACAGATTATGTATCTACAATGAAAAGTTCACACATAGATTATGAGATAAAAGGAAAAAGGAAAGAAAATTGTATGTGTCCAGCAATAATACATTTAATTATTTGACAGAGAAATCAGTAAGTTAGATTCATTTTAAATTGAGTGGATATAAATATGTTTGTGGACATAAGTATGCACACATATGTGTATATATCTTGATAAAAATATATTGAAGCATTTTCCTTTACTGAAGACTTGTGGGGTTTATTGAGCAATCCAACTTTTCAAAAACTGTAACCAAATTTGAGTAGTATACATTTATCTCAGCATTCTTCATTTAATTCATTAATAAAACTTAACAATATGAGCAAGAGACATATGAATGTATGGTGCTGAGTTCCACCATCAGAAAGTATATACTCAGTTTTTTACTCAACTTATTATCTCAGCATAACAATGAATAACTTTACTTATGAACATTCTTAAGCAATGTATTTGGATTAAGCAGATACTTGAGTGTTCAAAGGACACTAGGAATTCTATGTAAGTATTTCACATTTATATAGTATTGTTGTACTGATTCTTCTTGTGATAGTGTATGATATATTAGTTTTATGAGTTAAAAAATTATCTGTAGGGGCACCTGAGTGGCTCAGTCTGTTAAGCATCTGCCTTCAGCTTGAGTTGTGATCCCAGGGTCCAGGGATCTTTGGATTCCTTGATCAACAGGGACCCTGCTTCTTCCTCTCCCTCCACTGCTCCGCCTGCTTGTATTCTCTCTCTCTCAAATAAATAAATAAAATATTGAAAAATCTTAATAAAATCTTTAAAAAATATGTTTACATATAAGCAGTGAAATCAAGAAATTGATGCTTGAATCACAAATTCATCAGATATAAAGTAAGAGTTATTGTTTGAATAAACACTAAGGGTATGATATAGACAAATCATTGCCACGTGTCAATTTTCTAGGCTGCAGATTTATCAATTCCTTTGCTCCTCCTTTTGCTTGTTCTTTTCATTTTTTTCTTTTTCATTTTACTGATGATTTTGACTTCATTATAATGTAAGACTATATAAAGTGAAATACCATATGCTTATAGTATTTGCCAATTTCAATAAAATGGAATGCTTACTGATGCTTACTGAATATCAGTTGAGAAAGAATTATCACAGCCATCCATCTCTTTTTCATATTTCTCAAAAACCAGATCTATAATTTCACTGCAAAAATGCTAACCTGCTACAATCAAATATTAGTCCTAAAATAAGAGAATCAATTGTTTTTCAGATTAAGGAATTTGAGAGCTATCTAGCATATGCTCCCCAGATATGCCTATCAATTATTTGCCCCTCCTATGGACAAAAGTATTTATTGTTATTCTAATAATATTCTGTTTATTTTCAATAAATTAAAATTTTAGAGATTTATATTTTATTAGAAAATAAGAAAGAGTAATGACATTCTTAAAAAATCCTATTGATTTAGCAAGTCTAAACTTTAGTTGCTTTAAATTCATTAATGTTTAGAAGAAGAAAAAGATCAGTTGAAATAAACTTCCTATATTTATGATAGTGGGTATCTAAGAAAATAAATAAACATATCTCCACAAATAAGCATGTATTTGTTATTTATTTCCTTTTGCTGCATTTCTGTTAGAGAAGTAATTAAGTTATGTAAATGATACACTCAAATTACTTTTATGCTTATGAATAAAGATATTAAAATAATTTAAAATATTATCTTTCATAGAACAATTATCATCAGATTGCTTTTTTAAGACTTCCCTTTTGTACTGTCTGCAGTGAACTGAACAATAACCAGAACAGGAACTTACACATATCCTATTTAGAAGCATGGCTCTTTGAGCAGGAAGAAAAACATAAAAGTTTTCAGAACCATACTGAAAATAATAATGGATCAGTATTTATCACTGAAAATTTCAGCAAGAGATATCTGAATATGTGATATTGTCAATAAATCCTTTAGTCAGAATCTGCTGTTAATCAAATTGAACATGTTTGCCCTTGGGTTAAAACTGTACATTATAGTGTTTTTTTACCTGTAACAGAGTAAAGGAGTGATATAAATGGGCTTTTACAGAAACTGATTGTGGTTCAGGTCTCTGGAGAGTAAAGTTATAGTAGTTTCTGTAGAAAATGAATAAAATGTATGCAGGTGAAAAATTTTGGATCCCAGTGGGGGGTCATCTAAAATGTGTAAACAACAAATAACTGACAGGCATTTTTTTTTCTTTTTTCCCCACAAATGGAGAGGACAGTAGTTATATAAAGAAAACAAAATGCTTCTCCTTTCTCTATTAAGCAAATCTATATCTGAATCTGTGTGTGTGTGTGTCTGTGTGTGTGTATGTGTATGTGTGTTTTAAGTAATCTCTATAACCAACACAGGGCTCAAACTCATGACCCGGAAATAAGGAGTCATATGCTCTATGTACCAACCCCTCTAAATTTGGTCTTTAGAAGTGTTATACAACAGTACTCAATGCAAGAGTTAGGAAAAACTTATTTTTCAGAGCAAAATTTCTGAGCAGGAACAAACAAACCATTTTTAGGGAATTTTTCAACTAAACATGAGGCTAGACAGTTTAACTTAAGCTTATTTGAAGTCTTGTTATTCCCCCCAATGAACTGATTACTTTCATTGGAATCACAGAAATAGATCTGCTGCCACTTCCTTTCCAAGATGAATGCTAATATATTCTGCCTGCTGGAGCAACATTCAAAATAATCCACAAAATGATCTTATCAACCCATTTTGAAAACAGTTTGAAATCTATTCTGTTTATTTTTCTACAAAATATAAATGTATAGTTATATGGCTACCAGGAACTTCCAAAGGTCATGTAACATTCTGGCTTTCACATTTTCTGAATAGGAATGAACATGGCCCATTCTTCATTAGTTTATTTTCCAGTGTCAATGAATAAAACTCATTCCATATATATATATGTGTATATATATATATATTTTTTTAAAATATTTGACTTATTTATTTGAAAGAGAGTAAAAGCAAGGGAGATCACAGAGGGAGAGGGAGAAGCAGACTCACTGCTGAGCAGAGAACTCAATGTGGGGCTCAATCCAAGGATCCTAGTATCATCACCTGAGCCAAAGGCAGACAGTTAACCGACTGAGCCACCCACGCACTCCAAACTATTATAACTTTTTTTGTCCAAGGAGTCAAACAAAATGATAGAGTTGATTAGTCTTTTATTTATTTATTTTTAATTTAGTGTGATCAAGTGATATGGGACTCCTTCAGAAGAGAATTTAATTTTACCTGGAAATCAGAGTTAAGTTTCATAAACATTTTAGTTGGATCTCGGCAGATGTTGGCATTTATTGGGAAAAGGGAGACTTTCTGAAGTAGAAATATAAATGTAATGTTGTTTATTTCTATTTGGCAGTAATACCATGGAGGGATCTATTCTATTCTCTGAAATATAGATTTTTGGTTGTTAAAATAAGAGACTATTTTTTTTTAATTTTAAAAGATAAAAATTTTATTTATTCATGTGGGGGAGAGAGAAAGAGAGAGTGAGAAAGCTCATGAGCAGGGAGGAGAGGCAGAGAGAGAAACAGACTCCCCCTGAGCCAGGAGCCAGGAGCCAGGAGTTAGGAGCCAAGAGCCGGATGTGGGGCTTGATCCCAGGAACCAGAGATCATGGCCTGAGCTGAAGGCAGACATTTAATCATCTGAGCCATCCAATTACCTCCTAAAGTAAGAGTTTAATGGGGCATCCCTTGGATGATTGGTGTGTGGTTACACCCATGCGGCTCAATGTAACATTTTAGATTCCCTTAACCCATTGTCTCTCCCATTTTCCTAGGCACCCAGAATTACTTCATATCTTTGTCCCCTGTCATTTCTCCTCTTCATCTTTTGACACTTCCTCCACAATCTGAATTCCTAATTCCCACTTCACTTTATATTTCATTAAGAAAATGGAAACCAGCAGGGGTTAAAGATTAACTTGTACAACTATATCAATCATGTCCCATTTTTGCTCCTATATACTCCACATTTTTCTCCCATTTAAAATGGATTACTATGTTCTTAGCTAAGACCAGTCCCAACAGCTATTCACAGGGTCACCTTCCTGCTAATTGCTGAAGGACATTTCTTAATGTTGTTTCCCCATCTCTTTCTCTTACATCATAATTTTTTCCCTCTTCTTGTATCATTCCTTTTAGAATAAAAGTACATTTGGCCATCTTAAATAAATGATCTTATTTTTCTCCCATCCCCCAAATGAGAAAAATTATGATCTCATTTGATCACAGGCCACTTAATTTTTCTCTCCTCTGCAGAAAATACCCTGTAAAGAATTATCTATAATCACTCCCTCCATTTTCTTTCCTCTCTATCTCTTTGAGTGTATTATAATTAGACTATCATATCCACTACTTCACTAATACTATTCTTCCCACGAATAACCCTGTTGCTAAAGCCCTTGGCCATTTCTCTGTCTTCATTTAACACTACTTTTGGGCAGCATTTAACCCATTTAATTCTTCTTTGAAATGTTTCATTTTCTTTGATTCTAGACACCACACTCATCTGGTTTTCATACATTTCTGGCCACTCTACCTCTGTCTCTTTTGCAGGTTCATTCAGATTTCTCTAAAATTTAAGTGTTGGAGAGCTCAGGCCAACATTGAGACCATGGTGATACAAATGACCAACTCATCTTGGGTACAGAAATTAAGGGAGAGTCAAAAACTGGATGCCAAATATTTTAAAAAACCATGCAAAAATCCATAATAAACAAAATATGTAATTAAAACAGGATCAATGTTATTCATTTTTATTTTGGGTTTAAGCACCAGGATGACTAGGCGTGGCCTAGTACCAAAGCACAATCCTCATTGACTTCTATTTTATTTTTACAAATATATATACACATTCCTTCCATAATTTTATTCAGTCTCATGGTTTAAAAAAGAATCTTGGGGCACCTGGGTGGCTCAGTCAGTTCAGTGGCTGCCTTTGGCTCAGGTCATGATCCCAGAGTCCTGAATCAACCCAACATTGGGCTCCCTGCTCAGCAGAGAGCCTGCTTTTCCTTCTTTCTCTGCCTGTCTCTATACTTATGTTCTCTCTCTATCTCTCTATCAAATAAATAAATAAAGTCTTGAAAAAAAAAACTTCATTGGTGAATCCCAAGATTATAGCTCCAACCTGAAACATTCTCCCCAAATCTGGAATATCTAACTGCAGATTCATAACATCTTCACTTGAACATTTAATGGCCACTAATCTGATAGCAGGGAGCACAAAGAATCACAGTAATTACTTTTCTTTTTTTTTTAAGTAATTTTATTCTGATTTATGTTATGTTATTATTTAAATCATTCCATTTATAGTTGGCTAATGAAATGTGATATGACTTGATACACAGGAAACACACAGTAATACATAATTGGAATACAAGTTTAAAAGATATCTGTTAGGGTGCCTATAAGTCTCAGTTTGTTAAATGTCTGACTCTTGATTTCAGCTCAGGTCATGGTCTTAGTGTTGTGAGAAAGCCCTGTATCAGGATCTGTCCTGAGTGGGGAGTGTACTACTTACGCTAATTACTCACAAATGGGAGGAAAATGTGGAATATATAGGAGCAAAAATGGGACATGATTTGATATAGTAGAGCTCTGTCTCTTGAAAGAAAGAAAGAAAGAAAGAAAGAAAGAAAGAAAGAAAGAGAAAGAAAGAAAATATATCTGCTGCTGTAATTCTCCTGAACTCATCTCTTACTATGCTTTCCTTCTTTGCCTTTAATTCAGCCATATTGCCTTCGTGTTCTTTCATGGTTTATATGTTGTGTATATACATTTCCCTAGTACTTATTTGTTCTTGGATTCTACCTTGATTTAGTTTTGATTTCTCAAATATTTTAGTTCTAATCCCTTCTTGAATATGATGACATTTATTTCCAATATCCTTTTCTCCAATCTCATTTCTAAGTTTTTAAAAAACTTCTAACTAATTTTATTTTTTATAGCTGTCATAAATTCTATAGTATATTTAGTTCTTTAAACTTTGTCTACTATTTAGGCATGTCTTTCTTTTTTTTAATTTTTTTTAATTTTTTTTTAAAGATTTTATTTTTTTATCAGAGAGAGAGAGAGGGAGAGCAAGCACAGGCAGACAGAATGGCAGGCAGAGGCAGAGGGAGAAGCAGGCTTCCCGCTGAGCAAGGAGCCCGATGTGGGACTCCATCCCAGGAAGCCGGGATCATGACCTGAGCCGAAGGCAGATGCTTAACCATCTGAGCCACCCAGGCGTCCCTAGGCATGTCTTTCTTAAACACATCCATTGTCCATAAGGTTAAAATTCTGTTCTTATTATCTTCTAATTCCCTAAAGGTTTGTATGGGCTTTGACTGCAATCCTTTTCTGTTGCTACTTTTTCATGAGCATTTTGTGAATTTCCCTATTCTCTTCCTTTTATACTTCTTTCTGCACTTTTGATGATGCCACATATGTCATGTAGACTATCTAGTGGTTTTGAGTTCATGAGTATAATTATATATCTAGTTTTGTTTTGGAAGTTACCTATGTATTGTTTATTTATCTATCCTAATTTACCTGGCTTATAAGGGAAAATCGAGGATATTCATAAGCATGATCATGAATAATTACTTTGTATGATCATCTGTGTTATGAACAAGTTGGGTTTATCTGAGTTGAGGCTAGAGTCATAAAATAGTTACATTAGGTTAATGTAATATATCACAGTACTAGATAATGGGAAATATACTTTACATGATCTAATTAAATTGGTAAAAGATGTTTGATAAAATACAGTATCATTATAGATTAAAATTCTTAGAAAATGGAGAATAAGAGGTAAATTCTTAAGTTATTAAGATATTACCTATAACACATTATCGACTCTTATGTAATGTAAAATGTTAGAAGTTTTTTCTTTGGGAGGAAAAAGATGAGTATGTTTACTAACTCCATTGAATCAGTACTACTCTGCAGGTCATAAACACCATAATCTGATTTGAGAAAAATATAGTAAACAGTCTGACAATAGGCTTTTCTTTTACCATATTATTTTTAAAATTTTATTTATTCTTTAAATTTAAATTCAGTTAATTAATATATAGTGTATTATTAATTTCAGAGGTTAATCTCAGTGATTCATGAGTCTTATGTAACACCCAGTGCTCATTACATCATATGCCCTCCTTAATGTCCATGACCCAGTTACCTCACCCCCTCACCCCTATGCTTCCAACAATGTTGTTTGTTTCCTGTGATTAAGAGTCTATTATTGTTTGTCTCCTCTGATTTCATCATGTTTTATTTTTCCCTCCCTTCCACTATGACCCCTGTTTTGTTTCTTAAATTCCACATACAAGTGAGATCATATGATAAATGCTTTTCTCTGATGGACATACTTCACTTAGTATAATACCCTCTAGTTCCATCCACATCATTGCAAATGGCAAGATTTCTTTTTCTTTCTTTCTTTCTTTCTTTCTTTCTTTAATATGGCCGAATAGTATGTCATTGTGTATACGTATGCAACATCTTCTTTACCAATTCATCAGCCAATGGACTTCCGGGTTCTTTCCATAGTTTGGCTATTGTGGATATTGCTGCTATAAACTTTGGGGTAGAGTTGCTTCTTCTGATAACTACATTTGTATCCTTGTGGTAATCCCTAGTTGTGCAATTGCTGGGTCATATGGTAGCTTTTTGAGGAACCTCCATACTGTTTTCCAGAGTAGCTGCACCAGCTAGAATTCCCACCAACAATGTTAAGAGGTTTCTTTTCCCATATTATTTGATTAATAAAATTTGAAATGGACATTAAAAGAACCAAGACTAGTTAAAACAATATTATCGGGCACCTGAGTGGCTCAGTGGGTTAAAGCCTCTGCTTTCAGCTGAGGTCATGATCCCAGGGTCCTGGGATCAAGCCTCACATAGGGTTCTCTGCTCAGCAGGGAGCCTGCTTTCCTTCCTCTCTCTCCTGCCTGTCTGCCTATTTGTGATCTCTGTCTGTCAAATAAATTAAAAAAAAAAAGAAAGAAAAACAACAATATTACCAAGAAATGATTTAGTGGTAGATGAATTTGCCTAAGATACAAAAACCAATGTGGGATTAATTCTAAAGTAATAATGTTAGTTTAGTCACAGAAGAGTAAGTTAATGGATGAATAAAAGAAAATAGCCTAGAAATTAAAAAAAAAAAACAAAACATGGATCCTCAGTCTTTGGCAGAGTAGGCATTTCACATTATTTGGGAAAAGAGGAATCATTAGATCAATAATGGAAAAACGATTGCTTAACTCTGACAGAAATGATATTTCATCATGGACTCTTACATATCCAAAATCCATTCCAGATGTTTTAAACAGTTAATTATGAAAGGCAAAACTGTGAAAAGTGAGAAAGGAAATTTAGATTTTTTTTCTTTTTTTATTATTATGTTCAGTTAGTATAGTAAGTATATCATTTGTTTTTGATGTAGTGTTCAGTGATTCATTATCTGTGTATAACACCATTGCTCATCACAACACGTACTCTCCTTAATGCCCATTGACCCTGTTACCTAATCTCCCACCCCACTCCCCTCTGAAACCTTCAGTTTGTTTCCTGGGGTCCATAGTCTCTTATGGTTCATCTCCTCTGATTTCTCCCCCTTCAGATTTCCATTCCTTCTGACCTTACTATAGCAAAGGATTTCTTAAACAAGACACGAGAAACATCAGTGTAAATAAAATTTAACCAACTTGACTTTGTTAAGATTAAAAACATCTGTTTATCAAAAGACAAGTCAAGAGCACCTGGGTGGCTCAGTTAGTTAAGCGACTGCCTTTGGTTCAGGTCATGATCCTGGAGTCCCAGTCCTGCATTAGGCTCCCTGCTCCTTCTGACCTTCTCCCCTCTAATGCTCTTTCTCTGTCTCTCTCTCTCTCTCGTAAATAAATAAAACCTTAAAAAAAGACAAATGGAGTAAAAAATCAAGTTACAAGTTTAGATAATATATTTGCAATGGATATTCTTGATACATAATTGATTTAAAATATACAGAGAATTCTCAAAAATCTATTAAAAAAAGACAAACTATAAAATAAAACATTGAGGGGATAGAGAGAGACTTATTTGGCACCAAGTCAATAGAGGACCAAAAGTCTTAAACAGTAGTTAATCAAAGTTTGCTGTTATTTGATAATTAAGTAACAGTATAATTAATTAGTTTTCTCAACGAGGTCAAAATTCCCAATCACATTAATTTCATTAAACAAAAAAAGAATTCTTACATTTAATGATTTTCTTGAAGTGGAAAATTATTATCTTTGCACACCACTGAATGTAATTCAGTGAAATAATATTATAATATGAATTGTGAGGATTCTCTGTCCAATTAAATGTTCATTGTAAAGAACATAGTAAAACATCATTAGGCAAGTACACTAAACTTTGTATATAACTAATTTTTCAGGGAGAAAATGTAAGTAGTTCTATATAAGTAATATTATCTAGTTACATATTACATTATATTACATATAAAATTATTTAAGTAGTATTATAAAATTAGTTGATGATCTTCTCAGTGTAGGCAAAGCTGTATATTCAGTTTTATTAATTGTCCTTTCTCTTTTCTCCTCTCAAAAAAAAAAAAAAAGAATAGTGAGCTTTGATAGTCTATTTTAAGTTTACTGTATTTTATAAATTAAGTGGGAAATTCTGAATTTAACAAACTATCTGCACAGAATCTGCTATAGTCATAACACAGAGATCTCAGGTATACTGGGAAAAAAACGAATAAATTGATCAAGGATAAGTTTTGATGAGTAAAATCTAAAGTAATTGACCTTGCTAAACTAATTGGGGACACAATAAATGATTCACTTCAGTAAATACGAATATGAATAATCTAGAGGTGAAAATATTAACTTATTCTTGCCATATGGTTATAATTATGCTGGTTTCTAATTGTTTTCAAATGCATGAGGTTCCTAAAAACACACTAAATAATGTCTGGACCCATATACTAGTAGTACCTACAGATAAAATAGGGTATTACTTTAGAACATAACCTTGATTTCATCTGTGTCAGTATCATATAACAAATGTGCTAGCAATGTGTAAGAAACAGAACCCTGGACCAGCTGTTGACTGAAAGCAAGAGAGGGCTTTAGGAAAGAAGGGGAAAGCTTTAGGCATAGGATAGTAAGTGAGCACTCTGGAAGAGCTGCAAGTCCATGTGAGGGCTAAAGTGAGAATAAATGGTCCCTTACCCCATCCATGGATGCTTCTAAAAACTCATCTAAATAACTTAATCTAAATATCCTTCATTTCCAGACTTTATATACTTTATAATTGCTTTTAGTTGTTTAAGCACCTACTAGAAGAGAAAAAAATTACAAATATGATTAATGAGGTGTTTGCTGCATCTTGAAGTTCAAGCATGTCATTTCTCTGGAATTTCCTCCAGCAAGATTTGATTTTGCTGGCTTGAACAAAAGATATACATTTTAGACAATTTTTCCTGTTTGGTCTGAAAGTTTTTTACTCCTTCTCTATGATTTCTAGGTTACTTATTTCCTTTGATTTTTTGGGGGGGCACTACTTGCCTGTTGAACTTTGGTTTTCATATACTTCTGACTTAAATCAGAGGGTCTAAGCACACAAATAACCAGGAGATGAAATTGGAAACTATATTTAATAACTCTTACTTGATTCACAATCTATATTTTAAAGATTTTATATGTTTAACCTTGTAGATGTTTTAGTGAATTAATGGGAAAATGAAAAAAAAAGAAAGAGAGAATGGTTTCAGTGCTTTCATTGTACTCAAGAAACAATAATCTCAATATTGTTAATTAATTCCTCTTCAAAGATTTAGAACTTAATGAGTTAGCCTCGACTTTTCACCTTTGTTACTCATGAACCTGCAAAGATGATAGATTAATAATCCTGACCTATTTAGCATTCTTTAATTTATTTTGTAGTTAAATGTAATAGGCTTTTATGAACTGCTTATATTTGCATAATTGCCCTAGTACTCAAAACTACATTTTAGCATTCATCTTCAGCTTTTATCAGTAATCAATTTGACTCTTAATGTCTTCATATTTTTTTTCCTTTTTTCTGTGAACTTCCTATAAATATCATATCTTTTGTTAATCAATCCCTCCAACTAAACAAAACAAAACAAAAAATTAAAACAAACAAACAAACAAAAACAAAAAAACCCAACACTCTTTTCTGACTTGTGCAGTGACAAATAGCCAACTAGTATTTGGTTGAATCAGGGTTTGGTGTGCAGGAAGGAATACTGTTTTGTAGTCTGTTAGGTCTGATTCTGCCTAAACCATGATCCTTCACATGCTGGGTATAAAAAAGATACACATCAGTTGTTTAATATACATTGAATTTGCTTCATGTTATTTTTCCCTAGCCAATCAAGTCCATCATCTTATCCACATCCAGTCACAGAGTGGATGGCAGAAATTGTGGAATATATTTGACTGAGAATTACTTTCTTCTCTCCCAGTAGCTCAACCAATCCAAGCAGTCAAACTGTTACAAGGCTTCTGATTTTACTTTAAATATTTCTAAACATAATCCAACTTTGTACATCCTAATGGATAACACCCACCACTTTTTTTTTTAAGATTTTATTTATTTTATTTGACAGATAGAGATCACAAGTAGGCAGAGAGGCAGGCAGAGAGAGAGGGAGGAGGAAGCAGGCTCCCCCCCCGATGTGGGGCTCGATCCCAGGACTCTGGGATCATGACCTGAGCCGAAGGCAAAGGCTTTAACCCACTGAGCCACCCAGGCGCCCCCACCCACCACCTTTTGTCATTTTTTTTTTTTTCTAACAGCCTCTAAATCAGTTTTATTGATTCCAACTTTTATCTTCTAATTTCTACTATGATCATTATAGCTCCAGTTATAATTCTGAAATGCAAGTACTGATATTTTTCTCTAGAATATCTCAGTAGTATTTTTTTTTCACTTTAGGTCAAACCCAAACTCTGTTGTGGCTTATTTGGTTTTTAATTAGCTGCACTCTCTTTCACTGTTCTGTAACCTCTTTCACTATTTAAAATCTTCATTTCATTCCCAACAACCTACCATACTTCACTGCAGAATTCACTGAATCATTTTCAGTTCCTCCAACATTTTATATTTATCTGTCCATTTAGAATCTTTTTAAGTTGTGTTCCATCTCCATGGAAGACTGCTAATCTTGGTTTCACACTTCCTGTCAGCTTGACATGGTTGTCATGACTTTTACATGTCTATTCTTTCTTCATCTTTCCTATGCCATCTGAAACTATTTTACTATACCAAGTATCGTAACAGATTAATAACAATACACATTAAATTTTATTAGTATTGTTTGTCTGATTTACCATTAAATTAAGAGAGACATAAAAATAATATGTGCTTTTATTTTATCATCATTGATTTCCAACATTTAGCACAGTTCCCGATAAGTTGTGGTGGTTAATAAATATTTTCTGAATACCATTAATTGGAAAGGATAGATTTTAAAAGATATTTAATTTAGATAGTCCTGAGTTATATATCAGCAGTAAATTATTAAGAGTTGGTACCTAACTCTGGGGACACAGCTTTAGTTTAAGCAAAATATTCTAGTAAGTAGTCATGGTAGAATAGCTTGGTCTCTATAAAAATACAGACCATGCATATGATTCTATGTGGTTCTAGGTGCATAGATCTTTAGGGGTTATTTAACTACTTCCCAAATTAGATGCTCTTCTGATTTATTTTTTTTTCCCTATAGATCAAAATTCAGCTCATGTGATTAAATTCATAGGATGGTCTTATTGGTGTAACATTGGTGATACTTTATCCATCCATTTCTATTTGTATTGCTTTTTTTTCTATTTGTATTGCTTTTTGCCATACTAAATCAGATGATGTTCATGTGTCACCTAGACTTCCACACTAGTTTTATTAGTTGGTCCCCACAGCCACTCTGGCCCCCTCTGGCAATCCTTTTCATTCAGCTATATCAGTTTTGCAGAAATGCAAATCTGATCTCATTAAATCCTTGTTTAAAAATATCTCCTGCTGTTTTTTTCTCATATAATTTCGTCTTTTTCCTTCACACATTTCCTGCACATTCACTTCAGAAAGGGCAATCATATAAATATACATTTGTGCTACTTGTTTATATGTCCACAACATGTATACTCTAGCTGGGCAAAAATTGTGCCTATCATTTTTACAACTTTATCCTTAGCAACCAACACATAATAGGTGCTGGATAAATTCCACTGAATGAATTTACTAGATAAATTATTCTTAATCTCAATTGCCAGCAAAGTCAACTCTACAACATTGGGTAGAAAAACCTATTTATTGAAGCACCTTATCTAGTAGTTCCAGGAAATTTAAAGTGTTGCTAAAGAATTTTCCATCCCATCCTCACTCTCACTCCCCTGGAGGCTAATTCCCAAGAAATAAACTCAATAATAATGCTAAGTACCTAAAAATGGTAGCTGTGTGTCTTCTGGCAAGTCTCACTATAGATTGTTACCTGAGTGTCCAGTTTCTGGTGCAAGTCTAATCCAGTAGAAAGTTCTGGTACCAGATGTGTCTGAACAAGTCCATACCAAGAGTTTGATATCTGTTCTCAAAAGTTAAATTTTCCTTCTCATATGCTTATCTATTTTTGACCTCTTCACTAAAGGAATCTATAGAACCATTGAGATAAATATACATATTTGCAGTTGACTGCTAACAAACCCTAGTTTTCTTTGTTTTTCACAAAAAAGCAGCATCAATACTTGAGAATAATGATTAATTCACTGCTCACATTTTCATTCAACAAGGTAAAATCAACACTGACCATACATTTAGAAGGAAAGATTTTAAAGACTTTAATATTTAAAATGTAAATAATCTTCTTGCATAAAATTAAAGATTAAAAAAGAATATAAAGGGACATTATCTCTTAAAGAAAATCACAGTTGTACTATACACACAGTAGGGATAATTGGGCTACTAAGTACCTGAATGAAATAATTGAAAACAATTAAAATTTATTGAAATATTTGCCCTTTTAAATTATCTATGATTTTCAATGATATAGTAACTTTTTCCTATGAATGAAAACACTTTCTCCTTTTGGCTTCAAGAAAAGTAATTTGATAGGTTTCTGCGCTATTAGTGTGTGTTCGTGAAAAGTTTCTAAACACGTTTGGATCATCGCATTATTCTTTTGTTGTTATTAGAGGGTGAAGGATGTTTTGTTTCTGGTATTATATTATGGTCTTAGGACTTAAGGAGGTGCTTTAAAAAGTGATATTAACTCATTAATCTTGTGTCCTAAAATTTTCTGACCCATATTTATTTCTTTTCCCACAGAGTCCAGTGAGACATCCTTAAAACAAAACTCATCCTGTATTCTACCCTTTGGTTCACAATCTTTTCATAGAGAAAAATTAAGCTTTGTAGTTTGGTAGCTGTGGCTCAAACCCATGCCCTGGCATGTTCATTGTTACTTTCAAGAACTACTTAACTGCATACATTTCTGCTTTTTCTTCTCTAACTGGGATACTGATGGGTACCCAGAGGGTTGTTGAAGATTTAGATGATAGTACATGTAAGTCAACTAATGTTAAAAGCTATCATATAGTATGTGTCAATAGATAACAATTGTTTTTACCTTATTTTTTAAAAGCTAAAATGTTTTTCAGACTGTCTTATAAAGTTTATATAAGCTCAGTATTGAATTATATAAGCTCAATATTGAATACTCTGAGGATTTAACCCATGTTGGGTCTTTCAAAACATACCAGTACTATACAAAGCTATTTTAAATATACATGGATTGTGTATTCTGAGCTCTGATCATCAATCTAGTTCGTTACTTCTATCTTAGAATCTTAGCATTTTTTCCCTCTTTTAAATATTTAATATTTTCTTTAGTCTGTACTTTACAGTTAAAAGGACTACATATACAAAATAATTATTCTTTCCCACAAGATGCCTTATACAAACTAGTAATGTAATATTAGGCATTCGCTTTTCACATAAAGACATTGGATTGTATATTTTAAATTCAAAGACAAACAAGGACACATCCTAATTATCTCAAAGTAGGAGAAAAAGTATAGTTTTATTCACAGTACAATTTTGTATTTTCTCCTGCAACAGAGAGAAAGAGTAAAACAAAAGGAGTCCATCATAAAATTAAAAGAAATTGGTTGTAATAATGCTTGGCTTTTAAATCTAGGGAAATAGCAATGAAGAATCACAGTAATCAAATTTGGCCTGAATTAAGCTCTGCATAATTAGTACATTACACATGATGATAATGATCTTGTATTTTATTTAATTTTATTTATTTATTTGTAAATGACTACCATATTGCACCTGAATACTTTGCAATAATTAAAATAATTTAAAAGTACAAAATGGGTCTTAAATTAAAGACTCACCAATTTCCCAGACTGATAAAATAACTAATTAAAAGCCAGAACTCTTATTTTCAGCTTGCACTGGGTTAGAAATTCTGGCATACCAATTCATATCTAAGTTAGAGTGTTGTTCACACAAGTAAAGATTTTACTAATAATTTTCTTTATTTATTTAATTTAAAAAAGATTTTATTTATTTATTTGACAGAGAGAAACAGCGAGAGAGGGAACATAGCAGGAGTGGGAGAAGGAGAAGCAGGCTCCTTGCAGAGCAGGGAGTCCAATGTGGGGCTCAATCCCAGGACCTTGAGATCATGACATTAGTTGAAGGCAGATTCTTAACAAAAGAGCCACCCAGGCACCTCACTAATAATTATATTTAAAAAGCCTAAATTCTAACCAAATTTTAGCTGTGAAATGTCATTAAAGGAGAAATAATGATTATATATATATATATATATATCCATCCCCGAGGGGTTGTTTTTTATAGCTTCATTATATATATTCAGGACCTGCTATGATAGAGAGCAGTGTCCTCTGGTATGCACAAGTGTTTTTCATCTGGTATGTTTTCCTGTCTTCAGTATAGTTAAACTCATGTAAGAAAGATAAGTAACGTAAAAAAAAAAAAAATTGTCTACATCCATGCCAGCATTTTTTTATACCTTGTCTTTTTGATGATGGCCATTCTAACAGGTATGAGTATATTCCATTGTGGTTTTCATTTGCATTTCCCTAATAACTAGTGATGTTGAGCCTATTTTCATGTACTTGTTGGCCTTTTGTATCTCTTCTTTCCTTTTTTTTTTCTTTTTTTATTTCTTCAAGATTTTATTTATTAATTGACAGAGACAGTGAGAGTGCACAAGCAAGGGGAACAGCAGAAGGAGAGGGAGAAGCAGGCTTCCTGTTGAGCACAAAGTTCCATGCGGGGCTTGACCCCAGGACTCTGGTATCATGACCTGTTTTTCTTTTTTTTTTTAGGTAAGATTTATTTATTTATTTTAGAGAAAGTGAGAGAGAGCAGGGCTTAGGGGGCCACAGAGGGAGAAGGACAGAACCTCAGACAAACTGTTCACTGAGTGTGGAGCCTGATGCTGTACTCAAAATCATCACCTATGAGATCATAACCTGAGCTGAAACCAAGAGTCAGATGCTTAGCCAACTGAGCCACTAAGACACCCCTGTACTTCTTCTTTGAAGAAATGTCTTATCAGGTCCTTTTTCCATTTTTAACTGGATTATTTGAGTTTTTTGCTATTGAGCTGTAAAATTCTTTATATATTCTCAATATTAAGCCCTTATCAGATCATGGTTTGAAGGTTTTGTTTTGTTGCCCCCCCCCCCGATTCTGGTTGATGGTTTCTTTTGCTTTGAAGATTTTAGTTTGATGTAGTCATGCTTTTAAAAAAATTAATTTGAAGAGTTGACACACCATGTTACATTAGTTTTGGGTATAGAACATAGTGATTTAACTTCCTCATATGTTATGACATACTCCCCACAAATGTAGCTATCATTTGTCATTATACAATGCTGTTAAAATATCATTGACTATACCCCTTATGTTGTGGCTTTTATTCCCATGGTTTATTCATTTGATAATTGGACACTCCTATCTCTCACTCCCCTTCACCCACTTTGCTCATTCCCCATGTCCCTATCTTCTGGCAACCATCAGTGTGATCTCTGTATTATAGGTCTGATTCTGCTTTTTGTTTGTTTGTTTATTCATTTGTTTTGTTCTTTAGATTCCACATATGAGCAAAACCATATGCCATTTATCTTTCTCAGTCTGACTTATATTTTACTTATGCAATAACTTCTTGGTCCATTTATGTGCAACAATTTGCATAAACCTCAATCTTTTTTAGGGCTACGTAATAGTCCACTGTGTGTGTGTGTGTGTGTGTGTGTGTGTGTGTGTGAGAGAGAGAGAGAGAAAGAGAGAGAGAGACAGCTTCCTTATCCAATCATCTATCAATAAGTTGCATCCATGTCTTGGAAGTAAATAATGCTGCAATAAATATAGGGTTCATATATCTTTTTGAATTAGTGTTTTCATTTTCTTTGATTATCTCCAGCAGTGGAATTATTAGTGTATATGGTATTTCTATTTTTAATATTTTGAGGAAATATAATGGCTTTGCTCTCACCCACCTCCTTTGTGCTATTTTTGGCAAATATATTATATATCTATGTATTATAGACCCAACAATAAATTACATACATGTTGTTTTATATGATTGCCTTTTCAATCAGTTGAGAGAAAAAAAAGAGAAGAAATATGTATTTAATTGTTTTATAATTATGTAATTACCTTTACTATTGCTGTTTGTTTTGTGTGGAGATTTAAATTACAGTCAGGAGTCACTTGCTTCCAGTCTGAAGAAATTTATGTAGTATTTTTGTAGTTTGGTGTGCCGGCAAAAAATTCACTCAATTTTTGTTTTTTTGGGACTTTATTTTAGCTTCAGTTTTGAAAGATAACAATGTTGGATTTAGATTCTAGGTTAATAGTCCTTTATTTTGTCACTTTTTCTTATTTTTTTTTTCTTAAAGGCTTATTTATTTTAGAAAAAGGAGGAGAGAGAGAGAAAAGGGCATGAATAGAAGGGGTAGGGGGGAGGGAAAGAGAATTTCAAGTAGACTCCATGTGGGGCTTGATACCACAACCCTAAAATCAAACCTGAGCTAAAACCAAGGGTCAGCGCTTCCACCCAAATGCCCCTATTTTGTTACTTTAAGTATATTTTCTCACTGGTCTGCTGACTTCCATTATTTTTGCTAAGAAGTTGGTTAATAATAGTATTGGGATTCCCTTATAATGACAGTTGTTTCTTTTTCCTGCTATCAAGATTTCTCCTTTTCTTTGGCTTTCAGTATTTTTATTATGATGTTTTCTTTGTGTATCTCTTTGTCTTTATCCTACTTGAGGTTCCTCAAACTTCCTGGAAGTATAGATGAGTGTTTTTTATTAAATATGGACATTTTCTCTGAATTCTTTTTCTACTTTCATTCTCTTCTTCCTTCTGTACCCTAATGTATATGTTGGTGTGTTTAATGCTATCCTTTGTTTCTCTGAAGCTCTGTACATTTTTTTTTGTTTCATTGTTCTTCAGATTCTATAGTCTTGTATTATTCTGTTTTCAAGTTTTCTAGTTCTTTCTTTTGCTAGTTACATCTATTGCTGAAAAATGCTAGTGAATTTTCCCTTTTATTTTATTTTTTTTTTTTTTAAAGATTTTATTTATTTATTTGACAGAGAGAAATCACAAGTAGACAGAGAGGCAGGCAGAGAGAGAAAGAGGGAAGCAGGCTCCCTGCTGAGCAGAGAGCCCAATGCGGGACTCGATCCCAGGACCCTGAGATCATGACCTGAGCCGAAGGCAGCGGCTTAACCCACTGAGCCACCCAGGCGCCCCTTCCCTTTTAGTTTTAACTATAGATTTTCCATTTTTAATAACTTTTTAAATTTATTGATATTTTCTATTTTTGAAGTGGCATTATTCTCATACTCTCCTTTACCTCTCTAATCAGGATTTCTTTTAGTTTTTTGAACATACTTATAATGTTTACTTTGAATTCTGTGTGTTAACTTTGATATCTAGTCACTGTCACAGGTAGTGTTTGTTGTCTGTTTTTTTTCATTGTTGTTGTTTTGTTTTTTGTTGTCCCCCCCCACCTCATGTATGGGTAATTCTTTTATGTTTATTGAATGTCTCTGAATTTTTCATTAGACAATTTTTAAATTTTTCTAAGATTTTATTTTTAAGTAATCTTTACACCTAACATGGGACTTAAACTCCCAACTCCCAGATCAAATGTTGCATGTTCTACTGACTAAGCCAGTCAGACATTCCCCATTAGACATTTTAGATAATGAATTGTTGCAACTCTTTGCACATCTACATTAAAGTCTTATTATTCCTATTTGCTTTTTATTTTTATCTACTTTCTGAATTATTAATGAGGTTTATCCAATCCATCATTTCTCAGGAGTATTAAGCCTCTGACATTCTTTCTCAAGTTTTGCAGTCAGCCTGGAAGAAAGTGGTTTTGGAAAGCCTTACCTTGACTCTTTCTTCTCCTGACCACAATCAGCTGTTAAACTCTACAAATTCATGGCAGATTGCTTTATTGCTTTAAATGATACTTTGGGGCACAAGTTGCTTTACAACCAAGTCCAGTAAAACTCAGATTCCTTTGAAGAAGTAGTCCCCTGTGTCAGTTCCTGAGATTTGTTCTCAACACTAGTAGGTCTTCTCCTAACTATTTATTTCCCTGGTTCTCTTCTGCAAATAAGCTGACCCATAGTTTAGCCAATATCATCAATACATCTGTCAATTTCCTTTCAATTGTCTTTCACCACAACCTTCAGTATTTTTGACACAACCATTAGGTTTCAACTGCCCCACACCCTACTGTAAATAAAACCACTTTCTTTGAGAAAAGTTTTTAAGTTTTCCTTTTTATGAATTGCTGCTCTCCCAAGGCAAACTCCCTGAGGCACAGCTCTAAAGGTAAGGGCAGGAATGCAATGAATGGCAAGCTTCTCTCTGAGTGCCAACCCCACTTTAAAAACTGAGGACTCAGGGGCAGGATATTTGAGTTAGATCTTCCAATCTTGTGATTCATGGCCTGGAATCATCACCCTATAGGTCATAAATTTAGAAAATTAACATTGAGGACATCACTGATTTTTTTAAGACTTTATTTATTTGAAAGACAGAGATCATAAGTAGGCAGAGAGGCAGGCAGAGAGAGAGAGAGAGGAGGAAGCAGGCTCCATCTGAGCAGATAGCCTGATGTGGGGCTTGATTCCAGGACCCTGGGATCATGACCTGAGCCAAAGACAGAGGCTTTAACCCATGAGCCAAACAGGTGCCCCTAAGACATTATTGATTTATACCAACACAGTAATTGGCTTGGATGTGTGAAGCCTGAAGATACCAGAGAGATTATAATATCAATGATATCAATGGGAATATAATTCTTCAACCACACACAGGTCTGTAGCATGTAAAATGACAGTCACTAACATATGTGCAGTGCTTACTTAAAAATGCTAGTACTACTATATATTTACCTGTCCCTTTTAAATTATATAAGGCTGCATTATTTTCATAATACAGATGAGGAAACTGAGAATGAGAGGCTTAAATTGTTTTGCTTCTTTCCTGGAAATAGTAAATGACAGAATTCAAACATAAGCCCTCTACTTCCAAATCTATTCTTGTAAATAAAACTTGTCTTTTTGGATAAATGTAAAATGATTCAAATAATTTTAAGGATTAATAACATTGTCAATTCCACATACCATTTTTAATTTTTTTTTAAAGATTGAATTTATTTATTTGTCAGAGACAGAGAGAAAGAGAATATAAGCAGTGGGAGCAGCAGGCAGAGGGAGAAACAGGCTCCCCACTGAGCAAGATCCTGATGCAGGATTCAATCCCAGGATCCTGGGATCATGATCTGAGCTAAAGGCAGACACTTAACCAACTGAGCCACTCAGGCATCCATCCAAAATTCTCTTAAAATACAAAAACTCTTCAAGAATTACAAGGCGGAATTACCACACTGTTCAAACCAATTAAGTGTATAGAAAAAAAATGACCTCTAAATCTCTACTAGTTCAAATGTTTTAGAACCACTGTAAATGTCACACTCTGAATTTAACAGTACTACCCCATTTTCTAGTATTAGTCAATATTTGAGGAACTAAAATGATACAAATCATATATTTACCTCTTTCAAGTTTATGACCATAGCCAATACTTCTGTATCTATTCTGAAACTAGATAGTTCCATGCTATAAATTTTTGCCTGATTTAAAATGTTTGTGTGTCAGGGAAAAAGCTAAGAAGGCAGCATAGTATGAGGACCTTAGGCTTGCCTCCTGCCTAGTACAATACTAGATAACTGTCAAATCATACTGAATACTCAAAAAGATTAAACATGTGGACTGACAAAACAACCTGCACATCTAAAGGCAAAGAAGAGACCATATCTAAGAAGGTAGGAAATGTAGAGATTGGGGTTGGGGGAGAAACAGATCACAGGTGTTGCAGTGGGGAAAGAGCCTTAGTTGCAGTGAAATTAGGTGGCAGAGAAGAGAGAAGGAGAGATATCCACACAGGGAAATGCACAAGGAGAGCACTTCCCTAAAGCCATTGTCTCTGAAAATGAGAGGGGCCAGTTTTCAAGAGTTTTTGGAATCAGCAGGACTCAAAGACTGGAGTTTCATATGTCCTCTGCCTTGGCTTGAATAGAACTTTGAGAGTACTTCCCTACTCCATAACAAAAGGCAGGCAAGCACCCCAGGACTGATAGCACAATTTGAGGATAACCTAAGGTGCACAGAGAGAGGTTGTTTGCATTTTCTGGAGCACATCTGTGAGATGACCTTCCATGAGAGGTGACCTTCACAAAGTTGCCTTCTCAGGGACAAAATTTCTACAGATCTCTAGTTCCTTCTCCTGGCCTGTATAGATGTGAAGGCACATGCTGAGGGCAGCTAACCGAAACACTGGCTGATTAGTCTGCTTTGCTCCAAAACCCAACACCTGCACTGGTGTGACTATCCTTCTTGGTTAAACCTGCACTGTCTCAGTGCAGTAAGAACCTGCCCCAGAAGACCAACCCAGGTCCCAGAAATAATATGTCCCTAAAGTTTAGAGTTTTAAAAGTCCACAGGCAGCTGAGGTAGAGCCCAAAGTGTACTGGTCTGCTCCTGGCAGGCAAACAACCAGAAAGAGATGCATGAAAACAACAATCAGAAAAGCATGTGAGACTCACAAAGGAAAACGAATTGCTCTTCTGGGAGTGTTTCTGTAAGTGTAACCAGTACTGATACCCCATTCCAGGGACAAAGGAACTGACTGGTACCATCTCTTTCTCCCTTCCCCCAGCATAAGCACAGAACATCCTTTGGTAAACAGCATAGTACCCACACTGGCTGCCTAACCTGCTTACACCAAGTCCTGCCCCACTGTGGTCTGTTGGTGCCGCCTTTCTCCAGAAAGCGTCTCTAATGACCAGTGCAAGAGACCCCTTTCCTAGAAGGCCAGTAGAAACCTCTGCACGCACCACATCTACTAACCATAGAGTTCTTCAGGGTTTCAGTTCTAGTGAAAGTGGCATCAGGTTTTATTTAACAAACAAGCCAGAACATGCCTAGCTAAAACTCCACTCTGGCTAAGATCCAAACATAGCGCACAACAGGCAGGGAAAACCTCAGTAGAGGTCTGACCTGAGCTGTTTAAAACAGCTAAAACACAGGAGCAGAGTGCATGCAACACATACTAGAGATACTCTCTGAAGTGCCAGACCAGAGATAAACAAGAAACAGTGATATGTCTGATGGAGAACTTAAAGCAATGATCATAAGGATAGTATCTGAGCCTAAGAAAAACATGGAAGACCCCAGGGAGGGGTAAAAAAAAAAAAAAAAAAAAAGCAGATGGGAATGAAAAATAATACCTGAGATTTGAAACAGACTGGATATAATGACCACAAGGATAGAAGAAGTAGAGGAGAAGATAAGTGATATAGAAGACAGAATTGTGGAAAATGATGAAGCTGAACAAAAGAGAGAAGGAAAAACTACAGATCATGAGAATAGATTTGGGGAGATCATTAACTCCATCAAATGTAATAACATCTGTACCGAGAATCCCAGAAGAAGAAAAGAGAGAAAGAGAACAGAATATTTACTTTAAGAAATAATATCAGAAAACTCCCCTAATCTGGGGAAGAAAATGGACATCTGGATCCCAGAGGCACAGAGAGCTCCAATAAAAAGCAAGCAAACAAACAAAACAAAAACCACACAAGCCAACACCAAGACTTATTGTAGTTAAATTTGCAAGATATACTGATAAAGAAAAAAAAATCCTAAAAGCAGCAAGACAAGAGATGTCCATAACTTACAAGGAAAGACCAGTAATGTTAGCAGTAGATCTTTATGCAAACACTTGGCAAGGCAGAAGAGCGTGAAATGATACATTCCACATGCTAAACTGGAAAAAATATGCAGCCAAGAATACTATATCCAACAAGCTACCATTCAGAATAGAAGGATAGATAAAGAGCTTTCCAGATAAACAAAACTAAAGGAGTTCATGACCACTAAACCAGCCCTGCAAGAAATATGAAAGGGTGCTCTTTGAGAAAGAAGGAAAGACCAAAGTGACAAAGACTAGAAAGGGACAGAGAAAATCTCCAGAAACAACAACAAAACAAATAACAAAATGGCGTTAAATACATATCTAACAATAATTAACCTGAATGTAAATAAACTAAACTTTGCAATCAAAAGAGAATGGATGAAAAAAAAACAAGACCCATTTATATGCTGCCTATAAGAATCTCATTTTAGACTTAAAGACATCTGCAGTTTGAAAGTGAGGCAATGGAGAAATATTTATCATGCAAGTGGAAGACAAAAGAAAGCCAAAGTCACAATAATTATAACAGAAAAACTAAATTTTAAACCAAATACTGTAACACTGTAACAGGAGATGAATAAGGGCACTATATCATAATTAAGATGGCTATCCATCAAGAATATCTACAATTGTAAAATGATTATGCCCCCAACGTGGGAGCATTCAAAAATTTAAAACGATTAATAACAAATATAGATGAACTCATTGATAATAACACAATAATATTAGGGGATTTAACTCCCCACTTGCATCAATTAGACAGATTATGTAGGCAGAAAATCAAGGAAATAATGTTTTTGAATGACACATTGGACAGAGGTATTCAGAAATTTTCATCCTGAAGCAGCGGAACACACATTATTTTCAAATACACATTAGACATTATACAGAATAGATCACATAGTAAGTCTCCCAAATCAGCCCTCAACACGTACAAAAAGACTGAGATCATACCACGCATATTTCCTAACCACAGCACTTTGAAACTTGAAGTCAACCACAAGGAAAAAAAATACCTCAAATACATGAAGGTTAAACAACATGTTACTAAAAAATGAATAGATTATCCAGGAAATCAAAGAAGAAGTTAAAAAAATATATACTTGGAGGGTGCCTGGGTGGCTCATTTGGTTGAGCAACTGCCTTCGGCTCACGTCATAATGATCCCGGACTTCCAGCATCGAGTCCCGCATCGGGCTCCCAGCTCCTTGGGGAATCTGCTTCTCTCTCTGACCTTCTCCTCTCTCATGCTCTCTCACTCATTCTCCCTCAAATAAATAAATAAAATCTTTTAAAAATATATATATACTTGGAAACAAATGAAAACATGATAGCCCAAAACCCATGGGAATGCAGCAAAGTGGTCCTAAGAGGAAGTATATAACAATATAGGCCTACCTCAAGATGCAAGAAAAGTCTCAAACATACAACCTAAGCTTACACCTAAAGGACCTAAAGGGAAAAAAAGAAAAAAAAAGGAAGCCTAAAGCTATCAGAAGAAAGGAAATAGTAAAGATTAGAGTAGAAACAAATAATATAATATAGAAATTAAAATAATAGTAGAATAGATAAATGAAAACAAGAGCTGTTTTTTTAAATAAAATAAAATTGATAACCACGTAACTAGACTTATCAAAAAAAAAAAAAGAGGAAGGATCCAAATAAATACAATCACAAATGAGAGAGAGAAATAACAGCCAACACTACAGAAGCACAAATTATTATAAGATAATATTATAAAAAAATTATGACAACAAATTGGAAAACCTGGAAAAAATGGATAAATTCCCAGAAATATATAAACTATCAAAACTGAACAGGAAGAAAGAGAAAACTTGAACATACCCATAACCAGCAAAGAAATTGAATCAGTAATCAAAAATCTCCCAACAAATAAAAGTCCAGGGGCAGATGGCTTTACAGGGGAATTCTGCTAAACATTTATAGAAGAGTTAATACCTATTCTTTTCAAGCTATTCCCAAAAAAATAGAAACAGAAGGGAAACTTCCAAGTTCATTCTGTGAGGCCATCATTACTCTAATTCCAAAACCAGACAAAGACTCCACTAAAAAAAGAACTATTGGCACATGATTCTGATGAACCTGATGTAAATATTATCACAAAGTACTAACAAGTTGTATCTAACTGTATATTAAAAGGATTATTAACTGCAATCAAATAGATTTTATTCCTGGGTTGCGAGGGTTGTTTGATATTTGCAAATCAATCAATGTGATACACCACATTAATAAAAGAAAGGATAAGAAACACATGATCTTTTCAATAGATGCAGAAAAAAAAACATTAACAAAGCACAATATCCATTCATAATAAAAACCCTCAGTAAAGTAGGGTTAGAGGAAAGATACCTCAACATGATAAAGGCCAAATACAGGAAATCCACAGCTAATATTATTCTCAATAGAATAGACAACAGAGCTTTTCCTGTAAGGTCAGGAACAAGACAGTGGTGTTCACTTTCACTACCATTATTTGACCTCATTGTGGAAGTCCTAGCCTCAGCAATCAGACAATGAAAAGAAATAAAGGGCATCCAAATCAGCAAGAAAGAAGCAAAACTTTCACTATTTGCAGATGATATGATAGATATGATACTCTATGTAGAAATCTAAAATACTCCACAAAGAAATTGCTACAACTGATAGATGAATTCAGTAAAGTCAGAGGATCAATGTACAGAAATCTGTTGCATTTCTATACATCAATTATGAAGGAGCAGAAAGGGAAATCAAAGAATTCATCCCATTTACAATTGCGCCAAAACCGTAAGATACCTAGAATAAACCTGATCAAAAAGGTAAAAGATCTGTACTCTGAAAGCTATAAAACATTGATCAAAGAAATTGTAGAAAGCTTTTTCAAGCCCTTGCATTTATATATCCCCCATTCATTCGAAATTTGAATGAAGTTCTGTATGAAATAAAATTTTGCCAACTGGTGTACTGATGTTTGGTGGGCAAAGGAGATTAAGATGAAGTAATATATCAAAACAATCTCAGGAGCCACCTGACCACCCCCATTTGAGACTCCGGAACATTCACACATATATATGGAAAATGTAGTTCATTACTTTGACAAAGGGAACTTTTGGAACATATCTATTAAAATGAATCTCAAGTGCTCTTCCCACTCCGTCCCACTCTCTTTCACTTAAGTACTCTTTGATAAGCCTTTCGGTTATAGAAAAAAGTGATTTCAACTTTTGTAGCTACACTAAAAATTCTGCTAACCCCAACCCCAGCATCAACACACACAGAAAAGCTAATTGGATATGAAATGTGTTTTAGGAGAATTAGTTTCAAGTTTGAGAAAAATAAGTCTTTATGTTGAGAAAGAAATGTGCAAGAATGTTTGTGG
Source organism: Neogale vison (assembly GCF_020171115.1). Lineage (NCBI taxonomy): Eukaryota > Metazoa > Chordata > Mammalia > Carnivora > Mustelidae > Neogale > Neogale vison. The sequence goes on from NC_058101.1 coordinate 75,503,184, forward strand.
AATACTAACCAACTGATCCATAATATCAACCCTATTAGTTGTTCTAAATTCAGACATTAGGAATTTTCTTCTTAAGCGATTGACCAATAAATGTTACAGTGACCTATTTGGGGAGTAGTAGCAATACAAATTTTGGCCAAATATTAAAAAAAAATTAAAGTTAAACCTGCATATAGATGGGAGAATTCATTTTTTCTTGCTTTATGAGTTAGTATTTTCATAATTGGTGATGTGTTACTTGCACTTGCTTAATGGAAATGGCATTTCCAAAAACAATTTTACATAAGATATTAAAATAGAAAAACACTACAGTCATGGGGAAAAGTTTAAACACGGAATAAGGGAAATCATCGATATGGATGACAGATAATTGTGGGTTTCTAGGAAAGCGGATATAGCTACTTTGTACTTGTTGGCTAGAAAACATTGATAAAATCAGTGCCAATGTATATGGAGACCAAAACTCATTATTCAGTTCTTTTAATGTTTTCTTCATATGATTTTGGATTTACCAAAAGAAAATAAAAATAATTCTCAAGAAAGCTTCCCTCTTCTCATTTTCTTTACCTTACATCTCAACTCTTGAGAATAGTTCAATGGTGTGTGTTTATGGAGGGGTGACATAATTATAATACAGGATAATGTTTTTATAAAAGTATAATTTTTATAAAGTAATTAGCACTTCCTTAGGAAGTCAGAAAATGTTTCACTAAAGAATACATCAAGAGTGATCAAATCTACTTAATGGCCAAATTTAAATTAAGCAATCAAAATACTTTTACACTCTCACATTCTATTGCCTTTCCCCACCTTCTATATACGAATGCTATTTATAAGTTCCTCATAGAAACAAATGATGTCTTGTCCAAGGTCATGTTCATGGTTTATAACAGGGTCAGAACAAGAAACCAGGTCCCCCAAATTTTACTTGGTAACATAAATGTTGGTTTATCATAGGGACAAAGGAGCTATTTTGTGCACTATTCAACTTAATGTAAATGTTTTCAACGAGAGGCAATTAGTTAGGAATAAATAAGTAACATATATTTTTAAGCACAAAATTAGTGTGTGGAAAGAAATGATGCTAACCCAGGCTTATTGTATTTTCCATTTAACAAGGTGCTTTTCTTGTATGTAGGTGATATTTGTTTATTAGTAGGAGCTACACTCCTATTGAGTAAGATGTCAGAAAATCATTATCCTAGCAGCTGGAAATTCACTTGAATTGGAATTTGTCCAGAGAAAATAGTGTACTAAATAATGACCCAATCTTTTCCACATAAATGTAGTATGATAGGATACCAAAATTATTATTTCCTACATTCTGATAAGGAAAAATATGAATCCCATAAATGCAATGAATGAATTAATCCAGTAAGGTGGTTTATTTTGTTGTTGTTTTTGTTGTTGTTGTTTAGATAAAGAATGGTGATGTATATCACCTGTTATTTTTAATTAGTATAAAATACTATTCCTGCTTTATAAGTAAAATTTATATTTAAACTAAAACAAGTTTAAGAGGGATTATATAAGATAGTAGTTAATTTAGTTAAAAATATATGCAACACAATTTATTTAGGACAATGTCAAGGTATAACATGAGTTTACTTATTCACAATAGCTGTTGATTTAGTAGCACATTGACAGTGATAACGATTCACAATTACCATAGCACTATCTAATAAGAACAGTGATATTTAAAGAAGCCCAACAATTTTAATTTTATTATCTTAGTATAGTTTTCAATAGAACCAGGTTTGTTTGTATATTGTGATACATAGTATGATTTCAGTTTTGTAGGGACTATTTTCTGATCCTCCCCCAAAAGCATTCCTTTTTATTTTTCCTGTCCTCATCTTCCTTATACACTCCTTTCTACTATTCATCACTTTGGTTTAAACTGGGTTTTGGAGATGTGGCTATTGTATCTACTCTCGTCTTCCCCATTTTTGATGCAGCAATGGTCTCAGGTAATCTCTGCCTAGAGTTGCTGGGGCCTTCACAAAGCGATTTTTCTCCATAAAGAGTCATGGCCTTTGCCAAAAGCCATTAAGAAAACCGAGTCTCATCATATTCATAATGTGGAGTCATAGCCACATACTCTTTCTTCACTTAATTGTTCCTTCCAAGCTTAACAGATCCTCTTGTAGACATCCAAAGTTAATAATCACATACATTATTCATTGATAGTTAAATATATATCCCGTTCTCACCAGTGTCTACTTTCAATGCATCAAAATTGGAAGAGACAATTAAAGGGAGTAGTTAATGCTCCCTTTAAGAATGAAGAAACTTTTAGTGTCTTATATTTGATTTCTTACCTATTGAAGAGAACTGGATAACTTCATATTTATCACAAAACAGTGAAACTTAAAAAATAAAAATTCAAAATTCATTGTACGTTCTGATAAAGGTAAAACAGTAAAATATTTTGTGTCATTTATATTAAGTGTGATTGAGATTTTAAAGTAATTACTTGAGATTCTAGCACAAAGAATCTAATAAAAAATGGAGGAAAATGGAACAAAATCTCATTTTTTCCTTACAGAAAGCAGGCTAAATTTGTTATTTATTAAGAACATTGTATCTTTATTCTTTTGTACATTTATTAGAAAATGTATTAAAATATTTTATGTATCAGTAATGCATTATGTACCACTGATAGAAGGATAGGAAATCTTTATCTTTTTCCTGAAAGGAAACATGATAAATGTCATAACCATTATTCACTCAATAGTTAATACTCTTGAGAAATGTATATGTTCTAACTAATTTGCTCTTCACAAGAACACTATACTGATGGGGAAATTTGCCCTTGTCACAGGGTCCAAGGCATGATTCTAAACCATGTAGTCTGGCTGCAGAGCTCTGCTTTTAATCATTCCATGACCCCAGTAGTATGATTACTGACTGTACAATGTGTTGCAGTTTATGTAGGAGCATCCAATCACAATGAAGCATCAAAAACAGTTTTCAATATCAAGAGATGCTGAGTAAACTAAAATTTGAAGGCTGAGAAATTAACTATCCATAAAGAGCTCTGGATATAATATATTTACACGAATCTTAAGTTGGTTTACTATATTGAGAATATGAAATAGAGAACTAATACGTAAGGCTCCTGCATAAAAGAAGCTCACATCTGTTTTTTTTTTTTTTCTGGAAGACTCTGACGACCCTCAATTTTTGTTGTTGTTGTTGTAATTTTGCTTACTTTGTGGCAAATATTACAACAGTTCACATTCATTAATACCCATTTCCAATCTATTACTGGGAGTATGAGATGATAAATAGCTCCCATTGACTTGAGTTTAAGCATGACAATATGACTTGCTTTGGATAACCAAATATATACACTGGAATAATATGTGTCTCTTCCAAGTGAAAACACTGCCAGTGCACAACCCTTCACCAGCTCTTCCTTTGTGTCTTTGATGGTGAAGAAACATTTTAATAAGGAGTTCTGGTGTTGACTCAGCACTTGGAGTACCTTTGAATCCATAGTGGATTTGTTTACATAAGTCATAAACATTTTTAAAATCACCATTATTTGGAGATTGTTTGTTATGATAAAATAACTTTGCCTATTCAAACAACCACAGTTCTAATTCAGATTAAGTGCAACATTAGACTTCCTTCGAAGTAACAGCTCTTAACTTGGTTCAGAATTTCCATGGTCATAGCTTCACCAATATATTTAAGCATAGACTCAACAAAGATCATTATATATGTCAACAGTACTCTTCATGTGGTAAGAATAACTTATCTTTCCCAATCTGTGCCAAGGATTATAGCAATTATTTTATTTTATTTGTTTAGATTATTTATTTATTTGACACAGAGAGAGAGACAGCACAAGCAGGGGGAGCAGGAGAGGGAGAAGTCTCTGGGCAGAGACCCTGATGTGGGGCTCAATCCCGGGACTCTGAGATAATGACCTGAGCCAAAGCTAGATGCTTTAACAGACTGAGCCACCCAGGTGCCCCTATAGCAATTATTTTAATGAACTATTACTATACTGAGGCTGTTAAAAAAAAAATCAAAATCTAATTTATTTGAGATGCATAGCTCACAAAGAAAGAAACATCAGTCGGGATTCTCCAGAGAAACAAAAGGTAGAAAAGTAAATGGATGGGTGGATAGATAGATGGATGGATAAATTGATAGATTATAGATAGATGATGGATAGATAGGTAGATAGATATAAATCAAAAGATAAATTAATAATTATTTAAAGAAGTGTCTCACATGACTGTGGAAGCTGTTAGGTCCAAAATCTGTGTGGCAGTATAGCCAGGTGAAAAACCAAAGAAGAGTTGATGCTCTTAAAGCCTTCAAGTAATTAGAAGAGGCTCATCCACATTACGAAGGGTAATCTGCTTTACTTAAAATCTGCTGATTGTAAAAGTCCATCTATATATAAAATAACTTCATTACAAGATCTAGACTAGACTTTGGCCACATAGTGGGCCTAGCCAAAGACTAGACTAGACTGGGCCAAACATTGGCCAAACCATAGCCTAATCAAGTTGGTACATAAAATTAACCATCATACATAGTATCTCTTCCATTTCTTTATCCCACTCTTTCCCTTAAATCCATACTATACATTATAGTCCAATCTTTAGATTGAATCAAAATGCTATAAATACTTGAGAACAACTTTAATATTAACATTTTAAAATAATTAGTGTCATAAATGATACAGTATGTATAGTATAACAATTATAAATAAATGATAATCAATATTTTTGTATCTGCACTCATAAGAGATATGCGCTTACTATTTCATGTGTTTTTCTTTTTTTTTAAATTTTTAATATTTATTTGCCAGAGAAAAAGAGAGGGAGAGGCAGTGAGCACAAGCAGGGGGAGCAGCAGCCAGAGAGAGAAACAGGCTCCCTGCTGATCATGCAAGGAATCTGATACAGGACTCAACACCAGGACCCTGGGATCATGACCTGAGCTGAAGGCAGACAAACCAACTGAGCCATTCAGACATCCCAAAACCTATTGTTTTCCTTTTTGGAATAGCTTTGTCTGCTTTGGGCACCATGATAATGTTGTTTTTTTCAGGATGAATTAGAAAGTATTCTGTTCTCTTTGTCTCTCTGGATCATTTTGTGGATGACAAATATTGACAATATTTCTTTTTAAAATGTGTGTTAAAATTTACCAGTGAAGCTATCTGTTTTGGAGTTTTCTTTGTTAAAAGCTTCTTAACTATAAACTCAAATTCTTTCATATTTACTGTGTTATTCAGTTAGTCTGGTTTTTTGTTTTTTGGGGTTTTTTTAGTGAAATTTTATAAGTTTTGTTTTTCAGGAAATTTGTATATTTCATCTAAATTTTTGAGTTTATTGGCATAAAAGTATTCATAATATTTACTTACCTTTTATTATTTACATAATCTGTAGTGATGTTACCCTTCTCATTCCTAATATTAGACATTTGAGTCTTCTATTTTTTTCTCATAAGTCTTGTTAGTTTAACAACACTCTTTTTCTCAAAGAATTAGCTTTTGATTTCATTGATTTTCACTATTCTTTTTTAAATTGATTTCTGCTTTAGTCTTTATTATTTCCTTTCTTCTGACTACTTTGGGTTTGACTTGTTCTTTTTTTTATTTCTTGATTAGTTTCCTTTCTTCTTTTTTAATATACATATATAAAGCTATGTAATTATCCCAAATATTGTTTTAGTGGCATCCCACAAATTTATATATGTTGACCATTCAAGTTTCTGTTTAAATTTGTCTTTCTTCTACAGCTTATTTATGAGTATATAAGTTTTCCAAATAGTTGATATTTCTATTAATGACTTGTAATTTAATTTAACTGTGGTCAGAGAACATATTTTCTATGACTTAAAAGCTTTTAATTTTTGAGACATTATGTTCCAGATTATGATCTATCCTGATAAATATAAGGGTTGGTTTTGATTGATTTATCTCTTTATTACAGATTGTATATCCCTGCTTTTTTGCAATCTTGATAATCACTAATTGGTTCCATGCATTGTGAATTTTACTTTGTAGGCTGCTAGATAGTTTTCTATTCCTCTAAATATTGTTAACATTCTTAGGTACACAAGGCAGGTGCTCAGTAACATGTGGTCTTGTCTAGCTTTTAAGATTTTTTTTTTAACACAGAATGTTTTTGTTTTAAGATTATTTATTTATTTGAAAAGAGAGAGATCACAAGTGGGCAGAGAGGCAGACGGAGAGAGGGGGGGAAGGAGGCTCCCTGCTGAGCAAAGAGCCCAAAGCAGGGCTCCATCCCAGGACCCTGGGATCTTGACCTGAGCCGAAGGCAGAGGCTTTAACCCACTGAACCACCCAGGTGCCCCCAAAACACAATGTTTTAACACTAATTATTTCTGACTTCAGAGGAAAGGTCTTAATGGATATTCTACAACTTCATTATTAGGGGACATCTTAGGCTGCTATCATAACAAGATACTATAGTTAGATGCTTAAACAATAGAAATGTATTTTCTTGGGGCGCCTGGGTGGCTCAGTGGTTTAGGCCACTGCCTTCGGCTCAGGTCATGGTTTCAGGGTTCTGGGATCGAGTCCCGCATCGGGCTCTCTCCTCAGTGGGGAGCCTGCTTCCCTCTTGCTCTCTCTGCCTGCCTCTCTGCCTACTTGTGATCTTTCTCTGTCAAATAAATAAATAAAATCTTTAAAAAAAAAAAAAAAAAGAAAGAAAGAAATGTATTTTCTCACAGCTTTGAAGGCTGGTAGTCCAAAATCAGGATGTTAATATGGTCTGGCACTGGTGAGCAATCTCTTTTTTGCTTGTGGTGGCCACTGTATTGTTATAACTTTACATGGCAAATAGAGAAAGAGGGAAAGTTCTCTGGTGTCTCTTATGAGGGCACTAATCCCATTAGACCAGGGCCTTGCCTTTATGACTATCTAATCCTTATTATTTCCCAAAGGACACATCTCCAAATATCAACACATTGAGAGTTAATGCTTCAACATATGGGTTTGGGGGCCATATAAACCTTCAGTTCATAAAAGTACATTTTCCATTCTTGCTTATGAAAATGACTGTTGTCTAATATTCTTGATTATGTGTGACCCCTGGTTGCCATCATTTCTATTCTTTTGATTGGTTATTTTACCAGTCTTGATAGTTTCTTCACAGGTATGAACTGATCAGTATCATGCTGAATATTCTAGAAGGATCATCTTTAAATCTCAAGTACTGTCTTAGCAGCTATTTCCTTTCCAGTATTCTGTCCAGGGAATCCTTGCTATTTTGGGCTTCCCAGACTCTAAGCTTCATTTCCTCCAGTCAGAGACTCCATCGTGCTCTACCTGAGCCCTCCTTTCTGTACTGTACCTTGGAAACTGCCAAATCCATAAGCTGTGTAAATTGTAGATCTCTGCATTTTTTCTTATCTCTCAGAGTTACTGTTTTCCATTGCCTCAAGTCCAGTGTGTTAAAAAACATTGTTCCATAAGTTTTCCTTGTTTTTGTTTGGTTGTTTACTTGTTTTTTTATTGAGGGATACTGGAGTTTATTAATGTAGAAAGATAAATCTAGTTTTTGTTACTTTACTTCCACCTTAAGCAAGTATCAATGTCATAAATAATAAAAATAATTTTATTATTTTTATTTATTATTTATTTATATTATTTATATTATTATTTATTATTTTATGATTGCATATGTAATAATACTTAACTTAGATAATTTAAATACAACCAGAAAAAAGAGAGAAATTTTGGTTGGAATTTCCTCTTCTGAGAATAATGTAGTACTATCACCATTAACATATTTTAATCATTCATTCATACATAAATGTAAGTATGTGTTTGTATGTGTAGACTTACATACATTATATAAATGGAGTTTTATTAATATTTTGTCTATAGTGATGGGATTGATCTTGTTTTTAATATTCTATTTATTTATATGAGAGATGAAGAGAAAGAGCACAAGCAGGAGGAGAGGGGAAAAGGAAAACAGAGAAGCAGACTCCCCACTGAGCAGGGAGCTCAATGTGGTGGTCGATCCCAGGACCCTGAAATCATGACCTGAGCCAAAGGCAGATGCTTAATTGACTGAGCCACCCAGGGGCCCTGGGACTGATCTTCTATACTCTTCCAGATTATGCTTTCAAGATACAAAAATATGTTATAAATATCTTCAGTTATAGTTCTAATTCATTTCTAAAATTTAAATTTATTCATTTATATATTTTAAAATATTACATGGAGAAGATTGTACAATATGATTATTATTTTTTTTCTTAGTGATGAGCATTCACTTTTTAAAATTCATGATCCAAACTACAAATGCAGACTAATCATGTTTACATATATTCTTTTAAAAGAGGTTTTTTTTTTTTTTTTTTTTTTAAAGATTTTATTTATTTATTTGACAGAGAGAGATCACAAGCAGGCTGAGAGGCAGGCAGAGAGAGAGGAGGAGGCAGGCTCCCCGCTGAGCAGAGAGCCCGATGCGGGCCTTGATCCCAGGACCCTGAGATCATGACCTGAGCCGAAGGCAGCAGCTTAACCCACTGGGTTTTTATTTTTACTTTTTATTGTGTCAAGTTAGTCACCATACAGTATATCATTAGCTTTTGATGTAGTGTTCCATGATTCATTATTTGTGTATAATGCACAGTGCTTTATGCAATCCTTGCTGTCCTTAATGCCAAAAGATGAAGTTTGAAAAGTAGCTATGGGCTATGTTATTTATCAAGCTATTTAAAAGATTTTGCTTTTATTCTGAATCAAATGAGAGACTATTAGAAGAAAATCTATGTGCTATTCACTGACTTTTCTCCTATGTGTGGGTTCTTTAAAAGGAAAATTTCACTGAGAAAAGATTCTAGATCACACATGTAACTGAGAATTCTATAAAAATGGTCATGCTTGAAATCAATTATTAAATAAAATTTATTAAGGTGCTATTAATTAATTAATGGAACTAAGATAGAGCCAGGATTGTTATAACTCCATGATTATGGCAATGCAAAAGCAATTCTGAAAAAAAGAATATAGCTTTAGATTGTAAAGCATCTCTCTCAGCTAAAGAAGACTGTAACCAAGATTATAAACTATCTGAAAATTCTAGTTTATTTAGACACTCAAACTCTGTTGAGGGCAGGTATTGAAAAATATAACAGATGATTCCTTAGGTTTCAAGAGCACCTTATGAAACCAGGGTTGAAATGTTCATTTGACAAGTGTCAGTTCTGCAGCACTTCAGTAAATTTGATGGGAAAGTGATGCCACAATGAAGATTGAGCCCAGTTTGGATTCCTACCTTCTTTCACTTGCTCTCTCCTACAAATTTAGGGAACTAAGTAAATTTGGGGTCTAAAAGTATGTTTTCAACAGTTTGAAAATGACTACTCCAGTATTGTCAGAACTCTGCAAATTTTTTTAAAGATTTATTTATTTATTATTAATTAATTAATTAATTAAGAGCAAGAATGAGAGGAGGAGGAGTAGAGGGAGAGGGAGAAGCTAACTCTGTGCTGAGCATGGAGCCCTACTTCGGGCTTGATTCCACAACCCTGAGATCTTGACCTGAGCTGAAATCAAGAGTTGGGCACTTAACTGACTTGGCCATGCAGTCACTCCCAGAACTCTCTGCAATACTACTCATGGTTTGTTCTAAAACTTGCTCCAGCAAGCTCATGGCCACAGCCTATAGTGCTACCAATGATTCAAAGACCAGGACTCATTCATTTGTTTAGAAACAGTGGTGTCGAGCCTATATGTAAATTTTAAGAACATTGGTGATCTGACCACTTAATGTTAATATTTTAAATTCACTCTTGAATTAACATTATTTAAAATATAGAGCAGATTTGGCAGACTGATACCATTTTATCAGTGGCCTTCTCTAACCTAGACTTGGAGTCTCATGCCATCACTTTGGCCATTCTCTCTTGGTCAAAGTCACAAAGCCTGCCAAGGAGAGGGAATTTGATTTCAACTTTTGATGTAAGAAGGGAAAGATCACATTGTTAAAAAGAAAAGAAAAACACATGAGGTTGGTGATAAAATTATGACTATTTTTATTGCTACAGTGAACTAATTTATCATTTTGCCCTAAAAATGACAAAAAATCATTATTCATTAATTGGTTCAGGTACAGTACCACATAAACTGCTTATATATCAGGTAGTAATATCTTAGAAATGCCAACCCATAACTTCATATAAACTGTATAATGAATCTGAATGCAGGACAGGAAACAGATATTAGGACTAAATAATGGTTAGTTCTTCTGGCTAAATACATTAATGCACAGAAGAAAAAAAAACAAAGGAACTATATACTTGTATCTAAAACATATAGAAACAGACATGGCTCATAAAAATGGTCAATTTAAACCATTTACATCCTTGATAACTAATACCTACCTAGATTGCATTTTTCTATTTATTCACAGTCTCTAAGTTTAGCATAGCAGAATCTTTGAAACCTAAATATGGATTAAACTATTTAATTCACTGAACCCAGGCATACATCTCAGCTGAAATCTGAAATCTTCCATTGTGGAAGAAGAGATATGGAAAATGTTGTAGTCTATTTAGGGATTATCTGCTGGGATCTAGTCCTATTAAGGAGACATTTTTGAGTTTTGCCTAATGAGGTAAATATATTAAGAATTTAAAATATATGAACTGCTCCTTTTCATTCTCAAAGGGATCTTGACTAATTTAAAAAAAAAAAAAACCACTCCAACATAATGGGAACTCTTTATCAGAAGTAGCAAAGGCAGAACAAGTGCTATTTCCTATTAGATGAGCAAATGTGCCCTAGGAGAGCACAGCTTTATCTCTCTGGATATCCCTCCCCAAATGTTTGGAGAAATCATCAGTGAGAAGATGATAATTTTCTACATAAATTAAATTTTAAAAAGATATAGCAACACCTGAAAATTCAATCTAGGCTAGGACTCACTTAAGAATTTAAATATATATTTTATATATTGTTAACATATATTTCTCACTATAACCTTATGAGATAGGTACTACTATGACTATTTTACAAATTAAAAAAGTAAATCCCAGAAAGAATAAGTAGCTTTCCTTCATGTATAGTTTTCATATACTGTGGGAATCTAGTACATGAAAACCAGCAATGTGTCTACAGAACATCCCAAGTAACTTGTCACTAGTAGCCACTGCCTCCCACACCTATCTCCCTCCCATAAAACTTTGTTACATAAACTCAGCTTCTACTTTTAGTTATGCCTTATTAAGTTTGATACAAAATTGCTTAGTTTCCAGTTAAATTAACTGCAGTCATATCAAAAGACAAATATTCAAGTTGAGGACATACATGAAAGAAAAATTCATTGCACTATGTTTTTGCATATAGGAATTCTACTGGGAAAGAGATGTTTTTTACTACTTTATGGAAAATGCATTGCATTACAGAGTTAAAATTTGTACAAAACCTCCACATTACCATATTTTTAAAAATATTTTATTTATTTGACAGAGAGAGAGAAATCACAAGTAGGCTGACAGGCAGGCAGAGAGGGGGAAGCAGTCTCTCTGCTGAGCAGAGAGCCCAGTGAGGGCTTGATCCCAGGACCCTGAGATCATGACCTGAGTTGAAGGCAGTGGCTTAACCCACTGAGCCACCCAGGCACCCCCACATTACCATATTTAAGGCAGATATTGATCCACATTATTTTATGTCACATTTATGGTGGGCCATAATTTGACACATACCCTTCAGATGCAATTTATATGAGCTTCTAGACTATATTAGGGAAGTCGTAAGAAGAAAAAATATGACCAGTTCTCTAGATTCCAAGTTCATGGCACGGAATGGAGGGGCAAAAAACACTACCCTTTGAATCTTGGGAGAGGATTTAGAATGCTTATTAGGGAAGGCTCTTTGGATCAACATCTGTGGTTAAAAATGGATTGGTTAGAGAAAGAAGTTGATGTGTGATGCCATGTCACTGAAGGCTGTGACTGACTTAAAATAGGACTTGCACCTGGAATGACCCTTCAAAGCTATCCAGAATTAGGCAGGAGGTGAAGCCTTCATAACTATACTCACCTCTTAACTCCTTGGGATCCATGGTTATTGGAAGGGAAGGTGAGTTTGGACTAGATAATTCTCTTCAGTCAAAGCCAACCCCAAAACAGGCTGATGACTGAATTCTATCTGCCAATAGCACTTGGATAAATGAATCTTTCGTACCTAAAGGGATATCTGAGCAGCTTATCACTTAGTAAACTAAGAAAGCAATGGTTAGAAAACCAAAGAAGATAGGAATGCAGACTTCAATAAGGAGCAACATGATATACAAGCTAGTGGACAAGAACTTCTCATCTCAGTCCTTGGGGAATGGAGCCTGACTTCCTATAAAGGGAATTGTAATGTGAAATTAAAGGAACCAAATAAACTGTAAGATCTGCAATATTAATGTCTCAACTACAGAGTTCAAGGTAGAACAATTAATTAGTATTATCTCAACTACAATTTGGTAGTTCTGCCAGTGGTCATCACAAGATGGAGAGACACCTGAGCAGTGAAATGTATACTGCTTGACCAATGTCAAGTTGAATACAAGTCTACAGTGTTTTCTAATAATTTTCGGTTATTCTTAAGAGAATAACCAAAGGCAGGAAATGACCTGTTAGATGAGGATTATCATCCCTCAAAAAATGACAACAGCCAAGTAGTAAAATGAACAAGAGACTCTTCTTTAGGTTTTCCTAAGTTTATTGTAAATAAAATGTGAAATTCTTAAGGCTATCCTTTAAATTGTACCAATTTTTGTCATAAGAATGACCATGGGTACAAACAAATGATGCCATTTGAAAATTATTAAAATGAACATCGATTTAGGTATTAATTATTAACCAAGAAAAAACATCATAATATGCCATTTAAAATGACCTTATTGAATTTGACTTAAGACTAATAGATATATCTCTTTCAATTCAAGGTTACGTTAATTCCTTTCAATACAACACTGCAACAGGAAAAAGACAGCATATTCATTTATCTTTTGTTTATCCATTATGCAATATTATTTAATTACAGGACTTTTGATTAAATGACTAAAATAGAATACTGCCTGAATCAAACATAAAATATCTGAAAGACAAATGAAGACTTCTTACTTATAATCAAATTACTTTGCTGCTTGTATTCTAATTTAATGTAAAGAAAGGTTTTATTATGTTTTCAGATTAGAAGTTATTGAATTTCTGATTTTATATGAATGGGAATAAACTCCATTACTAGACTGAAGGTCGTCAGTCTTTTTCCTCGTCTTTGGAAACATAGCAGTACCAAATTTGGAAATTTTTAACTCAGTCAAACATTCTCTTAATATGTAGTTTTTAAATAATGATCATTTTTCAATTAGTAATTTTAATAGTTCCCAGATAATTGTAGGACTTAGTTTTCTGTTCTTTGAATGTTTCCTTCTCTCCCAAATGTGAAAAATTTTTTGAAATGTAAAAATTCTGTTTGAATATACTTTAGTGTATTATTTCTCATACTACATGAGGGAAATATGGGAAATTTCTCTATGACATAAACAATTATATCACTAAATACTTATACGTATATAATAAAAATTTTAGTACATTTGTTGTACATAGTATATTTCTTTCAAAAGTTATACCAAAACCATGAAAATATTTGGTAAAAATATATCAGATTGGATGGTGTTGTAAATTTTATTTATAATTAGTGCATCACGGTAATAGAAAATATCAAATTATAAGTACATTTATATAATTTTATTTATTTTTTACAAGTACATTTATTTTAAAAATTAAATTTAACACAATACCCTGTGACATATTAAGAATCTTAAATATTTAAAGTACCATTTTGAAGGATATGTGGATCTAAAAGTAATACAGTCTAATTGCAAGAATGAAAAGTGAGTGGACACTCTGCATTTTCCCCAAAATAAAAAAAGAAGAAAAGAAGTCCTTCTCTCATTAACTTAATCTTCTTTTCCCTTTATTTACACAGTTAGATCTTAGGAAAAAAAAAAAAGATTTTAAATTGAACTTTGTCCTGGGTTTTCTAGTTATGTGCCCTTTTCTCTGGGTGCACTGAAGACATAAATTAACAGTGGGAGAAGGCCTCCACTTTCCCGTTTCAACCAGAAAATATTCCTCATATATTCTTTTTTTTTTTAAGATTTTTATTTATTTATTTGATAGACAGAGAGAGATCACAAGTAGGCAGAGAGGCAGGCAGAGAGAAGGGGGGGAAGCAGGCTCTCCGCTGAGCAGAGAGCCCGATGTGGGGCTTGATCCCAGGACCCCGAGACCATGACCTGAGCTGAAGGCAGAGGCTTAAACCACTTAGCCACCCAGGCGCCCCATTCTTCATATATTCTTAATAACATGAGATACTGAGTATAATTTCACTTGAATAAAGGGCTCTAATGTTGGCAGGAAGAAGCCAACTATGTGATTCATTTGGCCTGCAGAACAACACAGACTGATTCAGAGATGTTTAGAAATGGGAGAAATCTTCAGTGATCTCATTCAGCCATTTCTGTTCATGAATAGCCATCAGATTCAATGGAAAATCTTCATGAAAAGATAGCTATCCCAGGCCACTTTCTAAACATCATAGTTCAGCAAATTTTAATTTGGGACCAGGGAATTGTAATTATTTGAAAGCTTGCTTAATGAATTTTTGTCAATCACATTGGAAATAATTGAGCCGGGCTTCTCCCAGGTTTCAAAGATTAGAGAATTAATGGTCAGAAAAGGAGTACTATCTAGGTGAATGTCTCCTGTCCTCAAGCCAATGTTTCTACTATAGAATTTTATCTTCATATTTGATTATAGAACACATGAAAGTATTTGTTATTTTTTCCAAGTTAGATAGGTGCTTCAGTATTACAAGATAGATATTTTATAAATTAGTTTTATATTAAATATTCTTTATATGTATCTAGGGCAAGAACATCAACCAATTAGATAAGCACCTTCAGGGTTCTGATGGCACTTCAGAGTTTGGCCATCTTCTTTCTCCTGTTGCTATTTGTTAGCGTTGACTTTTATAAGAAAATGTACAATCTGGAGAGAGAAAATAGATGTAGGATTCTAAAAGAACAAGTCATATGAACATGAAACACCTGTCATTTATTCCATCCTTTCATAGATTTTCAAATGTGTTTATATTCGGTATTGTATTTTCCAAACAACGCTATGAGGTACACTGATACTCAGTCAAAGGGTACAATACAAAAAAGTGTGTGTGTGTGAGTGTGTGTGTGTGACTGTGTTTGTATATAAAAAGGTAAGTTCTTACAGATATGATCTTATAGGAAGATCAGAAGTTACTCATTTGTGATATGACAGACAGCATTTTAAAAAATATTACCAAGAAATCAGAGTTTTATTCCTTCAATTTTGGAAGAGACCACACCTAAATTATCACAGGATGGAAGATTTCACACTCCTGGATAGAGAAATCACAACTATCCCGATGATAGGAACCTGTTTTCAGACACCTTTTGTATACAGCAGAAACTTAAACTCCAAATTTCTGGTACTCAAGAAGCTTATTTTGTTTTTTTCTCTTACTGGGATTACTCTCATACATATAGATGAAGGGAGTAAAAAGAAAAACAGTATTCATCCACAGGAATGGAAAACCCACTCTACGTCCGACAGACTGCACATGCAATGCCATGCCGCTCAGTGGGATAATCAAAGAACTGGCGACCATATGCCTCTTTCCTTCTTGTTGACTCTTCCATGCCAAGTGCATTCATTAATCCATTTCCAATGACATGGCTAATTCACCCCAAAACTGTTATAAGACAGTTGCCTCCACAAAGGAATCATCCATTCCAGAGAGTCATATTTAAGTTCCTCATTTTTTAGTACCAGACCAGAGGAAAAAAAGACTTGAACTTTCAGAAGAACAAAATGCCACATGGAAATTCTCTCTTCTCCTGAATTCAGTTCACAGTCTCCCACCTGTTCCTATGCAGAAACCTATTTTAAGAACTATAATCAGATTTTTCTTTTTTCAGCCTTTGGAAAATCTGACACTTTTTCACAAGGGAAAAAAAAATTCTACCTTTTTATACTAGCAAATGGCAAGACAGTTTTGAGTCAGAATCAGAAGATGGTTCTCTGTCGAAGCTGAGCTGTTTCAGAATGGGAGTGGAGATTTGAGCAGTATTGTAAATAAGAGCTGAGGAAAAGAGCACTCTGTTTTCTGAACAACTAGGTTGTGATAACTGCAACTTCTTTATTTAATCATTTCCTTCTAATAATGCTGAAGAACCATGGCATCTTTCTCAGTTGATCATTAAATTCTTCCCAAAGTTAATATAAACCTCCTTTTAGGGGCACATGGGTGGCTCAGTGGGTTAAAACCTCTGCCTTCCACTCAGGTCATGATCCCAGGGGCCTGGGATGGAGCCCCGCATGGGGCTCTCTGCTCAGCGGGGAGCCTGCTTCCTTCTCTCTCTGCCTGCCTCTCTACCTACTTGTGATCTCTGTCTGTCAAATAAAGAAATAAAAATCTTAAAAAAAAAAAAAACAAAACTCCTTTTTAAATGGATTAATGTATTGGCCTTAAATTCTGCACTGGTACTATTTAAATTTTCATTGTTCATTGCAAATACTGAAAATAAATACCATTTCCTGTTATTTAAACAAATTAGACTTGAACTTTGGGAGCAGTGGTTAACAAGCAAATGGTAGAGGACACATCATTTTTACTCTTGTGTGTCTACATGGATTAACTTTGCAGACTCTGTCTTTAGCCACCTCTGTGTCCATAGGCCTCCCTGGACACAAGCCAAGCAGTTTCCTTTCAAATATATGAACTAAGAACAATTTGGTACATGTTTAGTCTCTCTCCAGTTTTCTGGGCTCATCGGAATCAGGAAGCTCTCCAAGATCTACACACTTATTAGAGGGCAGCCCCTCTTAGAGGATCCTTTGTGGGTCTGCCTAACAGACCCTGTTAGAGAACAAAGAAAAGTGGTCTGAATTTCAGAATATAAGCTGACAGAAGACTTTTCAATTGATCTCATTGAATGACACAGAGTAAAACTGATTTTCCTTATCTCCCCTGAGATCCTGAGAGAATTCAGGTACTCTGGTTCATGTTCTAAAATCCAGAAGCTATCTCATATTTCTATTGTTTTGAAGTTTCAGATAAATTAGGCATTTTAACATTAATGCCAATGTTAGAACATTTGGTTGCAATCCTGCTATCTTAACCATTATTTTGATATAACCTTGATGAAATCACTTAATGTCCCTGACAGTCTGCTCATGTATAAAATGAGAGAACTAAGTATTATTATTGACTAAAGGCCCACTGTAGATCTAATATTATTGAAATCCACCTTGAATTTAATATTACTCATATATTAACAATCTATCAACTATGTTACAGGTTCAGCCCCTCCACATTTCCCTTCCATAATTCTAACACTATCTTAAAGGTTACCCACTCTTTCTCCCATTCCACACTGCTATTTGCAGTGAGGTCAGAAATATTTTTATAAGGAAATTCTGATCATGTCATTTTTTCTTTAAAATATTCCCTAAGTTATTAGTATAAGTTTCAATCTTCAGATGTAATCCATCTCAAAATTCTTTATTAGTCAATGCCTGATTATACATGTAAATGCTGACCTGCTTCACATTACTCAGTCATTACATCACATCTTTGTCCCTTGCTTATGGTCTGTGAGGAGGCTCCTGATTATATTCAGAATACTTATGCCCTTCACCTATCATTTTCCTGTTAACACTTCCTTCAAGATTCAGCTCAATGATTATTTCCTGTTGGGAGTAACAAACTTCTCTAAAGCCTTCCTTCTGAGTGGGAGCTTAGTTACTTTATTATGCATTTATTTAGTACCTAATTTTTTACTTTGCTATTAGTTTCATTTTACTTTTTTTATTCTAGTTGTACTGAGATATAATAAACATACAATACTATATATATATTTTTAAAGATTTTACTTATTTACTTCACAGAGAGACAGACAGCAAGAGAGG
This sequence comes from Neogale vison, assembly GCF_020171115.1. Classification (NCBI taxonomy): domain Eukaryota; kingdom Metazoa; phylum Chordata; class Mammalia; order Carnivora; family Mustelidae; genus Neogale; species Neogale vison. Next base: position 75,521,205 of record NC_058101.1, read on the forward strand.
GAACACAAGCAGGAGGAATGGGAGAGAGAGAAGCAGGGAACCAAATGTGGGGCTCAACCCCAGGACCCTGGGATCATGACCTGAACTGAAGGCAGACGCCCAGCGACTGAGCCATCCAGGTACCAAGGTATAATAATGACTTGACATACGTATATTGTGAAATGATTACCATCATCAGTGTAGTTAATCATATAGTTAGAATTTTTTTTTCCCTTTTGATGAGGACTTTTAGGATCTATTCTCTTAGCAACTTTCAAATCTACCACATAGCAGGGCTAACTATAGTCACCATGCTATATATTACATCCCAGCACTTACTCATCTTATAAATAGAAATGTGTACTTTTTGATCACCTTCCCCCCATTCCCACACTTCCCACCTTCACCTCCCATTTCTGGAAATCACAAGTCTAATCTCTGTTCTATGTGTTTGTTTTTTAATATTTCACATATAAATGAGATTGTGCTGTATTTGTCTTTCTCTGTCCTCATTTCATTTGCATAATGTCTTCAAGGTTCATCCATTTCCTAAAAGCAGCTGGACTTCCTTCTTTTTAATGGCTGTATAGTATGTGTGTGTGTTTACTTATTACACACATTTATTACATACATATCACAAGATATATATCTATGTAACTATATAAGTATATAGATATCATATATTCTTTGTTCATTTATCTGTTCCAAAGCACATTTAGGTTGTATGCAGTTCTTGGCTATTGTAAATATCTCTAATACCTGAAACCATAAAACTCTTAGAAGAAAACATAAGAAAAAAGCTTCTTGACATGGGTCTTGGCAATAATTTTTTAGATACAACACCTAAAGGCCAAGGAATGAAATTTATAAAATAAACAAACTACATCAAACTAAAAAGCTTCTACACAGCAAAGAAAAAATCAACCAAATGAAAATGAAATCTATGGAGTGGGATAAGATATGTGCAAATCACATATCTAAAAGATATTAACACTCTCAATATATAAAAAACTCCATAAAACCTCAATTACTCCAATTAAAAAAATGATCAAAGAACCTGAATAAACACTTTTTTATTTCTAAGAAAATACCCAAATGTGCTCATAGTACTAAAAATTTAACTAAAAAGAAGCTTATCCCAGTCAAAATATTATCAATCTTTTTGTAACTTTTCCATTACTAATTATAAAAAGGTAGTTTTTAAAGGTAGATATGGAATCTCATTTGACTTTAAAGTCATTGGTTTAGTACTATTATCTGAGTCATAAAAATATACATATAAATGATTATTGAATAAACTCTCAATAGAACTGTCAATGGCATCAAGTGTTTCTCAATTTATATAATTTGCATAATAATAATAATTGCACTTATTAGTATGACTATCATTTTTTGGCCAACCATATGAGTGAGTAATTTACACATAGAATCTAATCTAATCACTTCAACTTTTCTTGGAAATCTGTTCTATCATTATATTAATTTTATAAAAATATATATGTACACAAGCACAAGGAGAATATTTAAGTTGCCTGGGTTACATAGTAATTAGTAGATCCCAAATTCTGAACTCAAGAAACATCTTGAGAGTGTCTGCTCTTACACATGATGACTTGTTTGGTTGTCTTATTAAAAAAAGTAATAATAAAACAACAAACATTAATAAATTTAGAAATGGCCCTAAGTAAACTTGTAAAATGTATTTTCAAGAACTTCTCAGTAAAACTTACACAATTACCTCTGAGATGAAAAAATGAAGGATAGAAAAATGAGCCTCCCCAAGGGCTCAGAGTGCATTGTAACATATCTCCCTGATCCAAAATAACTTCAGGATAAGTAGCACAATGTTACTGGTACAACTTAAAGGTCCAAATGTAGTTTACTTTGATTCTCAGCAGTAAGTCTTATAATAGTTCATCCAAGATGACAACAAAGCAGACTCCCGTGAAGCCAGTGCATTTGAAAGGACTCGGACATTTGGTAAAGAGGTCAAATCTAGTTATAGCTAAGCTCATATTCCTGCCTTAGAATAATTTAAGTTATTCTAAAAGCAACTAAGTCATAGATTAAATTTGAAACTATTTTTATATGCTAATTTTCATCAATGAACAACTATTGCATTTACAGTAACTTTTTTCTTCAAATCAATTCACAGCATATTGAAGGATATATTTGGAATACTAGTTAATCTACAGCTTTGAGTTTCAGGCTGTGATGGACACATTAGGCTTGTTCCTAAGCTTATTTTTAGAAAAAAATAAAGAAATTCTTATTTTTGAGAAAATGGTAATTTCTACTTTTATGGTTAGTAGGTATGAGTAGGTTTTTTTCTTCTTCTTCTCCTTCTTTCTCTTCATCATCATCTTCTTCTTCTTCTCTCTCTTTATATATATATACTTATTTATTAGGTTAGATGCCCAATGTGGCCTGAACACATGACCCTATGTGGACTAAGCCAGACTGGTGCCTCTAGGTAGTTTTTGTTTTTGTTTTTTTTGTTCTTGTTTTATTTTTTTAATGTTTCCACCTTCAAGAAGTATTTATCTTCAGGCAATGTTTTTTTAATCTGGTTTAACCACAAGTAAGCACAAGTCATTTTCATTATTTGTATCCAAGATTGAAAGCAGCCATTATGTATTAAAGTTTTCCATTGAGGTTTTTTTTTTTTTAAGATTTTATTTATTTATTTGACAGAGAGATCACAAGTAGGGAGAGTAGGGGGAGCAGGCTCCTTGCTGAGCAGAGAGTCTGATGTGCGACTCCATCCCAGGACCCTGAGACACCCCATGACCTGAGCTGAAAGCAGAGACAACTCACTGAGCCACCCAGGTGCCCAAGTTTTCCATTTAATTTCTTTTGAATAAAAGGAAGCTTTGTTAACTATCTGATGGCTATATATTTTTTAGTCATTATTTATTCTCATGTACTTGAGAGAATAAGGCTTCTAAGGTCAAATACACATGGTTTTGACTCCCCTACTCACAGTTTGTGTGAATTTAGGCAAATTACTTCTGTTCTCATAGCCTCCACCTCATTCTTTGGGAAAGAATAAAATACTTAACATTTTAATTGATATCTTTAAAAGATAATGTCCAAATAGGTCTAATACATTGAAATAGTTTTCCAATATTAGTCTATTACTAGTAAGGTAGACTCTTAAAATTCATCTAACTAAATTTTTCAAATTCACATATAAGTTAACTTTAGATAAAGTTATATTCAGACTGATATATTATAATAAAACACAAAATGTGATAAAAGGCTTAGGAATCACTAACCTTGAAAAGAATGATTAGGTAGGAGTCAAAGAATACTGATTTAAAGGTTCATTGTCATATTGTGGTGAAATCATTAGATTTAGACTTTTTGGTTCTCAGTTTCCTCACCTATGTAATATTGCTAACAATAACTTTCATGATTACTATAATATATGTTAATGCAAACTGCATATGTAAATAAATGAGTAAATAATACACATAATTTATTTGTTTTACTTGAATGTAATTAAAGATTCATTTGAATTTTATTGAAATGATAAAAATGATAAAAACACCGGTGAAAAAAGTATTATCATTCCTGTGAGTTACACCCCTTCTTAAAAGCATTTAATCAGCAGCTAAACCTTGTGTTTGATTTCACTTGAGAAAAGCTGGATGAGTTTCTTTCTATGTTAGACCCTCATTTTATCTTTACCCCTCATTATTGGTATATTTTTCACATTATTATAAAGGTCAGGAGAACCCACAGAGTAAAAAGGAAATTAATGGATTTTGAATCAAGAAAAAAAAAAAAAAGACACAACAACTGAACTTTACTCAGAATTCTATAGTGACCCTTTTCAGTACAGTGTTTCAGGGAAGAACTTGCCCGTGAAATTTGCAGAAGAACTTATGTAAATAGGGTAAAGTGCTTTTATGAAGTGGGTTTTAAACATTAGCTTTCCTTTCTCTCTAGTTTAGTATATTGAGATAATAGTTGCTAACATAACCTCTCTCTTTCTGTCTTTCTCACTTACATATACCCCCTCTCCTATCATAAGCATATTCCACATAAAAAAATATGTAGTGTCTATGTCTAGATATTCATTCATGCATAGATAACAAAGACACACATATATCTCATGTATATGTATATATATCATATATATAATGCATATATAATATATAATATTATTTGTTTCTCTTTGGAGAAAATGGCACTTTTTCAGTCATGCAATATATAGTGTCCAGTGAAAGTAAAGTATGCCTTCATCCACAGCTTCTATTATTTTGATAAGAATATCACTTAACTATGGGCACCTAGGGGGCTCCGTCAGTTAAGCTTCTGCCTTCAGCTCAGGTCATAATCCCAGGATCCTGGGAATGAGTCCTGCTTTGGGATCCCTGCTCAGTGGGGAGTCTGTTTCTCCCTCTGCTTCCACCTCTTCCCCTTCTCGTGATCTCTCTTTCCTTCTTTCTCTTGCTCTCCCTCAAATAAATAAAATAAAATCTTTAAAATAAAAATCAGTTAAGGGGCGCCTGGGTGGCTCAGTGGGTTAAGCCTCTGCCTTCATCTCAGGGTCCTGGGATCGAGCCCCGCATAGCAGAGGGGCGTCTGCTCGGTGGGGAGCCTGCTTCCCCCTCTCCCTCTGCCTGCCTCTCTGCCTACTTGTGATCTCTCTCTGTCAAATAAATAAATAAAATCTTTAAAAAAAAATCAGTTAACTATGAAATGCTGATGCATGCTGAGTTGTTTTTCTCTGATTACCCAATTTGACTTTCTCTTAATATTCTTAGCTGTGTTATATACTACCTAATCCTCTTTCTCACTGTCTTCCTATTTCATACTAATATTATTTTTAACATCTAGTCTATTATCAATATTGATTTCTTCTCACCCTTTAGTTTTGTATCATAATCATATTTCTACAAAAGAAACATTCATGATAAAAATTCAATTTAAAATGTGCACATGCCCATTATTTTTTTCTAAAAAGTGATTTTCTAAAAAGCATCAAAATGTAATGTAGAATATATGCACAAATACAAAAATAACATTTATATCTTATAAAACTGTGGAATAATCAATACTTTCTTGCTGTGAACCTCAAAGTTTGCATAGTATACACTTAATGAGACTCTTATGTTTGAAACCTAACATGTATTTTGGAAAACAATTGTTCTCCAATGTAAATATATCATTAAACAAGTTTAAAAAAAATAAAAACCTGAAACTTGGTTCAATAAGTAGACTTCCATTAGTTTTTTGCCTTTTTTCAAAAGTGGTCTATTTCTGTCAATATATCAGTTTGAATGTTAATTCTATATAAAATTTTAAATTAGGGGTTCCTGGGTACCTCAATTGGTTAAATATCCAACTCTAGATTTCACCTCAGGTCATGATCTCAGGGTTGCGAGATTGAGCCATGTGTCAGGCTCTGTGCTGGGCCTGAAGTCTGCTTAAAACTCTTTCTCCCTCTCCCTCTGTCCTTCCCCTCTCTCCCATCTCTAAAAAAAATAAGAAAGATTTAAAATTATAATATTATTTGATATCAGTTAGGTAATACTTGGCACCTTAATCTTAAGTAAATCAACACTTGTAAATTCACCTTACACTGTGTGCAAATCATTACTTATAAATAGACACAAAGTTAAATTAAATATTTTAAGTGCATAAAAACTTAATTTGTTTGCTGCTACTTCTTATTTGCTTTTCAAAAGTGTAAATATGAATTCTATGATCATAATTAACTCCCATTTTTTAAATTTACTCCCATTTTTTAAAAAAGTATTTCTATGCTTACACTAATTCAAAGTATGTGCTATGGCACCAATTTATTCATCATTAGCACTTACTGGCTAAATGTACCTTTAATGTTGGTCAGTAACATGGATGAAATTTTTTTCTTTAAAATTGTCTTTGGTTTACATTCTGAGCTTTAATGTCCTTAGAGACACACATATACAAATGTTTTTGATCTTTATGTAATAGGTGAGTGGAGAGGATACATAATATTGTTCCTTAAAATGTTTAAGAATTCCTTCCTCAATACCTACTAAATTTGACAGGATATTAAAACATTAAATTATATTGTATAGCTAAGATTTTAACAAGGATTATCTTATAGATGCTAGACAATTTTTAAAAAATATACCAGAGAAAAATGGTCATTTATGGGGACTTAAGTTTTCAAGAGCAAAAAAAAAGAAAAATTTGAATTCACATCACTTCTGATTCCCTCTAAGCCTTCAGACTAGCTTTATATGATAATATTTTGCTGTAAACATTTAAAATTTTAGGCTCACCCTTTTTTTTTTAAACCAAACTACAATTTAAAGAAGGACTGGACAGTTTTACATTGTTGTGCTACTCTTCAGATAATCATTAAAATCTCTAATTTGCTCCTGATGCTTCAGCTGAATTATATAATTTGGGGGATAAATTGGCATGATGGCCTCCTCATTAGCTGTTGCTAAGTGATGTGATTAGTAAGTCTCATCTCAGTCTTTATGTCAGTGTTTATTATCCTATTTTTTCATGACTGATTCCAGTTTACTTATTCGTCAAAGTTGGCATTGCTATAATTTTCCATTGGGCAAAATCTCACAATCAGAGACTCAAATATTAAGGTATACTAAACATGAAATATCATTTTAGGTTTGGGGAATAAATGTTAATTATAGGAATCATAATTCATTAATGGAAACAGAATATTACAATTAGTGTACCCATCTTCACAAATAGCCTCAGCATATTTTATTTTTTTACATTTCAGTTTACTTTACCAGCGTTATATTTTTATTTAAATTTTCAAATTTTAATTTTTGTGCCTTTTTAATTTATGAGAGCTGAAATAGATAATATATTGCTTAACTGGATGTTTATAATTAAGATAAATAAATAATTAAAAATTAATCTACACATTTATATTCTAGATATTGTTATACTTCAAATAAGGCATTTATTCCTCTTCAGTAAGTTTTCCAAAACAAAATAGTTTCATTAGATACTTTCAATCTTTGGATTACCAGCATCATTAAGGCCACAAAATATAGCTCTGATATGTTTTGACAAATATATAAATTCATTATCATTCCTAACCAAATAGAATACGAAATAAGAATAAGTTAATATCATTTTTAATTTTTCTATTTCCAAGTAGTCTAGACCACAAACAACACTTTCGGTTTAATTTGTGTTGATACTGAATTTTCTCTCCATTGCAACTACATACAACAATGCACATGAGTTTATTTTAATGTGAGCACAATAAATACGTTGCTTACTTAATTCCGTTGTCATACTACATATGCTAATTTTTTAAAAGGCCATGAAATACGTAAATATATATGTTTTTATAAAATCAAGGTGTCATTTACATTAAAAGTAATTTGGATAAATTCTCCTAGTGAATAAAAACTATAAAAGTTAGACACAATATGAAAATTATCTGCTGGAAGCAGTCATTGGGTTGCTAACAGCTATTATCTGTTTTTTTTAAGACACTGGAGGGAAAAAAAAAAGATTACCTAAAAGGATAAGAAAAAAAGATAAGGAAAAAAAAAGATAAGAGGTTAAGGCTAGCATTTAGTACCACTCTTCTGCTGTTGACTGCTTAGGAGGGATTTCTGAGAAGCTCGTTAGATAAGCAGTACTTTTCATGGACAAAGGGGACACATCAAAGAACAAAAGTAAACATATGCTGTTTTGGGAGTGAAACAACATAATCTTCGACCTCTAATTTTATATTACATTAATCACACCAAATCACAAACTCAAAAGTCTAATCACTTATAAATGAAAATAAATAATGTAATTATAAACAAAAAATAACAAATAATAGAGATAAACCCACAGGATACCCAGATGGTAGATGCGATTATCAGGCAGAGATTGCAAAATACCAAGATCACTCTCCGTGAGATGAAATATAAGATTAAATTTTTTATACAAAACTGTAAACTATGAAAGTTGACAAATGGATATTTTAAAATTAAAATACAGTAAATAAATTAAGACCTTAAGGGATGGTCTAATATCAGATTAAACAAGTTAAGAGGGAATTGGCAATTTGAATATGAGTCAGTAGGAAACTACAGACTGAATCATGGAGACACAAAGAAATATAAAATAAAAAAGAAAGAAAAACAGAGATATAGTTGGAAGACCTAAAATCCTTAATATCGATGAAAGAAGAGTGGAGAAGAAGCAATATTTGACTAGATAATGATGAGTAAATATCTCAGGTGGGAAGCATTTAATAATCAACAAGTTGAAGAAACTCTTACAATCCCAAAGAACAATGGAAACAGAAATTCATACCGTGGTGCCCAAGGCATAACTGTTAAAATTCAAATATAAAGTAAGTTTTATAAAACATGCAGATCAAAAATTATTATCTTCAAAACAATAAGAATTAAGGTAAAATATCACATTTTACCAATAAATGAATGAAATTCATGCCAATTTACCACACTATCCAACAAAAATTTCCTTCAAAAATGAAAATGAAAAAACATATTTCTGACAAAACAGTTATTGAATGTATCACCAACAAAAGTGGTTTTCTGTTAGGAAACATTAAAGGATAGTTTTCAAGCAAAAGAAAAAAAAATCTAGATAGAATCTTTGAAGTGCAGAAAGAAATGTACAGTTATGGGAAGCATAAATACATGAATAAATTTAAATCATTTTTGACTATATTAAAATGCCATATTTCTCATTTAGAATAGACAGTGAATTAAAATTCATTAGAACAATATAAAGTCAAGAGGATGATAAATAGCAATAAATTCAAGTTACATTAGATTTTGATAAAGTAAAATTGAATTTTTTTTAAGATTTTATTTATTTATTTGACAGAGAAGGGGCAGCAGGCTCCCTGCTAAGCAGAGAGCCTAAAGTGGGGCTTGATCCCAGGACCCTGAGATCATGACCTGAGACGAAAGCAAAGGCTTATCCACTGGGCCACTCAGGCTCCCCTAAAATAGAATTTTTCAATCTCTAGTTAATCCTTTAAAGAATAGGAGAAATATATGGCTACCAAGCTAGAAAAATGAAAAGCTGAATAATAAAATTATAAAAATGAGAGCAAAAAAAAGAAATAATAAAAAACATGCAATGGCTGGTGAAAATGGAGACCTGATTTTAAGACAGTATTTGAAAAAACATGCCAATTTTACATGAAATGCAAATGGTTACAGATTACATTAGAATACAAAATTTTTATACTGTTTTAAAACTACCAACCAAATTCATTTTAACTTTAAGAGGAAAGGTTGGTAAGTGTACAGAACAATCAAACAAATTAGGTTAGGGGAAAGAAAAGGCACTATGTGAAATTATTTGGTGATGGTATTGCTACCTTGTCATTTTTTAGTGTTAGTGTATGTTTCCTTTTCTATGACACAGGAACTTTATGAGAATGGGTTCTCTGAAACAAATGTTGTACTTTACAATCCGATTTATTCAGTCATTGGTGTAAATTAGTGAAATGGAATTCCCAAAATACAAAGTACATTCTGAGATAGCCTGACTTAAACTATAGTTTATATCACGTATGTAAATTCACATTGGAGTGCACTGGGAGCACCTTAAAAATAACATAATAAAAAAAGGAACATATGATTGCAGCTCAAACTGAGATGAAACAAAGCTTTTGAGATAGGATTCAGGCACAGCCTTAAATATGAACTTAACTATCTGAGATCACAGAGACAGAAAAATCACATTGTTGGCTTAAATATGTGAATAAAGGGTTTTTTCATATGTTCAATCATGCCATTGTCCACTCTGGGTTACAGAGTGAACACCAGCAGAGATTTATTCATTTTATGAGGTCAAATGAGACTTCGAAACAAATCTGTGAGGCCAGCTAGTTGGAAATAGAGGGGATAAAATAGGTTGACTAGACTTTCTACCATTCAAACAACTTCTATGGCATAAAGGCATTATCATGATGAAAAGTGTTAGTGCTTATTAATAACCATTTCTACATGAATTATTTTATTGATTTGTTTGTCATTATTTCATTAATTAGGGTGGGGAGGGGAAGGCAAAAGGAGAGAGGGAGAATCCCAAGCAAGCTCCAAGCCCAGTGCAGAGCCTGTACGGGGCTCAATCCCACAACCCTGAAATCGAGACCTCAGCAAAAATCAAGGGTAGGACGTTTAATGCCTGAACCACCCAGGCACTCAGTTTGCTATTATTGAATCTAATACACACCCCTCAGAAATTAAGTAAATATGACTGGTGTATGCTGAGGTTAGTTGGTGGAATGTTGGGGATGAAGATGAATAAATATTGGGTGAAGTAGCCTAGAAAACTTCAGATATGGAATATTCCACAATTGACATAGTTGAACAGTCTGAGAACAAAGGATATACAGCAGAATGTAAAGGGCATCAGAGAAGCAAAACAAAAGACCATGAAATAATATGAATTCCTAACTTTAATTAATCCAGTGATGTTCTCTGCTAATGGATAATATTATATGTGTAGACCAAATAGAGTCTATTGTGTGCTTATAAATCTTTTCATGAAGAGAACATTCACTGGCTAACATTTGGAATAATTTTGTAATTCTGGAATTGTAGTTTTGGATTAAGTTATATTTGGACTGATTATATACAGTATTTTATTTTATTTTTATTTTTACAAATCATTGCTTTTTCAAGGTTAGTGAGACTGTAAGAATGCCAATAACAACAATGAAAAAACTAAAGTCAACAATGTAAGTGATAGACTGCATGGCAAAAGAAATAAGACCTTGAAGTCATATGAAAACTTTGTAACCAGACTGTTAAGGAAAAATTAAACTGCTCTGATATCAAAAGAACTACTATAAAATAAGTTCTTTACACTGGTTAAAGACAGACCAATTAAGAAAATGCAAAACTGTTTGATGTTAGATAAAGAAAATGATACTTCAGATCTGTGATAAACACATTTCAAGATAATGTTTTTCAGATTTCAGGTTTCTGAAAAGGGAAGCATTTGTTCAATGGACGCAGTAACAAAAACACTTGCTACGACCAAATTAATCTCAGAAGAGAAGGTCCTGTCCCTGTTGATCCATTCTGTCCTTCACATCTTGTTAATTTATCTGGGAAAAGAGGAAGAGTATAAAGATAGGCTCTTATCTCAAAATATATCATGAAAGTATAAGAAAGAGACAGAATGCAGAATGAAAACTATAGGACAAAATCATCAATATTATGTATGTGTAGATTAGTGTAGATGGCCAATTATCGCATCTGGAGGAAGAAAGTTGCAGTTGGTTGTCAAAGAAGCAGCTTTAGGAAGGAAAAATCAAGAGTTCAAACTAACCATTTGGATGATGGGGGTGGGGTGAGTAACTGCTGGTACACTAATTATCTGGTGTCTTTTTTTTTTTTCTTTTAAAGATTTTATTTATTTCTTTGACAGACAAGTAGGCAGAGAGTCAGGGAGAGAGAGAGAGGACGAAGTGGGCAGAGAGCCCCATGTGGGGCTCGATCCCAGAATGCTGAGATCATGACTCAAGCCAAAGGCAGAGGCTTTAACCCACTGAGCCACCCAGGCACCCCTATCTGGTGTCTTGATAAGACGCTGCATTATTAATGTCATTTATATACTTCTGGTGAAAGATATACATAAGTACATAATTTGTTGTAATTTTCCCAATTGTTTACCACAAATATCTTTATTATGTTTAAAATAGTTTGTTGTATTAGATTAATAAGAGCCGGTTTCTTTTTCTTAAAAGATAATATATATGCTTTCCTATGGACTATAAAACAATAATACGTTATTTACCTTATATAAAGGGATGGGGAAACAACATTCTCTGTTATTTTCTTATGAAATTGCCTCTCAACTGGGGCTCCTGGGTGGCTCAGTCAGTTGAGTTTCTGTCTTCAGCTCAGGTCATGATCCCATGGTTCTGGGATCTGGTCCTGCATTGGGCTCTCTGCTCTGAGGGGAGCCTGCTTCTCCCTTTGCCTCTACCTCTCCCTCTATTTCAGTTTCTCATGAATAAAGGAAAAAAAATTGCCCCTCAAAATCTAGTTAACATTTTCTTAAATTCTAAGTAAGTCAGTGACTAAATGTATAAAACTCTTAGGCATCTTTATGCCCTTTATTGCCATTTATTTAAATGTTAATTGGCAAGAGAGAGTAAGTTGATAATTTTTGTTACTTCAGTTGTGGAGCAAAATAAAGGTTTGACTAAGAAGATTTATTGTTCCAGTGCTATAGTATATGGTATTTTGTGATATATTAGTATAATGTGATCATTTTTATATTATATTACTTACAATGTAATTTATTGCTCTCTTATGGCTCTGTCTCACTATTTGTGCCTCTTACTGCCATGGTCTTAAGAACCTGGAAGACACATAATTTTTCCCTTATTTTTTGTACTCCTGTATCAATAGTTGCCTCCATATACATATAAGGGACTAAAAAATTTAAAGGTGGGAACTGATCTTTTTTGTTTACCAGTTGCTTATAAAGAACTGTAGCAGGCATTTTACATGTCAGTATTTTTCTCTAGCTATAAAACTGCGTAGTTAGAGATACAACATCCATTAAGAAAAAATGAAAAAAAGTATTGTAACATATTGCTTCTAATGTTAAGGCTGCACAGTGTCTGTTTGATTGCATAGAAACACAAACACACACACATTAGTAGAATACTCAGGACTGTTTATATAATTACATAATTTGTGAGCCCTGTGAGAGATGAACAGATAAAAATCAGAATCTTTTTTTTAAAAGATTTTATTTATTTATTTGATAGACAAAGAGAGAGATCACAAGTAAGCAGAGAGGCCGGCAGAGAGAAGGGGGAAGCAGGCTCCTTGCTGAGCAGAGAGACTGATGCAGACCTCCATCCCAGGATGCCGAGATCATTACCTGAGCCGAAGGCAGAGACTTAACCCCCTGAGCCACCCAGACGCCCCAAAAATCAGAATCTTTTCTGAGTTTTCAATTCCTTAATTATTCATGAGATTAAGTCAGTTTTTATGTTTGATTAACCATGTGTGTCTGATAAGTTGCCTACTTATGTCCTTTGCATATTTTCGTATTGAGATAGTCTCCTTTCTCATTTTCTATTTACATGGCCTCAAAATGTTATGAATACTGTTCATCTTTTATTATGTATTACAAATATTTTCCACTGTCATTTATCTTTCAGCTGTGTTCTCTCTTTCTTGTACAAATTTATCTTTTCTGTTTATAAAAGTTACTTAGTTTTTTAGTGTAACAAGTCTGGGGCTAAAAAAGCACAAAGTAAAAAAAAAAGAATTGGCAATTAATTGCATCATTGGCGGAGGGGGCCGTAAAAATACCTTAACTTACCTTATAAGGAACAGTGACAACAAAGAATTGTCTTTACCAGTGTATTATCTCTAACTGTTCACCTTTCCTTTCTATTTTCTTAGGGGAAAAAGTCGCTTTTTTTTTTTTTTTTAAACTCTGTTAAATCTTCAGATTAAATAAGTTCATGTAACCCAACTATCTAGGCCATAGAAAACAACCAGGAAATAATTTGTGTGGTGACATACATATTTAGTATGGAATGGAGATTCTAAAAATGCAAGCTGGAAGTGGATCAACATAGGAGCTCCCTCTAAATAGAGTTGTACCATTATTGTTTCACTGACCCTGTAATTGAAACTCGCTGTTCTTCACTCAACATTGTGATGCGGGCTGATACTCTGCGTTCTATATCAGACGTTGCCAATAGGAGGTGCTAGAGGGAACATCAGGAAGGAAGAGCAAGTAGGAATCTGCTCCTCCCAAGTGTCTTCCCACTGGTTTATTTCTGCTTGCAGTTCCTGTGATTACCACCCTGCCACACTTCTTCGTTCCAAAAGCGTTTTTTTTTTTTTCAGGAGCAGCAAGAGAATACAATTTTCAATTTTCCCAATACTTGCGGAACTAGCATCGCTGTATTCCTGTTCAGAGATGGGAGTCTTGGCTCTACAAAAGACTTCCCCTCCCTGCTCAGAGACATCATCTCCAGATGACCAGTGCCCTTTCCTCAGAGGTCTGAAGGCAAATTCCATATACCTTCCCTTTAAGTTTTAACAATTTAAAATGTAATGCTTTAATGATTTTAGTTTTAATGGTTTTAACCTAGTTTCTTCTTTCCTCAACCCTCGATAAGGGTGGTAGCTCTGCCAGCAATGTAACTTTAGTGTGTTTTTTTGCTTGTTTGTTTTGTTTTGTTTTGTTTTGTTTTCTTACAGTCATAACGTTATTCCTAGTCAACGCTGTGTTTGTGAATGTATTTCTTCATTCAAATAATTGCTGTGACTTTTTTCTCCTATTTGGCTGATATGGACACATTCCTCGGATCCCATATTTGCAGTGTCCCTCCTTCCTCTTCATATTGCATGAATTCAAAAAAAAAAAAAAAATTGCATGAATTCTCCAGCCATTTCTCCCATGCCATTCTTATACTTGTCCAGGCTTTATTGTGATTTTCATGTTGATAAATGACCTTATCCATCTGTAATCAACTGCTGATTTTTTATCTTTTTTTTTAACAATATTTTTCAAAGTACGGAAAGCTATAGTAAACATGGCACTTGATCACACAGCCCCAGCTTCTCCTTTGTCCTTTCTTTCAGTGTCAGCACTGTCACTGTAACAATTTCTGTCACAATTATAAGTTGCAACTCTTCACCAAAACACTCAAAGTAAATTGTAAGAAAAGGAACCACAGTGAAGGAAGCAGGATATAACGCAGAAAACATAATACAGGGGAGCCTGGGTGGCTCAGTGTCAGTAGTGTCTTCCTTCAAGCTCAGGTCATGATCCCAAGGTCGGTCCTGGAATCCAGTCCTACACTGGGTTCCCTGCTCACAGAGAAGTCTGCTTCTCCCTCTGCCTGCTACTCCTGCTTGTGTGCTCGCTCTCTCCTCCTTTCCTTCTCTCTCGTACCCACATGATCTCTCTCTTTCGAATAAATAAATAAATATAATCTTAAAAAAGAACATATGATTCAAAAGTGAATGAATATTATATGTATAACTAATGTGTAAAGAAATAAAACAATTTCAGACAATGATAGCCACGTGGTGAACAGCAGAGTCAACCGTAAATAAAGGTAGTAGTAAGAAGAGATTGGGGAGAGGTTTCCCATTTTATTGTATGGCATCACTACCTTGGTTCTGGGTGTAGCAAAAGTAGGCTTTATAACTAGGAAAATGGCACAACTTCTGTTTGAAACTGTGAGAGAAGTATATTGAGCCTTTAAGCAGAGATATAAATTTGGCATTTGAACACAGGTTTCTAAGGTGCAGGACAGGGATCAAAACTGATGATAAATATATATGTACATTTCATCATGCAGCTGACTAAGCATAGTTCTACAAAATGACTATAAATAATAATGTATTTCTAATATTGATTTCCAATGCCCTGTCTAAGAGAAATGGTTTGATTGGTTCTATTCTAGTGTAACATAAACTCACCCTTCCTTGTCCTCACTTGGCAGTTTTCTTCCTAGGTATCCCATACTATTTTCATTATGTCAAACTATTTTGGATTTTTTTTTCTCCTTGATACAGAACTACTACTTTACTCGCATAAAGAAAAAAATACTATTTCAATCTCCAGAAGCAGAACAATTATTAATAGTACCCCCAAAGAGATATTTCTTTCTTTTGATAATATGTGATTTGAGCTTTTATTATTTGACTTTCAGATTTTATTTTTATGTAGGATTAGCTTGGCTACATAACTATGTCTCCCTAGTGATTTTGGGTTTTCCCCCTGCTGGATTACAGAGTAAGATTGTGAGCATCTCCAGTGTGTAAGAAATCAACTTCTTGACAGAATCTTAACTGAAAAGAAATTCCCCTTATTGACCAGGAATATGAAATTCATGATATTTTATGTTTTGTTATTTAAATTTCATGTGTGCAGCCATCCTGTACTTTGCTATGTAATCACTTCACATAGTGAAATGTGGGTTCTATTATCCACAAATCCAGAGCAAATAAGTTTCAGCAGTACTTAAGCAAATTTACATGGTGGTGGTAAACTTGTAGAACTCATTTACCATTAGGAGTGATCACAGTTTAAACATTCAGATACCATGAACTACTTCCAGGTTCTGAAAGAGGCAATCTAAAAATAATTTCTTGAGAATGTGGTGGAATTAATAAGATTTTTGCTTAAAAAAAAAAAAAGAAGAAGGTGTTTCTTTTTTCCCCTTTTAACAGCTTCCTGAAAGGATCAGCAGTGTTTCTTTATCTAGTCCTTATCAGTTTAAATTCCTCTTCCTTGTAAGCTAATAATCTTAGACCTCACTATGAAATACACACACATGTACACATCCTAACCCCAACACAAAGACACTTTTGTAGATGCTAATTTAGTTACCATCAGACATAAAGGATTTTCTTCCCAACTTTATTAATCAGGATTTTTTAAAAATTGGAAAGAGACAATAAATCTTACTATTTTAATACAATTTTCCATGAAAAGCAAGTTAGTTCAGATGTAAGTTCTGAACTGCCTACATTAAAAAAAAAAATAATTCACAGCTGCAAATATGGGTTTAGTTTCCAAATATTTCTTTGTATTTGTCAAAACAAAATAAGGGAAATCAGGAGATATATATGATGTGCTGTGCTTACATTTATTTTTATTGTTATAGTTTATTAAAATAAACATGAATATAAACCTTATTAGCTAGGATATCTTGTGTTTCATTTTAAAATCAAATAATTATAAATCAAGTAGTTTATTGAGTAGAACACATTGTAATTTTCATGTAATATCACTTATATGCTACAGGAGAACAATGGGTATCTTCAGTGAAGCACCATTCCTCTGTGTGCATGAAAATATAAATAAAAATGCTTTCATGAATCCCCATGTAAAGAGTATAGAAGTTCTTATATATCCCTAATAAAACAGACTCAGTACATTTGTATCTTTGTACCCTTTTATTTATTTTATTTGTATTTATTTTTTAAAAGATTTTATTTATTTATTTGAAGACAGAGATCACAAGTAGACAGAGAGGCAGGCAGAGAGAGAGGGAAGCAGGCTCCCTGCTGAGCAGAGAGCCCGATGTAGGGCTCCATCCCAGGACCCTGAAATCATGACATGAGCCAAATGCAGGGGCTTTAATCCACTGAGCCACCCAGGCGCCCCTCTTTGTACCCTTTTAAAATTTTGTTTTTAAAAATAAAATAAAATAAAATTTTGCTTTTGATTTGAAATTGTTTTGCAATTTATTGATTTGTTTCTTTCAGGTTTATTTCTTTTGGATCTAATGAATGGGCACTCACTGGAATATTCTGTTGAAAGTAATAGGAGGTTTTCAAATATGCAGGCTATCATAACAAGAAAGTCAACCTCCTAAATTATTGTTCACTATTATTTGATATCATATATCTGTTCTGTTCAGTGTTCTGACAATTCTACCATTCTGTCTGCCACATTGGTATTGTTTTCAATAAGGTAGAATTTTATAGAGTAGGATACCATTTTCCTAGCTTTGATTTATTTTAAAAAACAGAGAAAATGATCACATCTAAAACTTTATTTCAGAATATATTTTAAATTATTCTGAGGCGCACCTGAGTGGCTCAGTTAAGTGTCTGTCTTCGGTTAAGGTCACCATCTTAGTAAGGTCTTGGGATGTAGCCCTGTGTCAGGCTCCTTGCTCAGCGAGGAATCTGTTTCTCCCTTTCCCTCTGCCTCTCTCCATCACCCATTCTCTCTCTCTCAAATAAATAAATAAAACAAAAATCTTTAAATATTTATGAGAGATATATCTAGAATTGAAAAAATAACAGAGGCAATAACTAAAAATCATAGGCTAGTAGTTTTTAAGAAATCATTTACTTTAAAAAGTTTTATATTAAAATCCTTTCTTATTTTAATGAAACAAATAGTTATAAGTTAAGTTTCTTTTAAATACAATATTGGTCATAAAAACTGTTCTAATAAAAAAAATCAGAATATTATAGTCTGTCCCAAAAGGCTCTGTACAAATGTGAAAATACATAAATGTGTTCTTCAAATTTGATTATCATAATCAGAATATATTAATAAATAAATAAGAGTAAATTATCTTTAACTCTCCAAAAAGTTGTTTTTTATTTTTTTCTCTGTAAATCATTACAGACTTTTCTAAACTTTTTGTCATTGATTTTGACAAAAATGTCAATTATGTTCTGTGCCTGTAAAAATCAGCTAAATCAACAGATGCTGAATTGTGAAGTTCTTAGTAAAGAGGCAAAGGCAAAGATGAACCCTACCATCTGAACTTGCTAAGGATATAATCAGGGAATTGCATGTGGGAAGCCCACACAATTACAAAGATGTATATATTTCAACATTCTAAAAGCCATAATCTGATATTTTAATTAAAAACATTATAAAATTTTTTAAAAATGCAAAGGCTGGGTATACAGAGGAAATCTTTAACACTCCCACACCACAACAATAATAAATGTGTTAATATATTCAAAGATAAATTATATACCACTGTTTTAGAAAAACACTTAAAATGTCATGGCCCCAGTTGCTTTGTTTCATGCAATATGTTACTTTTGGTGGTAGTTCTAGTGCAGATAGAGAACACACTTATTTCACATAAACCTGTTTATTAATGCATGAATTATCTGAATTGTAAATGATCTATAGATGTTAAGAATTCTCCTTCAGTAGCCAGATACCTGATTGCATAGATCATATCATCTTAAAATGTTTAATTAATAGTGACTAAAGTTAGCAGAATTCTAAAATGACCCTCCACACAGTGAACGTGGACATTATATAATCCCCTATGTTTTGGGTGGGGATGAACCTCTGAATATGATGAGATATCACTCCTGTGATTAGGCTATGCTATATGAAATTATTGATTTTAAGAAAAAGAGATTATCTGGATGAGCCTAATAACATAATTACCTTTTAGAAATGGAATCTCTTGGGGCGCCTGGGTGGCTCAGTGGGTTAAGCTGCTGCCTTCGGCTCAGGTCATGATGTCAGGGTCCTGGGATCGAGTCCCGCATCGGGCTCTCTGCTCAGCAGGGAGCCTGTTCCCTCTCTCTCTCTCTGCCTGCCTCTCCATCTACTTGTGATTTCTCTCTGTCAAATAAATAAATAAAATCTTTAAAAATAAATAAATAAAATAAATAAAAATGGAATTTCTCCTACTGGTAACAAAATAAATAAATGAAATCATTATTATCTTGTGGAAAAAATATTTTGAAGCCATTTGCTTAATCATATTCTTCAACTACTATAACTTGTTACTGTGTAGAACATTCTGTCATTTACAGTATGCAGTCACAGTATTGTGGCTCATAAATGTTTATGATACTTAATACATAGTCCCCAGAGGCCCTAGAAAAAACTTTGTAAGATCTTTATGTCAAGCTATTATAAAAGAGATAGGATATTTACTTCAAATGTGAATATTCACATAAAATTTAGACATAGACACATAATAATCTTGATAAACATTTTGCATGAAGTCAAAACATTACATATTACATATCATAAAAGGTACACTCATAAATGACATATGTTCATGTGAGTGTAAATCTATATGCATATATGTTTTAAATGAAAAAAATACATCTTTCATTAACTTTTCCAATTTTTTTGTCTATAATTTCCTATGGAGAATTTATGTTCCTGTCCCTCACTAAATACTGCTGGCTTGACAGCCACCTATTCAACTGTCTTTCTGTTGATATGATATACAGTAGCATTCAGCAGCTCATACTCACAAGATTGATGATATTGCTATTTGGGATTTTTCTCAAGCTTTTAAGTTATAAGCTAGATGAGAAGGACAAAGCTACCCAGTCTATTACCTCAGTACATGTTTTTATAGCTATAAAAGTCATCAAGCTCTCCAAGAGGCCATGTTTTTATAGAGGCTGATTTGACAAGCTGCAGAGAATTTTCTATGATGTTCAGATTTCTGCTTTCAAGCATCGTGGTGGATTTTTAATAGTTTTAATTTGTTTTTTCTTTCTTCACTATGTCTAAGATCAATCTAATTTTAAAGTGCTTTTATTTTATTTTGTGAGTGCTATTCCATTATGGATATTTCCTTACTTTGAGAGATTCTTAATAGTTTCTAATCATGTTACTCTTTCTCTCCAATAATACTTGCCTTGGTGTTGAATTGGTAACAATAATCTAAGATTCTTCTTCTTCTTCTTTTTTTTAAATCTTAATTTAAGTACAGTCTGTCCTGCAGTATGGGGTCAAACTCACTATTCCAAGATCAAGAATCACATGTCCTACCAACTAGGCTAGCCAGGCACCTCAAGATTCTTTGGTTTCCTCTTGCATTCCAAAGATGTTTAATGTCTAAAATATAACATTAGTGCATGTAATACTTAAAAATTTCCATCTTCCCATTTACTTGATTTTCTTTTACTTTTTGTCCATTGCTTCATCCTCTGAATTAGATTTTACCTTTTTGTACTCTTTTCTTGGCTCAATGACATAGCAATACTACAATCTCACTTTTTATCTTGATTATGTCAGTCATATTTCCCAAATTTTCAAATGTCATTTGTCTTGTTCCCCCATATCTATTGAGGTTTGCTTCAAAAATCTTTGCTCTAGGGAACCTGGGTGGCTCAGTGGGTAAAGCCGCTGCCTTCGGCTCAGGTCATGATCTCGGGGTCCTGGAATCGAGTCCCGCATCGGGCTCTCTGCTCAGCAGGGAGCCTGCTTCCCTCTCTCTCTCTCTCTCTCTCTGTCTGCCTCTCCGTCTACTTGTGATTTCTCTCTGTCAAAAAATAAATAAAATCTTTAAAAAAAAAAAATCTTTGCTCTAGATGGCACCAATGCAAAACAAAGGCCAATTTTTATTACTATTATTATTTTTTAAAATATCCATTGTTCTTTATGAATTATTGTCCCTAATTATGTGATCTCATTTACTGTTATGAATCTTAAACCAGATTATTTTCTCTAGTCAGACCATTTTAATTACCTCCTAAACCAGTCAAATTTCTTTGTTGTTGCCTAGTTTCAAACTGTCCCCAGTCCTCCATCTTGAATGTTCTCTGTCCTTTTGTATACTTTACACATCCAGCCACCCAAGTAGTCTGCAAACAAGCATCGTAAGTAATATTTAATCTCCTTAGGAAATGTTCTGTGTCAATTCCTCCACCAAAATGTCTCCTGTCTTACTTTTTATTTCCCAAATTAGTTTTTAAATATCATGTTTACTGTTTAAAACATATGTGGCCTTGATGTGTTATATAGTGATTCCATGTTTTAGATTCTATCCTACGTCTCTACTATCCCCATCTCTCCACTCCATCAACAAATGTGAGCTTATAAAAATCATCTATACTTTGTGTGTCTGTGTGTTTGTGTGCCTTTGTTATCAGAACAAAGCAAGGGGCAAATTCATATATTTTTTAATAAGTATTAAACCTATTTTCTCCTAAACAAAGTATGATTTTATATTAAGATTTCTAATTTTTTCAACTGAAACCTTTCTCAAGTTTTAATTAGAAATTTAGACAAAAATCCTGTGGTGTGGCCAATGCCTTTCATTTCATAGTGGAAGAAACTTTGCTACAACTAGATGATGATGAAAAATTTTATTATAGAAAAAATTATTTCCAGGAAACGGATGGTTTTCACATTAAAACTCATATTTTATTTTTTTTAAGATTTTATTTATTTATTTGACAGAGAGAGATCACAAGTAGGCCAAGAGGCAGGCAGAGAGAGGGGGGGAAGCAGGCTCCCTGCTGAGCAGAGAGCCCGATGCGGGGCTCGATCCCAGGACCCTGAGATCATGACCTGAGCCGAAGGCAGAGGCCTTAACCAACTGAGCCACCCAGGCGCCCCTAAAACTCATGTTTTATTTTTTTTTTTAAGATTTTATTTATTTGACAGAGATCACAAATAGGCAGAGAGGCAGGCAGAGAGAGAGGAGGGAGCAGGCTCCCTGCTGAGCAGAGAGACCCATGCGGGGCTCCATCCCAGGACCCTGAGATCATGACCTGAGCTGAAGGCAGATGCTTTAACCCTCTGAGCTACCCAGGTGTCCCTCATGGTTCTTGAATTAAGATTAAGCATTGGTTTTAAAGAAGTAATATCTATTATATACAAATATTGTCATGCGTAGTCAAAGAATGGAACCAATCTCCTTTAAGACTCATTTAGATATCCATATACATTTGAAATTCTATAAACCCTAGAGGGGTATTCACCTAAATCCATGTATGATGGCATAATTAAGAACTTTTTTCTAAGAATATTTTTGAAAACTATTTTGAAATCGAATCAGAGTAATTCTAAGAATGTCTTCAACTCAAAATCTTCAATTTAAAAAATGATTGCATTTTACCAAAGCAGCCATAAAAATTAAGGGTTGTAAAACAAAATATATTAGAGTCTGAAACTTTTGTAATAATATTTTTGTTTCAAAGCTCTCTCTTAAAGAAATGACACAATGAATTAAAGCAATAATGAAGATTTTTTGTATTTTACTTTGTTATTGCAATGATTTGGTGTATAAATTCCTTAATATGGTATTTTAAAAAATTTTTAAAAGATTTTAATTATTTATTTGAGAGAGAAAGAGCATGCACAAGCAGCAGGAGTGACAGAGAGAGGGGGAGAAGCAGGGTCCCTGATGAACAAAGAGCCAGAAGTGGGACTCTATCCCAGTGCCATAAGATCATGACCTGAGCTGAAGGCAGATGCTTAACCAACTGAGCCACCCAGGTGCTCTGAGATGGTATTTTATTAACAAAAATATTACTATTTACCTTGAGAATCTGATTAAATATTTTACTTGGAGATACTAAGAATCATTCATGGGGAAACATTGGTAGTCTGATGGGTAGAGATGCTCTAAATCTTGATGAACACTGCCTGTGGTTTAAAAAAAAAATAATCTCAATTTATAGATGTGAAGTTCATTTATGACTTAAAAATATAAAAATATTATTAATTAGGAAAATCAAGGGTGTGAAGACTGGAATAGTTAACTTGGTCAAAGTACATAAATAGCTCTACCTCAGGGAAGATAATATAAGATACCCAGTTCCACTAACTTTCAGAATATTAATTGCTCATAAATGTTCATGAATTTATGTGTCACATTAATGGACTTGTTTGAACATGCACAAATTATTCATTATTTCACCGCCAGTAATTATGCTGCAGATTTTTCATTCTATACTTCTGCACATTATGTAAACTAACCAATTTGAGGCCTTGTCATTGATTTAGAATTCTGCATTTAAATATAAGAAAAGTAGTCACTATAATAATTGTAATTCACCATTACTTTATTTTCAAAGCAAGGAAGAATGCAAGATGTATTAGAGAGTTGTATGCAATCAGTGAGAAGTATGAATCTATTTCAATTTTTTCCTGTATGTATAAAAATTGTTTAAAATTTATGTTTTGCCCATCAAACAACATTTACATGGTTATTATGTCTTAAAGGACAGATTTTGAAAAAGAAATCATGTTAATTTAAATAGATATGAAAACATAATTCATTGGACTACTAATTAGGGTATTTATTATTACATTGTTTGTTTCCATATATACCAAAAATTGTTTCAAAATTATCCTCCTCGTTTAAAAACCCCATATGTATTATTAAATTCTTAAATAAAAAAGGATTTTAGGGAAGGATAAAATAAACATTAATACTTATGCTTTTTAAATTGTCATTCATATGTAATAAATTGATATAAACTAAACAATATGAATGATTAGTCCTATCTATGACATTATTTTAATAAATGCATTGTTCATAATGTATAAACTATCTGAAAGGTGTTTTTGGAGGGGATTAGTACTATTTATACACATTTTCAAAGACAACAAGTTTTTGGAAATCTGAACTTCAAACACTTTAGTAATCCTAGAACTGAGGAAATAAAAGACCAATCTGATGACATTTGTTCAGAAGAATCCTGCTGAACATAATAATACTATTCTGTATCATCAAATTATAGTCCATGCTCAGAAAGGTTTCATTCTGCATGCCTTTAAATAGTGTGGTCAGCTTCCATGTTGCTAAGGGATTTCTTTGCTTACTCTCTTAATTTTTTCTATTTAGCCTCCTAAGGCACAAGTCTTTTACCCACTAGCTGATTCCACTGTTAAGTAGTATTCAAATAAAACCAATGCTTATCAGCAAGAAAACCAGAACAAATGCAGGTATCTGTATTTTAATTTAAAAAAAACAATGTCAACAGGCCGTAACATTTTATTTCTGAACCCATTACATGCAGGACAGTTATTTTGTTTGTGTCAAAATAGTTTAGGTCCATTTTTTTAATGTTATTTCATTGCCCCTTCCCCACACTGTTTCAAAAGAGCTAAAGGAATAGAAGCTATTTAGAGAATTGTGTTTTAAAAATAAGATGTCA
Organism: Neogale vison; assembly: GCF_020171115.1. NCBI lineage: Eukaryota > Metazoa > Chordata > Mammalia > Carnivora > Mustelidae > Neogale > Neogale vison. The sequence goes on from NC_058101.1 coordinate 75,545,564, forward strand.
GGTAGAATATGTAATATTTAGCAATGAGTGTTTACTTTTTATCTTCCAAATTACAATAAAAACTTCTCGAGGGCAAAGAATTTCTCTCTTTTGCTATGCACAGTATTTCTAGCACAATGTATGCAAGCAATAACCATTTCTGAATTAAGTAATTAATTAATTCCCTTATGTTAATATATGCATCTGCTATTTTACATGAGAGTTTGACATAAACTCTTATTTTGTCAGTCTTAGATTTTGTTTAGCAAGTACGGTCTGAATGTTTATGTTCCACCAAAATTCATGTTGAAATCCTAATATCTGGGCGCCTGGGTGGCTCAGTGGGTTAAAGCCTCTGCCTTCAGTTCGGGTCATGATCCCAGGGTCCTGGGATTGAGCCCCGCATCGGGCTCTCTGCTCAGCAGGGAGCCTGCTTCCCTTCCTCTCTCTCTGCCTGTCTCTCTGCCTACTTGTGATCTCTGTCAAACAAATAAATAAAATCTTAAAAAAAAAAAAAAAGAAATCCTAATATCTGATGTGATGGTATTAGGACGTAGGGCCTTTGCAAGGTGCTCAGGTTACAGTGGTGGTGCTCCTATGAATGGGTTTAGTACCTTTAAAAGAGAGATCTCTATCCCTTTCACCATGTGAGGACCAGCAAGGAGGTGTCAGCTATGGATCGGAAATAGATCTCTCACCATAAGGTGACCATATTGGTACCTTTATCTTGGACTTCCTAGCCTTCAGAATTGTGAGAAATAAATTTTTGTTGTTTTTAAGCTAACTAGTCTGTGGTATTTTGTTATAGCAGCCCAAACAGACTAAGATAGGAAGTATTTTCCATTTATAAGTCTAGATCCCCACTACTGAACATAATATATTATTGAATTTCCATTATTTATTTGTGATTTAAATATGAACACCTCAAAATATTCTTTACGACATAGTTTGCTTGCTCAGAATCTAAAGGAATAAACTATAAAATGAAGATATTGTAAAAATAATAGTCCCTGCATAAAGTCTTGGATTATGATACTAATTTCTATCATTCTTCTTGCAATGTTATACTCCTTTTTTGCTTACTATTTTTGCTTGGACATAAAAGGAGAAAAAATGGAGGGGATTTTTTCCCACTTAACTCATCATTCAAAAACTGTTCAGGAGATTTAGGTAGGGATTCTCTCAGTTATCACTCATTACTATTCATATACAATTCTGAAATGGGAAAGGTGTCAAGGATGGATCTGAATTCTCCCTGTATCCACTGTAGACAGAAAAGTGTGATCTCGTATCTCCTCCTCTTAGATTGTGTTATAATACTGGGTCATAGAACATGGCCACCATACTGGAAGGAAGTCCTAGCAACCCTGTGGAAAGACTCATGGAAAAGGATGGAGGCCCAATGGTGATTGCCCATTCTGAGTTTCTTAGTTGACAGCCACTACCTGTTCAACAGGCCTGTTAGTGACTAATCTTGGAAGTGGTCATTCCAGCCCAGTAGAGTTACATTATCTATCATACTAATGTAGCATGAGACAGACAAGACATACTGCTGGGCCTTGCCCAAACTGAAGAATTGTGAATGAGCATAATGCTTATTGTTGTAAGGCACCGCTATAATCTATAATCCACTACCATGACTGCTAGATTGTGGTGACATGTTAATCACTAGAGATTAGTATCAATTCAGTAGGGAGTATCTAGTAATCCCAATAAAGGATCACATTTCATTTTCTCTAATGCGGTCGCCTATTAAATGGTTACAAGTACTTTGGAAAGAGCTGGGGGAGAGTCTGAGTATACACAAGTGGATACATTACAAAAGAGATTAAGGTTTCCCTTTAATTGAGGGGTTTCAGAAATGTAGAGATTATAATCATGGAATGTAAGCAGTTTTGCATCTGGAATAAGAAGCTATGTCTCTTCTGTAGCAACTTATATTAAGTATCTGGTCATCAAACCTAGAATTTATTCATCAATATATGCCAAGAAATTTCTTAATAAGTTGTCCATCTATCCAAATACTTTATTTATCAGATACTTCATTTGATTTGCTGTGGTAGTGGTTCCATATAATCTCTGAATGTTAAGTACCAAAAACAACCTCTCTAATATTTGAATCCCACTAAGCTCATTCAGAAAAGAGCACTTATTTCCATGGCAACATCCTCTGCCATGATCTCCCTATGAAGCCACAGAGGTTTCCATGGATGTTCAACCCCATGTACATCAATACCCCATGAAGGAATTGTCCAGCTGTAACTCTCAATGTAATGACTAAGGGACAACTGAGCATTTTGAACATTCTGCCCAGCCATCTCCTTAAATCTTTGAACTCTTTCCTTAAATTATCTCAAGAAAGTCTTAACATTTCAATCTCATAGACGGCCATCACATATCTAGTCCAAGTTTTATAGCCTAACTGGCAGAATATTAATGCCACTCCAAGATGCTCAAGCCAATATACTAAAATTAATCCTAGATGAGGAAATTCATCTTGCATTCGTTTTTGTGCTGAATAACAAAGTATCAAATACCTGGTGGCTTAGGAAATACGCATTTGCTAATTCAAATTTTTGAAGAGTCATCTGCCTCTCAGATTTTTACAGCCTATTGCTGGAAGTTCTCTTACTTTCTAAAGGCAGGGGCAGCCACTGGCATGGAGTCCTGTTACATTCCCCATATTTCATAACACAGTGGTTTGTCTCTTTAAAGCCAACAAAGAGAATCTTTTGTGCTCCAGTATCTTAACATAAATTTTCACATAATGCAACCTAATCAAAGATGATCTCCCATCACCTTTGTCATACTCTATTATTTAGATACAAGTAAAAGCAGTCCCCACATTTCAAAGGGAGGGGGTTTTATGAGGGTGAATCACTGGGGACCACCCTAGGGTGGCTACCATAAGATACATCAACTAAAGGTTTTCTTCTTAACTAGAGTGTAAGCCCCATGAAGAAAGAAAAGTAGCTTGTTGAAGAAATAAATGAATTCAGCAAAATACTAAAAGTTCTAGGTATTGTAATATGTGTATATGTGTTTCATAGCCATTTGAACCTTAAAAATTGTATGCACAATTTTGGAAACCCAAGGTGTCAAATTTTCTGTGGAATAATCTTACAGAGTTCTGTTTCTTATTTTTATCAATATATATTTATAATACATAAAACATAAGAACAAAAACAAAACTCTGATTCGATGAGCAGCGGCTGGCTTTTATCAAATTTTCTCTGGTATGCTTTCCAACAGTGCATTTCTCTCTGGCTCCTGACATATACTTTATTTCAATCTTAAAACATCACATATTTTAGCAGGAGTTTAAAATAGTTATCTTCCAGTCAGGATGCAGGCGGTGATGGATGCAAGTTGGTTCCCTGGGGACCTTGTTAGAGAAAATCACTCATATGTTCAGTGAGCATTTGAACAAATGGACCTGCTGTTCTACCTAATGCTAGTGTAATTCCTTGATATATGGTCACTGTGTGTGACAATTGATGCTGTCACTTAGTTCGTAAGCATAACATTTCTAAACTGAAGTCATAAAAGCTACATATGAATGCTTCTTTAAGGACTTATCATAAATAAGACAAATAAATGAAAAGTTCTGGTCTAGGCAGTCATTCAGTTAAAAATAAATGCATGTCCTTAGTTGAGGAAATTAAGACAATATCCCATATATATATATATATATATATATATATATTTTTTTTTTTTTTTTTTTTTTTTTTTTAATATTAGGGCATTGTGGAAAGCTCTGGTTGACCATGCTTCCTGGTTGGATTCCATTTTTCAGGAAATAGGTGTTTCATGAGAGGGTCTTGCTGCCACAGATGGGACTGTCTAATCATTGGAGAGCATGAATCTATGTATGATTTGTGTAAAGCTGCCAGAAATAACTTTAATCTGGGCTTTGCAACTTAAAATAAAGCATTTAGGCTGGTTGTCACAAACAAAATGATACTGAAAATTCCAGGAGACATCTTTGAGGATTAAGCCTATTTGATGCTTAAGTGTTTAATACAAAAGCTGAAAATAAATACTAGCATAGGGGAACCTGGGTGGCTCAGTGGGTTAAGCCTCTGCCTTCAGTTCAGGTCATGATCTCAGGGTTCTGGGATCGAGCCTTGCATCAGGCTCTCTGCTCAGCAGGGAGCCTGCTTCCTCCTCTCTCTCTGCCTGCCTGTCTGCCTACTTGTGATCTCTGTCAAATAAATAAATAAAATCTTTAAAAAATAATAAATTAAATAAATAAATACCAGCATATATTTATATACAGTTTTTCCCTATATATATATGTATATATACACATTTATACACCTTTATATACATATACAGATACATGCACCCACACATACACACACATATATATCATACACAGTTTCTCTAATGGCATTCTTTAAGTGGATCAAATAACAGGTAATCTGATTCCAAAAGGGGAGGTTTTCTAAAAAGTGTTTCAAAGCTGTTATAAAGCTATTTAATATTATATTCAGTATTCAATAAGGATTTAGAGAATAACCTAATTTTATCTATATTAATAAAAGAAATAGCAACTGAATAACCCCAAAATTTAATTAATCCCAAAACAAGCTATGTTTTGGCATTAAAACTTGATTTATTCACTTAATTTAAATAAGCATTTCTTAATTCAAGAAACTGAATACATTACCATTGATTGATCAATTTCTTTTTCCTTTCCAATAAGCACACTATTTTTTTCTTTTAGTGGGTTTCCCCTTGTTTTGAAAATTTTCTCTCCTAAATATGAGATAATTAAATGTATTCATCCAATAAATTTCAGTAAACTGTAATATTAACAAATAAGTGCACATGTAATAAAATTTTATATGTAAAATATTAAATATTCATAAAACAATTATATAAATATGACTAACCTCTTTAAGAGGATATTAAATACACAATTTCAAACCTGAGTTTTTTAAATTCCTAATTTAATAAAAATAAACATGATTATTGAAGAATAACATTAGACCAATATCATTTGAATATTTCAGATATCTATTTAATATTTTGTGAGATTTAATAGTTTTCTATTATACCCAAAGATGTATAAGTTCCTAAGTGGACTGAAACATTGTAGGAAAGAGAAAAGAAGAATCCAGATGATATCACAGAAAATCAAAGAAAGAGAAAACTATGCTCTGTCCTCCCTGTCCTCTCTTTTAGAACAGCAACTTACAATTTGATAGAGCACTTTAGCTTGGAGAAGCAAAATTGGCAATGTGATCCAATAAAGGATGGGAAATAATACCTTATGTCTCAATAGATCCATTCCAATTAAAATAAAAAACAAAGACAGAAACAAAAAACAGTGAAAGGAATTTCCTAATTGTTCTCTGGTCACTGAGATTTAAGTATTACTGAGATTTAAGAATCACTGAACCCACCATGGAGTTTCTGTGGTAAGGACATGGTGGTCACACAGCAGAGGTCATGAGACATAGAGTGTAGAGCAGGGATCAAATGGAGGATGTGACTGAAATGGACAGAGGGGTACTTGTGATTCTGTTCACTTCAGGGGAGTACTCCTTTGGGTCATATCAGATTGAAGAGACCATCAGGGTCTGACAGCACTAAAAAGACTGAACATGAAGTACACTAGATCTTCAGTACTCAAACCTTCAGTAACAGAGTCAGTGAGGAAAGAAGTTGCTGCTCAACAACTAAGGGAAATGAGTGAGACTCAGTTGGAAGATATTAGGTAATATAAGTAAAAATAAATAAATAACTACACATTAGTATCCACATAACCACAGATGATCCAAGTGCATTAGAGAAATTTATCCTTTTTAGTACTGAATAAGTTTTTATATTTTATCCACTGTCATCATTTACCATTTACTCATGTTCTTTCAGTAAATAGTAATTATTTAATTGAAAAATACACTCCATATATAATTTACGCCTATGGATGAAACATTGAGTTCACAGCTTGTATCTACCTGAATGAAAAAGAATTATGTAGCAGGTTTATATCACTAACAGATATAAAATAATGTTAAGCAGTTCTGTTCTAAGAAAACCACTTATAGTATGTCCAAAAATTATCGTAAACTAAACTGCATATGCAGATATTTAAATCAATTTTTATAAATGCCATGGAATATAACTGGTGATTAAGTTATTTATCTCTTCATTTATATAAATTATGAAGACAGAGTTTATAATTTTGGGACATAATTCTCTATGCATCTCTCTCATCCTGAACATCTTGCGATAAGTTGTACTGACAATAAAAATTGTCAGTAGAGGGTGCCTGGGTGGCTCAGTGGGTTAAGCCACTGCCTTCGGCTCAGGTCATGATCTCAGGATCCTGGGATCTAGTCTCGCATCAGGCTCTCTGCTCGGCAGGGAGCCTGCTTCCCTCTCTCTGCCTGCCTCTCCATCTACTTGTGATTTCTCTCTGTCAAATAAATAAATAAAATCTTTTAAAAAAATTTAAAAAAAAATTGTCAGTAGACTATTTTTTCAGTGATATTTGTATAACAAACATGCTTGCCAGATAGAGTATGTCTGTATAGAACAGAGGACTGGTTTGTGTGCCATATAATAAAGGTAATATCTCTCTTTGAGACAAAAATTAAGAATGTGCGGCTGAGATCCATTATGAAAAATTACTGCTTTCTACGCTTGAAGTTCCTCATCTGGGATATAAAACCACTGCTTGTATAGTAGCCTTCTAGGTCGGCCTGTATCACCCCTATGAGAACCCCACATGGGGAACCAGGGCAAACATGAAGCTCATGCAACCTATAGTGCCATAAATAATAAAGTTCTTGGTGTGACTCAGTATTCTCCCATCTTTAGCCTACATCTGTGAAATGTGGCAAGATAACTTATAAGCATGCAAGCAAGGTACAATCCCAGACCCTTCACAGTTCTTGATAGGCAAAGTGAATTGAAATAAATAAAGATTCAATTATTAGGGTATATGACCAAGTTAAGAAAATCAAAGAATCCCCTGATAAAAAAGTATGAAGGAAAATGTAAAAACACCAACAAATACCACAAACTGGTGAATGTTTTAGAATTCCCCACAGTAGAAATTTTATCCTGAGAAGTAGAAACATTGGAGGAAAATATAAAATAAAGAAATATTAGAAAAACCTTTTAAAAATTGAAAAATAAACATGTTTTTAAAGAGACTTGAAGAATGTCAATGAAGATTATTTAAAATAATTAGAGAAAACAAAACTAAGGGTGCCTGGGTGGCTTAGGTGATTGAGTTTCAGACTCTTAGCTTCAGCTCAAGTCCTAATTTCAGTGTGTGGGGTGGAAACCTGCAACTCATTCTGCACTCAGTGGGGAGTCTGCTTAAGATTCCTTCCCCTTCCTTCTCCCTCCTCCTCTGCTTCTCCCCACTAGCCCCTGCCACTCATTCTCTCTTAAATAAATAAATAAATAAATAAAATCTTCAATAAATAACTCATTTAAAGGAAATAAACAACATGGGAGACCCTTTCTACCACATATCAATACTTACTATAATCAAAGACAGTGATTTTCTTGTCTAACATTTATCTCATGCACTAAAGTAAAATAATTACCTTGGGCTTTTGCTTAAGCTTTTTTTTTTTTTTTTTTTTTTTTTAAAGATTTTATTTATTTATTTGTCAGGGATAGAGGGAGAGAAAGCGAGTGAGCACAGCTTGACAGAGAAGCAGGCAGAGACAGAGGGAGAAGCAGGCTCCCTGCCAAGCAAGGAGCCCAATGTGGGACTCGATCCCAGGACTCTGGGATCATGACCTGAGCTGAAGGCAGCCGCTTAACCAACTGAGCCACCCAGGTGTCCCTTGCTTAAGCTTTTGCTTACAATTGCTTAGTCCAGTTTTTATAGAAACTTTACATTTTTGTTCCAGGCATTGTCTTTATCTAAATAAGTCATTACTCTCAATTTGAATTTGCTTTTTAGATTTTTTTTTTTTTTTTTTTTGAGAGAGAGAGACAGTGAGAGAGAGCATGAGCGAGGAGAAGGTCAGAGAGCGAAGCAGACTCCCCATGGAGCTGGGAGCCTGATGTGGGACTCGATCCCGAGACTCCAGGATCACGCCCTGAGCGGAAGGCAGTCGTCCAACCAACTGAGCCACCCAGGCGTCCCTTGAATTTGCTTTTAAGATGAATAAGAAGGCATGAAAAGAGAAGAAAAAAAATGTAAAAATGTAATTATTTCAAGACTGCCATTGTAACATGGGATGGATAGATAAGTATCTCTTTAAATGCCATCTAGCTTCTGGAGAACTTCGGTGACAGTTTAATAGTCTTGCTTTTAACTTCTGCAGTGCAGTAGTAACTACTCTCTCCCAATCTGTGCTGTTTAATTTGTTTTCTACGTTCTTGCAAAAATAGAAGTCATATATCCATTTATAGAGCATATGAAAGAAAATGAACATTACTATAAGAAAAAAAAGTAAGCCATTTTCTAGAAACAAATTTATATATTATGCTAAATTTCTATCCATTATTTCTTGAATTTTTCCATTACTTCAATGGTAAAATGTATGATATAGATTGGCATTATTTTATATAAGTAAAAATAAGGATTATCCACCTCATTTAAAGCAAGTTATTAGTATCATTTTAATTACTATATAATATTTTAATAAGGCATCCCATAATTTGTTTAATGATTGTTAGTGCTTGAAATTTATGCTTTCAATACTATATATAATGCTTCAATCCATCCCAATATATTATATCTTTAAAAAATGTTATTAAGAATTCAACAAATAGGATAATTATCATATCAAATGATAAAAAGCTGTTAGGGACTTCTGACATAATTGATAAATTATTTCCTAATTTACAATATACTAGATATTTTATAGGCATCCTTGTTTAAGTGTATAATGTCTACTATTGAATATTCTATTTTTAAAGATTTTATTTTTTCATTTGAGAGAGAGAGAGAGAATGAGAGAGAGAGGTCAGTGGGAGAAGCAGACTGCCCTCTGAGCAGGGATCCCGATGTGGGACTTGATCCCAGAACTCCAGGATTATGACTGGACTGGACTCCAGGATTATGACCCTAGCTGAAGGCAGTCACCTAACCAACTGAGCCATCCAGGTGCCTTGAGTATTCTTTTATTATAAAAATAATTTAAGTATATAAATAAAAATTCATTTCCTTATTTTAAATTTTATCTCTCTGATTCTCATTGAGCTTGCTGTATTATACATATGTGTTGACAATTTTCATATTATTTTGTACATTTCTCAGTTTACAGTTTGATTTTGGAGTCAGATAGATAAAGGTTTTTTGCAGCTACTTACTAAATATGTCACCTTCATGACTTATAACTTTCATAAAACTCATCTCTAAAATGGGGACATAAATAAAGGTGGTTTAAATATTGAAGTTATATATTCTTTTGAAAAGATTATTTCCTACAATGAATATATATCACAGTCTAGAGTGTAATGTATAATAATGTTTTGTGGTGGGTTCATGATCCATTGCAGATTGAACAGCGTTTGGTTTTAGAGATTCCAGCAATTTTACCAAGACTCTCCTACTCTGAAGGGCTGTCATAATGGAAGGTAAGTAGCAAGACTTGCTGACAAATCACCTTTCCTTCAAAACACTCATGATCAAAACAAGAAAGGAATTGAGAGAATGGGAGGGAAGTCATTAGGGAAAAAGTTTTTTCTTGTGTTCTTGTTCCATGGAGGACAATTCCTTATGCCCCACCCACCTCCATCAGAGTTGAGATGTTATCTAAGCAAAGCATTTCTGAAGATTGGCAATGCTTGACTTCTGCTCCACAGTTGGACTCGTGAACTACTACACCCAATAGCCCACCCTTTTGCTGCCTTAAACCAGAGTACATTGAGAGACTTATTGAAAGAATCTGGAGCTTGTCCCTGGAAGTTAATGGCTTGTGAGAAAAAAGAGAAAACTGTCTGTGTCCTACATGATTTCCTAAGGTCAGAGAAACCTCTGCTCAGCAGAGAGGTAATAAAGGGTCTTTGTATAGATTGCCGAAGAGACAGTTGATTGAAATACATCTCAACTTCCCGCTGACCATAAAAGGCAGTAAGGACAACCTCAGTGGTGATTGCCATACCTCATAGCAGATAAGTGTCATAGGGCAATCGGGTTAGCTACAGGATCAAGTGAGGTTTCTCTCTTATCAAGGAAAGGCATTTTAGCCCAGAGTGTTCTTAGTGATGGAAAGGGCTGGAATAAATCAAAACCTAAGGCATTTCACTGAAATTTTATTCAGCAATAAAAAGGAGTGATGTACAGATACATACTACACCATGGATGAACCTTGAAAATATGTTAAATGATACAAACAAGTCACAAAAGACCATGTGTCATACAATTTCATTTATATGAAAATTCCAGAAGAGGAAAATCTATAGAGACAGAAGGTACATTCGAGGTTGCATGGGACTAGGGTGGGGATATGAGGAGTGACTACTAATAGGATGCGGTTTCTTTGCAGGGAAAATGAAAATACCTAAAATAAGATTATGACAGTGATTGCACAACTCTGCAGTTATAAAAAAAAATCACTGAACTGTATACTTTAAATGGATAAATTTATGAAATGTGAACTATATGTATGTCAGTAAAACTGCTAAAATATTATTTTTATAAAGTTAGAACAAAATATTTTAAGACTGATTGCAAATATGAAGTTATACATGATCTTTGCTTATTTCAAAACTTATAAAATGGCAATTTTAATATACTGAAAGGTAGGCTACAATATTAATTTCAGGGATGAGTAGTTAAAGCCGACATAGATTTACCTAAAAATGCAGCAGTTGTATCATATGTTATTATTACATTTTTCTGATTATTGTTCAATCACCATAGCTTATAAAGTGATTAGAAATTATCAGAAGTGCATTTCTCAATTTTAATCTATGCTTATTTAAATTTTGGATGAAAAGGAAAGGAACATCAAAATAAAATACATATGAATTAAAAAATGTACTCACTGTTTTTGCAGACAGAAGATGGTGGCAAAGAGAAAAAAATTAGAAGTGATTTTTCATTTATTTGTAGTAGTAAATCAGTTACATCTGCTGGATCTCTGCTAACTGCCCCCCATTTGGCCTCCCAATACTAGAAGAGTTAGACTTAAAAGTGAAAAGGCAAGATGTTTTGAACTAAAGTCCTTCTTTGAACTCCTTTTCAAGGTGTTGGGAATAAGAAATAAAAGAGGAGTCCAGCCACTATTCCCACATCAGGTTTCTGAGGATAGAATTTAAGCCTCCTCTTGGACAGGGGAGAAAATAAGATGAAAATGATCAAGTGTGAGTTGTTATGTTTAAACTCAACTGAGGCTTAAGAACTAAGAATGCCCAGAAATCAGTGGAATCTGTTAAAGATGTCATTACGGGTTTTGAAAAGGAGCTATTACAGAATGTTTAAGATAATTATTGATGAAAAATATATTATTTAGAATTTATTTCCCACTGACTTTATATTGCTCAATAAATAAATTTTATATTTAATCTTCTAAAAGAAGTTTTCAGTATAGAACACAGGCTAAACAAATTCCCTTGTTTGTGATACTGTCCCAGGTGTATTTGTATATCTTTTATTTTTTGTCGGTTTTGGTAATGTGTACCTTTTTAGAAAATTTGCACATATCCGAGTTATCTAATGTGTTGACATAAGTTTGTTAATCATTTCTTGGGTTTATTTTAATTTATGGTAAGTCAGTAGTGATGTGTCCTCTTTTGTTACTGATTTTGTGAAATTTTCTTTAGTTACCTGCAGAGTTTGTCAACTGTGTTATTAAAAACAATTAAAAAACAACTAACAATTTTGTTTTCTTTGAACTTCTCCATTAATTTTTCTATTTCCTGTTTCATCAAGTTTTATATAATCTTTATTATTTCATGACTTATGATTGCTTTTTGCTTAGTTTGCTTTTATTTTTCTATTCCTTTAATTAGGAAGCTGAGGTTATTGACTTGCACATTTATTTTTTGGTCTAGATATTTAAAGTTATAAAGTTCCCTGTAAGCACAGTCATATCCATCACAAAAATTTTGAAATATAGTATTTCTATTTTTGTTCTACTTAATTTTTAAAATTAATCTCCTGATTTCTTCTTTGACCTATGGATAACTTGGAAAATGATTATTTAATTTTCAAATAGCTCATGTTTTTATGGATTTCATTCTGTGTAGATTTCTAATTATATTCTCATGTAGTCAAAGACAACACTTTATATGATTTCAGTTATAAATTTATTTAGAGATGTTTTGTGACATAGCATATGGGGTATCATGAACTACATCATATATGCATTTGAAATGAATATTTATTCTTATCTGAGATAATCCCAGGGTAATCTTTCAATCTCAAGATCCTTAAATTAATCACACCAAGACCACTTGTTATTTGTGGATACTAGAGACTGAGACGTGGTCAACTTTGGAGGTCATTATTCTGTTCGAATAATGTCAAAAATTACTGGTCTCAACTCCCTGTGAAGTTTGTCTCTCCACGACGTGCAACCACCATTTTTTTTTCCCTTTCCTTTCCTCCGCCTCCCTCCCTCCCTTCCTTTCTTCTTCTTTTCTCTTCTTTTCTTTTCTTTCTTTCTTTCTTTCTTTATTTCTTCCTCTCTTTCTCTTTCTTTCTTTCTCTCCCTTCCTCCCTCCTTCCCTTCCTTCCTTTTTTCCTTCCTCCCTTCCTTCCTTTCCCTCCCTCCCTCCCTCTCTCTCTTTCTTTCTCCTTCCTTCCTTCCTTCCTTCCTTCCTTCCTTCTTTCTTCTTTTGGCTTCTATGGGGTCACTCCTATATCTGCATTGATTAATTGTCAAAGATTGGGCAGAGATTTTGCTCAAACATCTTAAACACTTAAGACTTCTAATCTCTGCTAATAGATCAGAGCAAATAAAGGCTTGAGAACTAGTCAGAGATAAAACTGTTTCAGTGTTCACACACAGACACCAAATTAAAAGGTTAGGTACTAATACAGACAAAAGGAGGACTGAATAAAGAATTTAAACATAGAAAAATAGAAGCATATTTTTATTTTGAAAAAATTACTGTGGATGATGTGAGAAAGAAAAACCTGCAAAGGTAAGAGTCAGTGTGGCCGTACCTCATAGAAGATCATTTCTGTTGTCTGAATAAGAGGAAATAGCAGCATGAAGTAGAAGCTAGAAACAGTGGAAATGGAGAAAGTAGACAATTATAAATACTTAAAATTGAATCACCAGTAGATCCTGGGGGTTTTTCTATAGGGGAAAACGTAAAAGACAAGTCAAAAATAGTTCCTAACCTATGACTTATAAAATGTGGTAATCATTCTATCTTTCACTGAGAAATAGGATGATGGGAAATCATCACAATTCAGACTAAGGGGAACAGAAATTGACTTTGTACATATTTTGTGTCTTTTTTCATAATTTAGGGATTTGGGGCTATACATGGGAGAAGACGTTAATTCACTGATGTAAATTTTTGAGGATTATATGTATGAGTGGCAAACAATACCAAGAAAATATGTGAGAATGGTATGGAATTATTGAGTTAAAGTAGAGAAGACCTTAAGACTTCAGTTAAAAACTTGAGTATTTGATGAGTAGAGGAGGAGGATAGGTTTTAAAGTAGAGGAAAAAATAGCTGGAAAAGTTAAATAAAAACCCAGAAACTGTATGTGATATAGTTGGCAGAAGGATCATTGGCTCCATGATCTCTGTGCCAGTATTATTCTGTGATGAAGTGACCATACAGAAGAAATAATGGATGAGTCTACCTAATTTAGATTACTTTATATACCAAAACAGAAAGGGTTTTTCAAATATAATAAAGGCTCTTAATCAGTTAACTCTGTATTAGTCACAAGGGATATTATCCTCGTCTTGGCCTAATCAGGTATATTCTTTAAAAGGAAAATGTTTCAACAATGGCCTCAAAGAAGAAAACAGCAATGTACTGAATTGCTCAGGGAGAAGGGTGGCCTCTAAGGGCTAAGCCCTCAGTCCTACAACCACAAAGAAGTGAATTCTAACAACAATCATGAAGCTCATTTACAGCTGAGATCTGAATGATACTATAGTCTGGCTGGCATCTTGACTGACTGCATCCTTTCGAGATTCTTAGCAGAGGACCCAGCAGACTCCTGACCTACAAAAGCTGTGAATAAGAAATCTTATGTTGGGGCACCTGGGTGGCTCAGTGGGTTAAAACCTCTGCCTACAGCTCAGGTCATGATCTCAGGGTTCTGGGATCGAACCCCACATAGGACTCTCTGCTCGGCAGGAAGCCTGCTTCCTCCTCTCTCTCTCTCTGTCAACTCCTGATCTCTCTGTCAAATAAATAAATAAAATCTTAAAAAAAAAAAACTTATATTGTTTTAAGTTGTTGTTTTAAATTTGTGATAGTTATACAGCTCCCCCACACACACAAAAATACATTTTAGTATCACAAAAGCCCCCTCCAAAAAAAAAACTTTAAGGAAAAAAAAATGATAGTTTTGCAAATTGCTATCAGGAGAAAGATGGTTAGGAGTGACAAATAATACTCATTTAGTGATGAGGATATCATTGATAAATTTAGCCAGAACCAGTCAGGCGAATTACAGGAGTACAAGGCAGATTAAAATGGGTCAAGGTGGGACACCTGGGTGGCTCAGTCATTAAGCATCTGCCTTTGGCTCAGGTCATGGTTCCAGAGTCCTGGAATCCAACACCAGGTCACCAGGTCAGGCTCTCAGCTCAGTGGGGAGTCTGCCACTCCTCTATGCCTGCCACTCCTCCTGTTGATGTTCTAAATAAACAAAATCTTTAAACAAAATAAGGTTGATTAATTTTTTATAGAAAGTGCATTGTTTACATAGGTTTGCTTTCTATATGCATATAAGGATTTTGTTCAGACTTCTATCATGATGAATTAACTTTTAAATTTTTATGTCTAACTATTTACAATTGGTGATCTCATAAAAATGTTGCATTGTCTTGTGTCCAGGCTGACTTGAAATACATTTTTTTTTAGAAATACAAATATTTGGGGGCTGCTGGGTGGCTCAGTGGGTTAAGGCCTCTGCCTTCCGCTTGGGTCATGATCCCAGGATCCTGGGATCGAGCCCCACCTTGGGCTCTCTGCTTGGTGGGGAGCCTGATTCCTCCTCTCTCTCTGCCTCTCTGCCTACTTGTGATCTCGGTCTGTCAAATAAATAAATAAAATCTTTAAAAAAAATACAAATATTTTATTCAATATATGACTCATACACACTTTTTTTCTTAGCTGTTAGTGACTTTGACAAAGGAAAATAACTTACCTGAAGAAATTACTTAACTTTCAAAATATAAATGAATAAAGCATAATTCCTGAGGAATTTATCATAGTTTCAGTAGCAATCATTTAGACATTAGTAACACGACAAGACAATTACCTATATGTTACAAGCTATTTAAGGCTTTCTGAGATTAGAATACATTTTTTTTACAGTGAACCCACAGGCTTCAAGTGTTTGAACTCCACAGGCATTGTGAAATGTATATCAAGACTATAAGTGCATTTTTTCCCTTTGGTAATTATTTCTAAAAAAAAATAATCATTTGGATGGCAGAAGTTTCTGTAACCCATAATGAATGGTGATTTGTAATAATTCAGAAACTTATGGTAGTCATAAGAATAAATGATAATATTTGATATTTTCATTATAATAAAGATATGTTAAAATGGAATTAAAGAGAAAGATAGTTTCTATACTTTTGTCTAATCAAAGAAGTAATGGTGAAAGAATGCTGATGACCCTTATAGATATGTTATAATATACATGCAAACTAACTAGAGAAATATCAATGAAATAAATTGTATTTAAAACATAAAACCTATACAAAGTGTAGAGCTGATGTGTGAGGTTAAACCTACTAAAATAGACTATTGCTTTAATATCTTTTTCCAGAAAAGTTTTAGGCTTCACATAATGTCACTGGAAATATGACATGTTCCTTCTTCCTAATTAATTGTTCAGTGTCATGTACCTTGCTTATTAAGATTGTTAGAGTTGTCCATATCAGCAGAATATGAAAATAGTTATGCTTCACTACCTGCTTCATGTTATGTGCCTAAACTATGAAAAAAATGATTAAAATATATCCTTACCATGATATTTGTTGAAATATATAGGAAATTTTATGAAATCAGACCCAACAAGGGACATGACCAGTTTAATGTCATTAATATTCAGACAAATGTAAGTAGGAATGTTCTTGGAACTGAGAAAAGATACTTTACTCCACACAGATGGTACAGCTTATTTTAACATTTGGGACTTCCAAAGACATGTTCCTAATTTTTTCTTTCTTTTAGTAAAATGAATGCTGAAGGGTACCTCAAGGTCTGTGAGATCTAGAATAAAACTGAATTATGTGTGAGTATTAATAATTTTCTTACACACACACAAACACCACTCAGTTAGATGAGCTGGTTTCCGTAGAGATAGAGTTCTCCAAACCTTTGGTTCTAGTATAAGACATGTATGTGATTTATTGACTTAGTGAATTTATGTTTTGTCATTATAAATACCAGATGATCTGTGGTGTTTAGTTTATATATTTACTTGAAGTGTTTAAAGTAAAAAAAGTAATAAAATAAAAGTCTCTTATATTTAACTCACCGTTTTACAGCTTAATGGTGATTGATGTTTAGTCAGACTGCCTGGGATTGAGTCATAGTTCTCAGAGCTGGTGACCTTGGTGACCTTGAATTCAATGCTCAAACTTCCAGCTTCTGAGGTCTTTGAATGTTAAATTAGAGATAATAGTAGCCTATACTTCATAGGGTTTTTGTAAGGCTTGAGTACTTTAATATATGTAAAGTACTTAAAACTGTACCTGGCAGATACAAGGCACTTTATAGATATTAACTCTTAACATTGAGCCCAGTGAGAGCACTTAGGATCTTTCTTAGCTTCTGAAATGCTTTATCCATATTCTGATCATGTAAATGTTTTCTATGTCATGGTTATAGATGCACAAGCCAAAACATATGTACTTAGCATTAATTATATGTAGATTCAGATTTGAACTGTGAATAAGCTTATCAGGTCTACTAATGTTTTTGGGTCAATGAATCATGATTTTCCTATATCTACTCAATAAAAATTATGCAAAGCTTTATCTCAGAAGAGTGGTTCAATAACACTGAATATGTGTTTTAGTAATACATATTCATATTTTTAAACCTTTAAGCATATGCATGCTATGCAAACTTAACTGAAAAATATGATAATATATAAAATTTTTAAAGAATATATATTGGCCAATATTAGAAAAACTTCTCCATTTTGAGCAATTCCATTTCATTTCAAGTACAGGATTTTCAGTGAAGGTACTCACTTAACATTCATGTAACTGTAACTTTTAAAGAACTTAAGCTCAAAAGTCCAATTGGCAATAGGAAGAGTTGAAAAAGAAAATGCAGTAGATATCTAATTAAAATTGTGTCAACATTGTGGATTTTTTTCAGTTATTAATAGATTGAACTAATTTGAGTTCCAAGTAGAAATTTTTAAAATGTACACACACACACACACACACACACAGATATATAATTTACAGGGAAAGAAAGGTTTTCTTTCATCAGATTCAGTAGTATGGAGCAGCTTTCAATGAAGCTCAATTATATAGGTTAATGTGGTTTTTTGTTTTGCTTTGTTTTATATTGTTTTCCTATATATTATGTTTGCATGCTGGTGTAATTAAGAAAAAATAACTTAAATACACTACTTGGAATGCTTAGGGTAGTTTTGAGACTATTTTGCCAAACCATAAATCATTTGTGTGTGTGTGTGTGTGTTTGTGTGTTTAATTTAAGAGAACACATTTTGAAATCTGCAACCATTTGTGATATAATTAAATGTTTTATATGCATTAAGGTTATGCATTGCTTTTATTTTTTATTTTTCAGAGATTTTATTTCTTTACTTTGAGAAAGAGAGCTTGCTAGAGCAAGGGGTAGGGGCAGAGGGAGAGGAAGAAGCAGACTCCCCACTGAGCAGGAAGCCAGATGAAAGGCTCCATCCCAGGATCCTGAGATCATGACCTGAGCCAAAGCAGATGCTTAACCAAGTGAGTCACCAGGGGCCCCAAAACTTTTGTACTCTCTTAAAAGACAAAACTCATTTATTGTATAAATCTGCTCTTAGGTGGGACACACTTAAGTATTAATACATCAAAGAAAACCTGTGGTTTGGTTTTTCCTGCCCAGTATGCATTTATATTACTTCTTGTTAAAGCTTCTTGGTTTTCTTTGAGGAAAAACATCCTCTTTCACAAATCAGTAGATGGGATGAGACTGACATCAGTCTGGATGCTCCAGGATTAGGTACCAGATTTAGCTTGACAATTAGAGCATCACACACCCACCAGTGAGTGCTCATGGTTGTACAGACACCTTGCTAAACAGAGCCATATCCAAGGTATTTACTAGAAGTATTCGGAGAGGAGGGATCTTCTCTGGCATTGCTAAAACAGAGCTCTCAGTCATAACCTGAAGAGGGCTTATTTCAAGATAAAGACACTGCAGAGCAAAGCAGGGCTGAAGGTTGTAGAAAGTGAAAGAGAAGTGTTCTGATGCCATCCCTCATCCGGATCTATCCATGTCAAAGTTTAGATTGCATCTTTTCAGTGAAGTAACCTTTATTTTGTATAAATGAATCAGTTTCCCTTGGGTTTTCATCAGGGTAAGATTTCAGCAGGGTCAGTATTTATATGTAAGCTTTTTTTTTAAAAGTTTTTATTTATTTGACACAGAGAGAGAGATCATAAATGGGCAGGGGGTGGGGAAGTAGGCTCCCTGCAAAGCGGAGAACCTTGTGTGGGGCTCAATACCAGGACCCTGGCTTTCAGTTTTCCTTCCTCTGATCTCCTCGTCAGCTTTTGGTATCATGCTTAGAGCAATGGTAATCATTTACTATGTCTCACGGTTTCTGTAATGGAACAGCTTAGCTGGGTATTTCTGACTTGTGTATTTCTCAAAAAGTAGCACTCAAGCTGTGATTTGAGGCTACCAAAGGTTTAACGGTGACTGGAGAATCTGTTTCAAAGATGATTCTCCAAAATTATTGGACTTCTGTACTGACTCTTCTCAGGGGGTGGGGGAGGGATCTGAGTTCCTGTTCATTTGCCTTTCCACAGGTTGCTTAAGTGTGCTCATAACATGAAGGATGGCTTCCTCCAGAGAAAGCAATGTGGAAACCATGATCTAGCCTGTGTCACACTGACATTGCCTCAGAATAGTAAAGATAACGTATTCAGCATGGTATTATACTACACTATTCTGTGAATACGAGAAAGTATGAATCATTGGGAGCCGTCTCAGAAGTTATCCCCCATACATGTTGAATCTTGTTTCCACATTCAACTCCCAAATTTAGTTTGTCCTTATATTTTAGAGCTATAACTTATAAATAGAATACAGCTTATATATATATATATATATTTTATTTATTTATTTGACAGACAGAGCTCACAAGTAAGCAGAGGGGCAGGCAGAGAGAGAGGGGGAAGCAGGCTCCCTGCTGAGCAGCGAGCCTGATGCCAGGCTCAATCCCAGGATCCTGGGACCATGACCTGAGCCAAAGGCAGAGGCTTTAACTCACTGAGCCACCCAGGCACCCCTAGAATACAGTTTTTAATCCAATCATCAATTTATTTGAGCATTTAGTTAGTTAATTTAATTTTAATATAATTTCTGATCTATATTAGTCACATTCTTCTAACTTACATTGGGTGGCTTACTGGACATACTTTTTTTTAAAATTTTTTTATTTTTTATAAACATATATTTTTATCCCCAGGGGTACAGGTCTGTGAATCGCCAGGTTTACACACTTCACAGCACTCACCAAAGCACATACCCTCCCCAATGTCCATAACCCCATCCCCCTTTTCCCAACCCACCTCCCCCCAGCAAACCTCAGTTTATTTTGTGAGATTAAGAGTCACTTATGGTTTGTCTCCCTCCCAATCCCATTTTGTTTCATTTATTCTTCTCCTACCCACTTAAGCCCCCATGTTGCATCACCACTTCCTCATATCAGGGACATACTTCTTAAATATTTCTTGTCCTGTCTTTCTTTTGCACTGATGTTTTCTTATTCTGTATTACTCCTGTATTAGCTTGACATTTTTGTAGTGTGTGTTAATTTTTTTTTCTTTTTAATGTTAGTATGCAGATTGCATCCTGCTTTTTTGGTGAAGCAAATTCTAATAATATTCTGTTCTTCTGTCCTCTGTGTCTATAACATAAAGTCTTCAGTAGATATTTTTAATTCTATTTACTACATTTCTTACATTACATGCAATTATTTTAGTGATTTTAATTCTAACATATGCATTCCTGATTTTATCCCAGTTAACCTTCTCTTAAATTAGCCACATATTTAACCTCTTCAAGCTCTTCCTTTCTCGCTGCTTCTCCACAATACCATCAAGAGATTATTTTTTCTTCCCAAGGAGCACCATTAACTATTTCTCTTCATGTGCACTTATTGATAACAAATTGTCTAAAATTTCTCTAAAAGTGACCATATCTCACTTAAATTATCATAACATATTTTTGAGTTTACATTTAAAGCTTGACAATTTTGTTCCTTTAGCATTGAATGCATCATTCTACTATGTTCTGACTCTGAATTTCCCCATTTCTATTACTTTATAAAAGCTGGAAGTCTAATTATTGCCCTTACAAAAGTAATTGGTTTTTGTTCCTGGTTATTCATGAGCTTTTCCGTGTTTCAGCACTTTGACTCTGAAATGTGTAGTTATGGGCTACCATTTATCTCAAGAAATTATTTAGATTTATTCCCTAAGATCATCTTTACTTGAATCTCAGAAATTAAGAGGATTCAAAGTTAAACTTAATTTTCTTCAAAAGATGTTCTACTTCCAATGACAGCTGATCGCTAAGTATAGAGTCTCAGGGACCAAGACTAAAATAAGAGAGGTTTAGAAATGTCTATCTTTCTTTTTATATTCCACTTGAATCTGGGCCTGTGACTCTCTCAAAAACACTTTTACTTTTATTTTCCTAGCATACATTTCTTGAGAATGGGCAGATTGATTCAGGGAATCAGAGGATCCAAAATGCTTGACTAAGCTGTCATCTTTCCATCTTCTCCTGAATCTCTGTCTTATATATTTTCTTCACGTCAATTGGCCTTTAATATTTTAAAATATTTTGAAATATTTTAGTATTTTAAAAATATTTTTAAGTATCAACTTTTCTCTTGGCTTTAGTGGGTAGTTGTTAGAATTACCTGACCCAGTATCGCTTCACCTGATTTTGATAAGGAAATAATTAGATGTTGCATGTAGATTGTCTCATGTTAGCAATATTTTTTAAATAAGTGTGCTTACATTTTCTTGTTTCATATATATTAAGTAATGTCCTACATTACATGTTTATAAATGTAAATTAGAACAATTTGTATTCAGAAATTCATAGTTTCTATTTCTAAAGCAAAATGATTATGATTTACTTTAACTACTTATTTTGGTAATTTTATTTATTTATTTATAATATTTTGGTATTAGGAGACCACAAATATCTGACTATGTTTTACCACCAACTTACATGACCAGACTGAGATATTACGAAACATTTTATAATTTTATACTATAATATCATTAAATTTAAAAACAAATTTTTCATGGTATTATGAGCCTATCAATTGCATAAAATTATCCTTTTTTCCACATTCAATAATCAATCAGTAAAAATAGTCAACAATCAAAAATTATTAATATCTTAGTGGTAGATAAAAAACTATTATATGCTATGTAAGATTCATTATTTTCTCATAAATTTTGGCTACCAATACAATTATAATTATTTTTTAAGATTTTATCTATTTGTTTGATACAGAGAGACAGCAATAGGGGGAACAAAAGCAGGGGGAGTGGGAGAGGGAGAAGCAGGCTTCCCACTGAGCAGGAAGCCCAACCTGGGGCTCTATCCCAGAACCCTGCGATCATGACCTGAGTTGAAGGCAGATGCCCAGTGACTGAGCCACGAAGGTGCCTTACAAATATAATTATTAAAGAATCTTAATACACAGACTAGAAAAATACTGTGTATATAAAGTTATCTACATATTGATGTATGTTCAGTTAATACCATTTTCCAGAACACTATTTGATTAATGTTTTATAAAAATTTTAAATTTAAGAATTGTGGGCTTAAATTTAGTATCTAGGAGAGTTTCCATATTTTTCTTTAATGGTCGTCAAATTTTCTTCAAAAAGTTTTTGAGGAACTTTTTTCTTTCTTCTTTTTCTTTTTCTCATTATTACAGTAAACTGGTTATGTGAAACAAAAACAAAACCTGAAAGAAAAAAAAAACCTTGTTAGTCTATTGTTGTTGTAATACCTCACACTGAAGTCTTTTTAATCCCTAATTATTCTAAATCAAAATAGATTGCTTATGGAAAAATAAATAGAAAACAAGGATCTTGAAAAAATGATTTCTTCTTTAACTGGTTAAAGGACAGAATCAATAGACACAGTTGTTTAGTATTAGGTAAATAAAATGCCAGTGGTGAATTATGATATGCAGAATTAAACATTTTACAATATGAAGCTTTTATTATTCGATTTAAATTTTTTCTAAAATATATATTTTTAAAAATGATATTCCAGATGTTGTGACCACTCTGAAAAACATGTGGATATTCCTCAAAATGTTAAGAATAGAACTATGATCTAGCAATTGCACCACTAGGTATTTACTCAAAGGATACAAAAACACAGATTTGAAGGGATACATGCACCTGAATGTTTATAGCAACTTTATCAACAATAGCCAAATTATGGGAAGGGCTTAAGTGTCCATCAACTGATGAATGGATAAAGAAGAGGTGGTGTACACACAACACATGCACACGCATACACGCGCGTGCACTGGAATATTACTCAGCTAAAAAAAAGACTGAGATCTTGCCATTTGCAATGATGTGGACAGAGCTAGGGAGTATTAGTCTAAGTGAAATAAGTCAGTTAGATAAAGACAAATACCACATAATTTTACTACTTAGTTAGATATAAGAAAAAAAAACACAAATGATCAAAGGGGGAAAAAAAAAAAGAGCAAGCAAGACAAACCATGAAACAGACTATAGAGAACAAACCGAGGATTGCTGGAGGGAGGTGGATGGGGGGTTGGGTTAATCACTGGTGATGATCACTGGTTGTTGTTTGTAAGTGACGAATCACTAAATTCTACACTGAAAATATTACACTGTATGTTAATTAACTGGAATTTAACTAAAGATTTAAAAAAATTAAAAAATTAGGGGCGCCTGGGTGGCTCAGTGGGTTAAGCCGCTGCCTTCGGCTCAGGTCATGATCTCAGGGTCCTGGGATCGAGCCCCACATCAGGCTCTCTGCTCAGCAGGGAGCCTGCTTCCCTCTCTCTCTCTCTCTGCCTGCCTCTCCATCTACTTGTGATTTCTCTCTGTCAAATAAATAAATAAAATCTTTAAAAAAAAATTAAAAAATTAAAAAATGATGTTCGAATTTACTTGCTTGAATATCATTCAGAGTCATGGTGTTCATGGCTAGTACAGGATGGCATCTCTATTCTGAGTATTCTTGTAAGGCATTTCATCCAGAAATTTCTAGAAATACCTGATCTTGAAGTTCAGTACAGTGAAATCATTACACAGTTTAGTCTACTATCTCACCTAGTGTAGAGATGTATGGGTAACAATTTCTTTTTAATCTTTCTACCTCTATTCACTCTTTTACGAAAAGGTTATTATGGAAATAGATTTTCTAAATGCAGAAAATAAAGATGAATTTATGGATCAAGTCTAGGAATTTAATTATTACTGTGTGTGCAATCTTTATGTCAAAGAAGAGAACCAAATTTGTACATGCAGGCTAGTATAATGATATCTTGAAGCAAAGAGCTATTTTCATAGCACATTACATAATAGACTAGGTGTGAAATTAGTTTTATGGTGAATGGATACCCTGAGGGTTGTTAGCTTTTTATTATGTACAGCTTTTTGTACACGAATGCATTAGGATTTCTTCTTATAGATAACAAAATTAATATATTTAAGTGATTGAATAACAAAGTGCACTATGTTCCCAAACACTAATTTCATTTTTATCTTGCCACAATAACTTGGAAGGTTTTGCTTCAGTTTCAGCCACACATGTACTTTGCATAATTTAAGAAATGAAGTAAAAATAGAAAACAACATTTTCTAAGTAAATATTGTGAGAAAAACAAACACATATCTAACCTTATAGTTATAAACATTTGTGGCTTGAGTCTAGTTAAGTTTTCAAAGAATCGAGAGATATGGATAAAATTGCATGTGATCAAATCTAAATTGGAATGACATAAATGAATAAATAACATTTGTGTGAACTAATTTAGCTGCAAACAACTAATGTATGTTTTTCTTTTTTCCCCAAACTGACTTATTAACCTAGTGCATAGCAATGGTAACCAAAAAAGAACAGTAGGTTAAACAAAACAAAACAAAACAAAACAGAAAGGGCCTTTTTAAAAAGATTTTATTTATTTATTTGACAGAGAGAGAGATCACAAGCAGGCAGAGAGGCAGACAGAAAGAAAGAGAGAGAGAGAGAGAGAGAGAGAGAGAGAAGCAGGCTCCCTGCTGAGTAGAGAGCCCGAGGCAGGACTTGATCCGAGGACCCTGAGATCATGACCTGAGTCTAAGGAAGAGGCTTAACCCCCTGAACCACCCAGGAGCCCCCCTCAAAAAAGTACATTTTTTATATATATGTAGATGTTTTGGGGGCCATGGAGATTAATTTTGTTTGCTTGCTTTTTGGCAACAGGAACTATGTAACAATAAAATATTTTAATTTCTTTTACAGTTACATGCATGTCAACAAATTAATAAATCATATTTGAAATTATCAGTATAACCAATCCTAGTATTTCCAATATGTGACCTTTATAAACATTTATTTAGCTTATAAGTATAAGAATCATACATCTATATAAATATAAATACAATTATCATACATATTTGAGAGAGAAAGTGTGTGTGAGCAGAGGAAGGGGCAGAGTAACAGGGAGAGAATTTCAAACAGACTCCTTGCTGAGCATGGACCCCCTCCCAAGCAGGGCCCTATCTCACAACCCCAGATCATGATCTGAGTTGAAATTAAGAGCTGAACGCTAGACTGACTGAGCCACACAGATGCCTGAAGGATTAGATATTTTTAATTGTGTAATTATCCTTATAGTACTGGAAATGCTATTACCGTCCTAAATTTTGTCTTTAAAGCAGTCAATTTTTGTAGAAAAATATTAAACTCCAATTGGAAAGAAAGGGATCTGTAAAGAGATTACTTAGGCATGAACCATCATAAATATAAAAGCTATGCAAAAACATGGCATTACATTAAATTCCCCTCTCATTTCTTCTAAATGTCACTTGTTAAATTTTTCTATAAATAAGCCATGTATATAGTCAAGAAATATATATATATATATGTATGTATATATAATTTGTTTCCCCTTAAGAAGCTTTTCCTTTATCATGCAGAATCTTCACTATCTTTTCAATAATCATACAAGAAAGTTTTAAAAATCTTTGGCAGTCAAAATATATTTTATCTCACCCCAAACAACCAGAGAATTATTCTAATCCACTTTCAGATATCTATTTTCATTCATTTAAAAACATCGCTTATTATGCTAGTTGGCACTAACTAAAAAATCCACATAGGAGGAATAACTAAGGTTCATTGAATTCTTAATTTGTTCAGTCACTGGGATAAGTACATTAGGTAAATTGTCTAATTTCCATCAAAAATTGGAAAGAGGTACTATATTTTTTTAAATTTCATATATAAAGCAACTGAAGCTTAGTGAGGTTAAGTGAATTGCCAAAAATTATATGACCAGTATGTGGTAAAGAAAGATATGAAAGCTCTCACAAATTGTATGATACTGAGATGAGTATAAAGCAAAAGTGGGAAGCCCAACTAAAAAGAAAGTAGTAAAGAAATAAATAAGAAAGGGGAAA
The DNA here is from genome assembly GCF_020171115.1 of Neogale vison. NCBI lineage: Eukaryota > Metazoa > Chordata > Mammalia > Carnivora > Mustelidae > Neogale > Neogale vison. The sequence continues at coordinate 75,571,570 of NC_058101.1, forward strand.
AAAAATCACTTTATTATTTTGAATGGGATTTTATTTCTACTTGAAATAATTCACTTTTTAAATGTTGTGCAATTAAAAGATAAGAATAAAATACAAGTAGTTATCAAAGTTATGTAAAGGCATACTTTAGATGGTCAATTAAGCAATGCATATAACCCCAATTTTTCCTCCTAGAGATTGAGTGCAATGTTGTAGGGACTCCCAAAAGCAGAAATTAAATTAGTTACTTGTATTTCTCTGAAATGCATTTTATATACAAAATATTCACCAAAATAATGTCACAATTATCATGAAATGTTCAAAAGTATAATCACAAGATTACGTAACCTTATTTTAAAAATTGTGTTAAGCTAAAAGTGGTATTGGTACAGAATATGATCACTTTTTAATCTACGTTCTTGACTACCTACCAATAGTAAACTACAGAAATAAGTGACTGAATAAAAGTAATAAAAAATAGACACCTTGGGGCATCTGGGTGACTCAGTGAGTTAATTCTCTGCCTTCGGCTCAAGTCTTGATCTCAGAGTCCTGGGATTGAACCCCACATCAAGCTCTCTGCTGGGCAGGGAGCCTGCATCCCCCACCCCCCACCTGTCTCTCTACCTACTTGTGATCTCTGTCAAATAAATAAATAAAATCTTTTAAAAATATATACATCTTGCCCTCATTTTTCTAAATATTCAGTTGCATCAGTTCATGTAATTTTCTTGCAAACCACAGGAAAAATATCCTTGTCCCACTAAAGTCAAAGGAGAGTCATTGGAAATATATAGGACACAACTTAAGAAAACAACAAATCTTTAATAGAGAACCATTCATCTAAGTAGCAAGAGCATAGCAAATTCATACTTTGAGTGTCTGACTCATTTTATAGTATAGTGAATATAATTTAGCATTTTCTTGTGGATCCAATCAATTGTATTAAAAAGATTTTATTTATTTATTTATTTGAGAGAGGGTGAGAGAAAGAATGCTAGAGAACTTGCAAGGGCAGAGGGAAAGAGAGAAGCAGACTTCCTGTTGTGCAAAAAAACTGTTGTGGGGCTCAATCTCAGGACCCTGGGATCATAACCTGAGCTGAATGCAGAGGATTCATTGACGGGGCCACCCAGGTGCCTCATGAGTGCTTTTTTTTTTTTTTTTTCCAATTTATTTATTTTCAGAAAAACAGTATTCATTATTTTTTCACCACACCCAGTGCTCCATGCAAGTCGTGCTCTCTATAATACCTACCACGTGGTACCCCAACCTCCCATCCCCCGCCACTTCAAACCCCTCAGATTGTTTTTCAGAGTCCATAGTCTCTCATGGTTCACCTCCCCTTCCAATTTACCCAAAAGCACATACCCTCCCAAATGTCCATAACCCTACCCCCCTTCTCCCAACCCCCCTCCCCCCAGCAACCCTCAGTTTGTTTCGTGAGATTAAGAGTCACTTATGGTTTGTCTCCCTCCCTATCCCGTCTTGTTTCATGGATTCTTCTCCTACCAACTTAAGCCCCCATGTTGCATCACCACTTCCTCATATCAGGGAGATCATATGATAGTTGTCTTTCTCCGCTTGACTTATTTCGCTAAGCATGATATGCTCTAGTTCCATCCATGTTGTCGCAAATGGCAAGATTTCGTTTCTTTTGATGGCTGCATAGTATTCCATTGTGTATATATACCACATCTTCTTGATCCATTCATCTGTTGATGGACATCTAGGTTCTTTCCATAGTTTGGCTATTGTGGACATTGCTGCTATAAACATTCGGGTGCACGTGCCCCTTTGGATCACTACGTTTGTATCTTTAGGGTAAATTCCCAGTAGTGCAATTGCTGGGTCATAGGGCAGTTCTATTTTCAACATTTTGAGGAACCTCCATGCTGTTTTCCAGAGTGGTTGCCCCAGCTTGCATTCCCACCAACAGTGTAGGAGGGTTCCCCTTTCTCCGCATCCTCGCCAGCATCTGTCATTTCCTGACTTGTTGATTTTAGCCATTCTGACTGGTGTGAGGTGATATCTCCTTGTGGTTTTGATTTGTATTTCCCTGATGCCGAGTGATATGGAGCACTTTTTCTGTGTCTGTTGGCCATCTGGATGTCTTCTTTGCAGAAACATCTGTTCATGTCCTCTGCCCATTTCTTGATTAGATTATTTGTTCTTTGGGTGTTGAGTTTGTTAAGTTCTTTATAGATTTTGGACACTAGTCCTTTATCTGATATGTCGTTTGCAAATATCTTCTCCCATTCTGTCAGTTGTCTTTTGATTTTGTTCACTGCTTCCTTTGCTGTGCAAAAGCTTTTGATCTTGATGAAATCCCAATAGTTCATTTTTGCCTTTGCCTCCCTTGCCTTTGGTGATGTTCCTAGGAAGATGTTGCTGCGGCTGAGGTCGAAGAGGTTGCTGCCTGTGTTCTCCTCAAGGATTTTGATGGATTCCTTTCTCACATAGAGGTCCTTAATCCATTTTGAGTCTATTTTTGTGTGTGGTGTAAGGAAATGGTCCAATTTCATTTTTCTGCACGTGGCTGTCCAATTTTTCCAACACCATTTATTAAAGAGGCTGTCTTTTTTCCATTGGACATTCTTTCCTGGTTTGTCAAAGATTAGTTGACCATAGAGTTGAGGGTCTATTTCTGGGCTCTCTATTCTGTTCCATTAATCTATGTGTCTGTTTTTGTGCCAGTACCTTGCTGTCTTGATGATGACAGCTTTGTAATAGAGCTTGAAGTCCGGAATTGTGATGCCACCAACTTTGGCTTTCTTTTTCAATATCCCTTTGGCTATTCGAGGTCTTTTCTGGTTCCATATAAATTTTAAAATTATTTGTTCCATTTCTTTGAAAAAGATGGATGGTACTTTGATAGGAATTGCATTAAATGTCTACATTGCTTTAGGTAGCATACACATTTTCACAATATTTATTCTTCCAATTGTTATTTTTTAACAAATAACTTCTCCACTTAAAACTCTCATAGCTAGTCTACCATTAGGCATTTCTCGTTTATTATATATTTGACAAGGAGAAATGTATCCCTAAAATGAATAATAATGAGGAATATGAAAAAGAAAAAAAAAGTGTTTAGTCAAATAACTGGATCTAGACACTTATTTCAAATTAATTTAAATGCATAATGAGACTTTCAATAAAATTAATAACAAATACTATATCTAATAATTTAACTTTAGAGTTTTAAACCCTGAGTTCTAATATTATTTTTATGAATTTGGTAGTACATATTTCACTATAGAATCTATGAGCACATATTGAATGTAGACTGAATTTTTGTTTTATATTTTCTAGTATTACCTTAATTCTTTATGTATTTCCTTCCCTTTTAAAGGAGGGCATGTATTGCATGGAGCACTGGGTGTGGTGCAAAAACAATGAATCTTGAAACACTGAACAAATAAAATTAAATTTAAAAAATAAAAAATAAAAATAATTTATAGATTAAAATTACATGTATATACATATTGCATATATATGTGTGTGTGTGTGTTTATATATATGCATATATATAGCCTGCATAATAAAATTCTGTGTTTATACAATGGTAAGTGTTCAATTTGCTAATAAAAGAGATGTGACCAACTTGCTTATAATATTCAATGAATGTATTATAATTTATTTATTTTTATTTTTAATTTTTTTAAAAGATTTTATTTATTTATTTGACAGAGAGAGAGATCACAAGTAGGCAGAGAGACAGGCAGAAAGAGATGGGGAAACAGACTCCTGCTGAGCAGAAGAGCCCAAAGCAGGGCTTGATCCCAGGACCCTGAGATCATGACCTGAGCTGAAGGCAGAGGCTTAACCCACAGAGCCACACTGTGCCCCGAATGTATTATAATTTAGATATAACAGTCAAAGCTAACATCAAGTTTTCACTTAGAGTACATCCTTATGAATAGCAAATGAAAATATCAATATAAAAATCAATTACCCTTTCTTTGAAATATAATATTGAAAATTGTTATGGCAAACATACTTCTGTTCTGGAGAATGGTTGTTAAAAATGTTTACTAATAAAAAAAACAATTAAAAATGTTTACTAATACAACAACTTCTTTAGAGGTCTGTTGGGTAAGAAAAACTAAACTTGAAATTGTGTATCATTCCTAACTGAAGTCTTAGCAGTAACATAAAATGTTCAGATTATAGTACATTTCAGAACTCTACAAATGGTTAATATTCATTTGGAAGTTTTTATCTCTGTGATAAAATATTTAAATAATGTGAAGTTTTGCATTCATTTAATCATAAATAACTTCACATAACAAGTTCCATATTGTTATTTTACTTTAGCTTCTATTTTTATATGAGAAATAGTGTGAACAAAACATAAAGCTCTGATGCCATAACAGTAGAAGGACCATAAACTTTCTATTATTGTGAGAATATTTATCTGAAATTAATACAATAATTCTGCTTCATTTACCTAGCATCATTGGCAAATAAGCTATTTCACAAACATGAATTATCCAAATGACTGAAATTTTCCCAGTTACTAACTGAAACTTTCATTATATCTGCTCTGTTAGAAATCTTTCAGGAACTTATGACACACTTTTCTGACTCATTTTATAGTAGAGTGAATATAATTTAGCTTTTTCTTGTTGATCCAATCAATCATTTTAAATGCTATTCAATAATTCATCAAACATTTATTGAATGCCCACTAATTCAAAATCTGCTAAGAACTGGGACTAAAAGGATGAATCTCAAACATTAATTGCCTACTGATAGCCAGTGGGAAGCTAAAATGGTTTTGCTTTCTCTCATAAATGACCTTCTTACAAAGGAGGGATTTTGATTTTTCCTTCTGTTTTCCTCATGAATCTGGGTAATTGTTCTTGAATATTAGAATCAACAAAAACATTACCTTCTCAAATCTATGTTGCAATGGTTTCTCTCTGAGAACTGAATTCCTATCTTGACACAACATCTAAGATTCTTTTGCAGTTTTCCACTACAACCTTGATTATGGAGGCATTATTTTATAAATGTTGCCATGGAATAAAATATTAAGAATCAGCATGATGTATATTTTCCCTTCTATTAGATTTTCCATTAACTTTCTCTTTTGATGAAGTATAGAATCTTTATACGGTCTAAAAGTACTTTCCTACAAAATAATCATTAATCCCAAAAGACAATCAAAGTACCTTTACAGTGGAGAATGCTGTGAGATCCTGTCTTAAGAGGGCTATGTGAGGACTCCTGGGTGACTCAGGGGGTTAAGCCTTTGCCTTCAGCTCAGGTCATGTTCTCAGGGTTCTGGGATCAGGCCCTGCATCAAGCTCTCCATTCAGCAGGAAGCCTGCTTCCCCCACTCTCTCTGCCTGCTTCTCTGCCTACTTGTGATCTCTCTCTCTCTCTGTCAAATAAATAAAAAAAATAAAATCTTAAAAAAAAAAAAGAGGGCTATGTAAAGGGTCAGCTGGATGGCTCAGTGGGTTAAGCATCCAATTCTTGATTTTGGCTGAGGTAATCATCTCAGGGTCTTGATATGCAGCCCTGCTGGTACACTGCAGTGGGCATATAGACTGCTTAAGATTCTCTTTCTCCCTCTCCCTCTGCCCCTCCTCCCCACCATGCTCTCTCTCTCTCTCTCTTAAAAAAAAAATAAAGAAAAAAATAAAGAGGGCCATACAAAGGACAAATCAAAATCACATACCATCAGATAGGAGGTGATAAGAAGAATACACCATTACATCTGTAACATTCTTGCTGAAGAGATAAAACTTGAACATGATCATGAAGAAACATTAGGCAAACTAAAATTGAGCAATATTTTACAAACCATATTGCTTGTAATTCTCAAAAGCTTCATAGTTGTGAAAGTCAAATAAAGACAGATAAATTCTTCCAGATCAAAGGAGACTAAGTTTAACACTAGACTCTGGCTTAGATATTTTGCTACAAAGACATCCCATCAACTTTTAAATTGGAAAGTCCATGTTTCTAAGGAGTCTTCTCTCATATTACTTTTTTTTGTTTGTTTGTTTAAAGATGTGTTTGTCTGTTTATTTATTTATTTATTTGTTTGATAAAGAGCATGAATGGGGGGTGGGGCAGAGAGGGAGGGAGACACAGACTCCCCAGTGAACAGGGACCTTGAGCCAGAGAAAGGCTTAACTGACTGAGCCACCCAGGCTCCAAAGTCATTATTCCTTATTCTCTACCAAATCATAGAATATTCTTCATCTTATATATTATATAACACAGGGTCATTAAGCATTTGGCATTCTTTCACATTTCCTTATGAGCATTTATATACCAGAAAGACCTGAAAACCCTATAATTCCAAAACTCCCTTACAGTTAGTGCTATGAATGCAGGTTAGGCTCAAACAATTGCATGCACACACTAAGCTGTGAAAACATTGCTTGGGTATTTGATGTGTGTGTGTGTGTGTGTATGTGTGTGCACACACACACACATGTGAGTGTGTGTGTGTTTCCCCCCTGAAGCTGACACACAGTGTCTGACCTTGGTGTCTGACCTCTGATTGTTTATTTGAGAGAGAGGTAATTACAACAGCAATATCTTAGTTCTACATAATTACAATGGCTGTTGACCATTTTCCTGACTCCAGTTTCCTGAGTGTAGTATCTATCTAAGGTGTTGTTTGATATCAGTGTTCCATTGGGAGCACCTGATTCCTCAATGAGTGAGTTCTGTAACATGCTAGGAGTAACTTGTGAATGCCCAGCTCACCTGTGGTTAATCTAGCTCTTTCAGTGGTTTGGTTAGCAATTAACTCACTTTCTGTTTAAAATCACTCTAGGTTTCCATTTCTTGTAGTGAATCTTGATTGACATCCATAAAATATTGGCTCTCTGAAGCAATATGATGAAAATGGATACAGTATGAATGCATGAGATTTTTGGCAACTAGTTTCCTCCTAAGTCTAGCAAGTTTATTTTTATTTGTACATTACATATATGTCTGTTCTTTTTGGTTCATTAATATGCTGCAGATGGATAAAATAACTGGAATTGCAAGTTTAACCCAAGAGTAGGAGATATTAAAGAACAAAAGAAAACATTGGAAAATACACTCCTGGGAAAGGGGTAACTTGTTGGACCTGGTAGGTACAAGGGATGAAGATGGAAAATTTTGAAATATGGAGCTGAAATTTTCAGAATAACTTTCAATTCACCAGATCTTTTACAATTCTGAGGACTCAAGTCCTATCTGCCTGTAAAACTGGGAAGTCTAGTCTAGTAGAAGGGAAAAAGACAATTTGTGATCATAGAGCCAATGACCATGACACACTAGGAAAGAACTGTAGCAAATAAACAAGGGTGGTAGGATGCTGATTAAAGACTATGTTTGAAGGTTGTATAGATTGGACACATCTAACAGTCTACTTCAGTCTTATTATCTTTATTGTTAAAAACAAAAACAAAACAAACAAACAAAACAGCTGCTTTATTCCTAATTGAACTTGAGCAAAACGGATATCACAACAGTTTCCTGGGTCTTTTAGTAATAGCAGAGATTAAATTCCTTACAACATGAGAAGACTGAATTTGCTGTAAGAATCAATTGCAACCATAAAAGATTCATCAAAATCTGTGGCAAATGTCCACAAAAATAAACCAGTTTCAAGTTTAGAGAATAAATACTTGCAAATTGATCAGAGATAATGATCTCACTGGAAGCCTAGGAAAATGGCATTTTGTTCAGAAATCTAATGAGTGGGGAAGTCCTGAGTTTTTCCTGAGAACTATCTTGAACTTTAAAGGTTAAGCCACCAAATTAACAGGGGTACCTACAGGAATTTTGTTTTCTTTTTCTTTGTTTTTGTTTGTTTACTTTTTGTCTAGTTTAAGTTTCTCTCTACAATTTAAAAGCAGTGAATTAAGTAGTGCAAGACCTTTTATTTCTTCCTATTATGCCATTATATAATTAACAATAAAACACATAAGCAAGTGTGATATGTAACAGAAAATGTATATGTGCATAGAGATGGCTAAATTTACATCTGTTCCAATGTTCAGTTTTACTTCGAAAAATCCTCTCTTTTGAAATCACTTTAGTTTCTGCTGTAGGAGCTTGTCTATTTATTCATTATATTTTTTCACATGTAAAAAGTTGTGCATATTTAGTATGTGCAGCTTGATTAATTTGGGGATAAGTATACACCCATGGTAACATTGGAATCATTACAACCATAAATATATCCATCACCTCCCATAGTTTGTCCCTGTCCCCAAGATGATGATGATAGTGATGTGATGTGTGGTAAGAATATTTAACACAAGATCTATCCTCTAAGCAAACTTGAAGCATACAATACTTCACCTGAGTTTATTATACGGTCTTCAGTTAATACATTTATATTGCAATATTCTTGCTAGAGACCTTCCTCTCACTGATTTCTTTTCCATCATTATTTCAATTAAAAGGCATAAATGAGGAAATGCTCTGCACAATTCCTTATTGGGGAATAATATCTCATATGAGACTTTGAACACTGTGCTCTATGGTTTGCACTGATTCATTTCTTTTACTTATAATTATTATAATTATCATTTGGGGCAGAGATTCCATTTGAATTCAGAGAGATTACACTGAAAATGTATGCCTGGAAATAAAAGCATAGTTTTAATTACACTCATGGATTAGGAATGAAGAAGAAGTTATTTAACAAATAAGAATATGTTACTGAATGTCTCTTTGAATTTGACTCAGTTGGTTAGCTTGTATGCTGAGATGTTTTACCATAATTGGTGATAGGACTTGGAAGAAGCAATCTTAAAATAGACATATAAATGAGAGACAATGCAAAAAAGACTTAGAAGCCAACAGCCATAATGTAGTTCAGAATGAAAGAAAAAAATTGCACCTGTTGAAAATTAAATTAAAAAAGACTGCTATTTTGCTCATGGAGGGAACAGACCATTTCCATTTTGCTCCAAGCTACATATTAGTATGCAGAAAAGCTGGGGAATAAAGTATTATTTCATTGTCTTGGGATTCATCCACAGATGCGGTATAGATAGTTGAAGATTACCAGAAATTAAAGCAATATGAAAGGATCCACATATATAAGAATTATTCAAGTGTATGTTATTACTGACTTATGCTGTGGGCAAGGGAAAAATGGAAGATATGGGGAAGTTCCAAACAGGATAACCATAATATATTATCACACCCCAATTTTTTTGTTATTACTACACAATTTAGTATCCACCTTTCCATGAAGAAACATTTATGAAAGATTTATAAATATTTGAAAATCAATATGAATGTATATTATAAAATAATGTTTAAAGTTAAATTCTAAATATTTTGTGAAAGCTCTACCTGTAAAGAATAAGCCTTTTGGAAAAGTAGTACACTCTTATATTAGTGAACATTTGCCTTTTATTTCAATAAACCTTACAGATTATATTTCAGTAGGGACCATCAGGACCTATTGACGGGATAACCCATCACTAGATTTTGAAAACTGTCATTGAATTGTTTTGTGTATGTGCCCTGGAGCTGTGACTATTTTGGATTCTCTTATAATTAGTATGCTAATATTGTCTACCCCCAGATTAGCTTAGATATTGATTATAATACAACCCAAGTCTAGTGACATATACACATAGATATGCGGGTTGACTCTGGAGACAAGTGTCTTAAATCAGACCATGTGTGGATCTTTAGGCCATGAATACCTTTGATCATTATGAACTTTGATCATTATGAGCTTCATAATGATCAAAGGTATTCATGGCCTAAAGCAGGAGGTCACTTCATGTTTAGGCTAAATATGTTGGCCCAGACAATGTAGAGATCCCAAAAGTGGTTCTTACTTTTTTTTTTTTAATCCATGTCATTTTATCTATTCATTTAAAGTTTTCCAAATGAAGTTAGACTTTATAGAAAATCTTCTTTTTTTCCCCCTAGTGCATATGTATTTTTATTTATTTGTTTGTTTGTTTATATATATATATATATTTAATTTATTTTTATTTATTTTCAGCATAACAGTATTCATTGTTTTTGTACCACACCCACTGCTCCATGCAATCCGTGCCCTCTATAATACCCACCACCTGGTACCCCAACCTCCCCCACCCCCGCCACTTCAAACCCCTCAGATTGTTTTTCAGAGTCCATAGTCTCTCATGATTCACCTCCCCTTCCAATTTCCCCCAACTCCCTTCTCCTAATTCCCCATGTCCACCATGCTATTTGTTATGCTCCACAAATAAGTGAAACCATATGATAATTGACTTTCTCTGATTGACTTATTTCACTCAGCATAATCTCTTCCAGTCCCGTCCATGTTGCTACAAAAGTTGGGTATTCATCCTTTCTGATGGAGGCATAATACTCCATAGTGTATATGGACCACATCTTCCTTATCCATTTGTCCGTTAAAGGGCATCTTGGTTCTTTCCACAGTTTGGCAACCGTGGTCATTGCTGCTATAAACATTGGGGTACAGTTGGCCCTTCTTTTCACTACATCTGTACCTTTGGGGTAAATACCCAGTAATGCAATTGCAGGGTCATAGGGAAGTTGTATTTTTAATTTCCTGAGGAATCTCCACACTGTTCTCCAAAGAGGCTGCACCAGCTTGCATTCCCACCAACAGTGAAGGAGGCTTCCCTTTTCTCCACATCCCCTCCAACACATGTTGTTTCCTGTCTTGCTAATTTTGGCCATTCTAACTGGTATAAGGTGATACCTCAATGTGGTTTTAATTTGAATCTCCCTTAGGGCTAGTGGTGATGAACATTTTTTCATGTGTCTGATAGCCATTTGTATGTCTTCACTGGAGAAGTGTCTGTTCATATCTTCTGCTCATTTTTTGATATGATTATCTGTTTTGTGTGTGTTGAGTTTTAGGAGTTCTTTATAGATCCTGGATATCAACCTTTTGTCTCTACTGTCATTTGCAAATATCTTCTCCCATTCCGTGGGTTTCCTCTTTGTTTTCTTGACTGTTTCCTTTGCTGTGCAGAAACTTTTGATTTTGATGAAGTCCCAGAAGTTTATTTTGGCTTTTGTTTCCTTTGTCTTTGGAGACATATCTTGAAAGAAGTTGCTGTGGCTGATATCGAAGAGATTACTGCCTATGTTCTCCTCTAGGATTCTAATGGATTCCTGTTTCACGTTGAGGTCTTTTATCAATTTTGAGTTTATCTTTGCGTACAGTGTAAGAGAATGGTCGAGTTTCTATTCATGATTTTTTTTAAAGTAGTGGACTTCCTTGAACCCATCTTTATTTGCTATATTTGTAACTTATCAAGTCATTGAATAGGAAAAATAAAAATCCCTTTAGTCATTAAAAATATTTATGACATATATTTACTTACCTAGACTTACAAAGAACTGATCTGGCCATTTCAAACAACTTTTTATTTCTAAGCCTCTCTGTTAATTAAGAGAAAATGTTATTAATACATAGCCAGATAGCTAAACTTTACATGTATGTATTCAGATATAATTTAAGTTATATTATATCCTGTAAATGAATAAAACTGTGTAGTAAATAAGTGAACTAGCAGGCAAAAGTCCATTCTTTGTCATTAGTTAAATCAAGCAAGATGTGTATGTGTGTGTGTGTGCGTGTTTGTGTATCCATTAAATTTGCATTAATTGCACAACTCTGCCATGTTAATCAGTCTTTTCCTTTAAGGGGCTTAAAGTTTAGTAAAGGCAGCAGATAAATAAACAGGACATTTTATGCGAGTGAGATAAAAGCTACAATGAGGGGAAAGGTAGGAAATATTAGAAAGGTTATGAGCAGGAAAATCTAACTGGAGTCATAATAGCTATGTTGAATACTTGAGTAAGTAGACAGGTGAATGCTGGAGAGGAGTTTTTGAACAGCAACAGCTTTTAAAAAACCTTTTTAAATAAAATTTTTAATGAATACCAACTAATAGTAGCTTTAAAAAAAAAGGATAAAAAAACCACACTTTTAATATACCTGTAAGCTCTTAATTGTCCGGAGTTCAATTTCTTTTCTATTTATTGTTGCCATGGATGTTTTCTATTTGCTTTCCACCATTAACGTGCTAGAGGATATAAGTTCTTTGTTTTGTTCAGGAAAGCATTTTCAGGGTTTGCGTTCTGTTTTGTAGCTTTGGTGCATCAGTACAATAATAAGAATTGAATCAATCCAAAAATCATTTTTTTTCTGTTTCTTTCTTTCTACTGGGTCAAATAATTACTAGATTTAAGCTTCATTATAGGTATAGTCTTGCTAATGTCATTGTTCAAATATATTATTCATTTGGAGTTAGGTTTGTAATTGATTGCAGTTGGGTATTTTATACTTGGTCCTCTGGTATAACACTTATTAATATTTTTGTTTCTCTCACACACCTGTTTGCACATAAAGAGGGTAATTTTATAAATTACCATTCAAACTGATACATTCTGGGGAGAAAAAAAGGACAGTATGAATAATTTGGCTGTGATGTCAAATATAATTTTTGACTATCTGGGCAAAGTCACAGCACAGTATGTGGCAACTTTCAGCAATACCCTACTCTAAATATTTAACCCTCACCTTATCTAGAATTTAATCTTTAAAAAAAGGTATGGTTATACTATTGCACAATTGAATTATTGATTTCTAAGTCATATTGGCTGAGGTAGATTTTATTTTTATTCTGTGAATGTCGTTTTATGTCAGAAAAAGAGATTTGTATAGTTATATATAAATTAATATGGTTTATTAATCTAAAGATGGTAAAACTAAGACTTCTAGGGATTATTTGGCCTTCACAGAATATGTTTTGTATATAAACTGATATATGAATCTCACATCCACTAGTGCTTAGCAGTGTGCTCCTGAAAAAGTGTTTAAACTCTATGATGCTAAACTTCTTCATTTATAAAATGATAGTATCAAAGCCTGCCATGTTAAGTTTCTGTGAGGATGAAATGAAATATCATAAAATATAAAATAATTTGCATGGTACCTTATAGATTAAGGATGTGAGGTATGTAAAACTTTATTTTCATTCAATCATAAATATTATATTAACAGAGATTTCAAGTCCAATGTATCCAATATATTGATAAATTACATGAAATAATTTCACTTTATGTTTTACATTATTTTCATGTAGATATTTTATAGATCTGTAGAAAATAATATTTTCTATCTCTACAATTTTGAAAGCTATATAAAATTGCTATCCATTTGTTCTGGCTTTCTTTTTTTTTTTTTTTAAAGATTTTATTTATTTATCAGAGAGAGAGAGGGAGAGCAAGCGAGCACAGGCAGACAGAATGGCAGGCAGAAGCAGAGGGAGAAGCAGGCTCCCTGCTGAGCAAGGAGCCCGATGTGGGACTCGATCCCACGATGCTGGGATTATGATGTGAGCCGAAGGCAGCTGCTTAACCAACGGAGCCACCCAGGCGTCCCACGTTCTGGCTTTCATTTTTATTCTTGAACTCCAAGGCCAAATGCTTTCTTGTTTTCATTACTTAACTTGTTTAGACTACTTTTGCAAATGTATCTTTACCCTTTACATCTCCAGACATATTTCTACCATAAGTAAATATTATTTTCCTAAGAATATCTAGACCACTTTGTAGAAACAGAATAATATAAATCCCCTCTTACTTAAAAAAAAAATGAGATTAAATACTAGAGTTTGCTTTGAGGCATATGGGTGGCTCAATTGGTTAAAAATCTGACTCTTGATCTCAGCTCAGGTCTTGATCTCAGTGTTCTGAGTTCAAGCTCCATGCTGAACTCCACACTGGATGTGGGGAGAAAAAAGAAAATAGAGTTTGTTTTTAAAAGGGAATCAGATTTTTTTTCATGAAACTTACAGAGGAGAAATCACATGTATCCCTGAACCAGTTTAAATGTGTAATTCTGCACTGACTATGGTATTTTGTCTGTAAAGACAGTTTCTTAAAAAAAAAAAAAAAAAGAAAAAGGATTGTATAGTTAAGTCAAAGTGATGGCCATAAACAACCTTAATCTAATCATATTTAGTTTTTTATCAGAAATTAGAAACCAAATCTTTGATTATAACTCTCCTTCCATTCAACAAAAAGCAAAAAAGCCTGTCTGTTATCAAATTCCCTGGATACAACTTTTGTGTATGCTCACCTGAAATTTTTTTTTTCCAAAAATTAAAGTTTTGTACAGGATGTCTTGGATAAATTTGAAAAAAATATAAAATTTGTTTCCCATGGGGAAGGGTGATAATTTATAGATTATAATTATTTAAGTATAAGTGACATTACAAAGAAATTATTGACCCTCTTCCTCATCATTATTATGAGGTTAATTAAAGCAAACCTGCTACTCTTCAGCATAACAAAAGGCAGTATTGTTATTTATGGAATTTAGTATATATTACTTTTTTCTATACTTGTTTTATCCATTTATTACAGAGGGGGGGAAGAAGCAAAGGGAGACAGAGAGGGACGAGCAGACTCCCCATTGAGTGCAGAACCCAACACATGACTCTATCCCAGGACCCTGAGATCTTGGCCTGAGTTGAAGTCAGATGCTTAACAGACTGAACCACCCAGATGCCCCTAGCCTTTTTATATTTTTGGGTAACAGACATCTAATTCTTCTGTCTTCCTCTCCCCTCATTAGACAATTCTTATAATGGCTTATTTATCTAGTGATGTTGTATATGGTTGGATAATTCTATAAGAAATGAATTTTTAGGCTACTTTCTCTAATGTAGATTTGTTTTTATATCTTGATCCCAACAATATAGTTGATAATTTGTTTCCCTTTTCTCAGAGATATCTATTTGCAGAGCCAGAGACAGAATTTCCTGGAACCTAGAAGCCAGTTCTCCAGTTAGAATTTATTTTTCATTAAAGAAAACTGAGGTGATTTAAGTATGATGGACTGTGGTTGTGGAGGTGATGACAAGTGTTTAGATGTGATGAGGAGAATTAATCTGATGAAGAAGAAGTTTGGAGGATGTTCTATATGATTGCAAAGTGAATACAATTTTGCAGATGAATAAGTTTTTGCAGATCATGCAAGTAAAAAGTCCATACAATTTCATATTTATAAGATAATAAAAAACTTGGTAAGATATCCACAGAGAATAACTATTATGTGCATATGGGGAAATCAGACAACATTCCAGTTTCCTTATTTTGGACCAGTATTCTTGTGTACAATTTTGATATTAAATTCAAAAGATCCACCATTAATGGGGACAGACGGGCTGGAAACAGGGCCAGCTTCATGAGTGTGCAACCTGAATGATTATACAAAAACTAGCTTTCAAAAGGGCATCATTTTGGTTTAATGCTATGATGCTGCTCTCTTGATTTTTTTTTCCCCCAGAGCTTCAGGGGAATTTATTGTGAGCAGCTTTCATTTACCAAAAGGGGGCTGAACTTTACTTCACCATTGGCAGTTATCATAGCTGGTGGTCCCTTTAATGCCACTAGCTGGTAGGCCATACCTCAACAACATAATGGCCACAAGCAACAATAAAATCACCATTATAAACCCACAAGATGTTAAATTTCTGTCCACTATATTCACATTTCTGGTTTCAGTGTACATTGTCTCATCTGTATTATACATCAGGTTAGCAAAATCATCAATTTTCTCATTTTGCTTGTCCAGCTCATTGACAATTTTCTGCCCCTTTTGTTTATGGTGATTTTTGGTAAAAGAAAGGCCATCAAGGCCTGCATCTTGTTCTTAGATAATTTTCTGCTTCTATTGCAAGATTTCATCAAAAACCAAGCCTCTGGTTTCCCCTGGCTCCTCAAAGAGTTAGGGGTTAGTCCCTCACCCTTGGTTTCTTTAGTCATCAGGATGAATATTGGTTGCATTTTCACCATTTCTTTTTCCCTCTCTCTCTTTCTTCTACTTTCTTTCTTTCTCTCTCTATCCCTTCCCCTCCCCTCCCCTTTTTCCCCATCCTTCCCTTTCTCCGTCCCTCCCTCCCAAGCTTGCTTGTTTGTTTGCTTACTTGCTTTCTTTCTAGTAGGCTCCACACTGGGCATGGAGCCCAATGCAGGGCTTTAACTCAGGAGCCTGAGATCAAGACCTGAGCTGAGATCAGAAGTAAGACACTGAACTGATGGAGTTATTGAGTTTTCTCCATTTTTGTCTTCAATGAAAAACAGTTACTTAAAAAGGCTATACTCTCTCTTAAAAAGAAAATAAGCGAAGCTTTATGAACGTTTGGGAGAAAGATTCTATTCTAGGCTTGAGCAGGGTCAAGAAAGGGTTCATTTAAGTCTCTAAAGCTAGATAGGAGTCATGGGTAAAGATTGAGGGGTAGAATATTGCAGGTAATAGGAACAGGGTGAGCAAAACAGGAAAGAAGGAGAGTGCGGGGACTGACAAAAAGTTTGGTATGGCATCAGTGTGAGGAACTGGTAGTTAAACACAGGGAAAAAAGCCATCTTGAAATTTTAATAATTTTATTTTTGAACTGTATAATTGAAGTCTGAAGTGAAAATGGGGCATGCCTGTTGTCATCCCATTCACATATAGGGTTAGCAATGTCTTATGAGCAAACTTCCAGAGGACCCATTGTGTGGGGGAGTTCCAAAAAGTCTCAGCAATTATAAGGGAAGCAACTTATGTCAGTGACTAAGTGAATGGGATACTGACAGCAAATTAGAAACTGTGCATTTAGTTTGAACCAGAAATTTCTTTCAACACAGAAAGAAGTCAGTGGTGTTTTTTGAAATACCCAGGAGATGTTATCATATTAGTTTTAGCTGTGAAAACTAACTTCCTAACTCTATTAGCTAACCTAGTAAGTTGAAAGTGAAGTGAAGAAGAGAGATAGATCTAGTTGTATTTTTTTTTTTTTAACTTTCAGTCATTTCTTTTTCTTCAGTAGCAGGGTATAGAGCATGTAGGTAGAATATGCATGCATCAAGGAATGAAATATAAACAGTTTGGCTAATTTTGTGCAGTGTTTCCACTCTTCAGGTAAAAACAAAATACATATGCATGTACTGATTACAAAATACAATTGTGTAATTTCAGTGAATCTGCATATGACTTAAATGTTCTTATATTTGCATTTAAAACTGGCATTTCATTATAACAAAGACAAACACTAAAATTCATGAAGAAAACTTTAAATTTAAAATTTTCTTTTTTAGAAGATTAATTAACAATGATTAAAAATAAGTCAAGAGAAAGGTGTTGGAAAATCAAAAAATATTCTTTATATTTCATTACTTTAACAATGTAATTATTTCCCTTTGAACAAGGGTCTCCACATTTGTTTTTGCACGGGGTCCAGCAAACTATCTAGTCCAGTCCACCTGGACAAATAAACATATCACCATCACCTTTATAGACTTATAAAATCAAGAATATGTAAATTCTTCAGAATAAACAGAAGGCTGGGGGTGGGAAGAGATTAACACTACTTGCTGAAATCTTATTTCCTTCTAACCTGGGTGTGACTGGATCTCAAGGTAGATTTCATTTAATATTGTTGAGAAATATTTGTTCTAAGTACATGCTACAATGTATTTTTCCTGAGTAGCCTTAAAGCTCCTTGAATGACAAAATGATACTTTTCTCATCTTAAACTATGTATCAAACCATATCAGTGGGCCAGTCATATGCCCTCAGAACTCTATACCATGTGGTCTGTGTACTAGTTACAGATGTTCTCAGCAGCACTTTGTCTTTGATTGTGAGGAAGTGCAGTGCCCAGAAATACACATTTTCCAAGGACAGAAGCTTACCAATGGTGAGGACATGACCACTCTTAAGCCTTTGCCACTGATTGAGATAACTGTCATCACTATCTACATTGCCTTCAGTGATTTCTATGGAATTGAGCTGAAATCACTCTCTTTATGATGTTTGAGTTCATATACTTGCTTGGCTATTTTCCTTTTCCTGCCTCACTCTCACTTTCTACTGGTTGCTTCTGAAAAACATCCTCCTTGTCTCAGAGTCTGCTTAAGAAGAAACTAAAATTAAGACCCTCAAAAATTAACATATTTGACAAGAATAAAAAACAATTGATAAATGCTTATTAAATTCAATTGAAAATGGTATGTGTATAGATAGGATTCTCTGTATGTCTAAACATGTGTTTAAATTTACCACTGTAAGTTTTCTTATGAACACCCATGAATATCATGGAATCTAACCATTTAAGTGGCTGAATTTATGTTAGGGTTGATTGTGAATGCTCTGGTTGAATAAACACATAAGTAAATTAAATAAATAAATAAAATAAACAAAATAAACAGGTATAATCTTCAGTTATTCCACATCCCAAAAATAGGTTTAATTTTTATGTTTGAGTGAATACAAATTATACTTTGAATAATTCTAAAGAAAATATAGACACATTAATTCAAAGGCTTCATATATTTAGTCATATTTCATTATAAATAGAATTTAACATTCATCTTCCATCTCTATTGGTTTCTTCCTTTTGAAAATATTCATGCTATATAACATGGGTTAGTAGTATCTTTGAAGAGATGAAATGAGAATTGAGATAAGCAAGTTTTTGAACATTTGTGACAGAAAATAACTTTGATCATAAAGAAGGAGATAAAAGGGTGCCTGGGTGGCTCAGTTGGTTAAGCAACTACCTTCGGTTCAGGTCATGGTCCCGGAGTCCCGGGATCGAGTCCCGCATCAGGCTCCCAGCTCCATGGGGAGTCTGCTTCTCCCTCTGACCTTCCCGCCTCTCATGCTCTCTCTCACTGTCTCTCTCTCAAATAAATAAATAAAAATCTTTAAAATAAAAAAAAGGAGATAAAATGAGAAAAATAAGTTGAAATTATTAAAAAAAATAAACAAGTGGAACTATACCAGACTAGGAAGTTTCTGCACAGCAAAGGAAATGACCATAAAGATAAAAAGGCAACCTACTGAATGGGAGAAAATATTTGCATATCATACATCTAATAAGGGATAATATTCAAAATTTATAAAGAACTCATACAACTCAATATCAAAAATCAAACAATATAATTAAAAAATGGGAGGAAGATCTGAATAGACATTTTTCCAAAGAATATTTACAGACTGTGAACAGGTACCTCAAAGATGCTCAAAACCACTAATCATCAGGGAAAAGCAAACCAAAACCACAATGAGATATTGATTCACCACTATTAGAGTGGCAATTATGAAAAAGACAAAAGATAAGTGTTGGTGAGGTTATGGAGAAAAGGAAACCCTTTGGTGTGAATGTAAATTACTGGAGGCTCCATGGAAAACAACATGGAGGTTCCTCAAAAAATTGAAAACAGTACTGTGGTATGATTCAGCAATTCCACTTCTGGGTATTTACCCCCAAAATATGAAAACACTAGTTTGAAAAGATGTATATACCTCTACGTTCATTGCAGCATTATGTATCATAACCAAGATATGGATACAACGTAAGTGTCCATCAATGGATGAATGATAAAGAACTTGTGGTGTAGATATACAATAGAATATTAATCAGCCATAGAAAAAAACAAAATCCTGCCATGAGACTGCATGGATGGACTTCGAGAAGGTCAATGAAACCAGTCAGAGAAAGACTAACACCATATCTCCCTTACATGTGGAATCTAAAAATATATATATGTACAGATTGAGGACCAAGCTCATCAATCTTGGTGGTTGCCAGAGGCAAATAATGGGTGGGAATGGGAGAAATGGATGAATTATTTTTGTCTTTGTTTAATATAAACTAATAAATAAATTTTAAAATTAACTAATTAAATGAAAAAGAAAAGTAGAATTACTTGACCCTGGAGATATATTCAATTATATAATTATATAATGAGAGGAGGGGAATAAAATAATTGAGAGACCAGTTATAGGGATGATTTTTAAAAAGCCACCAAAAATCTTTACTTTTAAATATGAGTTAAATGTGAGTTTCTCCATATTTTCCTAATACAGAAACACATAATGTGGTCATGTAAACACTTCTCATTTCATGGTAAAATATTTTGAAACATATATACATATATAAAATAAATATAAATATATATATTTGTTTTAACAATATGAGGTCATAGTAGAAAATAATTTCTACTTTAATCTTAAGAGTGTAGCCAAGTCTATAAAACTGGTTTAATTAATAAACATAAGAGCTATTTGAGGACTTAAGTGTTTTGTTTAGCTTTTGAAGTCATCCCAGTGATATGTGGAACAATAATAGCTAACATTTTCATTTACTTAACAAATTTTTATTAAATAACCAATATGTTCCAGGAATTGCCCTAATGAACAATTCTTCTGAATAATGAGAAGTAAAAAGAAGGGGTTTCAAAAATAGTATGATTGGTGAGGGGCTATGCAATTCTCCCTAATCGCCAAAGTTTTATATAGACTATAATAAAAACTAATTAATTTTTATTCCCTTGGCTCTAAGTCTTCCCAGTTTTTAGGAGTCATTACTTAAAATACCATAAATCCTTTAAAAGATAAAATGTAAAACATATATCAGTGGATATAATGCACCGCTCATTCAGAACAAGAAGGCGAAAAAGGTTGCGTGGAGATAGTAGAGATTTAAAGGGAGGTAATCAGTACCACAGGTAAACGAGTCAATTTACTATTTGGCCTGTGAGCAGCCACTTCTTTTTCAAGGTGATACATTTGTTTCTGTGTGTGTGTGTGTGTGTGTGTGTGTTGGTAGGGTAAGGTAACTTTATTCAATTAGAACTTAGAATATATATTTTATAAATGTCAATTTTATTGATGTCGGTTCTCTTTAATTATTAATATGCAAATTAGAAGTTAAGAATGTCAATAATCAAGATATTAAATAAGATATATTATCCTTTCCACATAGAGCTTAATGTTTTTACCAACCTGTGAAGCACACCTTATAGTTCTCTGATAAGTATAATATGGTTAGTAAACAAGTAAAATCATATGAAAAGATGACCTTTAAAAACTTTCAGCAGCTTTAATTCAGTGGCAGTACAATTTATTTAACCTTTTAGAAAGTACTCATTTTTGACACTGACTTTACTTTTCAAAGTTACACAATCAGTATGTTAGAAAATGTAGTTTATATTTATTCATAAGCTTCTCTATACAGTGCAAGTTCTTAAGATATAGTTTATTTAAAATTCTACAATAAGTTTAGGTAGATCTTTTTTATTTAAATTTTATTAATACATTTATATTATATGACTATTATATTACTGGTTATTCATATTTATATATAAGGTATATACATGGCACTCATGTAACTTATATGTATTCTTATTTTATGTGATATGTAGTATAAAATATATGTAATAAGGAAGTATATATAACCATACAAATATCTAAAATATATATGTGTATAATATAGATAAGAGAAGTATATACTATACATACATAGTTTCTCTTTTGTTTTCTTGTTGAAGAATAAATGTTGAAAAATACCTGTTTCTACCTTATACTGTGAACCCTCAAGGTCAAAGACCATGTCTTATTTTTATTTGGAATTATTTCCAATTATTTATTTGGTTATTTCCACAACCTTGCAGAATACCTGCTTAAATTAGGAATTTAATAAATGTTCATAAAATGAATACAATTTGAAACAAGTCACATCAATTGCCTTATATGTTCTTAAGAAAAAAGGGAAGAGAATTATGATTTGAGGAGACTTAGATAAGAATGACAAAGATTTTAACAATCCATAATAAAAAATCTGAGGCAGTGAACATCATTTAAAAAAATAATGACACATTTGCAGTATTACCTAGGTATATTTAGAACATATTATACCTAAAAGAAGAAATTTGCATGTTAAATGTGTTATATATGTCTATATTTATGTTTGTATATAAATTTATCTTTATATAGTCTAAATAAAGATCTCATATTCAGATATATAGACAGGATATGATTTACGTACATGAGTGGCAATTTGGCAGTTAAAATATTTTTCAACTTGGATAATATTTTAAAAATCAATCAGGATATTACAGATATTTCTGTAGATGCTTTGTCTCTATATTTCAGTCTTTTACTTTGATGTACTTGGATGATCCATCTTTTTCCTTTCACCGTATAAAGATTTTTTCCTCTAATTTAATTAAAAATATTTATTTCAGAGATAGTGTAAGTGTGGCAGGAGATATCTTCTCCTTAACTTCCCCCATAATTTTAATATACATCTTGAATTAATAAAATTTTATAATAAGTATCTTAATTAAAATAGTTGCATTTTTCTTGATTTATTATTCTCCAGAGTTATGGCATATAGTAAAGATGACTGAAATCTTTGATGCACAGGGTGACTTTTATTGCTATATTTCTCTCAGGTTGTATTTTAAGTTATTATTAATTATGTTTGAACACCGTCAGTATTTGGAAAAATTGGCTATTGATTTTTTAATGCAGAAAACTGATATTGCATTTGTTGGAGGGGAAGGGAAAAGGTGAGTCTAAAACCTACAGACTGTAATAAAAATGTCCATTGATGGCTCCTCATTATTTCAGGATGATTAAACTCAGCACTTTAGAACAATGTGTTATTCTCCTTCTTTATTATCGTATGGAAATATTAAAAAACCAAAGTATCATCAGCTTTAAAAATATTCCAAAATACATGGAACCTGTTAAAACTATTTCTACTATTTCAAATATCATTATTTGAAATAATCACATACTTATCAATAGACTACATTTGTTATTAAATATGCTATTTCATTTTTTAAGATTTTATTTATTTGACAGAGAGAGAGAGAGAGAGAGAGAGATCGCAAGTAGGCAGAGAGGCAGGCAGAGAGAGAATGGGAAGCAGGCTTCCTGCTGAGCAGAGAGCCTGATGCGGGGCTTGATCTCAGGACCCTGAGATCATGACCTGTGCCAAAGGCAGAGGCTTAACCTACTGAGCCACCGAGGCACCCCTAAATTTGCTATTTCTTGAAATATAAATTTAATAAAAGTAATTTTGAAATATTGGAAATTATTAGAGAATGCCACACTAAAGAAGAGAAATATTTTATAAATGCAGATAGCATATACTTGCCATTTCCTCCTTCATACTGTTCTAAATTAACATTTCCTCCACAATTGCCTAAGATTTACCTAGTATTTGAGATATTAATTAAACTTAATCAGATTTGGTCATTCCCTGCCTAGATTTTATATAGTTAAAAATTATCCATTTGGGTTTATGTGTGTTTAATCTAAACAATATTGTGTGTAAGACTTTGTTTAGTGTTTAATAAGCATCTTTTTCACATTTTTCATTCACTTATCTCACAGTGTAACCACCATTTTTCCCCCAGTGAATTCAGTGTCTCCTAAGGTTATATTGTCTCCATTACTACACAATGTGCAAGGGGCTCAAGGAATCCTGCAGAAGAAACTCAAGGCCAAATCTCGCTTCTTCTTTTTTTTTTTTTTTTAAGATTTTTATTTATTTATTTTGAGAGAGAGAGAGACACAGAGTGAGAGAGAGCATGAGAGGGGAGGTCAGAGGGTGAAGCAGACTCCCCATGGAGCTGGGAGCCCAATGTGGGACTTGATCCCAGGACTCTGGGACCATGACCCGAGCCGAAGGCAGTTGCTTAACCAACTGAGCCACCCAGGTGCCCCCAAATCTCGCTTCTTCTTATAAAGTCTTGCTATTTCCCTATTTCTCCAAAGGAGAGTCTACAAGTACTGGAAAGGCAGACACTGATAATGGGTCTGACTATATAATGAGAAATGAGGATCTAAAGTGTATCAACGTTATGAAAGAGCCAAAGTAGATCTGTTTGGTATGTACGCATACCCACACACGTGCACAGCTGGCAAGTTCAGAAGTAGGCATGCATGAGGTTATGTTTTCAGGAAAATTTCCCAGCTGGATTCATAATTAGAAAACCAGGGATTGAAATCAGGATATTACATCAGAATTCTATTTATTTTTAATCATTCAATGATGCATATAAACAAAATTATATCATTTTCATTTTCTGAACATAAAACAGTACATTAAAAAAAACTATTTTGTTACTCATGCAAATTTAATTTCTCAGTGATGATTTGACCAGAAAGCACTGAAATAATTGTAGAAGTAATTCTATAGTGATTATTTCTTAAAGATTTTACTTATTTATTTTAGGGGGTTAGTGGGGGAGGAAGAGGGACAAGCAGACTCCATGCTGAGCTTGGGAAAATTATGTGGGGTTCATCTCAGACCCTGAGATCATGACCTGAGCCTAAATCAAGTCAGATGTACAACTGACCATGCAATCCAGGCAGCACTCTATAGCAATTATTAAATACTGTTAAAATGAAGTTATTCTGCTCACATTTTATCCTCATTCAACATAATTTGTGCAATCATAAACTTGTATGTTAAACAATTATCGGTTGAAAGCCTACTAAGTATCAAAAAGTATATTCTAAATACATTGAGAGAATAAAAGATGTGCTCTTTCTTTTTTATTTTTTTTTTAAAGTCTGGTGGAGGTACACACATACATACACACAGAAAGAGGCACGGTTTTAAAACAAAACATTCAGAACATACATAATACACTTAGGTGTATATACAAACATGCATTTATGTAGAAAACACTGTGGAACTCAAGAAAGGCCACTTTCAAGAAATGATATTTATGCTGAGAATCAAAAGAATGAGGAGAACTCAGCTAGACACAGATTTGGGACTTGGGGACAGAGCTAGTCTACTTGTTATCTCAGAGAAACTGTAAAATTATAATACTCACAAGTTTCAAGTGTTGGAAACCATTTCAGGCAACGATACCAATCTTTTTCCAAATGAATGAAGACATTATTAAAGAAAATAGTGCTCATAAATGCTGTCAGAATAATATTAGAAACCCTAGCTTTATGTCAAGTATAAATCAATCCTTTCAACATGTACATCTTCCAAAAATCTCCAAGGCAGCACAAATCCATCAAAAGCAATAGTGCCAGTGAATGCCTGGAGGGTAGCCATTTTATTTTGTAGTTTTAAAGAAGAAAATGCAAGTGTGTATGAGAAGGCTGACTTACTCAGCACTGACAAAATGAGACTCATAAAAGTAGTGCCTCTTCATGCTCTATTTCAGATGACTAGACTTCTCTGGCTTCCAGCTCTTAGTAGGTTTAACCAGATGTGTCACAGCTCTCATAGCCAGTTGTTTCTGGCGGACATTTTATTGCTGCCCCAGATGTTCAGTTTTGCTGGCTCTGACCATCATACCCGTCATGTATCTCAAACTCTGAATTATTTCATACTGATGACTGTGAGTTATTTGTTCATCCGAATCTCAGGCAGTTAACTCATCGGCTGAAACGGTGTCTGAAATTTTATTCATAAATAAAAGGTAGTTTGAGATATGAAAGGGACAAAAATGCACAAATAATTATAAGAAATAGATATTACTTTACAATCATAAAATACTAGTGCCAGAGAAAACTGAGCAACATTCTTATGGAAATATTCTTATTTAAATATGAAGTGTCTCATCCCAGATTAGCCAAGGTGTTAACTAGCGAGGTAAGATGAAATCAAGATTTCTTAAGAGACAGTTTTTGGAAATTTGCATGATATGACAACAATTATCGGACTCCAAGGTTAACAAATTACAGCCTGTGGATCAAAACCACTTTTCTGTGTTTGTGGTACAGTTTTATTGGGGGCACAATCATCCCTAATTATGCCCACTTCTTACCAAATTTGTAAGATGCTTTTCCAAAAACAGTCTGAGTAGTTGTGGCAGAGATCATATGGCCTGCAATGTTTGAAACATTTACTAATTGTCCTTTATAGAAAAAAAAAATTGCTGACTCCCAATCTAACCCTTAATTATTATATAAATAATTGTGTCCAACTTAACTTTTGCAAAGATAGTTTTAAATATGTTATTGTCATACCAATTATTTTGGGTTTTGATGATTATCATAAAGTCATAAACTATTATGTTTGGGAAGGTTATATAGGACATTTAATTCAACTCCCACTCAATGAAAAATGTCTTTTATTCCACTTCTGACAGATGCCACTTTAGGCTTTGCTTGAGTAACTCTACTGAAGGGAATTAGAGTACTTGCTAGAGTAGTATATTGCACGGATGAGCAGCACTATTTGTTGGAATAAACTCCCATGTTTTGAATCAGAACTAGTATTTGTAAACTTTATTGATTATAGTTCAGTCTGAACACACATCAGAGAACAAATAACAGCCTCTACTCACCAGTCTTTCAAATGATTTAACTTTCTTACATGGAAAATCACATTAATCCTCCCATTTCCTAGGAAAACATATTCCATTCATTCTCCCTGTCAGGTCACAGTAACATCCTGGTACTGCTCCCTGGATGCTCTCTTAATTGATGAGATTTGTATTTTAAATGTAAAATCCAGAATTGTAAAAATCCCAGCCTTGTACAATGTACACTCTTTCAGTAATATTGGACAAATTATTTAATACCTCTGTATTATGGTGATAAGAACACATGTCACATGGTAGTAATTGTAAAAATAAAGTGAATTAGTGTTCTCTGTGCTGAGTACTGTGGCATAAACATAGTAACCATTCAGTCAGTGCTAATTCTTTCTCTAGCCTTTCCCTTTCTTTTTAGGAATTGTTTTGCATATGAAAAATTTAGGGCATTTGCCTTATTCCAAAATACTTCATATTCTGCTAGGGAAGATTAGTGTGTAACCAAAATAACTGCAATGCAACAAAACACGTTCTCTATTATAAGGTCATAGAAAACACTGTAAATGTGTCTTTAATGTTTGAAGAACTCAGATGAACTTTATGGAATGGTTTAGTTTTAATAATCTATGTTCTTTTTTCAGTTCCCAAACTAGGTAGCTTAAAAATTCATTTTGTAAAATATTTCAGAAGAAAAAAAATCAGTTTTTTTATTTCTTGTTCAATAAAAATGCATTGCCTCTGGGATCTAATGAAAATGGTATATTATAATCATTTGTTTGATGACAGTGTAAGCGGAGCTTAAGACATAGAATGGCTTTTTGATGTGGCTTCCAGCAGTTTGTGAACTCATTCTTACAATAATTAAATACCTTTTAAAGTGATAATAGCTCTTTCAGATTATAGCTATTCTTTAGACAAGTAGAGTTATTTGCTTCGTATCCAGTATCTTCAAAAGCTAATGAATTTCTCAAACATATTAAGCATATTCTAAGAATTATGTTCCAAAGTGAAAGAAATGGTCTCAGTGGCAAATCACTTTCTTATTATTTAACAATTACCATTTCC
This sequence comes from Neogale vison, assembly GCF_020171115.1. Taxonomy (NCBI): domain Eukaryota; kingdom Metazoa; phylum Chordata; class Mammalia; order Carnivora; family Mustelidae; genus Neogale; species Neogale vison. Next base: position 75,598,717 of record NC_058101.1, read on the forward strand.
TCAGTTCAGTTTTTTTTCTTTTGCATTTTTAACATTTTAGATAATTAAAAAAATATACCAAGAATTACACTTGTATATAATAGCTAATCTGTCTACAATCTTGTGATGTTTACTAAGTGCTTTTATTTATACCAATTATGTTCAGAGAAGAAAAGAAAGTGTTAAGGAAGAAAAGAGAAGGATCACAGTAGGTGAGATTTTCTAATTTTATTTTAAAACTGTTGATTATTTGTGCGTATCTGATAAAACCAGACTAAATCACTGAATCTTTTTTATGTTAAGAATTTCTGATAGTTTTCATTGTGACATACAAATGCCCTCAAATCAAATAAAAATGCTAACAGTGTGTGTAGAAATAGAGCTAAATCAGGGACGCCTGTGTGGCTCAGTAGGTGAAGTCTCTGCCTTCGCCTCAGGTCATGATCTCAGGGTCCTGGTATCCAGTTCTGCATCGGGCTCTCTGCTCAGCAGGGAGCCTGCTTCCCTCTCTCTCTCTCTGCCTACCTCTCTGCCTACTTGTGATCTCTCTTTCTCTGTCAAATAAATAATAAAATATTAAAAAAAAAAGAAATAGAGATAAATCAATGAAGTTCTTGAAGTTCATAAAACAGTATATCTAGTCAAAAATCAATTACATAATTTTCTGTGTTTTATTGCAAAAATCCTCTTATTTCAAGATTTATATGAACTTATATATGATTTTAACAGAGGGATTAAACTGAAAAGATTGGAGGAAATTTAGATTTTATTGATGTTATATCTAGCAAGCTATCATAGGAGTAAGGGCTATGGATGTCTTCCACTGGGCTTACATGAATACATTCTGATGAGCATTTATTTAAAATAGACATTTTTCTTTTTTCACTCTTCAACTTTTATGTTCCTCTAATTATCATAAAAAATGAAGCATTATTAGGAGAGATGCAATCAGTCACAGTTTTCTTTACAACTAATATATAGCTGTTTATCCATAAAGTCTTTTCCTATTTGTCCCTTTTAAGCTCTTCACATCTTGTTACATTTCACTAGGCAAATTGGCTTTAACTGAATTTCTCTGTTTTTCTATCATATCTAGTGTCAGTAGATCAGATGAGTAATAAAAGTAAAGAGAGTCTAAATATCAATATATCAAACTCACTGAGAAGTTAATAAATATTGTCTCTCCTTCTTGGGAAAAAAAGGAATACATATGTTTTATATTTATTCCTAGAGATTTCTTGTCTTCCTAAGGTGGCCTTTCCATACATTTAGATAATACCCAATTGATCTGACGACCTTTATGGTACAGAAACTAAATAATCAGACTGAACATAATTTGGCCATCAACCAATCAAACTGGATGCTGACAGAAATATCTTTCACACCAAACTGACTAAGTAAGAGCACTGCCCCTAGGTCAGGAATCCTACTTAAGAATCCTGATTTAGGGTAAAGATAAGGGATACAGTCCAACATTATATAACATCCTTTGGTTAAAGGAGATAAACAAACACCTGTATGTATTATTTCTGAACAAAAACAGATGTGATGACCAAAAAAAATGTTTAACAAGTGTGTAATGGGTAAAACACAATCATGATGGCTGCAACAGTTTCAGTCCTACCCTGAGCATGTACTACAACATTTAATTTTCTCAACTATACTGAGAGTTACATAATATTAATATCAGTTTACAGATAAAATGTGACTCATAGGGAAGCCGAGTGACTTTACCATGGTCACATAGTAGTGTCAGAGATTTTAAATCCACATCCTTCAGATTCATAAGTGAGAGGAAAATTTATTCCAAGTAATTTTCTAGGTTTTAGGAATATATTTAATTTCTCACCGAAGAAGAATTAAAATATTCTATGAGCTTAAGAGATTTAAAGTACATAAATTTTATATTAATAATACTTATCTTTGAATTATAGGGTCAATGGCACATTGTGTTCATTTTATATTCTTCTGTACTTTTTCAAATACTGTATATGGATGTTATATTTATTCATAATGGATATAGAATGTATAGAATTTGGAATTGCAATGGGGAGACAAAGTACGAAAAGGACTGGTTACATCTCCATTTTTGAGACCAATAACAATATTTATGATTAGATAAAAAAAATCTCTTCTTTCATTCTGCCTCATGGTACTAAATACTATCCATGCCCCTACATTAACTGGTGAAATGAATAATTATGAATACTTGAAATTTGGAAGTGTACTGAGGAATTTTTGAAATGACATTAATGCTTCAAAAGAGGCTGCATTTATTTTTTATAATATGCTAAATGAAATACTCTTGGCAGAGAAAGGCAAACACTGAATAACACTGCTTATATAAGGAATAAAAATAAATAAATTAATGAAAACATACATAAATATGTATGTTTGCATTTTTGACATTTTAGATAATTAAAAAAATATACCAAGAACTACACTTGTATGTAATAGCTAATCTGTCTACACACACACGTATAACTATACCTTTGTTGAGATTTTAAGGTCCCTGTTTTCCCAATTTGTTATTTCTGAAATTGATTAAAGTTCCCAAAATAACAAATACACTTCCATGCATTTTGTTCTCTTAGCTATCGATACCTCATGAAAATCACTTCAAATCAACTGTTAAGACCTTTGATTATTTAGTAACTGTATAGAATTTCATAGAGTGCTTACCTTTAAGTAAATCAGCCATTCCACAAATCTCTAGCTTCTTAGCTAGAAGAAATTGAGCCAAAATTTTCACATCCTTCCTCTCTTTGAAAAGGACGAGGAAAATAAGCATAGTCAAGTAGCTACATACAAGACAATCCAAATCTCTTAGGTCCAACTTCTACTTTACTCCTATTCAAGTGTTTATAGTATAGTGTACAAAACCACCTTAATTCTAGCTACCATAATCCTTATGAAGCCCGGAATATCATTTACACTCAGCCATACATAAAAACCAACCACAGCTTTATTCGGGGGAAACAGATTTTCATTTCCAGTGGAGAAATCAGAAATCATGTTTAAATTGCCCACTTTCCAGAATCCTTGATCTAATAGTAATCAATTTATCAAGCTTTCTGAGCGTTCATATTTTAGATGGTCAACATTTTTGTTGGCATTGTAATTAACAACAAAGTTGTTGGAGGTATTAGTTTCTACTTATGAATTTTGTCATACCTAGTATGCTAGAGATTCATTGCCCACCTAGGCACTTACTATTTTTCTTGATGCCTGAGATTTTTATGGCAAAATTTTATTCCAGAAAAATACAGGATTTCTTGCTGCAGACATATATTTTTGCCTATCATAGTCAGGTTTGGGCATATTTGGCATAAAACGTCAAAGTTATCTGCCCCCACCCATACCACCAATACCTATCATTTAGCATAAGAGAGTCAGCCAGAGAAATAGTTCCTTTTTATATTCATCCATCCCATCTTGCTTTTCTTTTTTTAAAGATTTTTATTTATTTATTTGATAGAGATCACAAGCAGGCAGAGAGGCAGGCAGAGAGAGAGAGGGAAGCAGGCTCCCTGCTGAGCAGAGAGCCCGATGCGGGGCTCCATCCCAGAACCCTGAGATCATTACCTGAGCTGAAGGCAGAGGCCTAAACCACTGAGCCACCCAGGTGCCCCCATCCCATCTTGGTTTTAATCAGTTCTCTAAGATTCTCCATTCTTGCTTCCAAGGTGTCAGTCTCCTTCTACACTCTCAGGTCAGAGAGAAATACTTCTCTATATAATGTATGTATAATGTATATAATGTACACATGTATTTTGTATGTATATAATGTATATATAATGTATCTATCTATATAATGTATGTACTTTATAACAAGTATAATGTACTTATTATATTATTTTATTTGCTATATCAGAGAGGTACACCTAGAGTTTAGAGTGATGGAGAAACTTTATAAATAAAATTCGACTTGGAAAGCTAAAATTCTAAGATTTAAAATTCTTATATATGGAAATATCCATGATTTAATGGATGAAGGCATTTGTTTATTTTACTCTGAAAGAGAAAGTCTGAACAGTTTTTTGTTCTGGTATAGGGGGCCCAATCAGCTTCATTAAATTTGACAATTTTGCATGGAAAATATACCTCTTATATGTAAAACATGTTTTTTCCTACTAATATAGAAATACTGTTTTGATTTTAATTTACTAGCTATATTTGTAATTGTCTGCTTTGATTTGTAGAAGTACACAGCTAAGACATATAAGTAGGTGTTGAGCTCATTCCATGGAACTCATACATACGCTTGATTTTTTTTTATTATTATGTTATGTTAATCACCATGGAGTACATCATTAGTTTTTGATGTAGGGTTCCATGATTCATTGTTTATGTATAACACCTTGTGCTCCATGCAATATGTGCCCTCCTTAATACCCATCACTGAGCTAACCCATCACCCCACTAACCTCCCCTCTAAAAACCTCAGTTTGTTTCCCAGTGTCCATAATTTCTCATGGTTCATCTAGCCTTCTGATTTCCCCCCCTTCACTTTTCCCTTCCCTTAATGTCCTCCATGCTATTCCTTATGTTCCTCAAAAAAAGTGAAACCCTATGATAATTGGCTTTCTCTGCTTGACTTATTTCACTAGTATAAACTCCTCCAGTCCCATCCATATTGATGCAGAAGTTGAGTATTTATCCTTTTTGATAGCTGATTAATATTCCATTGTATATATGAGCCATATCTTCTTTATCCGTTCACCTAGTGAAGGGCGTATCAGTTCTTTACACAGTTTGGATATTGTAAACATTGTTGGTATGAACATTGGGGTACATGTGGCCCTTATTTTCACTACATTTGTATTTAGGAGATAAATGCCTAGTAGTGCAATTTCTCAGTCATAGTATAGCTCTATTTTAAATTTTGGGGAACCTCCACACTGTTTTCCAAAGTAGCTGTATCAACTTGCATTCCTACCAACAGTATTAGAGTGTTCCCTTTTCTTCACAACCTCACCAACATTTGCTGCTTGCCTTGTCAACTTTTCCCATTTTAACTAGTGTACTGTGGTATCTCAATGTGGTTTTGATTTGAATTTCCCTGATGGATAATGATGATGAACAGTTTTTCATGTGTCTGTTAGCCATTTGTATGTTTTCTTTGGAGAAGTATCTGTTCATTTTTTCTGCATTTTTTTTTACTTGATTATTTTGTTTTTGGGTGCTGAGTTTGAGATGTTTTTTATAGATCTTGGATATCAGCACTTTATCTGTAGTGTCATTTGCAAATGTATTCTCCTATTCCATGGGTTGTCTCTTTGTTTTGTTGACTCTTTCCTTTGTTTTGGAAATGCTTTTTATCTTGGTAAGTCCCAAAAGTTCATTTTCGTTTTGTTTCCCTTGCCTTTGGAGATGTGTCTTTTTTTTTTTTTTTAAGATTTTATTTATTTATTTTACAGAGAGAGATCATAAGTAGGCAGAGAGGCAGGCAGAGAGAGAGAGCAGAAGGAAGCAGGCGCCTGATGCGGGACTCGATCCCATGACCTGAGATCATGACCCGAGCCGAAGGCAGCGGCTTAACCCACTGAGCCACCCAGGTGCCCTGGAGATGTGTCTTGAAAGAAGTTGCTGTGGCAAATGCCAAAGAGGTCACTGCCTATGTTCTCTAGACATTTGATGGATTCCTGTCTCACAATGAGGTCTTTCATCCATTTAGAGTTTATCTTTGTATATGGGGGTAAGAGAATGGTTGAGTTTCATTCTTCTGTATATAGCTATCCAATTTTCCAAGAAGCATTTATGGAAGAGACTGTCTTTTTTCCACTGGATATCTTTTCCTGCTTTGCCAAACGTTACTTGACCATGGAACTGAAGGTCCATTTCTGGACTCTCTATTCTTTTCCATTGATCTATGTGTCTGTTTTTATGCCAGTACCATGCTGTCTTAGTGATCAATACTTTGTGATATATCTTGAAATCAGGCACCACAATGCCCCCAGTTTTCATTTTTCTTTTCCAACATTTCCTTAGTGATTTGGGGTCTTTCCTCGTTCCATACAATTTTTAGGATTATTTGTTCCAACACTTTGAAAAATGCCATTGATATTTTGATTGCAATGGCATTGCAAGTATAGATGGCACTGGACAGCATAGACATTTTAACAATGTTTCTTCTTTTTCTTTTTTTTTTTTTTAAGATTTTATTTATTTATTTGACAGACAGAGATCACAATTAGGCAGAGAAGCAGGCAGAGAGAGGAGGGAGAAGGTTCCCTGCTGAGCAGACAGCCTGATGCAGGTCTCGATCCCAGGACCCTGGGATCATGATCCAAGCTGAAGGCAGAGGTTTTAAACCACTGAGCCACCCAGGCACCCCGACAATGTTTATTCTTCTGATCCATGAGCAGAGAATGTTTTTCCTTCTTTTTGTGTCTTCTTCAATTCCTTTCATAAGTGTTTTGTAGTTTCTAGAGTATAGATCCTTCACCTCTTTGATTATATTTATTCCAAGATATCTTATGTTTTTTGGTGCTACTGTGAGTGGAATCAATTCCCTAATTTCTCTTTCTATAGTTACATTGTTAGTGTATAGGAAAGCAACTGATTACTGTGCATTGATTTTGTATCCTGCCACATTACTGAATTACTGTATGAGTTCTAGTAATTTAGGGGTGGACCTTTTGGATTTTCCACAAAAAGTATCATGAGATTTGTAAAAAGAGAGAGTATGACTTCTTCTTTACCAATTGAATATCTTCTATTTCTTTTTGTTGTCTGATTATTGCTAGGACTTCTAGTACCATGTTGAACAATAGTGGTATGCATGGGTGTCCTTGTCATGTTCCTGATCTTAAAGGAAAGGCTCTCAGCTTTCTCCACTGAGAATGACATTCACTGTAGGCTTTTCATAGATAGTTTTTATGAAATTGAGGAATTTTCCCTCTATCCTTATGCATTAAAGAATTTTAATCAGGAAAGGATTCTATATCTTGTCAAATGCTTTTTCTGCATCAATTGAGAGGACCATCTGGTTTTTCTCTCTCCTTTTATTAATGTGTTTTATCATATTGGTTGATCTGTGAATGTCGAACTACTCTTGCATCCCAGGAATAAATCCCACCTGGTTGTGATGGATAAGCTTTTACGTACTGTTGGATCCTATCAGCTAGGATCTTGTTGAGAATTTTGGTATCCATATTCATCAGGGATACTGGCCAGAAATTCTCCTTTTTGATGGGGTCTTTGCCTGGTTTGGGGATCAAGGTAATGCTGGCCTCATAGAATGAATCTAGAAGTTTTCCTTCTGTGTCTATTTTTTGATACAGCTTCAGGAGAATAGGTATTTCTTCTTTGAACATTTGTTATAATTCCCCAGGGAATCCATCAGGCCCTGGACTCTTGTTTTTGTGGAGGTTTTTCAATACTGCTTCAATTTTGTTACTGGTTATTGGGTCTATTTAGGTTGTCAATTTCTTCCTGTTTCAGTCTTGGTGGTTTGTAGGTTTCCAGGAAGGTATCCACTTTTTCCTGGTTGCTTAATTTATTGGCATATAGTTGTTGATAATAATTTCTGATAACTATTTTTTTAGTGTTAGTCATGATCTTTCTCCTTTCATTCATCATTTTATTAATTTGGGTCCTTTCTCTTTTCTTTTGGATAAGTCTGGCCAGTGGATTATCATTCTTTTAATTCTTTCAAAAACCTACCTTCTAGTTTCATTGATCTTTTCTACTAAAATTCTGGTTTCTGATTCATTGATATCTGTTGTAATATTATTTATTTCTCTTGTAATGTGTGACCTAGGCATCATTTGTTATTTTTTTCTTCAGTTATTTAAGGTGTAAGGTTAGTTGGTGAATTCAGGATTTTTCTACTTTTTTGAGGTGAGGCTTGGTTGGCTATGTATTCCCCCCTTAGGACCAACTTTTAGCTATCCCATAGGTTTTGGACTGATGTGGTTTCATTCTCATTGGTTTCCATGATTGTTTAAGCTTGTCTTTGATTTCCTGGTTGACCCAAACATTCTCAAGCAGGATGGTCTTTAGCTCCAAGTGTTTGAATTTCTTCCAAATTTTTTCTTGTGATTGAGTTCCAGTTTCAGAGCATTGTGGTCTGAGAATATGCAGGGAATAATAGTCTTTTGGTATCCTTTGAGCCCTGATTTGTGACCCAGTATGTGGTCCATTCTGGAGAAAGTTCCACCTGTGCTTGAGTATTCTCTTGTTTTGGGGTGAAATGTTCTATGAGCTCCATCTGTCCCAGTGTGTCATTCAAAGCTCTTGTTTGTTGATTTTCTGATTATATGATCTATTGCTGAAAGTGGGTATTGAGGTCTCCTGGTATTAATATATTAGTATCAATATATCTATTTTGATTAACAGTTGGCTTATGTAGTTGGCAGCTTCTATTTTTTTTGGTGGGGAGGGTAGATATTTACAATGGTTAGATCCTATTGTTGGATAGACCCTTTAAGAATGATATCCTAGGGATGCCTGGGTGGCTCAGTTGGTTAAGTGGCTGCCTTCAACTCAGGTCATGATCCTAGCATCCCGGGATCGAGTCCCACATCGGGGTCCTTGCTCGGCTGGGAGCCTGCTTCTCCCTCTGCCACTAGCCTGCCACTCTGTCTGCCTGTGTTTGTACTCTGTCTCTCTCTCTCTAACAAATAAATAAAATCTTAAAAAATATATATATCCTAACCTTTTGTAACTCTAACTATAGTATTTAGCTTAAAATGTAATTTGTCTGACATGAGAATTGCTACTCTAGCCCTTTGAGTTCCATTGGCATGAAAACTGGTTTTCCACCCTCCACTTTCAGTCTGGATGTATCTTCATGTTCAAAATGAATATCTTGGAGACAGCATATGGATGAGTCCTGTTTTTTAATCCAGTCTGTTACTCTGTGTCATTTCAGGGCAACATTTAGGCTGTTCACATGGAGAGTGATTACTGAAAGATTTGATTTGATTGTCATCATGTTGCCTGTGAAGTCCTTGTTTACATAGATTGTGTCTGTAAATTACTGTTCTATATCTCTCTTGGGGTCTTTCTCCTTTTATAGGACCCCCCTTAATATTTCTAGCAGGGCCAACTTAGTGGTCACATATTCTTTCAGTTCCTGCCAGTCCTGGAAGCTCTTTATCTTTTCCTCCATTCTGAATGACAGCCATACCTGATAAAGTTTTCTTGGCTGCATGTTCTACTCATTTAGTATCCTGTATCTTGCCAACCCTTTCTGGCTTGCCAGGTCTCTGTGGACAGGTGTGACATTATTCTAATTTTTCTCCTTCTGAAGGAATCACTACCCCCTAACTGCCCTTAAGATAGTTTCCTTGGTTCTGAGATTTTCAAGTTTTACTATTATATGCTGGGACATTTGTCTATTCTCTTTGATCTTGGGAGGGGTCTTCTCTCCCTCTAGGACATAAATGTTTGCTTTATTCCCCAGTTTGGGGAAGCTCTAAGCTATAATTTGCTCAAATATCTTTTGTAGTCCTCTCTTTCTCACCACCCCATCAAGGATCCCAATAATTCTGACACTGAAACGTCTCATGTCATTGTTTAATGCTTTAATTCTGTTTTCATGTATTTTAAGGTGTTTGTTCCAGGGTTCCTCCTATTCCTTTCTTTCTATTAGTTTGTTTTCTAGATTACTAATTCATTCTTTGGCCTTGTTTACCTTAAGTTATTAGAGTACCTAGCTTGCATTACATCTCATTTATAGCATTTTTAAGTTCTGCCAGATCAGATCTCATTTCTGTCCTTAGAGAATCTATGTTGTCATTAATGGTTTTTCTCTAACCTAGCTATTGTCTTCAGTAGCTAGAAATCTCTTTCTGACATCTTGCTTAGATCCATATCCGTTAGGTCTGTGGGAGAGGCCATTGTTTCTGGGTCTTTTCTTTGTTGGGAGTTCTTCCTTCCAACTCAACTCTGTTGAGTTGTGATTGAAGGGGTGTACAGTTGAAAATATCAACCACAATCCAGGCAAGGTGCACCTTGGGAACATTTAGAGCAATCAGAAGCCAATACCAAACAAACGAACAAACAAATAAAAACCAACCAAAATAAAACCCAAGAATAAGGTTTTTAAAATACAAAAACAAACACAAACAAAATAAAAGACCCACAAAACCAAAACCAAATCAAAAAAGGAAACAAAACCAGCTTCTAGTTTCATTGATACATTCTACTTTATCTCGGGTTTCTACCTCATTGATCTCAGCTCTAATCTTGATTATTTCCCTTTTGATGTGTGGAGTTCGTTTGATTTGTTGTTGATTCTCCAGTTCTTTAACATGGGGAGTTAGAGAGGAGAAGGGAGTTGGGGGAAATTGACAGGGGAGGTGAACCTTGAGAAACTATGGACTCTGAAAAACAATCTGAGGGGTTTGAAGTGGCGGTGGGTGGGAGGTTGGGGTACCAGGTGTAAGTATTATAGAGGGCACGGACTGCATGGAGCACTGGGTGTGATAAAAAAAAATAATGATACAGTTATGCTGAAAATAAATAAAAAATAAATTTAAAAAAAGCAAACAAAACAAAAAGAAGGTGGGGGTAAAGGGAAGGTGGCTCTAATACCTCAATGTGGATGAGGTAGTGTATTTCAATTCTTTCTGGGTGTATTTTGTTCTCTTGTTAGAGAACACTACTTCCCAGAGATACAGAAAACTTAAAACAGGTTTGTTACAAAAGGTAGTATTGAATAGGGAAAAAGGATTTTTTTATTGGGATTTTACAGTTTTATGGGGACTCTAGGGTTCTTGTCCTCTTGTTCTTGCAGCTTGTCTTCTGAGGGAGAAGCCTGTCACATTGTTTTTTAGTCAATCCTGCTTGGGCAGAGTTGTCCAGCCCCCTGTGAAGGGGCTAGGCTCCATGGAAATAATTTTTGGGGAGCTTTTGTTATCTGGCAGCTTTTTGTGCCTTTTTGGAGGGTCAGAGTAAAGGAAAATGTCCACACTCAGACCCCCCACATACACACCCAGAAGAGAGAAGCCACAATCTGCTCCTTTCTGAATACTCCAGAATGCACAGTCTCCCTCTCTGTAAACACCACTGAAAAACGTAGACTCCCACAGGAAGTTCATGCCCCAGGAATCCTCAGCAGTGGACCCTGGCCCCGCTTATCTTTACACCCCCCTGACCCCGTGCCACCCAAACGATGAGCAATTCAGTCTGTGCAGGTCTGGGTCCTGGTGGCAGTGCTAGTTGACCCTGGTTCTGTGGACACGGGCTCATGCTGGGTCCTTGGTGGCATGGATGGTGACATTAGGGCCCCCAGCCCCAGGTCCACAGGCTCACACTGGCACCTATGGTTGCCCAATCCCAACATTTGCCCCTTCAGCTCCTGTGTTCTGTTTAAGTGCTATTAGCGATCTCTTCCCATCCTGTTGCCACCACTCTCTGAGCTATCACTGGTCCCCACAAACAGGACGTTTTGCCCTGGGGTATTACTTTCCGATGGCTAGCTTCTAGTGGTCCATTCTCCCTTCTGTTTATCTTTTTTTTTTTCCAATTTATTTATTTTCAGAAAAACATTATTCATTATTTTTTCACCACACCCAGTGCTCCATGCAAGCCGTGCCCTCTATAATACCCACCACCTGGTACCCCAACCTCCCACCCCCCTGCCACTTCAAACCCCTCAGATTGTTTTTCAGAGTCCATAGTCTCTCATGGTTCACCTCCCCTTCCAATTTACCCCAATTCCCTTCTCCTCTCTAACGCCCCATGTCCTCCATGCTATTTGTTATGCTCCACAAATAAGTGAAACCATATGATAATTGACTCTCTCTGCTTGACTTATTTCACTCAGCATAATCTCTTCCAGTCCCGTCCATGTTGCTACAAAAGTTGGGTATTCATCCTTTCTGATGGAGGCATAATACTCCATAGTGTATATGGACCACATCTTCCTTATCCATTCATCCGTTGAAGGGCATCTTGGTTCTTTCCATAGTTTGGTGACCGTGGCCATTGCTGCTATAAACATTGGGGTACAGATGGCCCTTCTTTTCACGACATCTGTGTCTTTGGGGTAAATACCCAGGAGTGCAATTGCAGGGTCATAGGGAAGCTCTATTTTTAATTTCTTGAGGAATCTCCACACAGTTCTCCAAAGAGGCTACACCAACCTGCATTCAGACCAACAGTGTAAGAGGGTTCCCCTTTCTCCACATCCTCTCCAACACATGTTGTTTCCTGTTTCGTTAATTTTGGCCATTCTAACTGGTGTAAGGTGATATCTTAATGTGGTTTTAATTTGAATCTCCCTGAGGGCTAATGATGATGACCATTTTTTCATGTGTCTGATAACCATTTGTATGTCTTGATTGGAGAAGTGTCTGTTCGTATCTTCTGCCCATTTTTTGATGTGTTTGCCTGTTTCGTGTGTGTTGAGTTTGAGGAGTTCATTATAGATCATGGCTATCAACATTTTGTCCCTTCTGTTTATCTTTTAACCCCTGTCAATGCACTCACAACTCCCCTCCTACCTCACAACTGATGATCCTCTGCTGCGATAGAAATCCAGACATACAATCTTACATCTCAGACTGATTTTTGTGGATATTCAGAGAGGCTTGATAGATATCTGGTTAAATTCAGAGGACTGGCTAAAACAGAGTCCCCCACTCTTCTGCCATCTTGTGTAGCCCTCCTATACTTGGTGTTTTTAACACAGAGAAGCTGACAAAGATTATAATCATATTAAATAAAACACTAAAAGAGGAGTGCCTGGGTGGCTCAGGGGGTTAGGCCGCTGCCTTCAGCTCAGGTCATGATCTCAGGGTCCTGGGATCGAGTCCCGCATCGGACTCTCTGCTCAGCGGGGAGCCTGCTTCCCCTTCTCTCTCTGCCTGCCTCTCTGCCTACTTGTGATCTCTCTCTCTCTGTAAAATAAATAAATAAAATCTTTAAAAAAAGAAAAACACTAAAAGAAATAATTAAAATTAACACCACCAAATCATAATATATGATTATATATGCTATTAAATATTTGGACAGTATAAACTTTATTTCATAAAAATTTTGAGACATGTTACATCTAGTTCACCATTCACTATCTACCCATTAAGTAATAAGCATTGAGTCATATGCTGAGAGACCTAAATTTGTCCTACTTCCACATTCAGTGTGTCTCTTGTTATTATTAACATACATTTTCTAAGCTTTATGAATCAAAGAAATCTTAGCTATACATGTGAAAACATTTGCTTCTTTCTGAAATATAACTCCCTATTTCCTTTCCATTTCCTGGTTTTCTGACCTGATACTCAGCTTATAGTACACTTTACAAAAGACTCTATTTTCAATCTGCTAGAATTCAGGGACACATCAAGATCAAATTTTGCAAGCAAGGATTTAGTTGCACGTTTCAATAACTCTTGCAGAAGTGATAAGCTATCTGCCGCAGTAAACCTGTGGGTTCTCCCATCAGATGTGGCACTCAAGGAATACCAGCCTTTTGCTACAGATATAGAACCCTTTCAGGATATGGCACATTGACTCCTTCAGTTTATTTGGTAGCCAAGTATTTCAAAGTTAAGGGAGAGAAGATAAAATGAAAAAAAATATATTACTATTATACTTACATGTACTGCATATAAGTTAAAGCACACCAAGAGTTATTTATTTAAGAATTATGGTCCATCGATAAAAAAAGGAATTTCATTGTAAATGATTTTAAAATTTGATGACTGAAGAAGTGTGAAATAAAAATCTTATAAATGTGAACATATTATTGAACACCACAGAATTTCAGCTGAATCTGGGGTTATTTATGTTACTTTGTACATTCTTATATCAAGGACATTCCAGTTGATCATGTAATGTGAAGAATGAGGAAGGGTCCAAAGTAGTGGTAATAGGATCTCACTTAAATTAAAAGACATGGTATCCCTTAGTTCCAATATTTCCAAATAGACAGTAAATATGGAATATTTACTGTCTATGAAATAAGAGACTATCATTATGGTCTGATGTTAAAAGCAGTTCTGAGTTCAGCAAACACAAATGCAAATCCTTAAAAACCATCTTCTGCTTTTCATGCTCTCATAAGTCAAGTTGTATCTTGCATTTTGAATCATTCCTTTATTGTTATAGTGTTTCAAGTAAAAAAAAAAAAAGAAGGAGAAGAATAATTCATCAAGAATTCTTAACTCCTGTCAAAGACCATATCACCCTTAATTCCCAAACCCAAGGCTCATTTATAGAGGGCCTTTTGTTTTAACTCTCTCAACTCTGCCTTGGAGAAAATAGGTCCTATAGTATTCCAAGATGCATGATCTTGTTATAGGGAGAGAGAGTTACTAGTTTCAGTATTAGTAGAATAAAATTTCAAGCATCTGTAATTGTTCTCATATTCATCTTTTGACTGGATCTAAGTTTGTTTTGCTGTAACTTCTAAATATTTCCTGTGTTTCCATGGAAGAAACTAGCCTCCCTTCAACATATGGTGTACACATATTTGTTCACAGTTAAGCAAAGGCCACCATACAGCCTTGAGATATTTTCCCCATTAGTAATTGAGAGTTCCAATGTCTTTTGTCCCTATTCAATGATTTCGAAGCTTATATATACTATTACATGAGTTTCAGGCTTTGATTCTTTGCCAAATATTTTAAATTAAATTAAAATACAAAATAACCTTAAACAGAGAGTAAATGCCATTTTGTTATTCTTGTAATTAGGCTTCTTATATTTTGTAACACTGTAGTTTGGATATCCTTTAAAGTGTGCTAAAAAATCTAGTATCTATGAAGTGCAGGACCAGTTATAAGGAAAGTAGTTGAGGTATGCCAGTAGGTGAGTGAATTAAGGAAATCCTTTAAGGAAACTAAAATTAAAAGAGCAAAAATTACTACCATAAGCATGGCAATTTTCTTTTTTTACTAACTTAGTGGAAGTAAAACCATTTTCTCCTCTATAATATTAATATAAGACTCATAAAAATCCAAAATATTAATAGAATATAAACTGAGCGAATTAGCTAATCAAGAGGGGATGGTATGGAAAGAGGTCTGAGAAGATTTACAAACCAAGTATTTTAAGCTATACAATATGTGATTCACATGCAGATTCACAAATCCATAAATTACTGGCATCATTTAACCCTTGTTAAAATATTTTCATTAACTAAGAATAAAGTTGAAATGTACCCATCAAGAGAGCATTTGTAGTATAGAAGTGTGCCTTCATAATTACAGAACAATACAGAAATAAATAGCATAATATGCCCTGCATCCTTATTAGCAATGACCTTGCTAGGTTTTTTTATTGGGAAAAAAGAAGAGGCATGTTCAGAGTACTACAAGGGAAATCACTTGGGACTTAACCAGGTTGAAAATATGGGATGATGATGATGATGATTATTTTATATTTTCCTCACTAAAGATAGACCCTATAAAACAGTGTACTATGAGGAAATATTTGGTGGCTTGATTTTAGAATTTGAAAAGTAAATCATATATTTTCTCAAATTAAAATAGAACCTTCTTAATACTTCTTCCTATTTTATGTGAAGTGTATTGTAATTAAAGTTATGTAAAACACTCCTTAGAAAAGTCTAAATAGGCTATTATCCAGTTTTAATAACTCAGAATATTATTGCTTAAAAATCAAGCTAAACCCTATTAACTAGTGAAGCAAATAATTATGGTGTTTAGAAAACAGGTTGGCATAGCAGGAAGGAGTAAAGTTTATTTATCTTCTCATATGAGAATCCTTAAATGTAATGAATTAAGGTAAAAAATTAAGTAATTTTCTACATTCCATCTGTAAGCTATCACAAGTGAGTAATTGGGCTTCTTACGCCGTTCAAGTTTTGACAGTAATATGATTTGGCAAGCAGAAAAAGGATTATTTTTCTTTGCCCAGAGGCTATTGTCTTTAAACACATGTTATTTCTAAAGGCTTCACAGATATATTTTAACTTAAAATTTTACTGAGTTTTTAATTTAAAAACTGATGCCAGATAAACATTAAAATTCTCAATATATGCTCTTAAATCAAATCAAAAGCTAAGGTCAAAGAAAGTCCTGAGGAATTCTTACAGAAGTTGAAATAGAACAAATTTTAAGTGCAATCAGTGTCCAATTTTCAGGTTATGTTTGATCATGATTTGTTTAGCAAGCATGAAAGTTCACATTCTGCTTCTTTGAGGACCATGGTTATAGATCATTATATCATTTAGTGTTAAATATAAAACCATGATCCTTCAAGTGATTAAAAATTCTATCTCACATTTTCAATTCCATAATAAATCAAATGTTATAAGTAAATTCTGGAGTCTATCTTAAGAATGCTGGAGATATTGTATACATTTCCAGAAGAGCCTTATTTTATGGTCCCTAAATAGGGAATGAAATAATAATGAACAATCTCTAGTAGATTCTTCAGGAAAGATGTGAATCATACACCAACAATCCACATACTCTTTCAACTGTTTTAATGCACTATCTCTTGTTGGTCAAGCTCTTGTTCAAGTTTCTGAATCACAAATATCTTAGGAGTCTACTTCTATTTTTCAGGAGAACCTGAAAACTCGTTTTTTGGCTAATGTTGAATGTTTTCAGACAAGCAAAATTTCATTACTGAAGTTGCCACTAGTCTCATCCTTAATGTTGTTTTATGAATCTCAGGTTCCATTATCTATTTTTGTGTGGTGGTTACAAGGAGACATTTGACCATTATCTCTTTATAAGGTAGAAGACAACCATTGTTTTTAACTCATATTGGTCTGTTGAAGCTTTTCTTCGGCTCTGAAAAGCATACTGCTTTCCATTTTCCAAGTATTTTTATTTTTCTCATTACACAATAATAAGGAATGAATAAGTTAGCTAGGGTCTTCTAGGAGAGTACTTCCAAAATGCACATTGTGACACAGTAAGTCATGAAATCTGCATAGCAAGGACTTATAGAGTGGAAATCAGAATATTTTTTAAATTAAAATAAATAATAGACTAGCTTTTTTTTTATTAAAATAAGAATAGATTAGAATGCAAAATTAAATTTCAGAAGGCCTCACCCAAAGGAAGTATGATTTTGTCAATCTGGGTCATAATACAAAATATATTCTTGGGGCACCTGGCTGACGCAGACAGAAAAGGATGTGACTCTTTGTCTCAGGGTCAAGAGTTCTAGTCCCATGTTGGTGTAGAGATGACTTAAATAAGTAAAAAACAAACAGAAAATTTAAAAATTAAATATTCTTAGTGTAGTTTCTAGAAAACCAGAGAAAAAAGTAAAATCATCAATCTAGAACATGAAACAGTCTAGAATATGTGCTGAAAAGTATTACTCATCACAATGAAGTGTGCACACACACGCAGAAACACGAAGATAAAATAATTTCAAACTGAAGTATTCAACGGAAAGAATGAAGTAGGCTTTTAAAGGTATCTAATGCACTAGGAATTATGCTAGATGCTTTCATAGACTTAGTCATCACAGCTCTCCAAAACGTGTCATGCTTCTAGTATTTCAAAATGAGGCAGAGAGATTCTGATAGCTTATTCAAATCACTGACTTCCTGATTTTCAAGAACTTAAACTTAGGTCTCCCTTGCCCTTACTACACTAGTCTGATGTCCACAACACTTATCTTTCTGCCAAGAACTTGATCTTCTTTTTGGCCCCAAGCTCACCAACACCATCTCTGATCACTACCCATAGTAGATGATCACTAGGCTCACTGTCATATAATGCCTCACCTCTCTCAGGAGATGCCTCTGTTTTAATAAAACAAAGTACATAATTATCATATTTTATAACTGATAAATTAGACATGATTTTTCATATTAGCAATTAACAATATAATTGTTTTTAAAATCCTACTAAACACCATTAGACAGTGAAGTAAGTAATTATAGAGTACAAAATTGCCTGGCACCTAATAGGTTAACAGTGAAAGTTTATCTTCCTGCACAATCTTCTATATGTAATAAAGTCAGATAAAAAATTAAGTGTTTTTCTGCCTTTTAACTATAATCAATTATAGATAAGTAGCAGGACTTATACAGGGCAAAAATAGTAACAGGGCAAATTCTGATTATAACATAATCTGGAGATTAGGACAATACATATTGTCTTTATATACTTCCCATTTTCCCAAAGCTGTTGTCTTTACATACTTACCTTTTTATAATGGTTTATCATGCACATTTCAAATTGGAGTTTTAATTAGTCTAATTAAGAAAGAGAAAACATTGAATAAAGTCTGAAGCCTAACTCCAAAGACAAATTTCACATTAAATTCAGTAATTAACCTCCTCTTATTAATTGGAAAATTCTTCTTTCACCAAATCATTCCTTTATCTCATATCAACAGGATAACCTAAATACATGCCTTGTATTTCAAAATAAATGCCTTGTAAATCCAAATACAGGAACTTGTTTCCTGAGGCAAATAGACACCTACCTGGATCCAAGAGATATCTCAGGGTGACCTCATGATGCTGGACCGATAATTGCAAACATGGTCAATTTCTGTCCTGTTATAAGTCCCTTAATATTCCCTAAATCCTTCAAGATAAAGTAAATACATTTTAGTAATCCCTAAAACCCCTTTTTCAAACTTCTGCCTAGCTCTCTGCCTCTATCAATGACCTATTTTTGCATTACACTCAGCTAATAAATGACCTCTTAGGTTACTCATCTCCACCACACACTGCCTTCTCTCCACTCCTGTTCATGAGTATTCATATAATTGTTTCGGATCCTTCACCATTCATTCTGGTTATCACTTCTTCCATAAAATCATTAAAGACTTATTTTTGAACACTGAGATTGACAAATAGCCATTTTTAGTCCTGGAGTCCTTAGTATTTCACAGCATATCTGTTTACCTAAATCTCCATGTAAACCAAAAGCTCATTGAAGACAAGAGCTATTTCTTATCTGTGCATTTTAGACCTAGATCATGCTTTTAAGAAATTGGTAAATAAACCAGACAATTATTAATGTTTCTTCTACCACAAAAACTTCTTCAGTCCTAAACTATATATCCTGTCCAGTCAAATATTTTAATATAGCCAGAAACAGTGAATTCAATAGAGTATTTCATTACTTTTTGTTTTGTTTTAAAGATTTTATTTATTTATTTGACAGAGATCACAAGTAAGCAGAGAGGCAGGCAGAGAGAGAGGAGGAAGCAGGTTTCCTGCAGAGCAGAGAGCCCGATGTGGGGCTCAATCCCAGGATCCTGGGATCACGACCCGAGCCGAAGGCAGAGGCTTTAACCCACTGAGCCACCCAGGTGCCCCAAGCACCCCAAGAGTATTTCATTTTTTAATAAAGTATTTTAGATGCATCACTTAAAAAAAAAATGTGTGAGTCTATATATGTATATATACATGTATATGCAATCTGATTTAATTTTATCTAGACTCAACTATAATCAAAGTGCAGATTTAGTTTAAATTATCAGAGTCATCACTATAGATGGGAATATCAGGGTGATTGCTCTGGCTCTATGTTATTAAGGGAAATGGCACCTGCTCTAATTCTGAGTGGTGTTAGGTAGGAGAAGAAAGGGATTCTACCAGGTGGTGGTAATTAAAACCTAAGGAAGGCAATCATGCTGAAATGAATGTAGGCGATTTTCTAACCACAAAAAGACTGAGCTCAGGGCAACACTGCCCAGCTCTTCACTTCTACATTTAACTCCACCATTTTCCTGATTCTTTCTGTTTGCGAGGTGATTTATATATTTATTTTTAAATCAGATCACACATTCATACAAAGAATCTATGTAAAGAGCAAATCAGAACATACTTGATATATAAGAGAGATTCTTGCCAATTAAAGTGAATTTTAAAAATCCATTCAATTTGGTGTCATAAATGTAGCTCACCTTTTATTTATTATTCATGGTTCCTGCCTCTTACAGATATTTTCTTGTCTCTCACCTTTTTCTGAAAACTGCAGTGAGGAGACCAGGGAATATGACCATCTTGGGAGCTGAGCAGTTCTTTCAGTTTACTTCTTGCCTATTACTGGTTTGACACAGAGGTAATTTTAAGTCTCAAATATTCATAACCTCTTTTTCTCCAGTCTGTTAATATTTTGATGGTGCAATTCTCACAGAAATGTACTTAGCCTCTCATTCATTTTATTAAAATTAACTTCATGTGCAAATTTTGTGCCATATCTTTGTGTTCTTTTTAGATATAATTATTGTATTTTCTGTATTTCTTTCTTGCAACCATATACCCCTTTAAATTCAACTATAGGTGCCTTAAGCATGTAAGGGTTCATGGGAAATCCACATAATTTTACCATTTTACCTATGCATATTTTTGAATTAAAGGATTTGCTGACTATGCCAACCTTAACAACCTAATTTTGTTCAGAGTTGCCATGTATTGGATTCCTGGGTTAACAAACTCCAAGGCTCTGATATTTGCATGCAGGATTTTTGAAGAATGCCCTAGGAAAAAACACCATTAGCGGATGTTGTAAAATCAAGTTAATATTCTCCTAATCACAGTACCTGCCACCATTGTCACTTCCAGTACTTCACTCATCCATCATCATGACAAAAAGCACCTCTTTGATGATTCATGCTATTTGGATGTGTATGCCATCATCTCCCCTTCCTAATTGCTGTCATCTGCAGAGCTTGTAGTTATTATCCTGAGTGGAAACAAATATTTTGATAATTGGCTTAAAGCCTTTTTGTTCAGTTCACAATTTGACACCAGTGTGAGTGATATGTGTATAATAAGGCTTATCAACCCAAAAATATGACCTCTCAACTGAATTCCTCTTCTCTAATGCCTCCTCATTCATTGGCTTTCAGGGTAAAATTCTCAAACAACTTCTTAAGGTCAATAAGTTACCTCAATTTTTTTTTTTTTCTGTATAAAAGAGGAAATAGCAACCATTGTACAGGATGTTCTCCAGCTTTCAACTAACCAGATAACGAGATCAGAGTCATATGTCCTTCTTCCCTTCTGTAAGAAAAGAGGGACTATTGCTCCTCCAATTAAAAACAAAATTTGCTCATGTACTATCTTTGCTCTATAATCAAATTTGAATACACACACATGCACACGCACACCTTTGTTTTTTTCACTGCACACCTAATTCAGTTTATTTCCATGTGTCTGCTCACACCATACGCACTAAACTATTCTTTGGCCAATAACCTAATTGTCACTAAAGTCAAGATACATATACAACTCCCAAGCTTATTTTAACTCACAAATGCTTTAAAAACTACCCTCAGCTATTATTTTTTGAAATACCGTCTGATCTTGAATTCTGTGTTACTATATTCCACTGTTTTTTTTTCCCTCCCTTCTCTGTCTACTTTTATTCCCCTCTTCCCTGGACATTATTCTCTGCTTTTTCACTTGCTCCCCAAAGAAATTATAAAATATGCTGGAACTTCACTACTTACCCATACCAAATTGCTAATATCTTTTTATCTACAGACTAGACTTGGCCTTTGAGATTTAGTTGTGTAAATCTGACTTCTTAATCACTCTATTAAAATATTTCCTAATCTTCTTGTTTGTCATTCTATCCCAGCCAATATTGTTCCATAATTTTTTGCACCACTGAACTTTCCTGCAATAAATGCTATCATGTTAAGCTACACATTTAGGATGATCTTTATACCTGTGCTATTTGCCACTTTAAATTTTACACTCTCTACCATCTTCACCTTACCTGCTTTTTAATTTTCTCCATTTTCCAAGAACAAAGCAATCCTGGACAAGACATAGTACACGACATTTTTTCCTGTCCATTTCTCTACCTGAGATGCTAACTTTTATTTATTTATTTATTTGACAGAGAGTGAGAGAGCACAAGCAGGCAGAGCAGCAGGCAGAGGGAGAGGGAGAAGCAGGCACCTTGCGAAGCAAGGAGCCCGACATGGGGTTTGATCCCAGGACCCTGGGATCATGACCTGAGCCGAAGGCAGTTGCCTAACCAACTGAGCCACCCAGGCACCCCCTGAGATGTTAACTTTTACCTTTCTTTTCAGCCCCGTGGCTATTTTAACCATGTTTATTCAGTGCCATTCACTATTCATTACTGCTCACTATTCACTATTGAATGCAATACCGTTTACTATTGCCAAGAATTTTATTCTAATCTCACCCCAAACTTTCCTAATTATCTTCTTTTAAATTAGCACATATATGTTGTATAAGTATAAAATTGCATATTAGTTATTTGCTTAATGATCACTGCCAAATCACAGGGTCAGGATTAGGAGTCATTCACTAAAATTTACTGAAAACCATATAATTATTATCTTTTACATACTCAGAATATACCAGAACCTCAAATACTAGTGGAATAAATGCACGAATGCATTTTCTGAGGCAAAAATAATTATAAGGTCATTGGAAAACTGAAGGTCTTGAATATGAGTAGAGAATACAGTTTAAGAAGTATAGAGATATCAGTGAAGTATGTCAGACACTAAGAAATGAAGAGCCTCTTAGCCATGTTAGAAAATCCAGGGTTAATCCTGAGAATAATGGATATTATACAGAAAATTATTATAATATTCCAGGTAATAATTGATTATGTCCTAAAAATGTCAGTAGAAATGGGATGGAATTTAGGGGTTAGAGTAGAAGAATGTTGGGAAAGCAGGATGTGCTATAGAGATAATCCTCATTTCATGTAGTAGTGAAGTATTGTACAAATGACTGTGAAAGCCAAAAATTTATGTAGCAACTCAATAATCACTGGAAAAATTATAAAAGTTCATGAGCTTTAAAATTTTTGTCACAATATTTAAAGTCTCTTACCATTAGTTATAGATTTATGAGGAAATGGAAAAAATAGTAAAGCTAGTATTTAATATTTACATAGCTCTCCATAATTTATAACTTTGGCAACATTGAAAGTTAAAATATATCACTTCTTTATAAAAGCTTAAGAATAGTTTGAGCAGCTCTTGCTTTCTCCTACCCTATAATTTACAATATCTACCAAATATCTTTCCTATTTTTGAAGCATTTTCATACTCCTTTCTAAATTTGATTCAGCTTCTACCACTTAACCCTTTGTACATTCAGTGTCTTGAAAGATCTCTGAAGGTTCCTTTAAAACAAAATTTTGTATGGACGTTGCTTTCTCTGGAATTATCTTAATTATTTTAGTCAAAAACACTTTTCTTATTTCTGTGTAAATTCACCTTTACTAAGATCGTGTGGCTGCATATTTCAAGTCCCCAACAGTTTCAGCATCCACACTGCCGCTGTCAGCTGTTTTCTTAATAATGGATTTTAATAAATGGATTTACATTCAAATTTTGAATTTTACTTCCAGCATGGTAATTAAAAAAAAATTCTCTGTTGGAATTTCATCTTTCTTGATCAGTTCTCTTTTGGTTGCCTATTTTTGTAAAATGTCACATAGGTTTATCATTGAGATTCAAGGAAGCAACACAAGCACATGTTTTGTTGTTTTTGTGTGAACATAAATGTGCAGTGACCAGTCACCAATAGACTACGAAAGAAATGACTTGATTAGTCCCTAATCATGATGTGCATGTTACTTATATAGTGATTCATGGACTGAAGGACTTGCAGTAAAGTATGTGTTTTATATGCATTTGATGGTTAATACAAGGTGGAATTTGACCTGTATTGCAGGGAAACTGAGATTATTTGACTACACCATGATAAGTAAAATTCATGTGTATTAGAATCATACAAAGCAAGGACTATCTGTACCTCTTGAGTGATTGAATTGGGGGAGAAGGCAGAATATGGAAAGATGCCATATGTATTTGTTTATGGGTGATGGCATTTACTTAGGTAGGGAATACAGAAAAAAGATTTACAGAAAATTCTTATCAATTCAAATCTTTTAAATGTTAGATTTCTTATTCCTGTCTGAAACTCAAATAGAAATGTCCAGGATCAATAGGTCTGGAGCTCAAAAGATCAGTCTCTGATGGAAACAGATATGCTTATGTTATCTGTGTGTAGATGGAACATCGTAGGATAAGGAAGACAAGACTGGGAAGAACTTTAAGAAAAAGTGGTCAGAGAATTTAAAGGAAACTACAAAATCCAAGTGATAAAAACGTTGCATTTTTTAAAAAATGTAATGTCGTATCATATGGTTTGAATGGATAAAGATACATGTGCATTGGAAAACATCTTTTTTTATTTAACAACAAAGAAGTTGGTGAAGAAAAAATGTGGTTTGAGGTGGTGAGTCTCGGTATGAATGACTGCTTCAGTCATCATACTCGGTATGTATGACGCTGAAACTGCTCAGACCAAATTTCATCCCAACTGGCTTTTCCCAAGCTGATGAGTAGGTAAAAGTGATAAGAACTCTGCTTGTGGGGCACCTGGGTGGCTCAGTGGGTTAACGCCTCTGCCTTCGGCTCAAGTCATGATCCTGGGGTCCTGGGATCAAGCCCCGCATTGGGCTCTCTGCTCTGCAGGGAGTCGGCTTCCTCCTTTGTCTCTGCCTGTCTCTCTGCCTACTTGTGATCTCTGTCTGTCAAATAAATAAATAAAATCTTAAAAAAAAAAAAGAACTCTGCTTGTGATCACACTTTTAAGCTATAGTGTCCAACTAACTCTATCAAAAATCATGCTAGTATTTTTATTCATAAAGTACTTGAAAGTTTTGTCAATTTATCAATTGGTTCAAGTGTTAGAGGTGATTTAAGGTATAGTACAATCAGGAACCCCATGTCACATTTATCATTTCAGTGCATTTAATTTGTACCACAGTTGCATTACCTAACAAGAGGACTGGGTCAGCTCTGTCTTGCCTGGCATGTCTGGTGGTCTGACAATCACTCCTGGTGAGTATAAGGATGAGATGCACTAGGCAGGGATAGACAATATGCTTTTTAATATTCAAATTGCTCTGGAGAACTGTGTTCTAGATTGTCTATATTGTTTACAGAAGTATGGTTTTTACCATACTTAGTGGTTTTCACCTAGTTGAGCTACACAGCCTAGCTTTAAGCAACATGGCCACTTTGGTTATCCTTACGGAGAGCTCATTTTATCAGTATTACAAATGGTACATATCTTCTGCAACTAGTAATATACTATCTGAAACAAACAAAAATTTTCAAAAAGGTAATACCAGACTTTATAGAAGATTCAGTTTACTATAGGACTCAACAAATACATAATGCTTCTTATTATATTCCAGGAGTTTTGATATACACTGAAGATTTAATGACATGGAAGATAGAGATATAAAATATTTAGAGAGAAACTTAACTACTTAATTCCTTATAATAGTAAGGTCACATATTTCTTGATTTTCTGCAGATACCATTAAATATTACGTATGTATATACACATATATACCTATGCTAATTTTTTTTTTTTAAGATTTTATTTTATTTATTTGAGAGAGAGAGACAGTGAGAGAGAGCATGAGCGAGGAGAAGGTCAGAGGGAGAAGCAGACTCCCCATGGAGCTGGGAGCCTGATGTGGGACTCGATCCCGGGACTCCAGGATCACGCCCTGAGCCGGAGGCAGTCGTTTAACCAACTGCGCCACCCAGGCGTCCCACCTATGCTAATTTTGTATTATGTAGTAAATAGTACATTTTAAAATTTTTATTTACTTTTTTTTTTTTAGAGGGGAAGAGAAAGAGAGAGAAAGCAAGTGGTGGGGAAGGGAAGAGGGAGAGAGAATCTCTTTTTAAGATTTTATTTGTTTGAGAGAGAGAGAGAGAGAGAGCAGGAGCAGGCAGGGGGAGGAAGAAGCAAGCTCTTCACTGAGTATGGAGCCTGACTTGGGCCTCACTTCTGGTACCCTGATATCATAACCTGAGTGAAAGTCAGGTGCTTAACCAGACACCCAGGTGCTCCAGTAAACAGTACGTTTTTTATCTTTTACTTCCATGTACCTATAATTTCACCTCAAAACACTTACGATAAAAACAATCAAAAGCATAAGCAAAGATATATGTCCGATGATATTTAGCACAACTTTACTAAAATAAAAGCAATTTAAGTGTCGAATAAAAGTCAACTTTTTTTTAAGATTTTATTTATTTATTTGACAGAGATTATAAGTAGGCAGAGAGGCAGGCAGAGAGAGGGGGAAGAAGTCTCCCTGCTGAGCAGAGAGCCAATGCCTAGCTCAATCCTGGGACCCTGAGATCATGACCTGAGCCAAAGGCAGAGGCTTAACACACTGAGCCACCCAGGTGCCCCAAAAGTCACCTTCTTAACTATGTCACAGTATACTTATATGATGAATAAATGAGCAGTTATTTAAAATAAATACATGCAAGTTTAGTGACATAGGAAATTTCCATAATTAATAAGACAGTGGAAAAGAGTCAATTGAAGAAAGGTAAGTGGTTTCAGACAATTTGAAATGGATATATATTTTATTTAAAAAGCCTGAATAATTATAAGAATATTGATAATATTTATGTATTTTGTTGGGATTATATTGTTAAACCTTCTGAAACATCTGCATTTACAATTTTTTATCTACTGTACATATGTTATTTTTACACACTGGAAAGTAATATTTTAAAGCATACAATGGAAAACAAAATTTAAAAGTGTTTTATAGGGGGTGCCTGGGTGGCTCAGTGAGTTAAAGCCTTTGCCTTCAGCTCAGGTCATGATCCCAGGGTCCTCGGATCGAGCCCCACATCAGGCTCTCTGCTCAGTAGGGAGCCTGCTTCCTCCTCTCTCTCTGCCTGCCTCTCTCTGTCAAATAAATAAATAAAATCTTTTTTTAAAAAAAAGTGTTTTGTATTTAAGAGAAAAAAATGTAGCTTTTAAAATCTATACTTGAGGAGAACTATGTTGATGTTTAACAAATAATTTTACATGCAATATATTCAATAGATATTTCTTGTCTTATATATATATATTTAATTTTTCATTTACATATCTTTTTTTATTTTTAAGAACATTATTATTTATTAGACATTGAGAGTGAGAGAGCACAAGCAGGCAGGGCAGCAGAGGGAAAGGGAGAAGCAGGTTCCTCACTAATCAGGGAGCCCAATACAGGGCTGGATCCCAGGACCCTGGAATCATGAAGTCAGTTGCTTAACCAACTGAGACACCCAGATGCCCCTCCATATCTATTTTATTATTATTATTATTATGTTCAGTTAGCCAACATATAATACATGATTAGTTTTTGGTGTAGTATATGTATTTTTATAAGATCTTCAGCACTATTGAGATGTTTAATTACAGCAAAAGTTATAAAACCTTTTGGAAAGAAACAAAAAGGCTAGACTACTAATATTTACATGTTAAATTACAGTTTATGTCAAATATTGGCCAATTGGCATATATTTTAATGAATAATTACTCAATTCAGTGTGTAGAATGGCACAATTTCTTTCTTTTTCTTTTTTTCCTAAAATTTAATCTTTTTAATCAATACTTCTGAAACAAATGAATAATGAGATATTTTCTGAATCCTTACTTGTTTTAAAAATGCAATATGTAGGGGCTCTGGATGGTTCAGTCAGTTAAATGTCTGACTTTGGCTCAGGTTTTGATCTGAGGGTCCTGGCATGAAACCCTGTCTCTGGTTCCCTGCTCAGTGGGGAGTCTGCTTCTCCCTCTGTCTCGCCCTCTGCACCTCCCCTGCAGATGCTCTCTCTATCTCTTGAATAACTAAGTAAAAAAATAAGAAATACAATATGTGTGTGTATGTATATATATGTATATGTAGTGTGTGTGTGTGTGTGTGTGTATTATGTTTAATTGCTCTATAGATTCATGATCCTCTTTATTTGAAACGTGATCAGCAACCTTATGGAGAGAGGTCTTCACTAATTAAGTTAATTAGTCTCTCCAGTTCAAAAGCTATTCAAGAAATATTTATTAAACTTTATATCATAATGGTGAAGTTATTAGCAGTCTATCTACTTCCTGCCTGGTCTTTACACAAGCACCTGAGTGGCTGTTGATGTTTCCTCCCACTCTGTGTTCATCTGAAGAGACAAAATTACTGCTGCCAATCTGTTTTCATTGGGTCTTCCTTTTTCCCCTGTGGCTATGACATACATTCTGAATATCTGAAACTGTGTTTTTTGCCAAGTTAAGTATGAATGTTGTTGTTTTGATTGCTTAATATGATGCCTCTAAAAAGAGACCACTAGACTATCAATAATGTTCTGCATTATAAGACTAAGGACCAAATAGAAATACAAGTTATATATATATATATATATAATTATATACAAGTTATATATATATATATATATATATAATTTATATATATATAAATTTCTTTTTGAGGCTAAAAAAACTTGTGTTTACTTGTCTTATAATCCAATAAAGGTTTTCTTTTGCCAGAATTTATAGTTTATAGATGTATTTTTAATGTTAAGTCTCTATTCCATGGTTCTCTAACTCTTCAAACTAGTGATCATTAGGCATACTGCATGGTTTGTGTGTAATGAGAATGTGTAATAATTAATCCAGGAGGCTGTGAGCAAAATTGTATGCTACTTTTTCCTAAACCACAACACAATTAAAAAAAAAAGTGATAGGAAGGAATAGAATACGATTAAATAATAACCTTAAGAAACAAATAGAGTTTTAATTACACAATTAAGAATAATTTGGCAGGAAACTTTTTAGTTTAATCTGTCAATCAAATTTTTAAAAAACTATTATCATATGGTTTCACTTATATGTGAAGCATAAAGAATAGAGCAGAGGACCACAGGGAAAGGGAAGGAAAACTGATTGGGAGAAATCAGAGGGAGACCACCATAAGAGACTCTGGACTCTGGGAAACAAACTGAGGGTTACAGAAGGGAGGGGTGTGTGGGGGTGGCATAACTGGGTGATGGGTGTTAAAGAAGGCCCATGTTGTGATGAGCACTGAGTGTTATATGAAAATAATAAATCATTGAACACTGCATCAAAAACTAATGATGTACTATATGTTGGCTAACTGAACATAAAAATAAAAAAATAATAAAAATAATAAAAAAGGATAATAAAGAAATAGATTTATATGTACTCAATATGTTGTATATAATTTCTTAAAATCTGCTTAAAAAATCTTCTTAAAAACTCCAGATTTTTTCTTATATGTTTAACATATATATGCAAGTATATATGGGTATATATGTATGTTTATGCATATAAATTTCTTATTCAATATAGAGTGCCTTTAAAATTATATGAATCAATAGCAAATATCAGCATTTTATGTTTCATGATATGGGTAGAAATATACTAGGCTTTTAACAAAGTGAATTACAAATCATGTGAGTTAAAATACTTGTAACTTAGTTTATATTTATTGTGTAATAGAAAAATCTCATATCTTGAAAAGTTAATCACTACAATACACACACTAGTACTTAAGCTTTTTTCTGTTATATATATTTTTATATAATAAAAATATTTAAGATTTTATTTATTTATTAGAGAGACAGAGATCACAAGTAGGCAGAGAGAGAGAGAGGGAAGCGGGCTCCTCTCTGAGCAGAGAGCCTGATTCCGGGCTCGATTCCAGGACCCTGGGATCATGACCTGAGCTGAAGGCAGAGGTTTTAACCCACTGAGCCACCCAGGCGCCTCCGTATTTATATATGTTTTTAAATATCTTTTTTGTAAATGTAGACTCAAAAAATACTGCAAGGCTAAAAGTAGGAAAATAAAATACACTTTGTACATGAAACTAGTTATGACTTTTAGAGCAACAGTGACTCAAATATGTTTCTCAGCACATAAGTCCCATGAGATATGTTAAGAAAAATAGAGTTATAACATCAAATGCTTTGGAAACATGTTGCACAGAATATAAGTGACTGAGAATGCAAACAATCATATTAAATATTTAGGAGGTATGATCACTAGTTTGGTGTCTGATTGTCTATGCCAGTTCTCAAGTGGTTGGTTTATACAAAACAAAAAACCTTGACTTTGACTAAAGAAGAGTTAAGATAAATGCTGGAGTAGAGGGTAGGGGGAGGTTGGAAGGATAGAATAAATTGTATTATTTAGAAAATACATATTCCTCAAGATTGTTTTATATCAAATCCAGGAATGGACAGACACATCAGAAATATTGACATTATTTATATTATGAAATCTCAAACATGGATTAAATAATATTAGAAAGCATGTTATCTCAGATCCCAACCTAGATTAGTAAAATTTAAAATTATATTACCATATTAAATTTACTTTAAGATAAAAATTTTAGCCACAACAATAATGGATAAGACCAGATGCTCACTATGTCTAGATTTCATCCAATTAATTCTTTAAATATTCATGATACTAATAATCATTCTAGCAAATCCTATTCAATTATAATATATCCTACAATACAATATTATGCCCCTCATACATTTTTCAAAATGATGTTTTAAAAGAATTACCTTGGCAATCACTGTTGATATTACAAAATTAATTAAAAATAAATGTGTAAAGTAAGAAGAACAATGACTTTCAAGTATTTATCTTAGCCAAGATTACAATAACTGATCCATAGACACAATGAAGGGAAGAAAAAAGATAAAATTTATAAATAAAAAATTAAGAAACCAGGTAGCCTTAGGAAAATAAGGAAGAGAAAGTGACCAGAGATCTGCAGAGTTCCCAGTGGCCAACTTGTTTGAGGTCAACCTTCCAAGGTTGTTCTAGTAATAAAAATATTCTTTGGGACTTTGTATAAAACTCTGCAAAGAATAATAAGTACAAAAATTTAGCTAAATATTCCACAAAATTCACAGCTAGAACCAGGATCAATAGACTTTAATTAGCTCCTATGGCAGGATCACTCGCAAACATATAAAAATTGGGGGAAATAAATTGAAAACTGCCCTTTATATAAAATAATAGCTGTTAGGTTCACTGTTCCATTGGCCATAACAACTCAAAAACCTGTGTAAACCAGGTTTTGATAGAAGAAAACATTTACTATAGCTTATTTTATTACTTTTATTTATTTTTTTTCAAAAACAGACTTGTTTTATTTATACCCAGATGTGGATGATTGTTAAGTCATAATATTGCACGTTTTTTTTCCCCAAATTCTTTTACTTTAACTGGTATGCTTCAGTACTTACTTGAAAAAGTACAGGTATTATAAATGTGTACTGTGTGTCTTAATGTGCAAATTAATTTGAACTTAAATGTTTTAAGATATTGTTTAATAAAATTAAATGAGCCAGATATGAAAAATTTTTAAAAAAGGAAAATGCAAACTAAATTATTTCATTGTATATTTTTCTTAGTCACTGTGGGAAGTCAGTACTTTCCAAAGAAAGAAAAGTAGCATAACATACTTTTCTATTGAAGTTCATTTTAGTCAGGCTTGCATTTAAACATTTATTTTAATCTTTGTTTCAAACAGTTCTCTATCTTTTCAAGAGTGCCAATGTGTGAATACCACATTCTATAACAAATAAAAGTAACTGATATAAACTTTATGCATGTACTAAATATAGTATTTAAACATGAAATAAATATTAAATAAAATAAGCTAAATGAAAATGAAAATATTTTTAAATGAAAACATTTTTCGGAAAGAAAAATCACTTAGCCTGATATTAAGTCAAAATTCTTTTTTTCCTGATTTTTTTACATTAAGTATTTTTTTTAAGATTTTGTTTTTATTTATTTGTCAGAGAGAGAGCAGACAGGCAGGCAGAGTGGCAGGCAGAGGCAGAGGGAGAAGCAGGCTCCCAGCCATTCAGGGAGCCTGATGTGGGACTTGATCCCAGGACACTGGGATCATGACCTGAGCCGAAGGCAGCAGCTTAACCGACTGAGCCACCCAAGTATTTGTTAAAAAGCATCTTAAAATTTAATTTTATCACTGACAGACAATGGCAAAACAATCTAAAGATATCAATGCATATACATTTTAAGATACATAAAATCTATGTAGTTAGAACTAAGAAACAAGATATAGCTAAACTTCTATTTTGGTAATGATAGTCTAATCATAATTGTTACTATGAACAGGCACATAGACTTTGCACTGTGTAGTTTGAGAAAATTATACTTTAAACTTCATGTGTAGTCGTTAGCATAACTCTATGAGAGAACATAGTAAGATTTGGATAAATTGTATTTTAGGACTATCATTCCAACTTCCTTCCTTCAGGAAATTTACTATTCACAGAACATGATTTGGAACTTCTGTGTTATTTATAAAGCAGTTGGCAGATATTTGAAGTTGCCAATTTCTAACTCTGATTCTAATAAGCAAAGATTGTGGAAATAAAGATCCACAAATATGCATCTATCTCTCTCCCATATCAATCTGCTAATTGGAGATTAATTCATTCTAAAAAAGACATTTTAAAACAACTGAATGCAATTGGAAGGGAGACTAAATCAACCAATCATTTAAATAGTAATATGAAAGCATTTAATTAATTTTTTTTTTAAAAGCTTAACTGCTAGCAGCAAAAAGTCCTAAGCAGTGATGTCTATTAATCTTAGGAGGTAGAATAAACAATTCCCAGGAATATATCTTTTTTCTGTTTGTATTAAAATTTCCAGCCAACAAATACCTTCTCCAAACTGCTTTCCATGCAGAGAATACGTCTCGCAGACTTTCCTCAGTGTATACAGATTTTTGTGTTTTCTCCACCCTGTCCACTTTCTAGTCCTACCTTGGCTTGGCTCACTGGGGGTCCATCTTTATCTATGCTATTATTTAAATGTCCTCAGATTTGTATTATAAAGTGAAGAAATAATAATAAAACTACAGTTTGTAGGTTTGTATATTCAACACTGATCGAAAGGGCTAAATCAAATTATTTTAATTTGATTGATTGATTGCTTTATTTGGTTTTTTATTTGGTTTTTTATTTGTTTTTTGTAAGGCATAACTGCCACAGTTGAAACAATCCCAGAGTCGCAAAATGATTGTTGTAGGGCATACGATTTCAAATTCTTACAGTACGAGAGCAATCAGTTTAGCTTATGGATAAGTCACATAAATTAGAAATGTCTTAGTTCAGTCTGCTATTACAGAATACCATAAACTGGGTGGCTTATAAACAATGGAAATGTATTTTCTCAATCATGGAAGCTGGGAGTCTGAGATCAGGGTACCAGCATGGTCAGGTTCTGGTGAGAGTCTTCTTCCAGGTTGCAAACTGCTGCCTTTTCATTATATCCTCACCTGGTGGAGAACGGAGACAGACAACAAGTCTCTCTTGACTCTGAGAAGGGCACCGATCCTATGAGGACTTCACCCTCATGAGCTCATCTAATCCCAATTGCCTCCCAAATGTCCCACGTCCTAATACCATCATAATGCAGGGTAGGGTTTCAACATAGGAATTTTGTGGGGACACATACTTCAGTCCACAACAGATGTGAACTCCCTCAGGGAGATTCCCCCCCCCCTCCTCTTATTCACTCCTGTATACTTAGAATCCAGAAAAGAATATATTAGTTGTGTCAAAGAATACATAAATGACAATTTGGTGACATTCTTTTTGAGTGCTGTTACTCTCTTCCTTTCTGAGGTTGTTGCCAGCCCAAGGATAGAGCAGTCACTGCTAAACAAGAATAGAGTATTCTAGCCAGGGCTTGAGATCTGATGAATTCAGACTTTTTGAGATTGGGTTCTAGAAAGCCACATTTTAAAAAGTGATAGAATCTGAATATTTATCATTGTAGTGAAATTTGTACAGACTGGTTCCTTCATCACAATTCCCTTCTCCATTTAAAAAAAAAATCAAAATTCCAAATAATTGTTTCTAGTCCTTCCAATGATTTTATAAAAATATAAATATATTAGTGTTTCAAATAGCTAGAGTGGGGGAAATGATACTCTTACTTCCTCCACTCATGCCCCCTTCAGGCTTGGCTTTTTTTTTTTTTTTTAAAGATTTTATTTATTTATTTGAC